>NC_053026.1:102505973-103105973 GCF_003073215.2 Triticum urartu | reverse complement strand
CTTCGCAACAAAGCACGTCTCGTCTCCCAAGGCTACACTCAAGTCGAAGGTATGGACTATGGTGAGACATATGCCCCCGTTGCTAGACTTGAGTCCATCTGCATCTTACTTGCCTATGCTAATCAGCATGATATCACCTTGTACCAAATGGACAATTAAAGTGCTTTTCTAAATGGTGAAATTAAGGAGGAATTTTATGTTAAACAACCTCCTAGCTTTATTAATCCTAAGAAACCCGACCATGTTTACAAACTTCACAAAGCTTTTTACGGTCTTAAACAAGCTCCTAGAGCATGGTATAAATGCTTGACCAAGTTCCTTATTGGAAAAGGCTTTGAGATTGGAAAGATAGATTCTACTCTTTTTACTAAAAGGGTAAATGGTGAATTATTTGTGTGCCAAATTTATGTTGATGATATCATATTTGGTTCAACTAACCCGAATTTTAGTGAAAAGTTTGGAAAGCTAATGTCGGAGAAGTTTGAGATGTCTATGATGAGTGAACTCAAGTTCTTTATTGGTTTGCAAATCAAGCAAACTAAGGAGGGTACTTTTGTTTCCCAAAAAAAGTACACCAAGGACTTATTCAAGAAGTTCAACATGCAAGAATGCAAAGGTATGAAAACACCCATGCCTACTAGTGGACATCTTGACTTGACTAAGGATGGCAAATCGGTTGACCAAAAGGTTTACCGCTCTATGATTGGTTCATTATTATATCTATGTGCCTCCCGTCCCGATATTATGCTAAGTGTTTGCATGTGTGCACGATATCAAGCGGCCCCCAAAGAATGTCATCTTAAGGATGTAAAAAGGATAGTGAGATACTTAATTCATACACCAAATTTTGGCATTTGGTATCCTAAGAGGTCTTCTTTTGACCTTCTTGGCTACTCCGATTTGGACTATGCCAGTGACAAGGTTGATGGAAAGTCCACTATTTCTTGTCAATTACTTGGTAAATCTCTAATACATCTCCAATGTATCAATAATTTTTTATTGTTCCATGCTATTATATCATCTGCTTTGGATGTTTAATGGGCATTAGTATGCTCTTTTATATTATTTTTGGACTAACCTATTAACCGGAGGCCTAGTGCCAGTTTCTGTTTTTTTTGCCTATTTTAGAGTTTCACAGAAAAGGAATACCAAATGGAATCCAAACAGAATGAAACCTTCGCGATGATCTTTCTTGGACCGAAAGCAAACTAGAAGACTTGGAGTTGAAGTTTGGAACGCCACGAGGCGGCCATGAGGCAGGAGGGTGCGTCCCCACCCTCGTGGGCCCCTCGTAGCTCAACCGACATACTTCTTCCACCTATATATACACTTATACCCTAGATCGATCGTAGAGAGCCACGAAACCACTTTTCCACCGCTGCAACCTTATGTACCCGTTAGATCCCATCTTGGGGCCTCTTCCGGCAATCTGCAGGAGGGGGAATCGATCACGGAGGGCTTCTACATCAACACCATAGCCTCTCCGATGAAGCGTGAGTAGTTTACCACAGACCTTCGGGTCCATAGTTATTAGCTAGATGGCTTCCTCTCTCTCTTTGATTCTCAATACAAAGTTCTCCTCGATGTTCTTGGAGATCTATTTGATGTAATACTCTTTTGAGGTGTGTTGGCCGAGATCCGATGAATTGTGGGTTTATGAACAAGATTATCTATGAATATTATTTGGTTCTTCTCTGAATTCTTATATGCATGACTTGGTATCTTTGCAAGTCTCTTTGAATTATCGGTTTAGTTTGGACTATTAATTGATCTTTCTTGCAATGGGAGAAGTGCTTAGCTTTGGGTTCAATCTTGCGGTGTCCTTTCCCAGTGATAGTAGGGGCAGCAACGCACGTATTGGGTTGTTGCCATCGAGGATAAAAAGATGGGGTTTATATCATATTGTTTAAGTTTATCCCTGTACATCATGTCATCTTGCTTAAAGTGTTACTCTGTTCTTATGAACTTAATACTCTAGATGCATGCCGGATAGCGGTCGATGTGTGGAGTAATAGTACTAGATGCAGAATTGTTTCGATCTACTTGACACGGACGTGATGCCTATATTCATGATCATTGCCTTAGATATTCTCATAACTATGCACTTTTCTATCAATTGCTCGGCAGTAATTTGTTCACCCACCGTAATACATGCAATCTTGAGAGAAGCCACTAGTGAAACCTATGGCCCTCGGGCCTCTTTCTTTTTATATTTCATCTCTTTTATTTACATCGCATCTCGCTTACTATTTTGCAATCTTTACTTTCCAATCTATACAACAAAAATACCAAAAATACTTACTTTACTATCTTTATTAGATCTCACTTTTGCGAGTGACCGTGAAGGGATTGACAACCCCTTTATCGTGTTGGTTGCAAGGTTCTTGATTGTTTGTGCAGGTACTAGGTGCGTTGTGCATTGTCTCCTACTGGATTGATACCTTGGTTCTCAAAAACTGAGGGAAATACTTATGCTACTTTGCTGCATCACCCTTTCCTCTTCAAGGGAAAACCAACGGATGCTCAAGAGGTAGCAAGAAGGATTTCTGGCGCCGTTGCCGGGGAGATCTACGCCAAGTCAAGACATACCAAGTACCCATCATAAAATCTTCTCCCTCGCATTACATTATTTTCCATTCTTCTCTCGTTTTCCTCTCCCCCACTTCTAAAACGATTTTCGAAAACCTTTGCGTTTTTCCGCCCCTCTTTCGTTTGTCTCTTTTCGCTTTCTTCTGGTGTGCCTATTTGCTTTGATGGCTTTGCAAAAAGGCGTTGATCCTCACCTTAGAAGGTTGGAAGAAATTGAAAACAATGTTAGAAGCTTTATGTCTTTGCAATTTGAGCATAATAATTTCTTCAGAAATGAGTTTAAAGAACAAAAGAGTTTTATGGAGTACACGAATAAAGAGCTCGATGATATGTCTAAAGAATTTTATGGTTTGAAATCTTAGTTTGCTCATCTTGAAAATTTAGTGGGCCAAATTTCGGATAAGCAAGCCACCTTAGTTAACAAGATGGCAGCTAAACCGTAAGATCTACATGATAATAATGATGAAGATATAAAAGTGATTGATGTGACTCCTATTAAATCTTTGTTTTCCAATATGAATGTTGATAAAGATGGGACTAGAGATGAGTCAACTTTAGTTAAAAGGCGTCCCAATGATTCGGAGTTTTTAGATCTTGATGCAAAAATTGATAAAAGTGGGATTGAAGAGGTAAAAACTTTACATAGCAATGAACCCACTATTTTGGATTTCAAGGAATTTAAACATGATAATTGCTCTTTGATAGATTGTATTTCCTTGTTGCAATATGTGTTAAATTCTCCTCATGCTTATAATCAAAATAAAGCTTTTACTAAACATATCCCTCGAAAACTTTATGATGAGTGGGAACCTACTATTAAAATTAAGGTTAAAGATTATGAATGCTATGCTTTACGTGATTTGGGTGCTAGTGTTTCCACGATTCAAAAAACTTTGTGTGATGTGCTAGGTTTCCGTGAATTTGATGATTGTTTAAATTTGCATCCTGTGGATTCCACCATTAAGAATCCTATGGGAAGGATTAATGATGTTCTTATTGTTGCAAATAGGAATTATGTGCCCATAGATTTTATTGTTCTTGATATAGATTGCAATCCTACATGTCCTATTATTCTTGGTAGACCTTTCCTTAGAACGATTGGTGCAATTATTGACATGAAAGAAGGAAATATTAGATTCCAATTCCCATTAAGGAAAGGCATGAGACACTTTCCTAGGAAGAAAATTAAATTCCCATATGAATCTATTATGAGAGCCACTTATGGATTGCATACCAAAGATGGCAATACCTAGATCTATTGTTGTTTTTATGCCTAGCTAGGGGCATTAAACGATTGCGCTTGTTGGGAGGCCACCCGATTTTATTTTTGTACTTTACTTTTTGTTCCTGTTTAGTAATAAATAATTCATCTAGCCTCTGTTATGATTGTGTTTTTATGTTTTGATTAGTGTTTGTGCCAACTAAATCCTTTAGGATCTTCTTGGGTGATTGTTGTTTGATCTTGCTGATAAAAATACAAAGTATGCGCTCACGAAAATAATTTTCATTTTTTCTAAAGAACGATAGAGTACCAACTCCAACTGAAGTAGATCAATATAAAAATTTTCCTGGTCGCCTTAATTTTTCAGAATTTTTGGACTTACAGAAGTATTCGAAACCTCCATATTGCTACAGACTGTTCTGTTTTTGACATATTCTATTTTTCACATGTTGTTTGCTTATTTTGATGAATCTATGGCTAGTATCGAAGGGTATGAACCATAGAGAAGTTGGAATATAGTAGGTTTAACACCAATATAAATAAAGAATGAGTTCATTATAGTACATTAAAGTGGTGGTTTATTTTCTTATACTAACAGAGCTCATGAGATTTTCTGTTGAAGTTTTGTGTTGTGAAGTTTTCAAGTTTTTGGGTAAAGATTTGATGGATTTTGGAATAAGGAGTGGGAAGAGCCTAAGCTTGGGGATGCCGAAGGCACCCAAGGTAAAATTCAAGGACAACCAAAAGTCTAAGCTTGGGGATGCCTCGGAAGGCATCCCCTCTTTCGTCTTCGTCCATCGGTAACTTTACTTGATGCTATATTTTTATTCACCACATGATATGTGTTTTGCTTGGAGCGGCTTGTATGATTTGAGTCTTTGCTTTTTAGTTTACCACAATCATCCTTGCTGTACACACCTTTTGGGAGATACACGCATGAATCGGAATTTATTAGAATACTCTATGTGCTTCACTTATATCTTTTGAGCTAGATAATTTTGCTCTAGTGCTTCAGTTATACCTTTTTAGAGCACGGTGGTGGTTTTATATATACCTACTATTAAAGGGAATAGGTATTCTTGGTTTGGTTTAGTCCTTTTCGTTTGGTTTACACACGTTAAGCGATCTGGGCCAGGTACTTCTATGTTGATGGGCCTTTTATGGGCTTTTATAGAGACCGTGAAAAATAATTGGGTCTAAATAAACCAACATTGTGGGAATTGAACAAAGGACCTATGCGCCTTTCTATTTAGTAATCCCAATTCACTCTAAATATACGAGTGGCAGTCATCATGTTTAGGGTGAGCTAAGCGAATGAGCTAATAAAGGAAGGATTATGGGCCTAAATAGAATATTTAAACGGATGTGGATAATTAAAGAAAGGATTATGGGTAAACCGGTGGAATAACTAAAAGAAAGATTGTGGTATTAATAAATTCTACATGAAGGATTTGAGGTACTACCTCCGTTTCGGTGTATGAGTCATTCGTGTACTTCTAGGTCATCGATTTGAGGAATTAAATATGTGTTATATGTCATGAAAAGTATATCACTAGATTTCTACACGGATGTAGTTTCTAAATATATATTTTTTGTCATATATAGGCTGTGAGACATTATGCTTGCACAAAACATCATTTTTTCCCGTTGCAATGCATGAGCATATGTGCTAGTTTTTATAGAAATTATTGATCTCTCATGCTTCACTTATATTATTTTGAGAGTCTTTTAGAACAAAATGGTAATTTGCTTTGGCTATAAAATTAGTCCTAATATGATGGGCATCCAAGATGGGTATAATAAAAACTTTCATATAAAGTACATTGAATATTATGAGAAGTTTGATTCCTTATTATTGTTTTGACATATGAAGATGGTGATATTAGAGTAAAGCTAGGTGAGTAGTTGTGAATTTGAGAGATACTTGTGTTAAAGTTTGTGATTCCCGTAGCATGCACGTATGGTGAAGCATTATGTGATGAAGTCGGCGCGTGATTTATTTTTTGATTGTCTTCCTTATGAGTGGCGGTCGGGGACGAGCGATGGTCTTTTCCTAGCAATCTATCCCCCTAGGATCATGCGCGTAGTACTTCGTCTCAATAACTAATAGATTTTTGCAATAAGTATGTGAGTTCTTTATGACTAATGTTGAGTCCATGGATTATACGCACTCTCACCCTTCCACCGTTGCTAGCCTCTCTAGTCCCGCACAACTTTCGCCGGTACCATAAACCCACCATTTACCTTCCTCAAAAAAGCCACCATACCTACCTATTATGTCATTTCCATAGCCATTCCGAGATATATTGCCATGCAACTTTCCACCGTTCCATTTATTCTGACACGCTTCATCATTGTCATATTGCTTTGCATGATCATGTAGTTGACATCGTATTTGTGGCAAAGCCACCATTCATAATTTTCATACATGTCACTCTCGAATCATTGCACATCCCGGTACACTGCCGAAGGCATTCACATAGAGTCATATTTTTTCTAAGTATCGAGTTGTAATTCTTGACTTGTAAGTAAATAAAAGTGTGATGATCATCATTATTAGAGCATTGTCCCATGTGAGGAAAGGATGATGGAGACTATGATTCCCCCACAAGTTGGGATGAGACTCCGGACGAAAAAAAGAGAAAAGGCCCAAATAAAAAAAAAGAGAAAAAGAGAGAAGGGGCAATGCTACTATCCTTTTTCCACACTTGTGCTTCAAAGTAGTGATACGTCTCCAATTTTTGATTGTTCCATGCTATTATATTATCAACCTTGGATGTTTTATATGCATTTATATGCTATTTTATATGATTTTTGGGACTAACCTGTTAACCTAGAGCCCAGTGCCAGTTTTTGTTTTTTTTTCTTGTTATAGAGTATCACAGAAAAGGAAAATCAAACGGAGTCCAACTAACCTGAAACTTCGTGGAACTTATTTTTGGACCAGAAGAAGCCCACGGAGTATTGGAGATGGACCAGAAGAGTCCGGGGCTGCCCACGAGGGTGGGGGGCACGCCCACCCCCCCTGGGCGCGCCCCCTGCCTCGTGGACAGCCCGGAGATCCACCGATGTACTTCTTCCTCCTATATATACCCATATACCCTAAAAACTTCGAGGAGCAGAATAGACCGGGAGTTCCGCCACCAGAAGCCTCCGTAGCCACCGAAAGCCAATCTAGACCCGTTCCGGCACCCTGTCGGAGGGGGAATCCCTCTCCGGTGGCCATCTTCATCATCCCAGTACTCTCCATGATGAGGAGGGAGTAGTTCTCCCTCGGGGCTGAGGGTATGTACCAGTAGCTACGTGTTTGATCTCTCTCTCGTGTTCTTGAGGTGGTACAATCTTGATGTATCGCGAGCTTTGCTATTATATTTGGATCCTATGATGTTTCTCCCCTCTACTCTCTTGTAATGGATTGAGTTTTTCCTTTGTAGTTATCTTATCGGATTGAGTCTTCAAGGGTTTGAGAACACTTGATGTGTGTCTTGCTTGGGATACCCGTGGTGACAATGGGGTATTCTATTGATCCACTTGATGTATGTTTTGGTGATCAACTTGCGGGTTCCGCCCATGAACCTATGCATAGGGGTTGGCACACGTTTTTGTCTTGACTTTCCGGTGGAATCTTTGGGGCACGCTTTGAAGTACTTTGTGTTGGTTTGAATAGATGAATCTGAGATTGTGTGATGCATATCGTATAATCATACCCACATATACTTGAGGTGACGTTGGAGTATCTAGGTGACATTAGGGTTTTGGTTGATTTGTGTCTTAAGGTGTTATTCTAGTACGAACTCTAGGATAGATTAAACGGAAAGAATAGCTTCATGTTATTTTACTACAGACTCTTGAATAGATCGATCAGAATGGATAACTTTGAGGTGGTTTCGTACCCTACCATAATCTCTTCGTTTGTTCTCCGCTATTAGTGACTTTGGAGTGACTCTTTGTTGCATGTTGAGGAATAGTTATGTGATCCAATTATGTTATTATTGTTGAGAGAACTTGCACTAGTGAAAGTATGAACCCTAGGCCTTGTTTCAACGCATTGCGATACCGTTTGTGTTCACTTTTATCATTAGTTACGTTGCTGTTTTTATATTTTCAGATTACAAAAACCTTTATCTACCATCCATATACCACTTGTATCACCATCTCTTCGCCGAACTAGTGCACCTATACAATTTACCATTGTATTGGGTGTGTTGGGGACACAAGAGACTCTTTGTTATTTGGTTGTAGGGTTGCTTGAGAGAGACCATCTTCATCCTACGCCTCCCACGGATTGATAAACCTTAGGTCATCCACTTGAGGGAAATTTGCTACTGTCCTACAAACCTCTGCACTTGGAGGCCCAACAACGTCTACAAGAAGAAGGTTGTGTAGTAGACATCAAGTAGCACCATGATCTTCATGATAGAGAGTCACCTATTTTGTCATGTTCATATACTAGTGGAATTTTTCATTATAGAATTTGGCTTGTATATTCCAATGATGGTCTTCCTCAAAATGCCCTAGGTCTTCTTGAGCAAGCGAGTTGGATGCACACCCACTTAGTTTCTTTTTGAGCTTTCATACACTTATAGCTCTAGTGCATCCATTGCATGGCAATCCCTACTCACTCACATTTATATCTATTGATGGGCATCTCCATAGCCCTTTGATATGCCTAGTTGATGTGAGACTATCTTCTCCTTTTTGTCTTCTCCACAACCACCATTCTATTCCACCTATAGTGCTATGTCCATGGCTCACGCTCATGTATTGCGTGAAGATTGAAAAAGTTTGAGAACATCAAAAGTATGAAACAATTGCTTGGCTTGTCATCGGGGTTGTGCATGATTTAAATATTTTGTGTGATGTAAATAGAGCATAGCCAGACTATATGATTTTGTAGGGATAAATTTCTTCGGCCATGTTATTTTGAGAAGACATGATTACTTTGTTAGTATGATTGAAGTATTATTATTTTTATGTCAATACTAAACTTTTGTTTTGAATCTTTCGGATCTGAACATTCATGCCACAATAAATAAAATTACATTGATAATTATGTTAGGTTGCATTCCACATCAAAAATTCTGTTTTTATCATTTACCTACTCGAGGACGAGAAGGAATTAATCTTGGGGTTGCTTGATACGTCTCTAATGTATCTATAATTTTTGATTGTTTCATGATATTATATTATCTGTTTTGGATGTTTAATGGGCTTTAACATGCTCTTTTATATTATTTTTGGGACAAACCTATTAACTGGAGGCCTAGTGCCAGTTTTTGTTTTTTTGCCCATTTTAGAGTTTCACAGAAAAGGAATACCAAACGGAATGAAATCTTCGTGATGATCTTTCTTGGACCAAAAGCAAACCAGAAGACTTGGAGTTGAAGTCTGGAACGCCACGAGGCAGCCACAGGACAGGAGGGTGCCCCGGGGGGGGGGGGTAGGTGCGCCCCCACCCTCGTGGGCCCCTCGTAGTTCCACCAATGTACTTCTTCCGCCTATATATACTCTTATACCCTATATCAACCACTTTTCCACCACCGCAACCTTCTGTACCCGTGAGATCCCATCTTGGGGCCTCTTCCGACGATCTGCCGGAGGGGGAATCAATCACAGAGGGCTTCTACATAAACACCATAGCCTCTCCGATGAAGCGTGAGTAGTTTACCACAGACCTTCGGGTACATAGTTATTAGCTAGATGGATTCTTCTCTCTCTCTTTGATTCTCAATACAAAGTTCTCCTCGATGTTCTTGGAGATCTATTTGATGCAATACTCTTTTGCAGTGTGTTTGCCGAGATCCGATGAATTGTGGGTTTATGAACAAGATTATCTATGAATATTAATTGGTTTTCTATGAATTCTTGTATGCATGATTTGATATCTTTGCAAGTCTCTTCGAATTATCGGTTTAGTTTGGCCTACTAGATTGATCTTTCTTGCAATGGGAGAAGTGCTTAGCTTTGGGTTCAATCTTGCCGTGTCCTTTCCCAATGACATTAGGGGCAGCAAGGCACATATTGTATTGTTGCCATCGAGGATAAAAAGATGGGGTTTATATCATATTGTTTGAGTTTATCCCTCTACATCATGTCATCTTGCTTAAAGCGTTACTCTGTTCTTATGAACTTAATACTCTAGATGCATGCTGGATAGTGGTCGATGTGTGGAGTAATAGTAGTAGATGCAGAATTGTTTCGATCTACTTGACTCAGACATGATGCCTATATTCATGATCATTACCTTAGATATTCTCATAACTATGCCCTTTTCTATCAATTGCTCGGTTGTAATTTGTTCACCCACCGTAATACATGCTATCTTGAGAGAAGACACTAGTGAAACCTATGGCCCACGGGTCTCTTTCTTATTATATTGCATCTCTTTTATTTACATCGCATCTCATTTACTATTTTGCAATCTTTACTTTCCAATCTATACAACAAAAATACCAAAAATATTTACTTTACTATCTTTATTAGATCTCTCTTTTGCGAGTGACCTTGAAGGGATTGACAACCCCTTTATCGCGTTGGTTGCAAGGTTCTTGATTGTTTGTGCAGGTACTAGGTGACTTGTGCATTGTCTCCTACTGGATTGATACCTTGGTTCTCAAAAGCTGAGGTAAATACTTACGCTACTTTGCTGCATCACCCTTTCCTCTTCAAGGGAAAACCAACGCATGCTCAAGAGGTAGCAATCTCTTGTGTCTTGGTCCTCCAAGAAACAAAACTCAGTATCCTTATCCACCGCCGAAGCGGAATATATTGTCGCTAGTTCATGTTGTGCCCAATTACTTTGGATGACCTAAACTCTTAAAGATTATGGGATCTATGTGAAACATGTTCCATTGCTTTGTGAAAATGAAAGTTCCATTAAGATTTCTCACAATCCCGTGCAACATTCTCGAACTAAGCATATTGAAGTTCTTCATCATTTCATTCAAGATCATGTTGCAAAAGGGGATATTGATCTTAAGCATGTTCGTATCGATAAGCAATTAGCGGATATATTCACCAAACCGCTTGATGAGAAAGTATTTTGCCGTTTGAGAGGTGAATTGAACATCATTGATGCTTCAACACTACTAGGAAAAGGGCTATAGATGAAATTGACACTAATGGCGCACCAGAGAAGTGGTGCGCCACTACTATATACTAATGCCGCACCATGTGGTGATGCGCCATTAGTGTGGAAGACACTAATGGCGCACCAGGCACAAGGTGCGCCACTAGTAACAATTTTTTTTTCATTTTTCCAAACATACTAATGGCGCATCCAGGCAAAGTGCGCCATTAGTAGTTCTAACTAGTAATGGCGCACCAGCCGCAGAGTGCGCCACTACTGTATTTTTTTATTCTTTTTTTTTGCAAAACTACTAATGGCGCACCATTGCAAAGTGCGCCATTACTAGTTTAAACTAGTAATAGTGCACTATGCCATGGTGCGCCATTAGTATATATATATATATTTACTTTTTTTTGCAAAACTACTAATGGCGCACGGCCAGGAGGTGCGCCATTAGTATGTTGGGTTACTAATGGCGCATGGCTGTGTGGTGCGCCATTAGTAACCTGGGACCAGTTAGATATTTTGGACAGCCACACCTACACACTCACTTTCCCCACTTCATTCCCCCCACCTCCTTCTCCAAGCTTGTCGGCTGCCTCCTCCTCCTGACCTCATTTGCACCATAGATTCATCAAAATTAAGTGTTGAAATTACCTTTTTTTGATAGGTAAGTAAGGGGAAAGCTATCTTCATGTTGTAGATCTACTTTTTTTCTCCCTAGCTCGCTCCAACAATGTGCACATGAACTTTTTGTGGTCTAGCTAGATCTATGTATGTTTGTGGTGTTGCATATGTTTGTGGTGTTGCATATATGTTTGTGTTTGCAGGTACCGGTATTTGAAATGCGATAGTTGCCAATATTTTGCCGGAATGTTGATTCATTTCCGTTTCAGCAAGAATTTTGGCACTATGCATTCTTTTTGGTCCTATTTTTAGGGAAAGTCATGCCAAATTTTTTCTTGGTTCTAAAATATCGTTTTGCTCTACCCCGCAGGCGACCATGGTCCGCACGATGACCGAAGGCATCATGAATAGGTTTTTGATCTCCACGAAGGCCGAGATGCTTCAAAAGAACGAGACGGAGATAAGATGTCCGTGTCGAAGATGCAAGCTAAAGAGCCTTATTGCGGACCCGGATTCCGGACAGGTGCGGGACCACCTGCTCTTTCGTGGTTTCATGGATGGCTATCGGTGGCAAGGTGATGAAGATGACTATGAAGTCGTCCATGGGGGCCGGGAAAGAAATGAGGAAGGGCGGCAAGACAACCACCGCGGCTCGGGCGGGCGAGAACACGAAGAATCTCCAGGACATGATCACGACGGTGAAGTTGTAGATAGTCATCATGAAGAAGATGTCGGACATGATGATGAGGAAGATGACGGAGCAGACGAAGGGCATGATCATGAAGATGAAGATGCCGGCAGAGCAGACGACGATGGACCATCGATGGGCTGGGTGCAGGACCCTCATATTTAAGAGCTGCTTCTCAAGCAGACGGATAACACAAGAGCTGCCGCCCGAGAGAAAGCCAAGCTGGATCAACTGGAGATAGACGCGGTTACTCCATTGTATGAAGGATATAGACCCGAGGATACCCGCCTGAAAGTAACGCTCATGGCTTTGGAGATGAAGGTAAAACACAAAATGACCGACGCATGCTTCGACGAGAACATGTCATTCTGGCACGAACGTCTTCCCAAAGGGAACAAGTGCCCGACCAGTTTCGAGGAGGCAAAGAAAGTCGTGTGTCCTCTGGATTTAACGCACGTGAAGTACCATGTGTGCATGAACAATTACATCATTTATCAGGGCGAGCACGCTGAGTCTACCATATGTCCGGTGTGCGGCGTCAATCGATACAAGAAGAGGAAGAAAGCTCCTCGAAAAGTGGTGTGGTACTTTCCGATCACTCCTCGTTTGCAGCGGTATTTTGCGGACCCTAAGGTAGCAAAGCTCCTGCGTTGGCACGCGGATAGGGAGGAGAAGAAGCGAGAAGATGACGCAAATGATCCGAAGATAAATAAAAAAGACAAGATGCCGAGTCACCCTAAGGATGGGAGCCAGTGGAAAGCGTTGAACTTCGAACACCCATAATTTGGGAAGGATCCAAGGAACATCATGCTGGGCACGAGCACCGATGGAGTCAATCCGTTTGGCAGCCAGAGAAGCACGCGCAGCACTTGGCCTGTGTTTGTGTGGATGTACAACCTTCCCCCCTTGTTGTGCATGAAGAGGAAGTACATTCACATGAGTATGCTAATTGAAGGGCCGAAACAACCAGGGAACGACATCAATCTGTATCTGGGGCTGCTGAAAGAGGCGTTAGCCACGCTGTGGAAAACGCCAGCCAATACGTGGGACGCCGCAGAGAAAGAATAGTTCCCTATGAGAGCCGCACTGCTCACGACGGTGCACGACTATCTCGGTTATGGATATCTCGCGGGGCAGGTGGTCCACGGATTTTCTGGATGCGTCAGGTGCATGGATGACACAACTTATCGCCATCTAGATAGAGATCGAGGGTCTTCGAAAACCGTGTTCATGGGACATCGAAGGTGGCTTCGCGATGATGACCTGTGGAGGAAACGCAAGGATCTGTTCGATGGTGAAACCGAACCCCGAAGACGCCCGCGTACGAGGAGCGGCGAGGAAATAGACGGGCTGTTGAAAAATTGGAAAGATTGCCCACTGCCGGGAAAGAAGCAAAAGGCGCCAGAGCTGGGAAAGAAGCGAAAGGCGCCAGAGCCACTATTGAAGGTATGGAAAACGAGGTTTGTTTTCTGGGACTTGCCGTACTGGAAGATCCACCGTGTGCCTCACAGCCTTGATGCCATGCATATCACAAAGAACGTGTGCGAGAGTCTGCGTGGTACCCTGCTCAACATGCCAGAGAGGACCAAAGATGGCCGAAAGCAAGGGCAGACTTGAAATCAATGAGCATCAGGCAGGAGCTTCACGCTAATGATGATGATGATGATGATGATGATGATGATGATGATGATGACGACGATGATGAGGCGAAGCAGGACACAGAAAGTCGTCGCAAAGGCAAAAAGGCCAAGAAGACCGGAAATGACTACCCTCCCGCATGCTTCACTCTAAGTCAGAAGGAGATCAAGCAGTTTTTCACCTGCCTCGTAGGAGTAAAACTTCCTTACTGTCACGCAGGGAAGATAAGCAGATACCTAGACCCAGCGAAGCAAAAGTTCAGCAGGATGAAGTCTCACGACTGTCACGTGCTGATGACGCAGATACTTCCAATTGCAATCTGTGGGATCATGGATGCGCATGTCCGTGAAACGCTATTTGGCCTATGCAACTTTTTCGACGTCATCTCTCGGAAGTCGGTTGGCGTGAGGCAACTCAGAAGGCTACAGGAAGAGATCATGGTGATACTATGAGAGCTTGAGATGTACTTCCTGCCCGCATTCTTCGATGTTATGGTGCATCTGCTGGTCCATATCGTGGAGGATATCATCCAACTCGGGCCGACGTTCCTGCACAACATGATGCCATTCGAAAGGATGCATGGTGTCATCAAAGGATACGTTCGCAACATGTCACGTCCAGAGGGAAGTATAGCTAGGGGCTTTCTGATCGAAGTGTGCATCTCCTACTGCACGAATTATCTAGGCATCGAGAACCCCGTTGGTCTGCCCGTCAACAGGCACCTCGGCAGGCTCGCTGGATGGGGTCACCGTGAGGGTCGCCGCGAAATGCATGTCGACTTTGAGGGTCGACTCGCCGACTTTGAAAGAGCAAACCTAGTCGCGCTACAGCACATAGACGTGGTCGATCCTTGCTTGGTAGAGCACAAAACCTTTATTGAGAAGACGTACAATGACCGAGGCCAACAGAGGACGGACGGAGATATAATCAAAGAGCACAACTCATGTTTCACGCATTGGTTCAAGCAGAAGCTTCTGTCGTACCCTTTATATGAGGATTCTTCCGCGGAAGAACAACTCATATTCGCCTTGTCACAGGGCACCGAGCACAACCTGATGACCTATGATGCGTACGATATCAACGGCTACACATTCTACACCGAGGACAAGGACATGAAGAGCGATGGTTATCAGAACTCCTGGGTAACGATGGAATCCTACACCGATAACGACAAGGACAGATACTACGGAAGGATCGAGGAGATCTGGGAGTTGAGCTACGCTGGAGAGAAGGTCCCGATGTTCCATATCAGATGGGCTAAGAGCGTCCTAAAATAAGACCGGTATTTCACCACCATGGTTATACCCGAAGCCAAATCCAAGACCGCGGGCGCAAACGTCACCGTGAAAAATGAGCCATGGGTACCGGCTTCCCAAGTGGACCAATGCTTCTTCATTACCGACCCGTCAAAGCCCAGTCGTGTTGTCGTGAGGAGAGGCAAAAGGAAGATCATCGGAATGGATGGGGTAGCCAATGAGCAAGACTTCGACAAGTACGGTGACCCGAAGATCGAACATGACGACGACGATGAAGTAGCAGCATACACCACAAGAAGAAGCAGGACCACCCTACCTAAAGGACGTCCGTTCCACAGAAGAACTCCATTTGCGAAAAAGAAGGGCAAGAAGATTCTGAACAGATAGCTAGCTATGATCGATTGTATTTAAATCGTAGTCTTCATTTCTCGATTGTATTTCATGGGCACTTTTTGATATCATGAATATTTTTAAATTTCATTGGCACTTTTTGAATTCATGAGGACACTCGATCTCGACCTCCCTCCATCTCGATCTCGATTCCACCCACACCCTCCCCCGCTAGCTCCACCACCGCCAACGAGCACCCCCCGCACCCTCCCCCGCTCCACCGCCGCCGACGAGCACCCCCCGCACCCTCCCCTTCCGCCGCCGATGATATTTTCAAACAACACATTTGATGATATTTTTAAAAAACTTATTACTGTTTTTATAAAAAATTATTACTGTTTCATATTCATATTCATTTTCTAAAATATAATAATAATAAATTGTAGACTAAAATTGTTGTTAAACAACAATTATTACTGTTTTTATAAAAAAAATATTACTGTTTCATATTCATCCCGCCGCCCCGACCCTCAACGTCTTCGCCTTCCTCCTCGCCTTCGGCGCCGAGCAGTGATGCAGCACCATACGCCCCCCCGACCTTCCTCCTCCCCTTCCCCTCCTTCTCCTCCCCTTGCCCCCCGCCTGCGCCGGGGCTGACGTCCCCTTCTCTGTCTCACAGGGCAAGGTCTCCGGCGCCTCTACGACACCGACGCCTCCATCGTCTACGGCGTTTGTGCCTTCTTCCACCTTCGGTCACCGCGGCCTCACCGTCGATCCGCGTCACCTCGTCAACCCCGGCCCTGCACGAGCTCGCCATCGTCTTCCTCTCGGTGAGCTGCACCGGTTCCCCTTCCCCCCCCCCTTTCTGTTAACTGAACATTGTCAGGTTTAGGTTCTGTTAACTGAAAAAGTTTAGATTCAGAAGTTTGTTGAGGGTCATGTGAGCTTGTGTGGTGATTGTCTTGGTCCTTTTCATTTTTGTCATGGCATTCTTGAGGTGCTGATGTGTCTGAGGGCATGAACCATGATCAGGTTGAGTTCACATTTCATTAGATTAGATGGATTATCATGCCTTGTGTCCTGATAGTTGGATATTTGAGTATTATTGTCAACAGTAATAACTTTTACATGTTTGCATTGCTTCCAAGAGTAACAGTAGGTGCTTAGGACACCTTCAGGAGATCTACTCATCTCTAATCATGCTACTCAAGGATAGGAACCGTAGGCTTCTCTATATATATTTTTAGTGTCCTTTATTGGTGGTTCTATGATGTAGTCCAGATGAAACCAATTGCATGCATTGAGAAATAGAGTATTAAAACAGAACTTGACGTGGTTTTCCACTTAGCTATCTGAATTGAGAAAAACATAGCTTTTGCGGTCTCTGAGGCAAAACTTGCTACTTCATATACAACTAATACTACTACTAGAAAAGATACTACTCCATATGAGATTTTCATTTCCAATGAGTGATGTTTTTCCTAGTAGTAGAAATAACATAGAAACTTCTCTGATTTTATAAAGTTGTTCTTATATGGGTGAAACTTCACTTGTTTTTAGGCTAGTGCAGGGTGTTGCTTCTTCTGTATGGGCCAACTATGTCACAAATAAATTGTTCCTTCTTCTGTATTTGACAAGTAATGACTTGCAAAGATGATGATCATCTTGCTAGTTAATTTGCTGGGTTTTGTCTCCGACCATTGTGTCGTGATGAATTTGCAGGTACCCCGAGAGGCCCTTGAGTTTGCAGGAATGTCGATTAACTTTCGTTCCGGAAAATTTGGGTACTCCATATGTCCTATTTCGGCAAAGGTCATGCCAAAATTTTCCGTGAATTTTAGCATGACTTTGCTAAAAATAGGACATATGGGGTACTTGCGACTAATGCATGGGCCGGGGTATCTTAGTACTTAGTTAAGTAGGATCAACTGCCCCGCCATTCTTGCTGCATTAAACCATAGGTGGCAATAGAGCCAAGTGATTAGGCCCAACTTAGAATTCTCCTTAGCATCGATAAACCCTATGATAAACCCAACATAGGTGGCAATAGAGTCAAGTGATTAGTGCCAAGTGATTAGGCCCAACCTAGGGTGCCTCGGCATTGATAAACCCTAAATGATGAAAACTTAACTTGGCTTCTATAGGGTGCCTTGGGGTCGATGAGAACCTAAATGATGTACGCTTAGGCTTTTAGGGTGCCTCGGCGTCGACAAACCCTAAATGATAAAATCTTACCTTTTAGGATGCCTCGGTGTCGACAAACCCTAAATGATGAGACCATGATCTTGTTCCTTGACAATAACCAACTTTTTGACCAAACTTTTTTCCTATTTAGAGCGAAACATGGCCCACAACGATGAGGCCGGCGGTTCGGGCGGCAAGCAATTCTGGGAGCTGCCCCAGGAGTTGGAGGAAGAACCTCACCGCTATGAGGACGCCGCGGAAGACACCGATCCTGAATACACAACCCCTAGTGGCGTCGGGGATGACACCACTGATGATGGCGCCGCAGATGCCACCATTGATGATGGCGGCGCACGCACAGATGGTAGCCAACCGAAGAGGCAACGGAAGGACCGGCGCCCGAGCGTGCTCGGCACCGTCAGGGAGGAATTTACTGAAGTGAACTCCGACGGGAATCCGACGGCGCCCAAACACGTAGTCAAGGGGTACTCGGTTCAGCTCGGGTGCATTCTCCGGAGCACCGTCTCGATCAACACCGAGAACCTAAGGCATAAGGACCGAGGGAATTTGCGCAGCCTCCTCTTCACGAAGCTGCACGAATAATACAAGTTCCCCGCTGAGTTTGCAAACACACGCCTCTCAGGGAATAAAGTGAACGGTGCCACCCTCACAAGGATGAGCACAACCCTGTCTACTTGGAAAAGCACAGTGAAGGAAATGATTGAAAAAGGTGATAGTTATGAGAAGATCAAGGCGAAATATCCTTTGATGAGCGAAGATGACTACAAGGAGTTCAATATCAAGTGCGAGAGCCCCGCAACCTCCGAATCAAGTCAGTGGGGGAAAGAAATGCGGCAGTTTAACTTAGGGGTCCACCAACTCGGTCCCGGCGGTTACAGAGTGGCGGAGCCTATATGGGACAAGGAGGACGCGGAGCGTGCCGAGCACGGCCTACCGCCCCGCTTCGAGAAATACCGTGACAAGCAGACCAGGAACTTTCTCAGGGCCCAGTACAAGGAGGACCCGGTAACAAAGGAGCTTACCACGGATCCGAAGACCAAGGTGCTTGAGCTTGTTCTGGTAAGGAATACACCCCCGCATAATTAGCTCCATATGGTTGCATTCTAATTAATCCCCAATATTTCTAAATGGTTCACGTTCCTTCCGCAGGACAAAGAAAGAAGTAGCGCGGGGTCGTCTCAGAGCTCCCCTTTCGACACCCCTTTGAATAGGACGTTGAACGTAATGAAAAACAAGGATAAGCTCAGTAAGCCGACGTCAGCTGGTCGTGTGGCCGGCAAAGGCTTGTCCACAAAATGGTCGTCATACTATACCGCTGGTGGGCGAAAGGAGAAAAAGACCAGCTCGGAAAGCTAGTCGCGCAAGGTTGAAGCACTCAAGGCGCAAGTGGCGCGGATTCCGGAGATGGTCCAAGAGCAAGTGCAACAACAACTAGGATCGACGCTCACTGGCATTATGCCTACCTTGATTCATGGGATAACGACGTGGATTGCGGGTGGCCAACAAGGGCCGCCCCCAATTCCCAGCTTCACGGCCAGCAACTCGCACAACGCGCAGGCGGCGCCATTGGTGTCTCCGGTGGCGGCGGTATTGGTGGCTCCGGCGGCGGCGCCATTGGTGTCTCTGGCGACGGTGGTATTGGTGTCTTCGACACCGGCATTAGAGCTTAATGCACCCGGGTGTATGCCGGCCGGCACCTCGCCAGCAAGCGGCCCCTCCGTCCGTTGCACACCTGCCATTGGCGGTGCCTCGACATTAGCTGAGCTCGACGCCATCATCATGGTAACTAATTAAGCCTCTTGGCCGAGGACTTCATCTCCTTGCCTTTGACTAGGCATCCCTGACGCCCTACATGTTTTCGGAGGGCGCCACCGACGTTCCGTGCACTCTCCAGCATTTCGTGAATGACGAGTTGGTCGATGTCGCCAAGGGCAAAATCGTTCAACCGGGCAACCCCGTGTTCCTCGGTAAACCGATGCCACCCACCGTGGATAGGGTTCTACTAGTTCGGGTGCTGCTAGGCTGCGACGAGTTGTTACCTCTGATTCAACCCGCCGGGGCCGACGAAGATGATCTGATGACCCTCAGCACCTGCCTAAGCTGGCCCCTGCTTTGGCCGAAGAGCCAGATTCGTTTGGGGGCGGGGGACAGCACCCCAAAGACAACACCGCCAGTCGTGCCGGTGCTAAGCCATGGCAAGACCGCCGCAACGCTACCGGACATGCCGGACATCCCTATGGCACAGGATCCAAACATGCATATGGCACAGGATCTGGACGACGACGACAACGACTACGGCTGTACATTTAGCAACGTCGATAAGTACTTTGCCGAACATGGGTACGATGACGAATTCTGCGGGCCTCTTTCTCAAGAACCCAACCAAGACGACCGCGGTCTAGCTGGTACGGCAGAGAAACCCAGTTGCAACAGGCGTCGTCTGGCGTTCAGTTCTCAGGAGACACCTCCAGCTGCCGACCTCACCGAGCCTCAGATAGCCGAGGTGCCAAATATTATCAGCCCCAACACACTCAAGAAGGTGCTCTGTGAGCAGAACTCGGTCCCATTACAACAAAAGAAGAAGGGACGGAAAAGAAAGAGTAACAAGGGTGCGAGCCAGCCGGCACCGAGTACGATCCGTGCTCAGGACGGGCCACCTTCACCTAAGGATATCTCGAGGAGGGTGCATGTGGCAGGTAGGGCGATCCTACCGACAAATATGCTCAATGCTGCAACCGGTGCTATGCGGAGTCTGCATGACAGTGTTCTTTCTTTGGAGAAGCGGCATCGTAGAGAGAAGGATGTGGTATACCCGGTTTTCATGGCCAAGGTGCCAGAGGGCAAGGGCTTTGTGGATGGCGCCATCGGGGGTACGATCGTCCTGCGGTTTGATGACATCTTTGCAATGTTTAACCTTCATCCGCTGCACTACACCTTCGTTCGGCTGTTTTTGCTGAGTGTGGAGATGCGAATCATTAGAGACAAGACCCCGAACATCGTGATAGTCGACCCCTTCTACATGCGTGCCAAGCTCTTGGGCAGCGTTTGGGACCGCCAAGTCGCGAGTTCACACCTCGAAGGCGTCATTCTGGCAAACCCAGATAAGGATAAGTTCCTCGTGGCTTACTTTCCCGAGTAAGTCATCCCTTAACCGCCCCGTAACATATGATTTCTTAGATTTTGATCGTTATTTTTTTTCTAACATTCCGTGTTTTGTGCAGTGACACACATTGCACACTCATCGTCTTAAGCCCGAAATATTCCATGGCCACGTATTTCGACCCGAACCGTGACTCCAAGATGGACTACACAAATATCAAGAAAGCTCTTGATGATGTTCTCCCCGGCTACGCCAAATCTAGAGGCACCTTCACCAGGCCAGTTCGTAGGTACGACAAGCACGTGTTTGCCCACAATACTAAGTTCTGCTGCGTCAAGCAGCCGCCTGGCAGTTAGAAGGATGCCTACTACGCCCTCCATCACATGCGGGCGATTGTAAGGGACCATCATCACCTTCTGCTACCAGATAATATCAAAGATTGGGCCGCGAGCTTGTCGGCAATCCAGGACGCGGACATCAGACAAGAATTCTTTCGCATCCAGTCGGAGTTTGCGGACATCATCCATCAAGATGTCCTTCATACCTCGGGGCAGTTCTACCTCAGATATCAACCGTCCAACAGGGAGATAGACGGAACGCTACAAATGCAGGCTGACAACGCCCGCAATTTCATGACCATCACAACCGACGGCGGCTTCATCCATGCTCCGGTCCCATGAGTCGAGTCAACAGTAGTGATGCTATGTGTAGTTCTGAAACATTGATTGGCTCATGTTGTAATTAAACTTTAATGAACTTGTATGTCTCTTTGGTTTGGACAGTCATTCAACTTAGATGTAATCGATGCTATTTATTAGTAGGACCATGAATCATGCTATTAATGTCATGTCTTGCTTTTCTCTTCCGATCCTTTTGTTGCATACTTATATATTGCTTATGTATGTATTGTCTGTTGTTTGGCTTGTGCATAGAGATGCCGTCGTATGTCGTGTACAAGGGTAAGGTTCCCGGAGTCTACGATGACTAGGAGGAGTGTCGGAGACAGGTTCACCGTTTCAGCGGTAACAATTACAAAGGGTACACCACTAGGGCGGAGGCGGAATCTAGATACGCCCGCTATCTAGCGGGAGAGAGGAGGGAGCGTTGGATGAACCGGATGACGACCAGTTTCATTGCGATGATGCTCATCGTGATGACCGCAGCTCTCTTCTATGTGAAGGTAGTTAAGATGATCGATATCGACTTGTAATGTGAAGACAAACTCGATACTCGCGGTCTCTAGACTTGTAATGTTTTATCTTTGTTCGGTCTTTTGAATTCGGAGACTAATATGATGAATTGTATTCGGAGACTAATCTTCTATTGTATTCGATGAATCTGCTATTGTTGTGTGCTGCAGTCTATATTCTGTCAAATAATATATTTTGTAACATGTGCAAAAATCAGAAAAGTAAAAAAAACCCTAATATTCATACTAATGGCGCATCACTACAGAGTGCGCCATTAGTATGCCAAAGTATACTAATGGCACATCACCCAACAGTGCACCATTAGTATGCCAAAGCACATGGTTAAATATGCCCCCCTGGGAGGCATACTAATGGCGCATGGTGTTCTATACTAATGGTGCACTGTGTGGTGCGCCATTAGTATACCAGATACTAATGGCGCACCAGTGGTGCGCCATTAGTAAGAAATACTAGTGGCGTGATACTAATGGCGCACCAGTAGTGTGCCATTAGTAGGCAAAAACTGGTGCGCCATTAGTAGGCCTTTTCCTAGTAGTGCAAACTTGGAGTAGAAACTCCATTTGGATACATGCAAGGCATGAGCCTTTGACTAATCCTTGATATTTCTCTTATGATGATGATCATATGTCTTGGATACATACTTGAACCCTTGCATGCTATCTAACCCTTGTAGGTACTTGGATGAATCTAAATCTATGAGATTGCAAATCACTCACATCTTGAGCAATCTCCACATCACCAAGTCTCTACAACATGGTGGTTGAAGTCAAGGAAGCATGAATCCTTTCAACATATCCTTTGAAAATTTCCTTATATCAAATTTCATTTGGTATCAAATTTCATGATTGTCATTTCGGATACACAAGTTCTCTTCCTTGCAAGACTAACCCATGTAGGTACATGAACTCAAACTACAAGCCGTGCTCCCAACTCTTGATGAGCTACATCAACATTGAACATCCTACACAGATTCAACTACATGATCAAGTTCAACACAACCACCCAAGGTATGTAATTCCATTTTAGAGAAGCATTATCCCAAGTCATGGGTCAAAGAAGCTCAACAAGATGTGAATACATTAAAATGCTTAAACAAAAAATGGTAACCCCATTTTGAGCTTAAACGATGAGTATGACCTACGATCAAGTGTTCTCACTTGACTCCTCGGTCAATATACTCTAACATAGGTGAATTTATCGCCGACCAATTCTAGATGAAGTTCTCTAGTGTTTCCCTGAGTTCTTGCATTTGTCTCTTGCATATTTGTTCCCCTTATTTCTTAAAAAAACTTCATCTAGATTTCTTTATTTTCTCTGTTTTTTTTCTGCATTCGCCGCATCCAATTCATTGCAAATCTTTTAGTTAATTCCTTGAAAATCTTTGTGAGATCTTATTTGCCTAGTGAGTTGAGATGACAATTGGTCTCTCTCTATGTTGAACTCGGACACACAGGTTTGTCTCTTTGGTCAAACCGAATCACCTCAGTCCCACCGAAGAAACCAACTCAGTGTTACCGATTTCAACACTGAGAAGACGATTTACCATTTGCATTCTGCATATTTGTTCCATGTAACATCCCAAATTTTCAATTTGGAATGTTATACAATAGATCATCATTGCATATCATATTATATTGCTTTTGGTTGTTCCTAGAAATTTCGCGCAACTCAAGGACCCTCGGAGAGAGTTGGGGATTTCGTTATTTTCATATTTGAGTTTTCTCAAATTTTGAAAATAGGATCATTTGATTTTATTTATTTTATCTTCAATTATTTCTTCTATAAAAAAATCATGAGATTGGGAATAAAATGACTTTCCCAAAATATAGAAATATTGAGGATTTAATAAAAAAAATCAAATAAGATTTTTATTTTGGTTTATTTGCTATTTTATTTGAATATAGGAAAAATTGCACGTTTTCAAAAATTGCATTTAGGGCCAAGAAAATGTTCATCCTGTTCTAAATATTTTATTTAGATGGTGAAAAATTGTTTTGCCATTTTTAGAATTTTATTTTTTTTCTAGAATTTTTTTAGTCGCAGCGAAATTGTTTTTTTAATGAGACCCCGCGCCCGACTGGGCCAAGGGCCCAGCCAAGCAGGCCGACCCAGTCAGCCACCGCCGCCTCTCGCCGGGTCGGGACAGGAGTCCCGACCAGCGCCGCCATCGCCCGACTCCGGGGAGGACCCGCCTCATGAGGCTGACCCCTCCCCCAAGTCGCCTCCCCCTTTATAACCCCCCACTGCAGCCCACACCCGCTGCCACCTCCCCACGCCTCCAGCGCCGCCGCCGCACGCCGCCGCCACCCCGCCGCCGAGTCGGAGCCGCCGCCCCGCACCACCCGCTGCCACCGGAGCTCCGCTGGAGCCCCGAGCCGAGGTAGCCGCCGCCCCGGTTTTTGAGAAAAAGCCGTTTCGGTTTTTTTGAAAACCCTAGCTTTTTGTTTTTTTAAATAGATCGGTTTCTCTCGGGTTTATTTATTTAGCGAGCATTCGCTCGTCCATTCGTTTTAACGAACGTGTTCTTCATTTAGTTCTTGTTAACGAACGTTCGTTCGTTAACCTGTTCGTCATTTTTCTTTTTCTCGAATTAAATCTGTGATTTTTCTGATCGCGATTTTTGATCCGATGTTTGTTTTAGTTTATCTTTCGCTCGTTTGTCGGAATCAGGCGATTCAAGCGCCTAGCGTCTCGAAACCCTCTTTCCGTTTAACCAACTCAAACAAGTTTTTGCCTCAGTAAAAATTGCCCTAGATGCAGAATAGTAAACAAAGCCTATTTCCTTTGCCGTTTGTATTTCGTTGCTTCGTTCGATTTGGTTCTTTTTGCCAACCGGAGTTCTTAAGTTGAACTTTCTGGTTAGATCTCTTCTTCGAGTTTTACCTGTGCATTAGTTGAGTACTTATTGTATGCTTTTTTGTTTGTGATAGAGTACCCGGAGTGCGTCGCTTGCTACTTTGAATCGCTAGGTTTCACGGATCATCAGCAAGGCAAGTAACACTTTGATCATACTTCCTATTACCCAGTTTTACTACATTAGATCAACCCTCACACACTGCATTGTTTAGGATCTAATTAAATTGTGGGTTTGGGAAGTAGATGAGGTTGTACCTATTTCCTATTTTATATCAAACCTTTGGGAGTTACTTCTACGTTTGCTTCTTATGCCATGCTATGCTAGTAGACGTGGATTGGGTGAGTGAAATCCATGACAGATGTGAGTTTGTTAAATTAATGATTTATCTAAGGTGGCAACTTAAATACACATCTGGGTGGACTGAGGCACCTGGGTATTCCAATGATTTCCTGTTTTTCTTCGGACCGCCACCCAGGCTCAAAGGGATCATGAGATTATTCATGCTAGAAACTTCTGTGTGCAGCCACAAGCTACTATGGGCTCTAGCATACTTGACTAAGTCGTGCGAACTCTTAAAGTGGTAGACTAGCAGATGTAGGGATGTAGGTGGAATGGTCTACCCATCGTAAGGTGCTAGCGCTTCTGAAAGACTGTGTCTCGGTCATCCGTTTCTCAAACACCAGGAAGTGCGAGAAATCCAACGGAGGAGATCGAGTATTGTGGGGAAAAGTGCGCAAACCTCTGCAGAGTGTATAAACTAATCATGGTTAGCCGTGTCCCCGGTTATGGACATCTTGAGTATCTAGTACTTGGATTATCATGTGAATCTCATCATGCTGCTCTAGTTAATTTTGTTGGTTCTTAATGTTGATGCTTAATTGGGATTGAGAATGCTGTCAACCATTCTCAATGTTTAACAACTACCATGATAGTTAAACAAAATTTATTCCTTTGCAGTAGGGAAAAATTGGCTTTACGCAAAACTGTAACCATAGAGCTTTCCACCAGCCAAATATGCATGTAGTATAGCCTTATTTGTTCATTACTCTCTATGTGTTACATTGCCAGCATATTCCATGTGCTGACCCGTTTCGGGCTGCAACGTTAATGTTGCAGACTTTTCAGACGATGAGTAAGGTGCCTTTAGGTCGTGGTTTTATACTCAGTGATGCCGTTGGAGTTGATGGACTCACTTATCTTCCAAGCCTTCCGTTGTTATCGTTTTTAGATGGCCTTAAGGCATTATTATTGTAATAAGTTCTCTTTTCAGACATCAATGTAATAAGTGTGTGATTGCTACTCTGTTATAAATCCTTCAAGTATTGTGTGGTGTCAACATTACTGATCCAGTGATGACACCTGAGCAAAGAGATTGGACCGTTTGAGGTCTGGTTGCTACAAGATGGTATCAGAGCACACGCTGACTGTAGGACACGACCACTAAGCTAAAGCCCTAGATCACTACTCACTCTTCTCATTCTGACCTCTCATCATTTCTACTCTTTTAGGATGGTGGATGCAAGGAACAAGTTCACGCAACCGGATGAAGATACACCCTTTGGACATCATTTGAAGGAAGTCACGATATACCTGAACATAGGAGTACCAAGCTTCACCGGAACCTACAACGCCACATTTCCTGAAGAAGAGCGCTGGATGATTCAAGTTCAAGTTCCAGGAAGGACGTTCATGTCAGTCACTCAGCCCATAGAGTTTTCCTTTGATGCACCAACCTGGAGTCTAGGAAAGAGCATGGCAGCTCACATCACCATGGGACGCATTGGAGAAGTTTACCACAATGATCTCAAGGATACTATCTACCAGATTTGTGGGTGTCGAGATGAGCAATGGGAGATGATCAGCACCAAGAAGGATAGATCGATCGCAACTTTCATCTAGGAGTTAAACCAACACATTCGATGTTTGGAGAACCAGATGTGCGCCGACATGATAGATCTGAAGAAGGCGAAGACAAGAATCAAGGAACTGGAGGAAGAACTCAAGGCTACCCATGAAGATTATTGTCGGTGTCAAAACCGGCGGATCTCGGGTAGGGGGTCCCGAACTGTGCGTCTAGGCCGGATGGTAACAGGAGGCAGGGGACACAATGTTTTACGCAGGTTCGGGCCCTCTTGATGGAGGTAAAACCCTACGTCCTGCTTGATTGATATTGATGGTATGGGTAGTACAAGAGTAGATCTACCACGAGATCAAAGAGGCTAAACCCTAGAAGCTAGCCTATGGTATGATTGTTGTTCGTCCTACGGACTAAAACCCTCCGGTTTATATAGACACTGGAGAGGGCTATGGTTACACAGAGTCGGTTACAATGGTAGGAGATCTACATATCCGTATCGCCAAGCTTGCCTTCCACGCCAAGGAAAGTCCCTTCCGGACACGGGACGAAGTCTTCAATCTTGTATCTTCATAGTCCAGTAGTCCGGCGGAAGGTATAGTCCGGCTATCCGGACACCCCCTAATCCAGGACTCCCTCAGTAGCCCCTGAACGAGGCTTCAATGATGACGAGTCCGGCGCGCAGATTGTCTTTAGCATTGCAAGGCGAGTTCCTACTCCAAGTACTTCATAGAAGATTTTGAACACAAAAGGTAGTGTCCGGCTCTGCAAAATAAGTTTCCACACATTGCCATAGAGAGAATAATATTTACACAAATCTAATCTGCTGACGTATTCCGTAGCGTGACATCATACCACGGCCAAGTCTTCATTCGAATCGTTTTACTGTCCCACCTTAGCGCGTTTAGTGAGGCGATTCCCTTGGCACGTCTTGTCAAAGCAGAGATCGTGTCCCCTTATTTCGGGATTCTCATCAATATGGGCATGGGTAACCCAACCGCGCCATTGATTACGGCGCTTGGGAGATAAGCGAGTTTTACCAGGCTGGTGGGGACACATAGTCGCGTCCGCCCATATAAGGGGATAAGGATCCACCTTTTCATCCACGCCTTCTTCCTCCTTTGCCTATCCATTTCCGCGCACTCGAGCTCCAGTGCCCAAGTCCGCAGACCCCACCTCAACGTTCTCTAGCCATGTCCGGAGCGGGAGGCAAGTGGATGGTCTCCTTCGTCACGGAGGGACATATCAAAAAACTGAGGAAGGTCGGATACTTGTCTAACAACATCGGGCACCGGCTTCCCGAAGAGGGGCAGCTCGTCCCCACCCCTATGCCCCATGAGAGGGTGGTGTTCCTCCCCCATTTCCTCCGCGGACTGGGCTCCCCTCTCCACCCATTTGTCCGAGGGCTCATGTTCTACTATGGCCTGTATTTCCACGATCTGGCCCTGAACTTTGTCCTCAACCTCTCGGCGTTTATCGTCGTGTCCGAGGATTTCCTCAGCATCCGCCCCCATTTCGTCCTATGGCTCAAGACTTTCAATGTCAAGCCGAAGCTGGTGCGCGACACCTAGGCGGAGTGCGGAGGCGCCATGGTGGGCAAGATGCCCAACATCCTATGGCTCGAGGGCTCCTTCATGGAGACCCTAAAGGGGTGACAATCGGGGTGGTTTTACATAACCGAGCCACGCGACCCTGAATGGGTCGCAGCCCCCGAGTTCCGATCCGGACCCGCTACGCGGCTCACCTCCTGGAAAGAGACGGGCTTGTCGTGGGGTAAAAAAGGAGAGCTGATCGGACTCCAAACATGCGTCCAAACCCTCGTGGACAAGAAGCTCAAACTTGTCAACGTAGTCCAGGTTATGCTCATCCGTCGGATCCTCCCGTGTCAACAATGGGCTTTCAACCTGTGGGAGTTCGACCTGGCACAACACCGAACTCTGAGCAGGCTCTTCAACACGACGTACGAAGATGCCGGGAAGGTGCTTTTCAAGGGCGCCGAGGCCCCCGCATCCGCTACCGAGGATCGCGGATTCAGCACGCAGTGTCACGCTAGTGTGGTAAGCTGTTTTTACCTTTTACAGGGTATTAGTTTTTCATAGTTTGACTCCATGTGGGATCTAAGCTCCCTTTCCTTTGACAGGTTTGGCTGGAGATGTCTGGACAGAACAACTGTCCGGCTCCTTTGCCCGAAGGCCCAGCGGACGCTCACTTGGCGAAGCTGCTGGTTCCGGCACCCTATGTGGTGCCGGAGAAGAAGGCCAAGAAGAAGGCCACGGGGACTCGAAAGAGTGCCCGGCGCCTGGCGGTGTTGGATTCATCATCCGATGACTCCAAGACGCACTCCTCCCGTGAAGACGAGGAGGAGGAAGAAGAGACCTCCCCCCCTCCAGCGGGGGGAGAGAAGAAAAGGAAGGCCACCCCAACTAGGGAGGCTGAAGGGTCCAAGGAGGGGAAGACCCTTCCTCCGGACTGCTCCACCAATGCCGACGATGGCGAAGAGGAGTGGCCACACAGGGCCAGGCCCCTGGCGAGATCGTAAGTATTCGGACACTAGAGCAATTCATAGTGTTCCTTTCTTGCACAGCTCCTCCTTACGCCGAATATGACTGTCCAGTCCACCCAAGCCCAGGCATGACGAGTCATCGAGCGGCTCCCTGGATTCGTCGGATGTGAATTCACTTCCGACGGCTACCTCCCCCCACCCTACGGACGACGCCGAGGTGGTGTCCCAACAGGTTCCAAGCCAGGAGGAGGTGGTCCTGGAGGCGCCGCAAGGCGACCTCCTGGACTCCAGGCGTAAAGGGGATAGAACCCCCAAGGGCTCCAAGTCGGGCCTTGAGCAAGACACTGCGCCGGAACCTTCAACGGTTCCGGACTCCGGTAGGCAGCCTCCTTCCAAGAGGAGCAAGCCTACCGAGCCGGTGACCTCCGTCCAACCGGAGGCACCGGACAATTTGCTGGAGGTTCTTAACAGCGCCTCCATCGACGAGGAGCACCGCACTATTATGAGTGCGGTGATCCAGAAGGTTCAGTCCGCCAAGAGCGGACTGACTGAAGCCTGTGCCAACCTTCTAACAGGCTTTGAGGTAAGTAAAGAATATGTAAAAATATTACCGCATAGACAGTAGCCCCTGATGCTCTGTTCGGCGTTCGGAAAGAAAATCCAAATAGAGGATCTAATAACATTCGCAGGAGTCTAACATAATCAAGTCAATATGCGTATGCAGGCTTCGCTGCTGGCCTCCGCCGCATTGACGGCGGAGGTGGATACATTGAAGAAAAACCTCGCGCGGTCCAAGAACGAGCTCGGCCATGCCAAGGGGCAACTCGAGGAGAGGGAAGGTAAGTAATACCTTGCGCAAGTATATAGAGAAGATGTGGTTGCAAAAAATGACAGGATCAACGTGCTATTATAGGGGCCACGACCGAGGTGGCAACACTTAAGAAAGTGTTGTCCGAGGCCGAAAACAGAGCAGCCGCGGAGTGCACAGAGAGAGGGAAGCAGGACGCGTGGGTGGAGGAGGTGCAGAAAGAGCTCCAGGCTCTCGTGAAAAAACACGAGAGTTTGGAGCTTGACTCAAAGACGCAAGCATCCAAGCTTGCGGTAGCCCTCGAAAGCGCAAAGTCTACCAAGGCCGAAGCCCAGAAAGCCCTCCAAGAAATTGAAGTGATGAAGAAGATAGCGGCGGGTAAGGCATTCATTATGCAAAGCAAGCACATGAAAGTGAATTACTTGTTACTTACCCGAGTCCGGAGCTCTCCAGGAGCGTTCGCCGATTTGCCCCGCAGTGCGTCTAATGCCGCCGCCTACTACCGAGCCGAGGAGGGGAGCTCGACGGAGAAGGTGTTCTGGTCTCAGTATGCTGAGGCCGGACACCTGGTGCCTTTGAGCGACCAGCTGAAGCAAATGGTCGAGCTCCACAAGGTGGCCGAACAGGCCATAAAGGGCCTCATAGTTCGGCTTTGGCCTGGAGAGGCTCTGCCTGGTAGCTACTTCGGGTTGGTGAGGCGGCTGGTGGATGCCTGTCCACGGCTTCAAGTAATCAAGCGCTCCATCTGCATCGAAGGTGCCCGTAGGGCGCTTGCCCGTGCTAAAGTGCACTGGGGCAAGATGGATGCGGAGAAGCTGGTGAAGGACGGGCCGTCGCCGGGCTAGGAGCATCGCGTCCCGGAAGTGTATTATGAGGGCGTCCTGAAGGGTGCCCGCCTTATAGCGGATGAATGCTCCAAAGATGTAATTTTTGAGTAAACTGCATTTGTGATCCTGTACGCTGAAAACTTGTTCATGTGCGCTATGCAACGCTTTTGAATTTAAAATATTACCTTCTATGCGGCCGTTTATCAAATTTTGAGAGATGGTGAGTCGTCGGCTTCTGCCCCCATGCCACGAGTGCTGGGGTGTTCGGGATAAACATGAGCGCTCTTTTTCCCATTCTTGGGTCCTTCGAGGGAGGCGTTCAACACAACGAACAAGGCAATCAGACTATAATGCTTGAACACTCTCACTTAGCCATAGAATTCTATAATTTTAAATTTTGGCGAAGCCCCTAGTGTTCGGAAGACCGAGTTCGGGGCGCTATCCACGCCTAGGCCGGACAAAGCCGACTCCTCGCTCTAAGGGGCGGAAGTCTTTAGGGACTCGAAAACCTCTCGAATAGCGACCAGCTCTCGCCTCATCATGACGGTCAGTTTTAGCTTTCTCCACTGAGGTGCTTAGCCCAGCTCAACTTGGGCACAATCGCAGTAGTTTTCCTAGTGCTACCTTAGCCGATATAACGGAACATAAGGTACCAAAACATAGGAGCCGGGCAAACCCAACTATTGACCCAAGACATGATTCGGAGCCGATGCATATAATGCTATAAGTTCGGGGTGCCGCACTTGTGAAAGTGTTCGGAATTCTCACACCGTATTGTGGGGTACTTAAGCCCCTGGTGTATTGGCCGTACCAAAGTGTACGGGTGCAACATGTCATTAATGAACATATATTCGTAAAAAAGAGTAATGCAATAATAGACGGAAGCTATGCATTGTTTATTTAAAAAAGCTGCGATCAAAGCAGAACGATACAAATAGTGCAATAAGCAAAAGATGGGACTATTTAACATGTCCTTTCCAGGGGCGAGCTGTGGAATGGTATGTGAAACAGGTATACTGCTCGTTATAGAGACCACCTTAGAGTTCCATAGTGCGGCTTAGTTTTCTGCTCCCCTAGTTGTTGTATCCGTTTATGCGGCAATTGCACTCCCGGACAGGCCTTCCGAAGAGTGGAGTCCTGAATGTAAGAGAAAATGAAGAAGTCGGCAGCCCCTAGTGCGATTTAAGCCGTGCTTCGGGCGTGCCGTTATGGTGCCCCTCCCCCTTTTCCCATGGTATTTCCAGAGCTTAGTTATGTACGCGCAACACTAGTTTTGCAAGTTCGCGAGGGCTGGGGTTGGGGCCGCATTGCTACGCTTGCTCGGAACGTGCCAAGCGGTCTTGTTGTAGGTTACTCCGGGCGCGCTTGACGGCGTCCGGACATTTAATTTCCGGACTGGAGAATTGCCTTGAGAGGCTGCTTTGTACTTCCGCTGCGATAGCCGCCGTATGCTCCTCCCTTCGGAGAGAGCGTTCGGTGTTTCCATTGACCGTGATGACTCCTCGATGGCCTAGCATCTTGAGCTTGAGGTATGCGTAGTGTGGCACCGCATTGAACTTGGCAAATGTGGTTCGCCCGAGCAGTGCGTGATAGCCACAGCGGAACGGGACTATGTCGAAGATTAACTCCTCGCTTCGGAAATTATCCGGAGATCCGAAGACCACTTCAAGTGTAACTGAGCCTGTACAGTTGGCCTCTACACCTGGTATGACGCCTTTAAAGGTCGTTTTAGTGGGTTTAATCCTCGAGGGATCAATGCCCATTTTCCGCACTGTATCCTGGTAAAGCAGGTTCAGGCTACTGCCGCCATCCATAAGGACTCTAGTGAGGTGAAATCCGTCAATAATTGGGTCTAGAACCAATGTGGCGAATCCTCCATGACGGATGCTAGTGGGGTGGTCCCTTCGATCAAAAGTGATCGGGCAGGAAGACCATGGGTTGAACTTTGGGGCGACTGGCTCCATCGTGTATACGTCCCTTAGCGCACGCTTCCGCTCCCTCTTGGAGACATGGGTTGCGTATATCAGGTTCACCGTCCACACTTGTGGGGGAAAACCTTTCTGTCCACTATTGTTCGGCGGCCGGGGCTCCTCCTCGTCATCGCTATGCAGCCCCTTGTCTCTGCTTTCAGCATTTAACTTGCCTGCCTGCTTGAACACCCAACAATCCCTGTTGGTGTGATTGGCTGGTTTTGCGGGGGTGCCATGTATCTCGCATGAGCGATCGAGTATTCGGTCCAAACTGGACGGGCCCGGAGTATTTCTTTTGAATGGCTTTTTCCGCTGACCAGGTTTAGAGCCTCTGAATCCGGCATTAACTGCCATATCCTCAGCATTGTCGCCGTTAATGTGGCGCTTTTGCTTGTTGCGGCGCGACCTGCCATTGCTATCCTTGGTATCCGAATTACCACGGCTCTTGGTCAAGTTATTGCTGCGAGCTAGCCAGCTGTCTTCTCCCGCGCAAAAGCGGGTCATAAGTGCCATGAGGGCTGCCATAGATTTCGGCTTTTCCTGTCCTAGGTGTCGTGCAAGCCACTCGTCGCGGATGTTATGCTAGAAGGCTACTTGGGCCTCTGCGTCCGGACAGTCGATGATTTTATTTTTCTTGGTTAGGAACCGTGTCCAGAATTGTCAGGCCGATTCCTCTGGCTGCTGAATGATGTGGCTTAGGTCATCGGCGTCTGGTGGTCGCACATAAGTTCCCTGGAAATTGTCGAGGAATGCGGCTTCCAGGTCCTCCCAACAACCAATTGATTCTGCTGGCAAGCTGTTAAGCCAATGCTGAGCTGGTCCTTTAAGCTTGAGTGGGAGGTATTTGATGGCGTGTAGGTCATCACCGTGGGCCATGTGGATATGAAGGAGATAGTCCTTGATCCATACCGCAGGATCTGTTGTGCCATCGTATGATTCGATGTTCACGGGTTTGAAACCCTCGGGGATTTGATGATCCATTACTTCATCTGTGAAGCATAGTGGGTGTGCGGCGCCTCTGTATTGGGCTATATCACGACGCAGCTCAAATGAGCTTTGTCTACTGTGTTCTGCCCGGCCGGATTTACTGTATCCGGCATGATGAGTACCGTCTCATGCCGTGGGGCGCCCACGTGATCCGTAGATCGATCTTGTTTGCCTTGCCTTGTTTTCCAATATATCTCGCAGGTCTGGCGCATTTTCCCGTTCCTTGGTATTTTTTAAGCGGCGCCGGGGTGCGGCTTGAGTGGAGGGCCAAGAGGCCTCTCTGTCGCGGCCACGGGGTGGCCGGTCGGCCGCATCATGCAATGGTAATGTAGGTTTAGGTGCTTCCTCCTCTAATTGGGGTAGCAACCTGCGCTTTGGGTAGCTCTTGGAGGGGCGTTCGAGTTCATACACTTCGGCCGCAAGGACTTCAGTCCATCTGTCGGCTAGAAAATCTTGATCAGCTCTAAGTTGTTGCTGTTTTTTCTTGAGGCTGCTCGCCGTGGCCATAACCTGTGTTTGAAACGCTGTTGTTCGACGGGATCCTCCGGCACGACAAATTCTTCATCATCGAGGCTTGCCTCGTCTTCGGAGGGAGGCATATAATTATCGTCCTCGACCTCTTTGTCTGCCGCTCTCTCATGAGGGCTGGCTTCTCCATCCTCCTGTGCTGAATCTTACTGGAGGTGGTTGTCTTCAGTACTGTCCGGGGTGTTATTATCTCCCGTGCCGGAATCACCGTTTTTGCTTTGGCGGGATTTAGAGTGGCGCCGTTGACGCCGGCGCTTAGGCTGCTTCTTGGAGGGGTCATCCTTTGTTGTTCCATCGCCATCGCCTTCTTTTGGGGTGTCCACCATGTATATATCATACGACGAGGTGGCTTTCCAGTGCTCTATAGGCGCTGGTTCTTGATCGTCTCCTGCATCGGCGCCCATACCATTGATGTCTTTGGAGTCGAAGTCGAGCATGTCGGTTAAATCATTGATAGTGGCTACGAAGTGGGTGGTGGATGGGCTTTGAATTTCTTCATCATCTGCATCCCAACCTTGCTGACCATAGTCCGGCCAGGGCTCTCCTGATAAATAGAGAGACTTTAGTGAATTCAGAATATCGCCGAAGGGCGAGTGCTGAAAGATATCCGCGGCGGTGAACTCCATGATCGGCGCCCAATCGGGTTCGATCGGTAGGGGCGCGGAGGGCTCGGAGTCAGGAGAGGAGTCCGCCTCCTTGGAGTCACGGGCTTCGCAGAGAATAGGGCTGGTGTTCGGCTCGATCGTCGTAGAGATTGCAGCCCCCGAGGCAGTGTCCAACCACCCATCCTCGATTAGCGCAGTTGGCTCCGAATTAAGGGTCGGAGCTGATGCGGGTGCGGCCTCCAGGGCACTGTTCGGCGGCAGAGCTAGATCATGCCCATCGTGATAGTGCGGCGTGCTCGGCTGTGGCTCGAATCCGTCGAAGATCAAGTCTCTGCGGAGGTCAGCCGTGTAGCTCAAACTTCCAAATCTGACCTGATGGCCAGGGGTGTAGCTTTCGATCTGCTCCTGATGACCAAGCGAATTGGCCCGCAGTGCAAAGCCGCCGAATACGAAGATCTGTCCGGGGAGAAAAGTCTTACCCTGGATCGCATCGCTGTTGATGATCGAAGAAGCCATCGGGCCTAAAAGTGACGACACGGAGGAACTCTCAATGAAAGCACCAATGTCAGTGTCAAAATCGGCGGATCTCGGGTAGGGGGTCCCGAACTGTGCATCTAGGCCGGATGGTAACAGGAGGCAGGGGACACAATGTTTTACCTAGGTTTGGGCCCTCTTGATGGAGGTAAAACCCTACGTCCTGCTTGATTGATATTGATGATATGGGTAGTACAAGAGTAGATCTACCACAAGATCAAAGAGGCTAAACCCTAGAAGCTAGCCTATGGTATGATTGTTGTTCGTCCTACGGACTAAAACCCTCCGGTTTATATAGACACCAGAGAGGGCTAGGGTTACACAGAGTCGGTTACAATGGTAGGAGATCTACATATCCGTATCGCCAAGCTTGCCTTCCACGCCAAGGAAAGTCCCTTCCGGACACGGGATGAAGTCTTCAATCTTGTATCTACATAGTCCAGGAGTCCGGCCGAAGGTATAGTCCGACTATTCGGACACCCCCTAATCCAGGACTCCCTCAATTATGAAGAGGAAATTGAAGTACTAGTGGAGAAGAATGGCGATCTGATCAAGAAGATTGGAATATTTATGGGAGACCCTACACCAGTAGAAGAAGACGAAGAACCCAAGGTGATTCGCCCGGAAGACTACATCATCATCGACGACACCGACTCGGATCTAGATGATAGTGATGATGACTATGTTGATGAAGCTGGAGCAGATATCATGGAGTCTGCAACCGAACAATATTTCTAGTAGACCACCCCAACAGTAGTAGTAGTCCACCATGTAAATATAGTAGTCCGAGAACTTTTACGATAGTTAGATTGATTGTATTCCCTTGTTTGATTGAATGAAGTGAATTGTTTTCTTTTGTCTCATGTGCATATGGGTAGTGTTTTCTATCTAGACCCCTTCTATTCTTAATCTCATCTTTTGTAAACCCTCAGATGCCTCCAAGACGTGACCCTGGATTTACCTTTCCACCGGAGCTCACCCAGTTGATCCAGCAACAGAACACCTTGATGTAGTTATTAGTCCAGAATCAGAACTAGGGGAACAACAACAACAACCCACCACCACCACCACCTGTTGATCACTTAGCCCGTTTTCTTAGACTGAATCTGCCGGTGTTTTCCAGTAGCACCGAGCCGATAGTAGCCGATGATTGGCTCTGCAAGACAGCAAGGGAGTTGACCACGACAGGATGCACATATGCGGAGAAAGTGAAGTTTGCCGCACACCAACTTGAAGGACCCGCAACATCATGGTGGGAAATTTCACAGCCACCTTCCCTGTCGACAATGTCACATGGGACCAGTTCCAGCAGGCTTTCCGTACTGCCCATGTTTCAGCAGGAGCCATGGCCCTAAAGAAGCGAGAGTTTCGCAATTTGCGCCAAGGAGGAAGGATAGTTGGCCAGTATGTGGAGGACTTTAGTAAGCTAGCACGTTATGCCCTAGATGACGTAGCTACGGATGCAACTAAGCAGGAGAAGTTTCTGGAAGGACTGAATGATGGGTTGAGCATGCAGTTGATGGTAGCAACCTTCAACAACTACCAGGTGTTGGTAGATCGTGCTCTCATGATTGAAGGGAAGCAGCAGGAAATTGAGAACCGCAAGAGGAAGTATGGACAAGGGAAGTACAATTCTGGAGCTTAGTAGAAGCCAAGATTTACCCCTAGGCCGGGAGGACATTTTCAGCATACCCATGGAGAGGTAGCTCACACAATCACAATGGCACTAAAAATGGTAATGGGAATGGAGGAAGCAACGTCCAGAATCGCACCAACCCATCAACCCCAGCCAAGAGAGACCTGAGCCATGTCACTTGCTTTAAGTGCCAGAAGACCGGACATTATGCCAATGAATGTCCTGAAGCCCAAAATGGAAATGGCAATGGAATCTCTGGGAAGAAGCCACACCCTTTCAATAGGGGACAGGTGAACCACGTACATGTGGAGGAGGTTGAAGCCCAGCCCGATGCAGTAATAGGTAAGTTTTTGGTTAAGTCATTTGCTGCACTCGTTCTTTTTGATACTGGTGCATCGCATTCATACATATCAAGGGGATTTGTGGATAAGTACAAACTTCCAACCCAAGCCCTTAGGTCACCCATGTTAGTAACTTCGCCTGGAGCAGAGTATCTGGCTAGTCAATGGTGTGATCGGTTACCATTAAGGATTGGTAACTATGTATTTCCCTCAGACCTAATAGTATTGGAATCTCAAGGATTGGATGTGATTTTAGGCATGGATTGGTTATCAAAGTATGAAGGGAACATTGAATGTGCCAGTAAGTCAATTTTGCTTATCACCCCATAAGGGAGGAGGATCAAGTATGTATCCCGACATGTGCCGAAAAGGACTCAAGTAAATTTCTTAACAGGAGTTGTGCAGGAGGAAGTACCAGTGGTGAAGGATTTCCCTGATGTATTTCCAGAGGTGTTGCCAGGCATGCCACCGGATAGAGATATTGAGTTTTTGATTGAGCTTTTGCCAGGCACAGGGCCAATATCTAAGAGACCATATAGGATGCCCGCAAAGGATTTGGTGGAGATTAAGAAGCAGATTAAGGAGTTACTGGATAAAGGTTATATTCGCCCAAGTTCTTTGCCTTGGGGATCGCCAGTACTTCTAGTGGAGAAGAAGGATGCATCGTTAAGGATGGTTGTTGATTATCGAGGATTGAATGAAGTAACCATCAAGAACAAGTACCCACTATTGATGATCAATGATCTGTTTGATCGATTGCAAGGAGCTAAAGTATTTTCCAAGATCGATCTACGGTCAGGATACCATAGTGGAGAAGAAGGATGCATCGTTAAGGATGGTTGGAGAGATCCGGAGTTTTCTTGGACTTGCAGGATACTACCGGAGGTTCATGAATTTTTTTCGAAGATTGCGAAACCTATGACGGAGTTTCTGAAGAAGGATACCAATTTCATATGGACCGAGAATGTGAGGCTAGTTTCCAGGAGTTGAAGAGACGCTTGGTTACATCACCAGTGTTGATTTTGCCAGATCAGACCAAGGATTATGAGGTGTATTGCGAGGCTTCACGTCGAGGACTTGGAGCAGTGCTTATGCAGGAAGGAAGATTTGTCTCATATGCCTCACGACAGCTCAAACCTCATGAGTTGAATTATGCTACGCATGGTTTGGAGTGAGCAGCCGTAGTGCATGCATTGAAGACTTGGAGACATTTTCTCATTGGAAACCATTACGAGGTGTACACAGATCACAAGAGTTTGAAGTATATTTTCACGCAGAAGGAGTTGAATCTCAGACAAAGGAGATGGTTGGAGCGCATCAAGGATTATGATATGAGACTACATTATCACCCTGGAAAGGCTAACGTAGTAGCTGACGCATTGAGCTGTAAAAGCCATGTCAACACCTTAAGGACGGGAGATTTACCAAGGGAGTTAGCCGAAAATCTTCGTGAGCTATGTTTGGAAATAGTTTCGAGAGGCTATGTAGCCGCATTGGAGATTCAGTCTACGTTGATGGATAAGATCAGAGAAGCCCAGAAGACTGACAAGGAGATTGCCTCTATTAAGGAGAAAATGAGCAAAGGAAAAGCTAAAGGATTTCGTGAGGATGAGCACGATACCTTATGGTTTGAAGACCGTGTTTATGTGCCTAAAGATTCAGAGATCAGGAAGTTAATTCTGCAAGAGGCCCATGATTCACCCTATTCGATTCACCCAGGAAATACCAAGATGTATTTGGATTTGAAGGATATTTTCTGGTGGACCGGAATGAAGAAGGATATTGCGGAGTATGTAGCAGTTTGTGATGTATGCCAGAGAGTAAAGGCAGAGCATGAGAAGCCAGCAGGATTCCTACAGCCATTGCCGATACCCGAATGGAAGTAGGACAAGTTAGGCATGGATTTTATCACCGGATTTCCCAGAACTCGTTCAGGCTATGACTCGATATGGGTTGTAGTCGACCGTTTGACAAAGGTACCTCATTTCATTCCAGTGAAGTCTACCTATACAAGTGCTAAGTTAGCAAAGATATACATCACCAGGATCGTATGTCTACATGGAGTTCCAAGGAACATTGTATCAGATAGAGGAACCCAGTTTACCTCAAAGTTCTGGAATCAGTTGCATGAAACTTTGGGTACCAGGCTAGAATTCAGTACAGCTTTCCATCCACAGACAGATGGAAACCGAGAGAGTCAATCAGATTTTGGATGATATGCTGAGAGCTTGTCCGCTAGATTACGGATCTAGCTGTGACGAGAATTTGCCATACGCAGAGTTCTCCTATAACAAAAGTTATCAATCCAGTTTGAAGATGGCCCCTTTCGAAGCATTGTACGGAAGGAGGTGCAGGACCCTGTTGTCATCGGATGAAGTTGGAGACCGTCAGTTGTTTGGACCGGACCTGATTAAGGAGTCTGAACAGAAAGTAAATTTGATTTGTGATAGGCTCAAGGTAGCCCAGTCCAGACAGAAGAGCTACGTAGATTCAAAACGCAAGGAGACAGTTTATGAAGGCAGAGACCGAGTTTACCTTCGAGTATCTCCCTTTCGAGGAGTTAAGCGCTTTGGAGTTAAGGGAAAGTTAGCGCCACGTTTTGTAGGACCATACAAAGTTTTAGAGCATATGTGAGAAGTAGCCTACAAGTTGGAATTGCCCGAAGGATTTTCAGGAGTTCACGACGTGTTCCACGTTTCCCAGTTGAAGAAGTGCCACGCAGAGATGGCTGACATACCGCTGAGAGACATAGTGCCGCTGGAAGCGATTCAGTTAGACAGTGATCTGACCTATGAGGAGAAACCAGTCAAGATTCTGGAGTATGCCAGCCGAGTCACCCGCAGCAAGGTTATCAAGTTTTGCAAAGTTCAGTGGAGCCACCACACGGAAGATGAAGCCACCTGGGAACGAGAGGAAGAATTGTTGAAGGACCACCCTCACCTATTTTCTAGCCAACCCGAATCTCGAGGACGAGATTCATCTTAAGGGGGTACGTTTGTAACATCCCGAATTTTCAATTTGGAATGTTATACAATAGATCATCATTGCATATCATATTATATTGCTTTTCGTTGATCCTAGAAATTTCACACAACTCAAGGACCCTCGAAGAGAGTTGGGGATTTCGTTATTTTCATATTTGAGTTTTCTCAAATTTTGAAAATAGGATCATTTGATTTTATTTATTTTATCTTCAATTATTTCTTCTATAAAAAAATCATGAGAGTGGGAATAAAATGACTTTCCCAAAATATAGAAATATTGAGGATTTAATAAAAAAATCAAATAAGATTTTTATTTTGGTTTATTTTCTATTTTATTTGAATCAAGGAAAAATTGCACGTTTTCAAAAATTGCATTTAGGGTCAAGAAAATGTTCATCCTGTTTTAAATATTTTATTTAGACGCTGAAAAATTGTTTTGGCATTTTTAGAATTTTATTTTTTTTCTAGAATTTTTTTAGTCGCAGCGAAATTGTTTAAAAAAAAGAGACCATGCGCCCGACTGGGCCAAGGGCCCAGCCGAGCAGGCCGGCCCAGCTAGCCTCCGCCGCCTCTCGCCGGGTCGAGACAGGTGTCCCGACCAGCGCCGCCGTCGCCCGAGTCTGGGGAGGGCCCACCTCCCGAGGCCGACCCCTCCCCCAAGTCGCCTCCCCCTTTATAACGCCGCCGCGCCCCCTGCAGCCCACACCCGCCACCGCCTCCCCATGCCTCCAGCGCCTGCGGCCGCACGCCGCCCGCGCCGCCGCCGCCGCCCTGCCGCCGCCGCCGTGTCGGAGCCGCCGCCCCGCACCACCCGCCGCCGCTGGAGCCCCGCCGGAGCCCCGTGCCGAGGTAGCCGCCGCCCCGGTTTTTGAGAAAAAGTCGTTTCGGTTTTTTTGATAACCCTAGCTTTTCGTTTTTTAAATAGATCGGTTTCTCTCCGGTTTATTTATTTAGCGAGCGTTTGCTCGTCCGTTCATTTCAACAAACGCGTTCTTCGTTTAGTTCCTGTTAACGAACGTTCCTGTTCATCATTTTTCTTTTTCTCGGATTAAATCCACGATTTTTCTGATCGCGATTTCTGATCCGATGTTCATTTTAGTTTATGTTTTCGCTCGTTTGTCGGAATCAGGCGATTGAAGCACCTGGAGTTTCGTCTCAAAACCCTCTTTCCGTTTAACCAATTCAAACAAGTTTTTGCCTCAGTAAAAATTTCCCTAGATATAGAATAGTAAACGAAGCCTGTTTCCTTTGTCGTTTGTCTTTCGTTGCTCCGTTCGATTCGGTTCTTTTTGCCAGCCGGAGTTCTTAAGTTGAACTTTCTGGTTAGATCTCTTATTCGAGTTTTTCCTGTGCATTAGTCGAGTCTTTATTGTATGCTTGTTTGTTTGCGATAGAGTACCCGGAGTGCGCCGCTTGCTACTTCGAATCGCTAGGTTTCATGGATCATCAGCAAGGCAAGTAACACTTTGATCATACTTCCTATTACCCAGTTTTACTACATTAGATCAACCCTCACACAATGCATTGTTTAGGATCTAATTAAATTGTGGGTTTGGGAAGTAGATGAGGTAGTACCTATTTCCTGTTTTATATCAAACCTTTGGGAGTTACTTCTACGTTTGCTTCTTATGCCATGCTATGCTAGTAGATGTGGATTGGGTGAGTGAAATCCATGATAGATGTGAGTTTGTTAAATTAATGATTTATCTAAGGTGGCTACTTAAATACACATCTGGGTGGATTGAGGCACCTGGGTATTCCAGCGATTGCCTATTTTTCTTCGGACCGCCACCCAGGCTCAAAGGGATCATGAGATTATTCATGCTAGAAACTTTCGTGTGCAGCCACAAGATACTGTGGGCTCTAGCATTGTTAAATAAGTCGAGCGAACTCTTACAGTGGTAGACTAGCAGATGTAGGGGATGTAGGTGGTACGGTCTACCCATCGTAAGGTGCTAGCGCTTCTGAAAGACTGTGTCTTGGTAATCCGTTTCTCGAACACCAGGAAGTGCGAGAAATCCAAAGGAGGAGATCGAGTCTTGTGGGGAAAAGTGCGCAAACCTCTGCAGAGTGTATAAACTAATAATGGTTAGCCGTGTCCCCGGTTATGGACATCATAAGTATCTAGTACTTGGATTATCATGTGAATCTCATCATACTGCTCTAATTAATTTTGTTGGTTCTTAATGTTGATGCTTAATTGGGATTGCGAATGCTGTCAACCATTCTCAATGTTTAACAACTACCATGATAGTTAAACAAAATTTATTCCTTTGCCGTAGGGAAAAATTGGCTTTATGCAAAACTGTAACCATAGAGCTTTCCACCAGCCAAATATGCATGTACTATAGCCTTATTTGTTCATTACTCTCTATGTGTTACATTGCTAGCATATTCCATGTGCTGACCCGTTTCGGGCAGCAACGTTAATGTTGCAGACTTTTCAGACGACGAGTAAGGTGCCTTTAGGTCGTGGTTTTATACTCAGTGATGTCGTTGGAGTTGATGGACTCACTTATCTTCCAAGCCTTTCGCTGTTATCGTTTTTAGATGGCCTTAAGCCATTATTATTGTAATAAGTTCTCTTTTGAGACATCGATGTAATAAGTGTGTGATTGCTACTCTGTTATAAATCCTTCAAGTACTGTCTGGTGTCAGCATTACTAATCCAGGGATGACACCTGAGCATAGAGATTGGACCATTTGAGGTCTGGTCGCTACATTCTAGCTCCATTCAATGATTCTTATCCTCTACCTGCATCATATTCTATATGCTGCTTTGTTATGTGACTCAAGGACCAAACCTATTCGACTCACATTCCAGAAGACCCTTCTTGGAAATTGATGTCAAAGGGGGATAGAGAGCTCACATCAAAGCTTAATCACATCAAAGGGGGAGAATGCTTAATCACAACAAAGGGAGAGAGACCCCAGATGCATAGTATTCAAGAGGAGAGAAGTCACATGTCTTTAAGAGGGAAATACATGTCAGTTTGTGTTATGATTTTTTTAGTGCTCTGATTTTCTTTTCCCTATATTCTACCATTATCCAATATAAGATTCAGGGGGAGAAAGACTTCTAAGGGAAGGAAATCTTTGAATTAATGGCATATATTTGTTTCTTTGGGGACATGTCTATATACAATAGAGTACCTAGTACTCACTCTCTACATGTCATCCCAATCTTGGTACTCTTGTGGTTTCTCAACTGCTTTGTCTCGTAGGTGCATTTGTGTTATCTAACCTTGTTTACTCAGGTTCATCTATTCCAAAGCCACCTCAAGACCACAAGGTAAGTATATGCATCACACTCATGTGCATGATAATCTCTTGCTGATGTACATATTGTTTGCAAGGACTCATGAACATGAAGGTATATTTCTTGTATCTATATCATTTCCTCTGATGCATATAGCCAAGATACATGTAACTCATTGCTTGCTCTGCCATGCTTATGCATTCACATGCTCCTATTCCATATTTACATGATTGCATACATGTAGGGGGAGCCTCTGCATATTACATGTCCTTCCAAAGCTTTACTTGCTATTCTTTATATCTTTATCTAAAGCTTTGATGTATGTTGTCATCAATTACCAAAAAGGGGGAGATTGAAAGCACAAGTTCTCCCTGGGTGATTTTGGTAATTGGTGTCAACATATCTCTTGTTGGACTAATACCTTTATCTAGTATATTTCATATGAGTTCAATAGTGTAGTGGCGTGGACAAGAGGATGTGGAACCTCTTCAAGATGCTAAGGACAAAGATTGGCAAAATCTCAAGACTCTAAATTTTCATTTTAGTGATCCAGGATCACATTGAGTCCATAGGAAAAGCCAATACTATTAAAAGGGGATGAGGTGTTGCTTAATGGCTTGCTTGCTCAAAGTTCTTAGTGATATGCTCCAAAGCCCTCAACCACTTTCTCATATCCACATATGTCCCAAACCAAAAGTCAAACTTGGCCCCACCAATCTTATCTATCCGGCGCCACCGAGTTCTTTTGACATAGCCACTGCCAGAAACCCTAATCAGTTCGGTCTCACTGATGGGATCTCGGTCTCACCGAGACGGGCTTGCAAACTCTCTGTTACCTGTTGCAATAATTTCGGTCTCACCAAGATATGCAATCGGTCCCACCGAGTTTGCTTGACCAACTCTCTATTTTGCTTATTACCAAAATCGGTCCCATCGAGTTTGTGTAATCGGTCAAACCGAGTTGAAGTTTTACCCTAACCCTCGCACATCGGTCCCACTGAGTTGATCATATCGGTCCCATCGAAAATCCTAACATTCACATTTTGAACAAAATCGGTCACCGAGTTTCATGATTCGGTCCCACCGAGTTTGGCAAATTGTGTGTAACGGCTAGATTTTCTGTGGAGGCTATATATAACCCTCCACCCACTCTTCATTCGAGGAGAGAGCCATCAGAACATGCCTACACTTCCAGCATACATTTTCTGATAGAGAACCACCTACTCATGTGTTGAGACCAAGATATTCCATTCCAACCACAATAATCTTGATCTCTAGCCTTCCCAAAGTTGCTTTCCACAAAATCCATATCCATGAGAGAGAGTTGAGCGTTGGGGAGACTATCATTTGAATCACAAGAGCAAGGAGTTCATCATCAACACACCATCTATACCTTTTAGAGAGTGGTGTCTCCTAGATTGGTTAGGTGTCACTTGGGAGCCTCCGTCAAGATTGTGGAGTTGAACCAAGGAGTTTGTAAGGGCAAGGAGATCGCCTACTTCGTGAAGATCTACCCAAGTGAGGCAAGTCATTCGTGGGCGATGGCCATGGTGGGATAGACAAGGTTGCTTCTTCATGGACCCTACGTGGGTGGAGCCCTCCGTGGACTCGCGCAACCATTACACTTCGTGGGTTGAAGTCTCCATCAACGTGGATGTACGATAGCACCACCTATCAGTGCCACGCCAAAAATCTCCGTGTCTCCAATTGCGTTTGCACACTCCAATCCCATCCCTTTACATTCTTGCAACTTGCATGTTTTACTTTCCTCTGCTCATATACTCTTGCCATGCTTGCTTGAAATGTATTGTGAATGTTTAAACTTGTGCTAAAACTCCACCTTAACTTAAAGAAATTAAAATCTGCTACTTTTTTGTTGAGGGTCTAATCACCCCCCTAGATACCTCTTCTCGATCCTTTCACTCGGTCATGTCTACATAGTTCTCAAACCCGTAGGGTCCGCACGCTTAACGTTCGATGATGATTTGTACTATGAGTTATGTGATTTGATGACCGAAGATTGTTCGGAGTCCCGGATGAGATCACGGACATGACAAGAAGTCTCCAAATGGTCGAGACATAAAGATTGATATATTGGACGATGTTATTCAGACACCTGATAAGTTCCAGGAGGTACCGGATAATTATCAGAGTGTCGAAGGGTTATCGGAATCCCCCGGGGGAAGTAATGGGCCTTGATGGGCCTTAGTGGGGAGAGAGGAAGGGCCACAAGGGGTTGGCCGCATGCCCCCCTTGGGTCTGAATTGGACAAGGGGAAGGGGTGGTGCTCCCCTTCCTTCCCTTCCCCCTCTCCCTTCCTTCTTCCCCCTTTCCTCCAGGTGGAATCCTACTAGAACTTGGAGTCCTAGTAGGACTCCTAGTAGGACTCCCTCCTCCTGGCGCGCCCTACAGGGCCGGCCAGCCTCCCTCTCCCTCCTTTATATACGGGGGCAGGGGCACCCTAGAACACACAAGTTTCTCTTAACCGTGTGCGGTGCCCCCCTCCACAGTTACACAGCTCGGTCATATCATCGCAGTGCTTAGGCGAAGCCCTGCGCCGGTAACTTCATCATCACCCTTGCCATGTCATCGTGCTGACGAAACTCTCCCTTGTCCTCAACTGGATCAAGAGATCGAGGGACGTCATCGAGCAGAACATGTGCTGAACGCGGAGGTGCTGTACGGTCGGTGCTTGGATCGGTTGGATCGCGAAGACGTTTGACTACATCAACCATGTTACTAAACGCTTCCTCTTTCGGTCTACGAGGGTATGTGGACACACTCTCCCTTCTTGTTGCTATGCGTCTCCTAGATAGATCTTGCGTGATCGTCGGATTTTTTTTTGAAATACTACGTTCCCCAATAGTGGCATCCGAGCCAGGTCTATGCGTAGATGCTATATGCACGAGTAGAACACAATGAGTTGTGGGTAATAATAGTCATACTGCTTACCAGCAACGTGTTACTTTCATTCGACGATATTGTTGGATGAAGCGGCCCAGACTGACATTACATGACTGCGTTCATGAGACAGGTTCTACCGACGTGCTTCGCACACATGTGGCTAGCGGGTGTCTGTTTCTCCAGCTTTAGTTGAATCGAGTTTGACTACGCCCGGTCCTTGTTGAAGGTTAAAACAATACACTTGACGAAAAATCATTGTGGTTTTGATGCGTTGGTAAGAACGGTTCTTGCTAGAAGCATGAAGCAACCACGTAAAACTTGCAACAACAAACTAGAGGACATCTAACTTGTTTTTGCAGGGCTTGCTATGATGTGATATGGTCAAAACGTGATGAGATATAAATTGTTGCATGGGATGATCATGTTTTGTAACAGTTATCGGCAACTGGCAGGAGCCATATGGTTTTCGCTTTATTGTATGAAATGCAATCATCATGTAATTGCTTTACTTTATCACTAAGCGGTAGCGATAGTCGTAGAAGCAATAGTTGGCGAGATGCCATCAATGCTTTGATGGAGATCAAGGTGTCAAGGCGGTGACAATGGTGATCATGACGGTGATTTGGAGATGGAGATCAAAGGCACAGGATGATGATGGCCATATCATGTCACTTATTTTGATTGCATGTGATGTTTATCTTTTATGCATCTTATTTTGCTTAGTAGGGCGGTAGCATTATAAGATGATCTCTCACTAACTTTCAAGGTATAAGTGTTCTCCCTGAGTTTGCACCATTGCTACAGTTCGTCGTGCCGAGACACCACGTGACAATCGGGTGTGATAAGCTCTACGTTCACATGCAACAGGTGCAAGCCAGTTTTGCACACGCGGAATACTTGGGTTAAACTTGACGAGCTTAGCATATGCAGATATGGCCTCGGAACACTGAGACCAAAAGGTCGAGCGTGAATCATATAGTAGATATGATCAACATAGTGATGTTATGTTGGGTAATGTAGTAATTTCAAAAAAAAATCTACACACACGCAAGATCATGGAGATGCATAGCAACGAGAGGGGAGAGTGTCGTCCATGTACCCTCGTAGATCGTAAGCGGAAGCGTTATGACAACGCGGTTGATGTAGTCGTACGTCTTCACGATCGACCGATCCTAGTACCGAATGTACGACACCTCCACGATCTGCACATGTTCAGCTGGTGACGTCCCATGAACTCACGATCCAGTAGAGCTTCGAGGGAGAGTTCCGTCAGCACGATGGCGTGATGATGGTGTTGATGAAGCTATCAACGCAGGGCTTCGCATAAGCACCGCTATGATATGACTAAGGTGGATTATGGTGGAGGGGGCACCACACACGGCTAAAAGATCAATGATCAACTTGTGTGAACATGGGGTGCCCCCTCCCGCGTATATAAAGGAGTGGAGGAGGGGGAGGGCTGGCCCTCTACTATGGCGTGCCCTGGGGAGTCCTACTCCCACCGGGAGTAGGATTCCCCCCTTCCAAGTAGTAGGAGTAGAAGAGAAGTAAGGGGAACAGAGAAGAGAAGGAAGGAGGGGGTGTCGCCCCTCCCCCTAGTCCAATTTGGACTAGGACTTGGGGGACGCACGGCCTGCCCTAGGCAGCCCCTCTCTCTCTCCCCTAAAGCCCAATAAGGCCCATATACTCCCCGGCGAATTCCCGTAAGTCTCAAGTACTCCGATAAATACCCGAACCACTCAGAACCTTTCCGATGTCCGAATATAGCCTTCCAATATATCGATCTTTATGCCTCGAACATTTAGAGACTCCTCGTCATGTCCCTGATCTCAACCGGGACTCCGAACAACCTTTGGTACATCAAAACACATAAACTCATAATACTGATCGTCACCGAATGTTAAGCGTGTGGACCCTACGGGTTCGAGAACTATGTAAACATGAAAGAGACATGTCTCCGGTCAATAACCAATAGCGGAACCTGGATGCTCATATTGGCTCCCACATATTCTATGAAGATCTTTGTCGGTCAAACCGCATAACAACATACATTGTACCCTTTGTCAACAGTATGTTACTTGCCCGAGATTCGATCGTTGGTATCTCAATACCTAGTTCAATCTCGTTACCAGCAAGTCTCTTTACTTGTTCCGTAATGCATCATCCTGCAACTAACTCATTAGTCACATTGCTTGCAAGGCGTATAGTGATGTGCATTACCGAGAGGGCCCAGAGATACCTCTCCGACAATCGGACTGACACATCCTAATCTTGATCTATTCCTACTTAACAAGTACCATCGGAGACACCTGTAGAGCACCTTTATAATTACCCAGTTACGTTGTGAAGTTTGATAGCACACAAGGTGTTCCTCCGGTATTCGGGAGTTCATAATCTCATAGGATCAGAGGAACATGTATAAGTCATGAAGAAAGCAATAGCAATTAAACTCAACGATCATAATGCTAAGCTAATAGATGGGTCTTGTCCATCACATCATTCCCTAATGATGTGATCCCGTTCATCAAATGACAACTCTTTTCAAACACTCCTTTATGCTTTCCAGAAAATTCTACATTATTTCCGATCAACAATATGTCATTCACATATACTTATCAGAAATGTTGTAGTGCTCCCACTCACTTTCTTGTAAATACAGGCTTCACCGCAAGTCTGTATAAAACCATATGCCTTGATCACTTTATCAAAGTATATATTCCAACTCCGAGTTGCTTGCACCAGTCCATAGATGGATCGCTGGGGCTTGCTCACTTTGTGAGCACCTTTAGGATCGACAAAACCTTCTGGTTGCATCATATACAACTCTTCTTTAAGAAATCCATTAAGGAATCCAGTTTTGATGCGGCAACTGCTAACATGATTCAGACAGACTTTTAAGCATCAATACGAGTGAGAAAATCTGATCGTAGTCAGCACCTTGAACTTATCAAAAACATTTTGCGACAATTCGAACTTTGTAGATAGTAACACTACTATCATTGTTCGTCTTCCTCTTGAAGATCCATTTATTCTTAATGACTCACCGATCATCGGCCAAGTCAATCAAAGTCCGTACTTTGTTCCCATACATGGATCCCATCTCAGATTTCATGGCCTCAAGACATTTTGCGAAATCTGGGCTTATCATGGCTTCCTCATAGTTCGTAGGTTTGTCATGGTCTAGTAACATGACTTCCAGAAAGGATTACCGTACCACTCTGGTGCGGACCATACTCTGGTTGTCCTACGAGGTTCGGTAGTAATTTTATCTGAAGTTTCATGATAAACAGCATTAGCTTCCTCACTAATTGGTGTAGAGATCACTAGAACTGATTTCTGTGATGAACTACTTTCCAATTTGGGAGAAGGTATAATTAACTCATCAAGTTCTACATTCCTCCCACTCACTTCTTTTGGATCCACTCTTAGCAACAAAGATATTGCCTTTCAGATTTGTGATAGAAGGTGTACCCAACAGTTTCTTTTGGGTATCCTATGAAGACACACTTTTTTGATTTAGGTTTGTGCTTATCAGGCTGAAACTTTTTTCACATAAGCATCACAACCCCAAACTTTAAGAAACGACAACTTTGGTTTCTTGCCAAACCACAGTTCATAAGGTGTCATCTCAACGGATTAGACGGTGCCCTATTTAATGTGAATGTAGCTGTCTCTAACGCATAAACCCAAAACGATAGTGGTAAATTGGCAAGAGAAATCATATATTGTACTATATCCAATAAAGTACGGTTATGACATTCGGAAACATGATTATGCTGTGGTGTTCCAGGTGGCATGAATTTGTGAAACTATTCCACATTGTTTTAGTTGAAGACCAAATTGGTAACTCAAATTTTCATCTCCGCGATCAGATCGTAGAAACTTTATTTTCTTGTTGCGATGATTTTACACTTCACTCTGAAATTCTTTGAACTTTTCAAATGTTTCAGACTTATGTTTCATCAAGTAGATATACCCATATCTGCTCAAATCATATGTGAAGGTCAGAAAATAATGATACCCGCCGCGAACCTCAACACTCATCGGACCGCATACATTAGTATGTATTATTTCCAATAAGTGAGTTGCTCACTCCATTGTTCCGGAGAACGGAGTCTAAGTCATCTTGCCCATGAGGCATGGTTCGCAAGCATCAAGTGATTCGTAATCCAGTGATTCCAAAAGCCCATCAACATGGAGTTTCTTCATGCGCTTTACACCAATATGACCTAAACGGCAGTGCCACAAATAAGTTGCACTATCATTATTAACTTTGCATCTTTTGGCTTCAATATTAGGAATATGTGTATCACTAGGATCGAGATTTAATAAACCATTTATATTGAGTGTATTGCCATAGAAGGTTTTATTCGTGTAAATAGAACAACAATTATTCTTTGACTTAAATGAATAACTATTGCAATAAACATGATCCAATCATATTCATGCTCAACGCAAACACCAAATAACATTTATTTTAGGTTCAACACTAATCCCGAAGGTAAAGGGAGTGTGCGATGGTGATCTTATCAACCTTGGAATCACTTCCAACACACATCATCACCTCGCCCTTAACTAGTCTCTATTTATTTTGCAACTCCCGTTTCGAGTTACTACTCTTAGCAACTGAACTAGTATCAAATACCAAGGGGTTTCTATAAACACTAGTAAAGTACACATCAATAACATGTATATCCAATATACCTTTGTTTAGTATTCCATCCTTCTTATCCGCCATGTATCTAGGGCAGTTCCACTTCCAGTGACCATTTCCTTTGAAGTAGAAGCACCCAGTTTCAGGCTTGGGTCTAGCTTTGGGTTTCTTCATGGGAGTGGCAATTGCTTGCCATTCTTCTTGAAGCTCCCTTTCTTTACCTATCCCTTTTACTTGAAACTTGTGGTCTTGTCAACCATCAACACTTGATGCTTTTCTTGATTTCTACCTTCGCTGACTTTAGCATCGAGAAGAGCTTGAGAATTACTTTCGTCATCCCTTGCATATTATAGTTCATCATGAAGTTCCAGTAACTTGGTCATAGTGACTAGAGAACTCTGTCAATCACTATTTTATCTGGAAGATTAACTCCCACTTGATTCAAGCTATTGTAGTACCCAAACAATCTGAGCACATGCTCACTGGTTGAGCTATTCTCCTCCATCTTGTAGGCAAAGTACTGTCAGAGGTCTCATACCTCTCGACACGGGCATGAGCATGAAATACCAATTTCAACTCTTGGAACATCTCATATGCTCCATGTCATTCAAAACATTTTTGAAGTCCCGATTCTAATCCGTAAATCATGGTGCACTAAACTATCAAGTAGTCATCATACCGAGCTTGTCAAACGTTCATAACATAGTTTTCAATGGTGAACATCACTATGTTGATCATATCTACTATATGATTCACGCTCGACCTTTCGGTCTCCAGTGTTCCGAGGCCATATCTGCATATGCTAGGCTCGTCATGTTTAACCCGAGTATTCCGCGTGTGCAAAACTGGCTTGCACCCGTTGTATGTGAACATAGAGCTTATCACACCCGATCATCATGTGGTGTCTCAGCACGATGAACTATCACAATGATGCATACTCAGGGAGAACACTTATACCTTGAAATTTAGTGAGAGAACATCTTATAATGCTACCGCCGAACTAAGCAAAATAAGATGCATAAAGGATAAACATCACATGCAATCAAAATATGTGATATGATATGGCCATGATCATCATGCACCTTTGATCTCCATCTTCAAAGTACCATGATGATCTCTATCGTCACCGGCATGACACCATGATCTCCATCATCTTGATCTCTATCAACGTTTTATCATATGGTCGTCTCGCCAACTATTGCTCTTGCAACTATTGCTATCGCATAGCGACAAAGTAAAGTAATTATTTGGTGCTTGCATCTTATGCAATAAAGAGAAAACCATAAGGCTTCTGCCAGTTGCCGATAACTTCAACAAAACATGATCATCTCATACAACAATTTATATCTCATTACGTCTTAACCATATCACATCACAACATGCCCTGCAAAAACAAGTTAGACGTCCTCTACTTTGGTGTTACAAGTTTTACGTGGCTGCTACGGGCTGAGCAAGAACCATTCTTACCTACGCATCAAAAAACACAACGCGGTATAGTGATTGCTTTTTGATCTTCAGAAAGAACCCTGTTCATTGAATCCGATTCAACTAAAGTTGGAGAAACAGACACCCACTAGCCACCTGTGTGCGAAGCACGTCGATAGAACCAGTCTCGCGTAAGCATACGCGCAATGTCGGTCTAGGCCGCTTCATCCAACAATGCCGCTGAATCAAGAATCAACTAGTGACGGCAAGCAATATGTATATACCCATGCCCACAACTCCTTTGTGTTATACTCATGCATATAACATCTACGCATAAACCTGGCTCGGATGCCACTGTTGGGGAACGTAGTAATTTCAAAAAAAATCCTACGCACACGCAAGATCACGGTGATGCATAGCAACAAGAGGGGAGAGTGTCATCCACGTACCTTCGTAGACCATAAGCGGAAGCGTTATGACAACGCGGTTGATGTAGTCGTACGTCTTCACGATCGACCGATCCTAGTAGCGAACGTACGTCACCTCCGCGATCTGCACACGTTCAGCTCGGTGACGTCCCATGAACTCATGATCCAGTAGAGCTTCGAGGGAGAGTTCTGTCAGCATGATGGCGTGATGACGGTGTTGATGAAGCTACCGATGCAGGGCTTCGCCTAAGCACTGCTACGATATGACTGAGGTGGATTATGGTGGAGGGGGCCACCGCACACGGCTGAAAGATCAATGATCAACTTGTGTGTCCATGGGGTGCCCCCCTCCCCCGTATATAAAGGAGTGGTGGAGGGGGAGGGCCGGCCCTCTACTATGGCACGCCCTGGGGAGTCATACTCCCATCGGGAGTAGGATTCCCCCCTTCCAAGTAGTAGGAGTAGGATAGAAGTAAGGGGAAGAGAGAAGAGAAGGAAGGAGGGGGCGCCGCTGAGGGAGTCCTGGACTAAGGGGTCCTCGGCCGTCCGGCCTGTTAGCCATGGGTCGGACTGATGGGCTGTGAAGATAGGAAGCCCGAAGACTACACCCGTGTCCGGATGGGACTCTCCTTGGCGTGTGTCATGGATTTGTCACGGCAGATGTCCTTAGTGTGAGGACTTAGTCGCGAGGCCAACGCTTCTATGCGGTAGCTTGAAGGGGTTGGTCGGAATCGAGAGATGCGAGGCGGATTATCACACAAGACGAGGATTTAGACAGCTTCGGGCCCCGGGAAACATCATCCGGAATAGCCCTACATTTTGTTTGTGGCTAGGTCTCATTATGCTCATGAGGGAGTCGCCGTAAGCCGGCTCTCCTCTTTGTGTCTAGCCCTAGATATTGTTTCTTCTTGCTTGTAGCTTGTCCTCTTTTGGGAACCCTTCCCCTCCTTATATATGTTGAAGGGGTGGGTTACATGTGGAGTCCTATTAGGATTAGTACTAGTCTATCTCTATTATAAACCGGATACAAGTCCTGGTCTTAACTCCTTGTAAGGTAAATATTCGTCATGCCTTTCCCCTTAAACCGGCCCACCATAGTATGAACCGGCCTTCATGAACCGCCCGTTGGGCCACCGGGTCTGGTCGCTCCTCTGACCCGCCTTCCGGATTACCAATGAATCATAAACCGCCAGGACCAAACGGGTCACCACTGAATCGTCAAGTCTCAGCCGGGTCTCAAGTAAACCGCCATGTCCGGCCGGGTTATACTTCCGGCCGGTTTACGCCGCGAGGTATATCCCCGACATTAGCCCTCAAGTTTAGCTTGGATTTATCCATGGTAAACTTATGCTGCAAAATAAAAACAAGAACCAATTTGACAGGTTGTGCTCCGGATTAAGAATTCTTGTAGGCAGGCACCTAATCATCCTTAAATACTTGTCATTTCCTCCTTCTAGAAAATCCGGGTCAATAACCAGCCTCATACTCAAATTGCTGACGTTGGTTTCTCATAGAAAAATATTATGAAGAATAATCCACTTGAGTCGGCTTCCAAAGCACCAGTTTAAGAAATATAGGTCTTGAAATACTCATCTATATTCAGCCGGTTTGAAGATATAAAACTTGCCGGTTTAATATTACCAAAATTGCCAGGTTATAAAAACTTATAATTTCGGGTCATGATTGTTTTCAACGCCGGTTCATGATTTTTGCCAATGCCGGTTCATGATTGTTGCAGACACCGGGTCATAATGATTGGTGACGCTGGGTCAATAATTGTTGGTGACGCCGGTTTATAATTGTTGCAGACACCGGGTCAATCTGGTTAGCTCAAAACTGAAATTTAAAAGATATTTCTCCCTTATATCCATATTACCTGTAGCCCCCAAGTCTTGAACAGAACAAAGTGATGATTTGAGACTTGCTTCCATATAATTACTGCCACTTTGAAGAAATCCATGTTGCTCATCTCAGTCACTAGTAAAAACTGAAGACTCCATATATGTAGCCCCCAAGTGCCGGGTTGTCATGCTTGCAGCAACCTGGGACTTTTAATTGCCTTATACTCATAAAAACTTCAACCAGTGTAGCCCCCAAGGGCCGGGTCATTATGCAATAATGAGCAGGGACTTTATAAATATGATCATGTAAACTTGAGCAGTGATGTGCAGCCCCCAAGGGCCGGCTCATTATGATATGATGAGTCGGGTCTTCAATAAGATGAGCAAAAAATGACTTTGCATTAGCCCCCAAGTGTTATAGTGCATGCTTGCAGCGACATGAGACTTGCATATTTGATATAATCTTAAGTTGAATAATGTAGCCCCCAAGTGCCGGGTCGTAAGCCTGCAGCGACTTGGGACTATTCCTTCAATTGTAAAATAAATCATATCCTTTGATAATATAATAGCCATTGCGCTAAAGCGACTTTGAAAACCTTAATCATAATACTGGTTATTGATAACCATAATAAAATCCAGCCATGTTGGCTATTTGAAGATTTGAATAATATAATCCAATGATTTATGAGCGCATGATTCCAATGACGCAATCCAAATATATACTGGCGACTTATAGTCAAAACCAGGCCGGTTTAACAAACACCGGATAATTTCTCATCATATACTGGCGTCTTATTATCTTAAAGCAGGCCGGTTTAATAAACACCGGATAATTTATCATCATACTGGCGACTTATAGTCAAAAGCTAGGCCGGTTTAACAAACAACGGAATTTATCATCATACTTTATTCAACCTGTTTCTGCATACAACAAGTTTAAAGTGTCCTGGCGGTTTACCGCCGGACGGGTCATAATGCCCAACATATAACCTGGGTTTATAACCAAGGCTGCACTTAAAAATATGAAATATATCATACCTGTGACATTGAATCACATTGTTGGTTTACCAACTTTTTGTAGTAAGAGTGATAACCCCAATCTTTGAGTAATGATAACTCCTTTCATATTGTACCGGTTTATGATAAAACCGTACCGGGTTTGTGATAAACCCCAGATTAACCATATATAATACTGGTGACTTGTAGTCAAACCAGACCGGGCTGATAGTCTCCCGATTATAACTTGATCATGTACTGACAACTTGTAGTTGAAAGCCGAGCCGGGTTGATAAACACCGGTTTACTCCATAATAGGATGGTAACAGAAAATCAAACCGGGCAGATAGTCTCCGGATTAAGATTTGACCGTGTTCCGCCAATTTGTAATTTGACAGTCGAACCGGTTTAAGAATTGTCGGTATAAAAACGCAACAAAAGAAATATTTATCAAAACAAAATTTCAAGCAAAGGCAATGATAAATCCATTTGCAAAAAGAGGCTATTGAGCCGAGCAAGAGGCATTACCATGGTCGGACACGACCAAGCCCCCAAAAAGGCGTAGCTATGGTTCGAGTCAGCCAGGTCCCCAAATGATGCTTTGGCATTACGCCGATCAAGAGGTGTAGCTATGGTTCGGGTTCGACCAAGCCCCAAGTGATGCTGTGGCACTAGGCCGATCAAGAGGCGTGACTATGGTTCAGACGTGACCACAAGTCCCCAAGTGATGCTTTGGCATTACGCCAATCAAGAGGTGTAGCTATGGTTCGGGTTCGACCAAGCCCCCAAGTGATGTTGTGGCACTAGGCCGATCAAGAGGCGTGACTATGGTTCAGATGTGACCACAAGTACCCAACTGATGTTGTGGCTTTACGCCTATCAGAAGGTGTTGCTATGGTTCGGACGCGACCAAAGCCCCAAGTGACGCTGTTGCATTGAGCCGATCAAGAGGTGTGACTATGGTTCAGACATGACCAAGCCCCCAAGTGATCAATAATATGATAAGCCAATAAGGCAGGATACCCATGTTTGAACCGCGCATCATGGCAGCCGGTCCTCTTTGGCACCCTTTAACTATTTGCAAGAGATAAATCCTTCTTGAACTGGATGTCAAACCAGATATTAAGAGCTTTAAAGCTTTGTGGGAGACATCTTTCCCTTGAACCGGATTTTAAACCGGAATCTTCATTTTCAGCCAGAAATTTTCTGACGGCCTTTAAACTCGAACTTGCGAGAAGTTAATTCCCTTTTGAACCGGACATTGTTAAACCGGATTTGAGCGCTTCAGAGCTTTGTAGGAGAATAGATTTTTCTTGAACCGGATTGTAAACCGGAGTCATTTCTGATGACCTGGAACTTCTTCATCGAGCCGAGATTTTATAACTATCATATACTTTCTAAGCCGGAAATTTTCCGACGGCCTTTAAACTTTCATCAATATAACAGTAGCCTCCGGGACCGGGTTATCCTTCCCTCCATCGTCCTGGGGTTCTTAAATTTGCTGAAACTGGCAAGATTCGCTGAGTCATGTCATCATAGCCCCCGAGTCTCAAAGGTGACTCGAGGAGTTGGCTTGAGACTCTCCATATTTGACCGTGATATAAACCGGCATAACTTGTATATCATTGGCGTTGATAGCACGATGTGAATCCATAGAAGGTTGAGGTGACTGCAGCGGGTTGTAAATGATCCCATATGAGCCGTGTCAGCAACTCGGCCAATGGTTCCTTCCAACTAGCGACTTGAAGTTAATCAAAACTGTAGTGGCGGCGACTTGTGCGCCTGCCCATTGAACCACCCAGTGCAAACGGCGGTTGATGATAATTTGTCTCCAATTTGAAAGAAAACCGGGCTACCCAAGCTGTGACTTGCTCATACCCAATAAACAGCTCATGCAGACAGGTGCGGCCTAGTATGTTGATGTAGACCAGGCCGTGAGAGACGGACAGCAAAGACGACCGCGGCTTTCAAAGGCGGAACAGACAGATGAGTCGGCCGCGGCATTGTAAACCGGCGTGGACGGGTGAATTAGCCATGTCATATTGATGTAAACCGGTCTGCAGAATGGCGGTTTGCACATATATTCACCGAGCTTGATGGCATGGTAAGAGACTAGCGCATTCATAATGGTTGCGCGAGTTTATACATCCATGACACAGCCATAGCTTTTGCAATGAACAATCATCCTGCATAAACAATATTGCAGACCAAGGAAAAGGTAAATGTTCTTTGACAAAAATAATATGTGCTAATAAAATATATTTTAGATGGATATCACCTGATGTGCTAGGCCGGAAATTATCCGCCATCGAGTTGATGATCACCACAGTGATGCTAAAATTAATCACGGCCGAGTTAACCGTAGGAGCAGACAGATGAGTCGGCCCGGCATTGTAAGCCGGCGCGGCCGAGCAAGTTGTCCTCCATGTTGTAAGCCGGCGTGGGCGCATGAACCGGTGGCCATGGCGGACGGGCGAGTCGTCCGTGGTGTTGTAAGGTGGTGCAGACGGGCGAGTCAGCCGGTACGTTGACGTAAACCGGACCGCGACACCCTGTCCGTGAAGCCGCGCGATACAGCCGAACGTGCATCCGTGGTATAACACCACCCCTTTTTCTTTTAATAGTTGCCATGCATAAAAATATTACTGGCCAGAGTAATTGTTGTCGGATGAATTAACATGTACTGATAAAATACATAGAAATGATAACACCTGGTATTTTTTGCCGGACGTTGGCGCCGGATAATGCATAGTGTTGCTTTTGTTTTGACAAAAGAGTTGATTGGTTCTGTGTCTTGTAATGCCTGAGGTCTCCACATAACCTGGCCGAAATTTTTTGAACCGGAATTTCTGGAACCAGAGTTTCTTGATAATCCGGCCGGAACTTTTGATAATCCGAAACTTTTGAAACGGAACCTCTTGATAATCCAACCGGAACTTTTGATAATCCGGAACCTTTTGAGCTGGAACCTCTGTATAACCCGGCCGAAACTTTTGATAATCCGGAACCTTTGAACCGGAACCTCTTGATAATCCAACCGTAATTTTTGATAATCCGGAATCTTTTGAGCTGGAACCTCTTGATAATCCAGCCGGAACTTTTTGCTAGTCCGGAAGTATTTGATAATTCGGAACTTTTCTGTAGCCGAAGTCGGAACTCTTTGACGACTCGGACAGATCCTTTCGGCGATGCGGCTGGAACCCATCGGCGATTCAGACTGAACTTTTCGTCGAGGCGATCGGAACTTTTTGATGATTCAGACAGAACCTTTGGTCGAGACGGTCGGAACCTTTCAATGATCCGGCCGGAAATTTCCGACGAACCGGCGGAACGTTTCGATGAGCCTGACGAAACGTTTTCGGCGAGCCGTCTTACAACGCCGCGGAATGTCGGTCTGGGCCGCTTAATCCAACAATGCCGCTGAATCAAGAATCAACTAGTGACGGCAAGCAATATGTATATACCCACGCCCACAACTCCTTTGTGTTATACTCATGCATATAACATCTACGCATAAACCTGGCTCGGATGCCACTGTTGGGGAACATACTAATTTCAAAAAAATTCCTACGCACACGCAAGATCATGGTGATGCATAGCAACGAGAGGGGATAGTGTCGTCCATGTACCTTCTTAGACCATAAGCGGAAGCGTTATGACAACGCGGTTGATGTAGTCGTACGTCTTCACGATCGACCGATCCTAGTACCGAACGTAAGTCACCTCCGCGATTTGCACACGTTCATCTCGGTGACGTCCCATGAACTCACGATCCAGTAGAGCTTCGAGGGAGAGTTCTGTCATCACGATGGCGTGATGACGGTGTTGATGAAGCTACCGACACAGGGCTTCGCCTAAGCACCGCTACGATATGACTGAGGTGGATTATGGTGGAGGGGGGCACCGGACACGGCTAGAAGATCAATGATCCACTTGTGTGTCCATGGGGTGCCCCCTCCCCCGTATATAAAGGAGTGGTGGAGGGGGAGGGCCGGCCCTCTACTATGGCACGCCCTAGGGAGTCATACTCCCACCGGGAGTAGGATTCCCCCCTTCCAAGTAGTAGGAGTAGGAGAGAAGTAAGGGGAAGAGAGAAGAGAATGAAGGAGGGGGTGCCGCTGAGGGAGTCCTGGACTAAGGGGTCCTCGGCCGTCCGGCCTGTTAGCCATGGGTCGGACTGATGGGCTGTGAAGATACGAAGACCGAAGACTGCACCCGTGTCCGGATGGGACTCTCCTTGGCGTGTGTCATGGATTTGTCACGGCAGATGTCCTTAGTGTGAGGACTTAGTCGCGAGGCCAATTCTTCTATGCGGTAGCTTGAAGGGGTTGGTCGGAATTGAGAGACGCAAGGCGGATCATCACACAAGACGAGGATTTAGACAGCTTCGGGCCCCGGGAAACATCATCCGGAATAGCCCTACATGTTGTTTGTGGCTAGGTCTCATTATGCTCATGAGGGAGTCGCCGTAAGCCAGCTCTCCTCTTTGTGTCTAGCCCTAGATATTGTTTCTTCTTGCTTGTAGCTTGTCCCTCCTTATATATGTTGGGAACCCTGCCCCTCCTTATATATGTTGAAGGGGCAGGTTACATGTGGAGTCCTATTAGGATTAGGACTAGTCTATCTCTAATATAAACCGGATACAAGTCCTGGTCTTAACTCCTTGTAAGGTAAATATTCGTCATGCCTTTCCCCTTAAACCGGCCCACCATAGTATGAACCGGCCTTCATGAACCGCCCGTTGGGCCACCGGGTCTTGTCGCTCCTCTGACCCGCCACCAATGAATCATAAATTGCCAGGTCCAAACGGGTCACCAGTGAATCGTCAAGTCTCAGCCGGGTCTCAAGTAAACCGCCAAGTCCGGCCGGGTTATACTTCCGGCCGGTTTACGCCGCGGGGTATATCCCCGACAGCGTGGAAGGCAAGTTGGCTACCGGATATGTAGATTCCTTTCTTTGCAACCGACCTTATGTAACCCTAGATCCTCCCAGTGTCTATATAAACCGGAGGACTTAGTCCGGAGGGAGAGATTCATTATAATAGCCAAACAAGCTAGACCTCTAGGGTTTAGCCATTACGATCTTGAGGTAGATCAACTCTTGTAATACTTGTATTCATCAATATCAATCAAGCAGGACGTAGGGTATTACCTCCATAGAGAGGGCCCGAACCTGGGTAAAACATCGTTTCCCTTGTCTCCTGTTACCATCGACCTTAGACGCACATTTCGGGACCCCCTACCCGAGATCCGCCGGGTTTTTTACACCGACATTGGTGCTTTCATTGAGAGTTCCACTGTGCCGTGGACAACAAGATCGATGTCTCGTGTTGTTCTCAAGGATAATATCGCCACCGGAGGAACGCTGGCTCTAGGGCAAACCCTCCGGCTGGGCGGCTTTACCATGACCGCCCGTTCGGTCATTAAGCCAATGATGAGGGTCATCGAAAAACCCCTTCGTATCGACTCCGAACACTCCAAGAAGATGGATCCGGCGGAGCTTTCATCCTTAAATGAGCTCCTAGATCGCATCGCCACCCTGGGGGTCGCTACAGACTACGATCGGATTGGGCTTAAACCCGATCACAGAGAAATCAAATCTCCGCCGATCACCCACCAGATAGCGGTAGTCGAGGAGCGAGTCGACAACTCTTCCTCCATATTAAGGACGGACTATGTCCGGAATCCCAGTTGCGAAGAGCCAGACACCTACCCGCAAGGTGAAGCATCCTGCCCTCCGAACATAGAATCGGACGACGGGCCTAAGAAATTAGTGGACATCCCGGAGCCCGATCTGCTATGTTCGGAAGACCTTCAGACTCCGGATCCAAAACTGGGGCAGGGTTCAGATTTAAATCCACCCACTCACCCGAATACAAGTACTCTCGTGAGCATAAATAGTAGTCTCAGGAAACGATCCACCACTTCTGGGCCAGATTCCTTCTTGTCAAAAACAAGATTAAAGATTGCCGCGACAAGGAAGCGATCTCAGTGTTCCGCAACAATTGCAGGGATGAAGGAATCCTCAATGCCATCAACCGCCATTGCATCCTACACTTCGCTGACTTGGCAACTATCATACAGAAGTACAGTGCAATGGAAAGCGTCTGGAAAACTCAAGCAGCTCGTTGGGAATCATCGTCCCCACTCAACCCCTTATTCAGGAGAAAAGGGCGCACCCTTGCAACACGCCCGGTTCAATAGTAATGGAATACAAGTCCAGTATGGGGCGTGGAACCGTTCTGCAAGGATGGATCGATGGGCCATGAAAAATACATGCAACACTGGATAACATACCAACACATAGCCTTAGAGCATGTTGGATACTCCAGCAAGTGGCCAAGAGCGGCGAGGATATCCTCATCAAGAATAACCAAGAACAACACCCCCAGAGAACAATGACCCCAAAGTATTGACGGTCTTCAAGACATTCGCCTCAAACAATAGGCGCAAAAGAGCGCTACGCGGACTCGCTGAAGTCTGTCAAATAGCAGCGATAAACCCTTGGAATGGCACGACTGTAACTTTTAATGCTGGCGACAAACCAAAATACAGGATAGTCCGAGCACCAGCCGCCTTGGTCCTCAGTCCAATCGTTGACGGCTTTTGGCTCACCAAGGTCAACATGGACGGCAGCAGCGGACTAAACCTCATCTATGAAGATGCACTCCACAAAATGGAAATAGACAGGAGCCGCATTGAGCAAAGCAGCACGACCTTCCAAGGAATTATTCCCAGTCGGGAGGCGCGGTGTGCGGGAAAAATAACACTCGACGTGGTATTCGGCACGCCGGAGAATTATCGGTCCGAAGAAATAACCTTCCAAGTGGCCCCTTTCAACAGTGGATATCACGCCCTCTTCGGGCGACATGCATTTACGCGCTTCCAAGCGGCACCGCATTATGGATACATGAAGCTTAAGATGCCTGGGCCCAACGGTATAATCACTCTAGCTAGTGATCCGGACATAGCACTCCGCGCCGAGAATAAAACCGCATCCTTGGCCCTCGAGGCATTATCTGAAGCCCTCGCGGCCGAAGAATTAACCGCGCTGCGCTCCACGGTTAACATGGATGATGTGGTCCTAGACAAATGACCAAAATCCACCACCTTCAAACCAGCAGAAGAAATAGTCAAATTCCAAGTCCATCCCACGGACCCCAAGAAGACAGCATCCATCGGAGCACAATTAGACCCAATGGTTGACGCCATGCTACGAGAGTTCCTGCGTGAGAATTGGTATATATTCGCCTGGCACCCTTTTGATATGCCAGGAACCCCACGCGAGTTGGCCGAACACAGCCTCAATATATTAAAGGGATATAAACCGGTCAACCAAACACTGCGGCACTTTTACGAACCCAAACATCAAGCTATGGGGGAGGAGCTAGCCAAGCTAATTGAGGCCAGATTCATCAGAGAAATAAAGCATCCGACTAGTTGGCAAACCTGGTGATGGTACCAAAGAAGGACAAATCCTGGCGGTTGTGCGTCGATTTTAAAGACCTCAATAAGGCTTGCCCTAAGGATCCCTTCCCCCTCCCCCGCATTGAGAAAATCATTGATGCTACCGGAGGACATGACTCACTGTGTTTGCTTGATGCATATTCTGGATACCATCAAATCAAAATGAAGGAGTCCAATCAAGCTGCAACAACATTCATTACCCCATATGGGCCATTCTACTTCAACACCATGCCCTTCGGGCTCAAGAACGCCGGCGCCACGTACCAATGCATGATTCAAACATGCCTGGAGAAACAGATCATCAAGACAGTTGAAGCTTATGTGGACGACGTCGTCATAAAAACTAGGCACGTCGAAACATTGATAGACGATTTATATCTGACATTTGATAACCTCCGCACGTATGACATTAAGCTCAATCCTGAAAATTGCGTTTTCAGCGTCCCCACCGGAAAACTGCTAGGCTTCATCGTTTCCAACAGGAATTGAAGCAAATCCAGCCAAAATCTGAGCTCTGTCACAATTGGCTAAGCCAATAGACCTTAAACAAGTCCAAAAGCTCGCGGGTTGCGTCGCAGCTCTAAGCCGCTTTATCTCCAGATTGGGAGAAAAGGCACTGCCACTCTATCGCCTTCTACGGCGAACCGATCACTTTGAGTGGACGGATGCGGCAACAGCCGAACTGGAGGAAATAAAAACCCTTCTCGTGAGCAACTCAATCCTGGCCGCGCCAAACGTCGGTGAACCGATGTTGTTATACATATCAGCAACACATCATGTGGTGAGCGTCGTGCTCATCGTCGAACGAGAACAGGACGAACACAAATTCCCGCTTCAGAATCCAGTATACTACGTATCCCCTGTCCTTACACCATGCAAATCCCGGTACCCCCATTATCAAAAGATAGCATATGCGGTCTTCATGGCATCCCGAAAGCTCCGTCACTACTTCCAGGAGTGTTCGGTCACGGTGGCTTCCGAAGTACCACTCAACGACATCACAAACAACCGCGATGCCACGGGCCGGATTGCCAAATGGGCCATTGAGCTCCATCCATTTGATATTACATACAAACCACGTCGAGCTATTAAATCCCAAGTACTGGCTGACTTCATCGCCGAATGGACAGAGGCCAAACTCCCTAAAGAGTACGGCGCATATTCCAATTGGGTTATGCATTTCGATGGCTCCAAAATGATGGTAGGCTAGGGGCGGGCGTCGTCTTAACGGAACCAACTGGAGACGTCATTCAGTATGTACTCCAAATACTATACACAGGCTCCAACAATGCAGCCAAATATGAGGCCTTATTGCATGGTCTCCGGATGGCTTCTCCATGGGCATACAACGCCTAGAAGTGCGCGGGGACTCAAACCTTGCAATATCTCAAATAAATGGAGACTTCGACGCCAAAGATCCAAAGATGGCAGCTTACCGTAATGTCGGCATAAAAATGTCGGCCCAGTTCGAGGGGCTCGAGTTCCACCATGTGGCTCAAGAAAGTAATCATGCGGCTGACGTCCTTGCTCGTATCGGTGCTAAGCGCGACCCTGTTCCACCAAATATCTTTCTGGAAAGGCTTTTTAAGCCATCTATGGTGTGGCAGGGGGAAAACGACAACACTAGTCCGGATCCAAACATAACCCCAGATTCCGAAAACACCGACATCATCGGAGGCTCGGCCACCGAAATAACACCGTCAGCGCATCTCATCATGGCAGTCATTGCCCCATGGACTGAACACTTCCTGGCCTACCTTAACAGGAAGGAGCTTCCTGAGGACCAGAATGAGGCCCACTGCATTGTCCGGTGTTCGAAGGCCTACAAGGTTCATGACGGAGAGGTCTATAAGAAAAGCGCTATCGGAGTTCTTCAAAGATGTATCTCCGAGGAAGAGGGGTGGAAGCTCTTGGCCGAGATTCATGCCGGACTCAGCGGTCGCCACACCGTAGCTCGGGCCCTTGTTCGCATGGCCTTCCGTACAGGGTTTTATTGGCCGACGGCCTGAGTAGATGCACAAGACCTTGTCCAACATTGCGTAGGATGCCAACTCTTCGCCAACCAAAGCCATATGCCCCCCACTGCCTTACAAAAAATCCCCATCACTTGGCCTTTTGCGGTTTGGGGACTCGATATGGACGGACCCCTTAAAGAAGGAAGCCATAAGAGAAAGTTTCTGCTGGTCATGGTGGATAATTCACTAAGTGGATAGAGGCCAAACCAGTCAAAGCGGGGCCGGTAATAGATTTCATATCCAGCGTGGTACACCCTTATGGTGTCCCACACAGCATAATCACTAATAATGGCTCTAATTTCACAGCCGATGAAGTGAAAACCTGGTGCGCTAATCTGGTCATTAAGCTCGATTACGCCTCTGTCTATCACCCGCAGACAAACAGTACTGGAGGAACTTGACTCCGTACTCTAGGGGCTGCGGACCAGACCCAGCCGCACTACTGGATATACACCTTTCTTCATGGTGTACGGTGCAGAAGCAGTGTTACCTGCAATATTATTCATGACTCACCTCGAGTGCGCATATACGAAGAGAGAGAAGCTGAGCTTGATTGGCAGGACAACTTAGATGCCCTGGAGGAGGAGGGCGACGTCGCAAAAGCCTATTCCGCATTTTATCAATAGCAGGCTCATAGGTATCAAAGCAGAGAAGTACGTGCTAAGACTTACAACGTTGGTGAACTTGTTCTACGCCTTCCAGAGAAGAAAAAGGACAAACTCAAGCCCAAGTGGGAGGGTCCCTTCATCATTGACGAAGTCCTCACCGGAGGAGCGTACCGCCTGCGTGATGCGTCAGACAATCACCTGGAGCCGAACCCCTGGAACGCGGCCAGACTCCGACAATTTTATGGCTAGCGCCGAACTCTGTGTTCGTCTCCTTCCTCTTGTTATTAACGTTATTTTTTCTCTATCTTTTCGTTTTTTATCTTTTTTTCGTTTTGCTCTTTAGCCCTACGACTTTAGTACGGCTAGACCGCCCTCCCCTGATGCGTACATCTCCACATATGTACGTTCATTATACCTGGGGGCTTATTGTACAAAAGCTTGCTATTATCCTTTGAGCATCAAGCTCACCACATATGCGTTTTCCCATATGTACCTTTTGTTCGCCATTATATGCATCGATATGACTTAAGTTTCAGCCAAGCTGGGTTGCCTGGCTCCTGTGCTTATGCCCTACGTTCTCGTTAGTTCGGCTAGGGCATAAAGGGAGCACCTCTGCGATTGTTACTGCCGGGTCATCCGGATGTGTACCTTAGACTGGGTGAAGCCAAAAGCTAGCGTTCTTAAGGGAATATTTGGTCGGCGAATTAAAGATGTTTCCGCATTCACTCCATTGTGAAACCCCAGAAGTTACTAACTCTGTGATTTTTTTCAATCATAGTTCGGACATGCACATTAAACGCATGCACACCCAGGGAAAGGAACCCTTAACGGAACTATTCTCTCTGGAAGATGTTTCTTACATAATGTAATATAACATAACTAGCTGGATACACATTGTCTGTTCAAGCAACTATGACCCCTACACCTGGTTCCCATGCATATCCTGGTATATTCTACCGTTAGGGTATTCGGAAACACTCTGCACCTTCAGGTCCAGAGGTCGAAGCGAAAAGGTCGGCCATGACAATTGTTTTTATTATCCAGCTAGAAGGAAAGTACATAGTCACTCAGGACACAAAAAATTCCTCCTCTATACCGTCCAACGGGCGATCTAATTTACAATCCTGTTTGGAATATCTAGAAGCCACCACTACTTGGCCATATACTAAACTAACGGGAATTTCTTCCCCATTTGACCCTAGCGGTCTGACCCGGGCCATGTGATTCGGATCCAGCTTGGTATATCTTGTTTTTACCATGGCCCAGGCTTCTCGCGCACCCTCTCGGCAGGCTGATATCTTCCACAGTCGGATACGCCGTCGCGCTCCCTTTAACAGCTCTACAAGCTTCTTCATACTCCCTGGAGGGGATTCGGATGGCCATAAGGCCTTGGCTACACTCCGCATTGCCTGTCGTGCTTCCTCGTGCAACTGCGACAGCCCTTGCAGAAGATCACTTGATGATACGGACACCTCCTCTTCGGGACGGCCCATTAATATACCTCCAATCACAGCTATATTAGCTACTTTTACTTCCAAAATGTTCTACGGTAAATACTGCCACATACTGAATATGCCGCCTTTTGTTCTCCATCACGGAGTCTGCCAACTAGGCCCGCACATCCTTAAGCTCTTCGCCCAGCTAGGTGTTTGCATCTTGGAGTTTTTTTCTCCTGTCTGACACGGGTCAAAATCCGCTCGCCTGCGGCCTGCAGTCTTTTCGACTCTTTTTCCTCCAATTGATCCGATGATCCTGTTATGAGATAAAACCGCAGGGTTAACACGGTCGCTACTGAAGTTGTTGATGAAAAGCCAAGGGGTACAACATTAAATGGAAAGCCGAGCACACTATTCAGAAACCGTCAGTGGAGGAACCCGCCTTACAATGCTGAAGATGATCTATGTGCCGAACACCTCGTCATTGAAGACTGGTTCGGGGCCTACTGAGGGAGTTCTATACTAAGGGGTCCTCGGCCGTCCAGCCTGTTAGCCATGGGCCGGACTGATGGGATGTGAAGATACGAAGACCGAAGACTGCACCCATGTCCGGATGGGACTCTCCTTGGCGTGGAAGGCAAGCTTGGCTACCGGATATGTAGATTCCTTTCTTTGTAACCGACCTTATGTAACCCTAGATACTCCCGGTGTCTATATAAACCAGAGGACTTAGTCCGGAGGGAGAGATTCATTATCATAGCCATACAAGCTAGACCTCTAGGGTTTAGCCATTACGATCTCGAGCAGGACGTAGGGTATTACCTCCATAGAGAGGGCCCGAACTGGGTAAAACATCATTTCCCTTGTCTCCTGTTACCATCGACCTTAGACGCACAGTTCGGGACCCCCTACCCGAGATCCGCCAGTTTTGACACCAACAGCCGCCCTTACCCCTAGTCCAATTCGAACTAGGCCTTGGGGGCGCACGGCCTGCCCTAGGCAAGCCCTCTCTCTCCCCTAAAGCCCAATAAGGCCCATATACTCCCCGGCGAATTCCCGTAAATCTCCGGTACTCCGATAAATACGCGAACCACTCAGAACCTTTCCGATGTCCGAATATAGCCTTCCAATATATCGATCTTTACGTCTCGAACATTTGGAGACTCCTCGTCATGTCCCTGATCTCATCCAGGACTCTGAAAAACCTTCGGTACATCAAAATACATAAACTCATAATACCGATCGTCACCGAATGTTAAGCGTGCGGACCCTACAGGTTCGAGAACTATGTAGACATGACCGAGACACGTCTCTGGTCAATAAACAATAGCGGAACCTAGATGCTCATATTGGCTACCACATATTCTACGAAGATCTTTATCGGTCAAACCGCATAATAACATACATTGTTCCCTTTGTCATCGGTATGTTACTTGCCAAAGATTCGATCGTCGGTATCTCAATACCTAGTTCAATCTCGTTACCAGCAAGTCTCTTTACTCATTTCTTAATGCTTCATCCTGCAACTAACTCATTAGTCACATTGCTTGCAAGGCTTATAGTGAGGGCCCAGAGATACCTCTTTGACAATCGGAGTGACAAATCCTAATCTTGATCAATGCCAACTCAACAAGTACCACCGGAGACACCTGTAGAGCACCTTTATAATCACCCAGTTACGTTGTGACGTTTGATAGCACATAAGGTGTTTCTCCGGTATTCGGGAGTTCATAATCTCATAGTCAGAGGAACATGTATAAGTCATGAAGAAAGCGATAGCAATAAAACTCAACGATCATAATGCTAAGCTAACTAATGGGTCTTGTTCATCACATCATTCTCTAATGATGTGATCCCTTTCATCAAATGACAACGCATGTCTATGGTCAGGAAACATAACTATCTTTGATTAATGAGCTAGTCAAGTAGAGGTATACTAGGGACACTCTGTTTTGTCTATGTATTCACACATGTACTAAGTTTCGAGTTAACACAATTCTAGCATGAATAATAAAAATTTACCATGATATAAGGAAATATAAATAACAACTTTATTATTGCCTCTAGGGCATATTTCTTTCATGTTCACCATTGAAAACCACTCACATGATGATCGGACATGGTTTAGTTGATATGGATCACGTGACCATTTAGATGACTAGAGGGATGTCTATCTAAGTGGGAGTTCTTAAGTAATATGATTAATTGAACTTTAATTTATCATGAACTTAGTACCTGATAGTATTTTGCATGTCTATGTTATATTAGATCAATGGCCCGTGCTACCGTTCCCTTAAATTTTAATGCGTTCCTAGAGAAAGCTAAGTTGAAAGATGATGGTAGCAACTACACGGACTGGGTCCGTAACTTGAGGATTATCTGCTGGGATCTCCGGTAGGGTGCGTCGACTGAAAATTAAAATTTCCTACGCGTAGAACAACCAAGAACATGCTAGGGGAGATGGATCACAGTTCGTTACGACTAGATGTGTAGTGTCGTGCAGTGGAAGAAGAGTTGGGGCAGCGCGTCCGCGTGGATCGTCTCCTCCTCATCCGATCTCCCTCGTACAACCGGTGGTCGGTTCCCACGTACAGGTTCGCCAGAGCGGCGCAAGTCCACCGCCTCTAACGGTATCCGCGTGTGCAGGAGGAACATCATGCGGAGGACTGCTAGGTCCGATCACACAACCGGCGGCGAGTGGAGGTATCTATTCGCAACACATGCAAACCCTAGTGACAGCGCCGAAGCGATCAGCCCATGAGTGTGCTGCACCTCCACTATATATATATATAGGCGTCCATCACGGGCTCAACACTTGGGCCTCGCACGGACCCTAAAGCCCATAAGTTTACTCGGCCACAATCCGAATATAGTTCGGATCACATCCGACCAGTGTCCTCGGATCCGACCTCGTAGGTTCCTTCCCTTAAGCGCGTGACCCCTTAGGTTCAAGTCGGCTTGGTCGCAGTTCGGATCACCTCCGAACTGCACGGTTGGTAGCGGCCTCTAGCAAGGCATGCCGAACAACAAGCAGACTATGAAGCTCGTTAGCGAACCTGTACATCACACTTGCATTCCTTTTGCCACATGATATATGTTGTCGAGCTCAAGGCGAGTCCGTCATCCTTGTGCTAGCCCGACCTCTTTCTTGTTCCAGTGATGCCGACCACAAACCGGATTATCTCATAATCCTTGTCGCATGGCCATGCTTATCCTGGTCAGATCACATGAGGGGCCGAGAGTATATCTCTCCTGATCGGAGGGGCAAATCCCATCTTGCTCGACCACGTCTCGCAGCATGGTTCTGGACAAACCCGAAACCTACCTTTATAACTACCCAGTTACGGAGTAGCGTTTGGTCGGCCCAAAGCAAGTCTGTCACCATCCCGAGTACATGTGTCAGCTCAGGTCTTAGGACATAGAACATATGTTGTACTAGAGACTCACAGATGACATATTGTTGCGTCTCATAGTTGGGTCTGTCCGACTTGGATCTTATCTCGACTCAGATCTGACTACGTCGAATCTGACCAGATCCTTCCAAGTCCATATTATCCGGTTAGCATCCAATGCTCCATGGATAGTGAGACCAAGCCATCGACCGTGTCATATGCTAGTCTAGTTGGCTGCGCGTCCACACAGCCCTTTCGACTAGGGACCTTTTAGGATAGTCATCATACAATGCATAGTCCCACAAACAAGTCACGTACTTGCTGATACACATCATTCATAACGTCCAAGGACTATCTTTATTCATAAACTCATAGGAAATATCATCATACATGATTGCCTCTAGGGCATATCTCCAACATTATCTTCATTGCTGCACAGAAGAATTACATCTTGGAAGCACCGCTAGGTGCAAGACCTGCTGCAGGAGCAACTCTTGACGTTATGAACGTCTGGCAGAGCAAAGCTGATGACTACTCGATAGTTTAGTGTGCCATGCTTTACGGCTTAGAAACGGGACTTCAACGATGTTTTGAATGTCATGGAGCATATGAGATGTTCCAGGAGTTGAAGTTAATATTTCAAGCAAATGCCCATATTGAGAGATATGAAGTCTCCAATAAGTTCTACAGCTGCAAAATGGAGGAGAATAGTTCTGTCAGTGAACATATACTCAGAATGTCTAGGTACCACAACCACTTGACTCAACTGGGAGTTAATCTTCCTGATGATAGTGTCATTGACAGAGTTCTTCAATCACTGCCACCAAGCTACAAAATCTTCATGATGAACTATAATATGCAAGGGATGGATAAGAAAATTCCCGAGCTCTTCGTGATGCTAAAGGCCGTGGAGGTAGAAATCAAGAAGGAGCATCAAGTGTTGATGGTTAACAAGACCACTAGTTTCAAGAAGAAGGGCAAAGGGAAGAAGGGGAACTTCAAGAAGAACGGCAAACAAGTTTCTGCTCAAGTGAAGAAGCCTGAGACTGAGTGCTTCTTCTGCAAAGGGACTGGTCACTAGAAGCGGAACTGTGCCAAGTATTTGGCGGATAAGAAGGATGACAAAGTGAAAGGTATATTTGATATACATGTTATTGATGTGTACCTTACTAATGCTCGTTGTAGCGCCTAGTTATTTGATACTAGTTCTATTGCTCATATTTGCAACTCGAAATAGGGGCTATGGATTAAACAAAGATTGGCTAAGGACGAGGTGACGATACACATGGGAAATGGTTCCAAAGTCGATGTGATCGCCATCGGCACGCTACCTCTACATCTACCTTTGGGATTAGTTTTAGACCTAAATAATCATTATTTGGTGCCAACGTTAAGCATGAACATTATATCTGGATCTTGTTTGATGCGCGTCAGCTATTCATTTAAATCAGAGAATAATTGTTGTTCTATTTATATGAGTAATATCTTTTATGGTCATGCACCCTTGATGAGTGGTCTATTTTTGTTGAATCTCGATAGTAGTGATACACATATTCATAGTATTGAAGCCAAAAGATACAAGTTTAATAATGATAGTGCAACTTATTTGTGGCACTACCGTTTAGGTCATATTGGTGTAAAGCGCATGAAGAAACTCCATGCTGATGGACTTTTGGAATCATTTGATTATGAATCACTTGATGCTTGCGAACCAAGCCTCATGGGCAAGATGACTAAGACTCCATTCTCCGAAACAACGGAGCAACCAACAGACTTGTTGGAAATAATACATATTGATGTATGCGGTCCAATGAGTGTTGAGGCTCGCGGCGGGTATCATTATTTTTTGATCTTCACTGATGATTTGAGCAGATATGCGAATATCTGCTTAATGAAACATAAGTCTGAAACATTTGAAAAGTTCAAAGAATTTCAGAGTGAAGTGGAAAATCATCGTAACAAGAAAACAAAGTTTCTACGATCTAATCGTGGAGGTGAATATTTGAGTTATGAGTTTGTTCTTCATTTGAAACAATATGGAATAGTTCCACAACTCACGCCACCTGGAACACCACAACATAATGGTGTGTCCGAACGTCGTAATCTTACTTTATTAGATATGGTGCTATCTATGATGTCTCTTACTAATTTACCGCTATCGTTTTGGGGTTATGCTTTAGAGACAACTGCATTCACGTTAAATATGGCACCATATAAATCCGTTGAGACAACACCATATGAGCTGTGGTTTGGCAAGAAACCCAAGTTGTCATTTCTTTGAAGTTTGGGGCTGCGATGCTTATGTGAAAAAGCTTCAACCTGATAAGCTTGAACCCAAATCAGAGAAATGTGTCTTCATAGGACACCCAAAGGAGATTGTTGGGTACACCTTCTATCACAGATCCGAAGGCAAAATATTCAGTGCTAAGAATGGAACCTTTCTAGAGAAGGAGTTTCTCTCGAAAGAAGTGAGTGGGAGGAAAGTAGAACTTGATGAGGTAATTGTACCTTCTCCCGAATTGGAATGTAGTTCATCACAGAAATCAGTTCCAGTGATTCCTACACCAATTAGTGAGGAAGCTAATGATGATGATCATGAAACTTCTGATCAAGTTACTACTGAACCTCGTAGGTCAACCAGAGTAAGATCCGCACCAGAGTGGTACGGTAATCCTGTTCTGGAGGTCATGTTACTTGACCATGACAAAACTACGAACTATGAGGAAGTGATGATGAGCCCAGATTCCGCGAAATGGCTTGAGGCCATGAAATCTGAGATGGGATCCATGTATGAGAACAAAGTGTGGACTTTGGTTGACTTGCCCGATGATCGGCAAGCCATTGAGAATAAATGGATCTTCAAGAAGAAGACTGACGCTGGCGGTAATGTTACTGTCTACAAAGCTCGACTTGTTGCGAAAGGTTTTCGACAAGTTCAAGGAGTTGACTACGATGAGACCTTCTCACCCGTAGCGATGCTTAAGTCTATCCGAATCATGTTAGCAATGGCCGCATTTTGTGATTATGAAATTTGGCAAATGGATGTCAAAACTGCATTCCTTAGAGCATCTCCAACAACCACGCCAAACTAACGCCGCCGCAAAATTCCCCATTTTAGCGCGCGCGCAACCGGAATAGTTGCTCCAGCGGGCGCGCGTGGCATATGTAGTTCAGTGCGCGGGCCGAAACTCAATCGTGCGCCGCTTATTTGCTGCGCCCGCTCCCACGCGCTGGACTCTCGCGCGCTCACTCGCACCTCCCATCCCCCATCCAGCCGCGCTGCCGCCGCCGACTGCACCACCCGGCGACCGTTCCGGCGCTTCCCCGACCTATCCCCGCCCCGCGGCGGCTTCTCCGGCCCCCCTCTAGTCCCGCCGCCCCTCGCGCGCGCTGGTCCTCCGACGAACAGCGCCCGCGCGCTCGCTGCCGCTCGGCGCCCACAAGGTGTTCGACAAAACGCCTAGAAGGTATGTATTGCTCAAAAGCCATGAATTTCGTGCATGTTGATTGTAGTTTTTTGTATCATAGTATTGAACATTGTAGATGAGTTCGTCGTATGATTCTTCCAAAGAAGAATTTGATATGGAAGAGGAGGAGGATCTTGCAATGATCCTAGCTATGCATATTAATAAAAAACCAAAGCACGGTGGTTCGGTTATGGGTCGGCAGAAAATTTGGAGGGATAGGATCGATGCCCACAACAGATTGATCAGGCATTATTTTGCGGAGAATCCCACATACCCCGAGTCGTATTTTCGTCGCCGGTTTAGGATGAGCACTGAGTTGTTCAGGCGCATTGCAGAGAAACTAGCGAGCCATGACCGCTTTTTCAGCAAAGGAGGATCAGAAAATGCTTTGGTACATCATACACGCTTGTGTGATCATGCATAACATGATCATCGAGAATGAGCGTGGCCAAGATGTAGACTACTCTCAGTATGAGCTTTTGGGACATCCGGTGCGAATGCGACGGAGGGCTGAAAGGGTGGCCCGTTTTCTTGCCTCCTATCATGCCATTCGACGTCCCGCAACGCATAATGATCTTTAGAAGGATCTCATTGAGGAGTGGTGGGCATGGAATGGACGACAAAGAGCATCATGACTTGTGCGTTTGATATTGTATTGTTGAACTATTTGTTGTGTTTCTGCACTATTTGTTGTATTGAACGATAAACTGTTTGTTTGAGTTGTAATAATGAAATTGAACTATTTATTTTGATTTATTTTGTTTGTGTTTGATCTTTTTGCTTCTGTTTTGGAATGCATATGTTGTTTGTGTGAGTCACGCGCGCTGCATTTTTGCGCGCTGCTGGAGCTGCGCGCGCGCTGCATTTTAGCGCGGCTACTGGAGCCAGCGCTGCGCGCTGCGCCAAACCAGGCGATGGGCGCACGGCAAACCAGTTTTTTGTGCGTGGCGCGTTCGGCGCCCATTGGAGATGCTCTTAATGGATATCTTAAAGAAGAGTTGTATATGATGCAACCAGAAGGTTTTGTCGATCCTAAAGGTGCTAACAAAGTGTGCAAACTCCAATGATCCATTTATGGACTGGTGCAAGCCTCTCGGAGTTGGAATATACACTTTCATAGTGTGATCAAAGCATATGATTTTATACAGACTTTTGGAGAAGCCTATATTTGCAAGAAAGTGAGTGGGAGCTCTGTAGCATTTCTGATATTATATGTGGATGACATATTATTGATCGGAAATGATACTGAATTTCTGAATAGCATAAAAGGATACTTGAATAAGAATTTTTCAATGAAAGACCTCGGTGAAGCTGCTTATATATTGGGCATCAAGATCTATAGAGATAGATCAAGACACTTAATTAGACTTTCACAAAGCACATACCTTGATAAAGTTTTGATGAAGTTCAAAATGGATCAGTCAAACAAAGGGTTCTTTCCTGTGTTACAAAGTGTGAAGTTGAGTCATACTCAATGCCCGACCATTGCAGAAGATAGAGAGAAAACGAAAGCCATTCCCTATGCCACAACCATAGGTTCTATCGTGTATGCAATGTTGTGTACCAGACCCGATGTGTGCCTTGCTATTGGTTTAGCAGGGAGGTACCAAAGTAATCCAGGAGTGGATCACTGGCAGCCGTCAAGAACATCCTGAAATACCTGAAAAGGACTAAGGATATGTTTCTCATTTATGGAGGTGACAAAGAGCTCATTTTAAATGGTTATGTCGATGCAAGCTTTGACACTGATCCGGATGACTCTAAGTCACAAACCAGATACGTATTTATTGAATGGTGGAGCTGTAAGTTGGTGCAGTTCCAAGCAGAGCGTCATGCCGGGATCTATATGTGAAGCAGAGTACATAGCTGCTTCGGAAGCAACAAATGAAGGAGTCTGGATGAAGGAGTTCATATCCGATCTAGGTGTCATACCTAGTGCATCGTGTCCAATGAAAATATTTTGTGACAATACTAGAGAAATTGCCTTGGCGAAGGAATCCAGATGTCACAAAAGAACCAAACACATCAAGAGATGGTTCAATTCCATCTGCGATCAAGTCAAGGAGGGAGAGATAGAGATTTGCAAGATACATACGAATCTGAATGTTGCAGACCCGTTGACTAAGCCTCTCTCACGAGCAAAACATGATCAGCACCAAGACTCCATGGGTGTTAGAATCATTACTATGTAATCTAGATTATTGACTCTAGTGCAAGTGGGAGACTGAAGGAAATATGCCCTAGAGACAATAATAAAGTTGTTATTTCTATTTCCTTATATTGTGATAAATGTTTATTATTCATGCTAGAATTGTATTAACCGGAAACTTAGTACATGTGTGGATGCATAGACAAATAGTGTGTCCCTAGTATGCCTCTACTAGACTAGCTCATTAATCAAAGGTGGTTAAGTTTCTTGACCATAGACATGTGTTGTCATTTGATAAATTGGATCACATCATTAGAGAATGATGTGATGGACAAGACCCATCTGTTAGCTTAGCATAAATGATCGTTTAGTTTTATTGCTATTGCTTTCCTCATGACTTATACATGTTCCTCTGACTATGAGATTATACAATTCCCGAATACCGGAGGAATACCTTATGTGCTATCAAACGTGACAACGTAACTGAGTAATTATAAAGATGCTATACAGGTGTCTCCGATGGTGTTTGTTTAGTTGGCATAGATCGAGATTAGGATTTGTCACTCCATGTTTCGAAGAGGTATCTCTGGGCCCTCTTAGTAATGCTCATCACTATAAGCCTTGCAAGCAATGTGATTAATGTGTTAGTTGCGGGATGATGCATTATGGAATGAGTAAAGAGACTTGCCAGTAACGAGATTGAACTAGGTATGATGATACCGACGATCGAATCTCGGGCAAGTAACATACCAATGACAAAGGGAACAACGTATGTTGTTATGAAGTTTGACAAATAAAGATCTTCATAGAATATGTAGGAGCCAAAATGAGCATCCAGGTTGCGCTATTGGTTATTGACCAGAGATGTGTCTCGGTCATGTCTACATAGTTCTCGAACCCGTAGGGTCCGCGCGCTTAACGTTCGATGATGATTTGTATTATGAGTTATGTGATCTGATGACCAAAGATTTTTCAGAGTCCTAGATGAGATCACGGACATGACGAGCAGTCTCGAAATGGCCGAGACATAAATATTGATATATTGGACGATGTTATTCACACACCGGATGAGTTCCAAGAGGTACCAGATAATTATCGGAGTGCCGGAGGGTTATCAAAACCCCCCGAGGGAACTAATGGGCCTTGATGGGCCTTAGTGGGGAGAGACGAAGGGCCACAAGGGCCTGGCGGCACGCTCCCTCCCCTCGGTTCGAATTGGACCAGGGGAAGGGGGCGGCGCCCCCCTTCCTTCCCTTCCCCTATCCCTTCCTTCTTCCCCCTTTCCTCCAGGTGGAATCCTACTAGGACTTGGAGTCCTAGTAGGACTCCCTCCTCCTGGCACACCCTACAGGGCCGGCCGGCCTCCCCCTCCCCTCCTTTATATACGGGGGCAGGGGGCACCCTAGAACACACAAGTTTCTCTTAACCGTGTGCACTGCCCCCCTCCATAGTTGCACACCTTGGTCATATCGTCGTAGTGCTTAGGCGAAGCCCTGCGCCAGTAACTTCATCATCGTCGCCGCCACGCTATCGTGCTGACTGAACTCTCCCTCATCCTCAACTAGATGAATAGATCGAGGGACGTCATTGAGCAGAACATGTGTTGAACATGGAGGTGCCGTACATTCGGAGCTTGGATCGGTTGGGTCGTGAAGACGTTCGACTACATCAACTGCGTTACTAAACGCTTCCTCTTTCAGTCTATGAGGGTACGTGGACACACTCTCCCTGATCTTTGCTATGCTTGTCCTAGATAGATCTTGTGTGATCGTAGGAATTTTTTTGAAATACTAAATTCCCCAACAACCTCCATGACCAACTGTTCAACCAGCCCTCCACGGGGTCATGTTCATCCACCTCCAACCGGCACGATCGGGGTCCTGTTCATCCAGAAGCAACGACCTCTACTACCACGGGGTCCTGTTCATCAAACCCTCACCGAGAACTGTTCACCCAACCCCCAACAACACTCACTATAAATCAAGAGGCAGCAGGTTCGATCGGCTTCAGTTAGTAGAAGTAGCGAAGGAATCATTCGACCGGGTTCAGTTAACTGCGAGGGATCGATCGATTGCTCGGGTTCACTAATGCGTAGCTAGTGCAATCGCTCGGGTTCAGTAGGCGAACGCCTCGCTTGGGTTCAGTTAGAGCCCAACGCCTCACACCCACGCATGTACGTGTATGAGAGAAATGCACAATCCCTCTGTGCATCGCTCGGCCCCGACCACCAATCGTAACCGGGAACTCCTCGATATTTTCCTCACCCTTGATACGTCTCCAATGTATCTATAATTTTTTATTGTTCCATGCTATTATATTATCTGTTTTGGATGTTTTATATGCATTAATATGCTATTTTATATGATTTTGGGACTAACCTATTAACCTAGAGCCTAGTGCCTGTTCTATTTTTTCCTTGTTTTAGAGTTTCGCAGAAAAGGAATACCAAACGGAGTCCAAATGGAATGAAACTTTTGCGATGATCTTTCTTGGACCAGAAGACACCCAGGAGACTTGGAGTGCAAGTCAGAAGAGCCACAAGGCGGCCACGAGGGTGGATGGCGCGCCCAAGGGGTAGGGCACGCCCCCCAACCTTGTGGGTCCCTCGGTGGCCTCCTGACCTAGATCTTCCTCCTATATATACTCTTATACCCCAAAAACTTCCAAGGGAGCCACAAAACCACTTTTCCACCACCGAAACCTTCTGTACCCATGAGACCCCATCTTGGGGCCTTTTTCGATCACGGAGGTCTTCTACATCAACACCATTGCCTCTCTGATGAAGCATGAGTATTTTACCTCTGACCTACGAGTCCATAGCTAGTATCTAGATGGCTTCTTCTCTCTCTTTGATTCTCAATACCATGTCCTCCTCGATGTTCTTGGAGATCTATTCGATATAATACTCTTTTGCGGTGTGTTTGCTGAGATCCGATGAATTGTGGATTTATGATCAGCTTATCTATGAATATTATTTGAATCTCCTCTGAATTCTTTTATGCATGATTTGATATCTTTCAAAATCTTTTTGAACTATTGATTTGGTTTGGCTAACTAGATTGGTTTTTCTTGCAATGGGAGAAGTGCATAGCTTTGGGTTCAATCTTGCGGTGTCCTTTCCCAGTGACAGTATTGGCAGAAAGGCAAGTATTGTATTGTTGCCATCGAGGATTAAAATATGGGCTTTTTTATCATATTGTCTGAGTTAATTCCTCTACATCATGTCATCTTGCTTAAGGCGTTACTTCATTCTTAATGAACTTAATACTCTAGATGCATGCTGGATAGCGGTCGATGTGTGGACTAATAGTAGTAGATGCAGAATCGTTTCGGTCTACTTGACGCGGATGTGATGCCTATATTCATGATCATTGCCTTAGATATCGTCATAATCATTTGCTTGTAAGTAATTTGTTCACCCACCGTAATATTTTCTATCTTGAGAGAAGCCTCTAGTGAAACCTTTGGCTCCCGGGTCTATTTTCCATCATATAAGTTTATGATCTACAATTCTAGTTTCCTATTTACTTTCTTTTGCAATCTTTTACTTTCTGTTCCATAAACCAAAAATATTACTTTACCAATTATCCATCTCTACCAGATCTCATGTTGCAAATAACCGTGAAGGGATTGACAACCCCTTTATCGCATTGGGTGCAAGGTTGGTGTTCGTTTGTGCAGGTATTCGGTGGCTTGCGCATTGTCTCCTACTGGAGTGATACCTTGGTTCTCAAAACTGAGGGAAACTTACGATGCTTTGCTGCATCACCGTTTCATCTTCAAGGGAAAAACCAACGCAAGCTCAAGAGGTAGCAAGAAGGATTTCCGGCGCCGTTGCCGGGGAGATCTACGCCAACCCAAGACATACCAAGTACCTATAATAAACTCTCATCCCTCGCATTACATTATTCACCATTCGCCTCTCATTTTCCTCTTCCCCACTTCCAAAACTATTTTTGAAAAGATTCGCCTTTTCTTCGCCCCTCTTCTGTACGTCTTCTTTGTTTGCTTTTTGTGTGGTCGTGTGTTTAATCGCCCGGTTAGCTCTCATGGCTAGTTCTCTGATTATCGTGAGCACTCCTGATAATGAAGTTCTCAATTTCAAAGAAAGAGAGGGAGAAAATTTGAAAGATGCGTGGTATAGAATTTGCAATGCTCAAAATAGATCTACTCGAAAGCAATCTACTGCCGTTCTTCTTCGCAATTTTTATGTAGGCGTTACACCTTGGAACAAATATGTTCTAGATACCATTACTAGGGGAAATTTCTTGGGGAGCCATACTTTTGATTCTTATAATGACATGATATACTCCCTCTCTTCCTTGATATAAGGTGTATAGATTTTTGAGAAAAAGTCCAAAACATAAGGTTTATCGCATTGCACCACTCATTTGGATAATTTTTTAAGGGATTTGATTGCATTTCCTTATATTAGGTAATCTCCTCTATTTTCTCATGTCAAATAGTCAGGAGTAATATCGCTCAAAACTTGTGAAATTTTCCCTCCACTTGCGTTCTTTAATTTTCATGTCAAAAACTATACACCCTATATTTAGGAACGGAGGGAGTATTTGCTAGGCCCGCCACCTCTTTTGGTTAATGGAATTATTGTAACTTTGGATCATGTTATGAAAAGATTGGATATTATTGAAAATAAAATTGCTACCATAGAGTTGATTGAAAATTTGTATAAAAAGATTCATAGTCAGATTCCTCAATATGGATCTAAGGTAGGAGTTTCTCTAAATAACCTTAAGGAAAAGGAACCCATAGTTAATGAAAGGGTAGATCAAGATTCTACTAGGATTGGCAAACGAGAAGATATTATTACCAACTTGGGTTCTGCTTTTTCCTCCGTTAAAACTACCCCAAGTATTCCTTCTAAGATTCCCAAGCTTGCTTATGTTCCTAAAAATAAGGGTGAATCTTCCAGTAAAAACAATGAAGATCTCAAGTCAATTAGTGTTCACCCCAATTTTCTTGATATCATTAAGGAACCTATTACCACGAATGAATATCTTGACTTTTTGCCTAGGAGTTTGATCATTTATAAAACTAAAGAATCTCCTAAGAATCATAAGTCTGTAATTGATGAATTGCATGCCAAAGATGATAACACTTAGATATATTCATGTTTTTATGCCTAGCTAGGGTGGTTAAACAATAGCGGTTGTTGGGAGGCAACCCAATTTTATTTTTGTTCTTGCTTTTTAGGTCCTATTTTGCAATAAATATTTCTTCTAGCCTCGGGTTAGATGGGGTTTTATGTTTTAATTAGTGTTTGTGCCAAGTAAGACCTTTGGGATAGCTTACGGTGATAGTTGATTTGATCCTGCTGAGAACAGAAACTTTTGCGCCCAGGAGAATAGTTTTATTTTTAACAGAAGCGCAATAAAATACTGATTATATTTGCAAAGGATTAATGAACGAATTTTCTAGGACTTCCTAATTTCTCGGGATTTTTGGAGTTACAGAAGTATTCGAAACATCCAGATTGCAACAGACTGTTCTGTTTTTGACATATTCTATTTTTCGCGTATCGGGCGGTATGAATCATGGAAAAGTTGTAATACAGTAGATATTACACCAATATAAATAAAGAATGAGTTCACAACAGAACCAAAAGTGGTGATTTATTTTCTTATACTAACGGAGCTTACGAGATTTTCTGTTGGAGTTTTGTGTTTTGAAGTTTTCAAGTTTTGGGTAAGGGTTTGATGGACTATGGAATAAGGAGTGGCAATATCCTAAGCTTGGGTATGCCCAAGGCACCCCAAGGTAATATTCAAGGATGTCAAAAAGCCTAAGCTTGGGGATGCCCCGGGAAGGCAGCTCCTCTTTCATCTTCGTCTAACAGTAACTTTACTTGAGGCTATATTTTTATTCACCACATGATATGTGTTTTGCTTGGAGCATCTTGTATGATTTTATTATTTCATTTTTAGTTTGCCACAATCATCCTTGTTGTATGCACCTTGTGGGAGAGACACGCATGAGTCGTGATTTATTAGAATACTCTATGTGCTTCACTTATATCTTTTGAGCTACGCAATTTTGCTCTAGTGCTTCACTTATATCTTTTTAGAGACCGGTGGTGGTTTTATTTTATAGAAATTTATGAACTCTTGTACTTCACTTATATTATTTTGAGAGTCTTTAGAACAGCATGGTAATTTTCTTTGGTTATAAAATTAGTCCTAATATGATAGGCATTCAAGAGGGATATAATAAAAACATTCATATAAATTGCATTGAATACTATGAGAAGTTTGATTCCTTATGATTGTTTCGAGATATGAAGATGGTGATATTAAAGTCATGCTAGTAAGTAGTTGTGAATTTGAGAAATACTTGTGTTAAGGTTCGTGAGTCCCGTAGCAAGCACGTATGGTGAACTGTTATGTAACGAAGTTGGAGCATGAGATGTTTTTTTGATTGTCTTCCTTATGAGTGGTGGTCAGGGATGAGCGATGGTCTTTTCCTACAAATATATCCCCCTAGGAGGATGCTCATAGTACTTTGTTTTTATGACTAATCAATTTTTGCAATAAGTATGTTAGTTCTTTATGACTAATGTTAAGTCCATGGATTATACGCACTCTCACCTTTCCGCCATTTCTAGCCTCTTTAGTACCGTGCAACTTTTGCTGGTACCATAAACCCACCACATATCCTTCCTCAAAACACCCACCATACCTACCTATTATGGCATTTCCATAGCCATTCCGAGATATATTGCCATTCAACTTTCCACCATTCCGTTTATTATGACATACATCATCATTGTCATCTTGCTTTTCATGATAATGTAGTTGACATCGTATTTATGGCAAAGCCACCGTTCATATTTTTTATACATGTCGCTCTTGATTCATTGCACATCCCGGTACACCACCGGAGGCATTCACATAGAGTCATATTTTTGTTCTAAGTATCGAGTTGTAATTCTTGAGTTGTAAGTAAATAGAAGTGTGATGATTTTCATTATTAGAGCATTATCCCATGTGAGGAAAAAAAGAGAAAGGCCAAATAAAGAAAAGAGAAGATCCAAAAAAGGAAAAGAAAAAATGAGAGAAAAAGAGAGAAGGGACAATGTTACTATCATTTTTGGCCACACTTGTGCTTTAAAGTAGCACCATGATCTTCATGATAGAGAGTCCCCTATGTTATCACTTTCATATACTAGTGGCAATTTTTCATTATAGAACTTGGCTTGTATATTGCAATGATGGGCTTCCTCAAACACCGTAGGTCTTCATGAGCAAGCAAGTTGGCTGCACACCCACTTAGTTTTCTGTTTTGAGCTTTGATAAACTTATAGCTCTAGTGCATCCGTTGCATGGCCATACCTACTCACTCACATTGATATCTATTGATGGGCATCCCAATAGCCCGTTGATACGCCTAGTTGATGTGAGACTATCTCCTTGTTTTTTGTATTCTCCACAACCACCGTCTATTCCATCTATAGTGCTATGTTCATGGCTCACGCTCATGTATTGCATGAAAGTTGAAAAGGTTTGAGAACATCAAAAGTATGAAACAATTGCTTGGCTTGTCATCGGGGTTTTCATGATTTGAATATTTTGTGTGATAAAGATGGAGCATAGCCAGACTATATGATTTTGTAGGGACAAGCTTTCTTTGGCCATGTTATTTCGAGAAGACATAATTATTTGGTTAGTATGATTGAAGTATTATTGTTTTTATGTCAATATTAAACTTTTGTTTTGAATCTTACGGATCTGAACATTCATGCCACAATAAAGAGAATTACATGGATAAATATGTTAGGTAGCATTCCACATCAAAAATTATGTTTTTATCATTTACCTACTCGAGGACGAGCAGGAATTAAGCTTGGAGATGCTTGATAAGTCTCCAACGTATCTATAATTTTGATTGTTCCATGCTATTATATTATCTGTTTTGGATGTTTTATATGCATTATTATTCTATTTTATATGATTTTTGGTACTAACCTATTAACCTAGAGCCCAGTGCCAGTTTCTTTTTTTCCTTGTTTTAGATTTTCGCAGAAAAGGAATACCAAACGGAGTCCAAACGGAATAAAACTTCCGTGATGATTTTTCTTGGACCAGAAGACACCCGGGAGACTTGGAGTGCAAGTCAGAAGAGCCATGAGGCGGCCATAAGGGTGGAGAGCATGCCCAGGGGGGGTAGGGCGTGCCACCCAACCTTGTGGGCCCCTCGGTGGCCTCCTGACCTAAATCTTCCTCCTATATATACTCTTATACCCTGAAAACTTCCAGCGGAGCCAAAAAACTACTTTTCCACCGCCACAACCTTCTATACCCATGAGATCCCATCTTGGGGCCTTTTCCGGCATCCTGTCGGAGGGGGGTTCGATCACGGAGGGTTTCTACATCAACACCATTGCCTTTCCAATGAAGCGTGAGTAGTTTACCTCAAACCTACGGGTCCACAACTAGTAGCTAGATGGCTTCTTCTCTCTCTTTGATTGTCAATACCATGTTCTCCTCGATGTTCTTGGACATCTATTCGATGTAATACTCTTTTGCGGTGTGTTTGCCGAGATCCGATGAATTGTGGATTTATGATCAACTTATCTATGAATATTATTTGAATCTCCTCTGAATTATTTTATGCATGATTTGATATCTTTGCAAGTCTCTTCAAACTATCAATTTGGTTTGGCCAACCAGATTGGTTTTTCTTGCAATGGGAGAAGAACTTAGCTTTGGGTTCAATCTTGCGGTGTCCTTTCCCAGTGACAGTAGGGGCAATAAGGCACGTATTGTATTGTTGCCATCGAGGATAGAAAGATGGGGTTTTCATCATATTGTTTGAGTTAATTCCTCTACATTATGTCATCTTTATTAAGGTGTTACTCCGTTCTTTATGAACTTAATACTCTATATGCATGCTGGATAGCGGTCGATGTGTGGAGTAATAGTAGTAGATGGAGAATCGTTTCGGTCTACTTGACGCCGACGTGATGCCTATATTCACGATCATTGCCTTAGATATTGTCATAACTTTGCGCTTCTCATTACAAATAAATACACTTCTGTGATGATACGTGTTTGTCATAGTAGGTCACGTTTCCTGTCATGCATGTACATCCATGACAAATTTATGACAAAATCAAGATATTCATACCTGTGTTGTCGTAGAAGTGTTCCATGACATTACGAAAATTATCATCACAGAAGTGTCCACTGCCATGACAATAAGTCGCGCGTCATAGAAGTTCTTTCGTCAAGGGTGATCGACACATGGCATCCACCATAATGGGAAGCCATTAAGCTATCAGATCCAGTTTTTGATCCGATAACCCGTTAACAGCCCGGACCAATGGGAATTTTCCACATGTAAAATTCTCATTGGCCGGAGGAAACACGTGTAGCTCAACATTCGGACAGATGTCATCCACTCATTGGACAGGAGGTGCCTATGATACATCGAAACGTGGAACGGCTCAACAGAGGCCCATTCCGGTGAAAAGGCCGGCCCAGCTGAAGGCCCACCATGTTTTTTCAGACACTACTGGGCTGGCCCGTTAACAACCTGCCATGTTTTGGGCCAAATTGTGGCCCATATTAGATCAGGCCCGTTCACAACCTGCTGTGTTTTGGGCGACATTACGGCCCATATCGGATCAGGCCCGTTCATAGCCTGCCGTGTTTTGGGCCAAATTACGGCCCATATCGGATCAGGCCCGTTAACAGGCCACTGTTCTTTTGGGCCCATACTAAGACAAGTTTATGTTTGAGCCTTTTAAATGCCTGTTCACCAGTTCGGACTGATAATAGTTTCGGCCTGTTAGCGACCCATGGTGCATCTGGGACATTTTCGGCCTGGTTTAACTTTAGGCCATTTAATGGACCATGCAGAAACTGGGCTATTTCTTGTCTGAAGTAACTTTAGGCCTATTAACGGCCTATAGATTTCATGGATAAATTTTAGCCCAACTGGCCTATCGGCCTGTTAATGGCCCGTGTAACAGTTGGGCCTAATTACAGCCCACGTTGAATCCGGCCTGCTTATAGCCCATCTGAGAATGGGCCATGACACTTTTAGGCCTATGGCATGCGTAGATACCGGCCTGCTTAAAGCCCATAATTTTATTGGGCCAAACAAGCCCGAGATATATTTTGGCTTGTTAACTGATCGTCCTATTTGGGCCAAACATGGGCCGTAGGCAGTTTCGACCTGTATTGGCCCATGAATTTTTCGGCTCAATGCTAGCCCAATCTAGGTTTTAGCCTATTAAAAGCCCATGGTATTCTCTGGCCCAGCTGGACAGAACTTTAATTGGCCTGTTAAAGGCGAGAAACAACTATAGGTTTAGACTAGCTAATGGCCCAAGATGATTATAGGCCCATGTTTTGGCCCATATGAGTAACGGGTCGGCCTGAAGACCGACAACACTGACATACACTGAACCTTCCGGCCTAAATTATAGCATACCGACCAAGAATAAGCCTAGACTATACAACAAAGAAATTACAACATATTACATCCCCTCGGCAACAAAGTTCGCCGCGAGTGATAATAAAGGGCAACCAAATAGCAGATTTGTAACATCCCAAATTTTCAATTTGGAATGTTATACATTAGATCATCATTGCATATCATATTTTATTTGTGTTTGGTTTTGATCCTAGAATTTCTACGCAACTCAAGGACCCACGGAGAGAGTTGGGGAATTCATTATTTTCATATTTGAGTTTTCTCAAATTTTGAGAATAGGATCATTTGATTTTATTTATTATATCATCAATTATTTATATTACAAAAATTATGAGAGAGGGAATAAAATGACTTTCCCAAAATAAAGAAATATTGAGGATTTAATAATAAATCAAATAAAATTTTATTTCGGAGTTTTTGGTTATTTTATTTGAATTTAGGAAAAATGTGTGTTTTTCAAAATTGCATTTAGGCCCCAAATAAATGTTCACCTCGTGCGGCTTGATTTTAGAAGCCCGTGAAAATTTATTTCGGAATTTTTGGAGTCCGTTTAGTATTTATTTTTATTTTTCTTCTACGCGTAATATTTTTAAAAAAATGAACCGACCTAGGGCCGTGTCCGACTAGGACTCCCGGCCCGTTAGGGTATATAAGCCGGGGGGGGGAGAGGCCCAGCCCCAGCCAAACCCTAGCCGCCCCAGCGCCTGCCGCCGCCGCCGCCCCGCCGCGCCGCCACCACCGCACGCCGCCCGAGGTCCTCCGCCGCCTCGATTTCCGCGCCGTTTTTTTTCTTCGAAAAACCGTTCAGTTTTTCCGTCGGTTTTTCGTTGGTTTTTTTTATAGTTTGGTTTTTTAAAAATAGATCGGTTTTCCGGTTTATTTAAATAGCGAGCGTTCGTCCGTTCGTTCGTTCTAGCGAACGTTCATCGTTTTTCTTTTTCTCGGATTTAATCCGCGATTTTTTTGATCGCGATTCCTGATCTGATTTTCTTTTTAGTATAACTTTTCGCTCATTTATCGGAATCAGGCGATTCAAGCGCCTAGAGTTTCGTCTCGAAACTCTCTATCCGTTTAATCAACTTAAACAAGTTTTTGCTACTGTAAAAATTGACCTAGATCCAGATTAGTAGAACGAAGTTGTTTTCTTTCGCCGTTTGACTTGCGTTGCTTCGTTTGATTTGATTCTTTTTGCAAACCGGAGTTCTTAAGTTGAACCTTCTGGTTAGATCTCTTATTTGAGTTTTACTCGTGCATTAGATGAGTACTTATTGTATGCTTGTTTGTTGTTTGCGATAGAGTACCTGGAGTGCGCCGCTTGTTACTTCGAATCGCTAGGTTTCCCGAATCATCAGCAAGGCAAGTAACACTTTGATCATACCTTTCCTACTACCCAGTTTTATTGCATTAGATCAATCCTCACACATTGCATGATTAGGATCTAATTAAATTGTGGGATGGGAAGTAGTTGAGGTAGTACCTATTACCTGTTTATTATCAAACCTTTGGGAGTTACTTCTACGTTTGCTTATTATGCCATACTATGCTAGTAGACATGGATTGGATGAGTGATATCCATGATAGATGTGAGTTTATTAATTAATGGTTTATCTAAGGTGGCAACTTAAGCACACATCTGGGTGGATTGAGGCACCTGGGTATTCCAGGACTTGCCTGTTTTCTTTTGGACCGCCACCCAGGCTCAAAGGGATCATGAGACTATTCATACTAGAAACTTCCATGTGCAGCCACTACAAGAAATATGTCAACTTGTGACCACCACTATTGGTCACTGAAAGGTCACAAATTTCCATTTACGACCTTTTTGTGACCAAAAACAGAAGGTCAAAAGCTGGCGGTCGTAAACTGACTATAGCGACCTTTAACAAAAGGTCGTTGATCCTATGACCTTCTGTTTTGGTCGCTAGCTCTCTCCCCAGGCCATGTCGGATCCGACGTGGCAATCTGACGTGGCAAAATTGCAACGAATTGAAAAGGTCGTTGGTTAAAATCAGCCCGGTCCAATTGGGGGTTTTACATGGGCCGAGCCCATTAATTCAGCCTATTTGTGTTTTTTCCATCAATTTTTTGTTGGGTTCATGGGCCTGGCCCATTTTATTTTCTAGGACGTAGCCTTCTATAATTCATTTCTTTTTGGGGCCTCGGCCCTTTTTTCAATCTAGTCTATTTTGGGCCTCCACAACATGCATTTAGAAGCTTGACATCACAAGGACAGATGGCTATTCCAGCTTACATCTCAGCATTTACGTATGTATCCAAACCATTTCATTTCTTTCAGCACAAAGGATTCTTTCAACAGCCACAACAGTAAACAGTAGATACATTCAACAGAGACTGAATTAACATAGAAATGAAGCAACAAAGGGCAGACCGAGTACAGGAACTACAGCTACATGGGACTACAGCTACCATTTCTATTTCTACACGCTTGCAAGAGAGGGAGGGACTACCAAGGAGCTAAACTAACAGCGGCCGAGCTAAACTAACAGCGATCATCCATCATTAATCAGTGACAGTAGCAATGAGTGGCAGCGGCGACGTTCGAGAGACACCCTCCTCCTGCTGCTGCTTGGTGTGCCTGCTACTGCTTGGTTTGCTGCATCACTAGCTGCCCTGCACACAACAAGAATTTTAGCTTTACATAAGGTTTACAAGAACAGGACCCCGATACATGAGATTGACATTCACAATCTATTTGCATTTATATTTAGAACTGCATCACACCATTTACATTACTAGTTATGTATTGACATACTTATCTAAAAGAACATATGTAGAAACATATGAATTTTATTTCTGAATACCATTACAGAAGTACTAAAAAAGAAGAGCTCATTACACAAGAATCCAGGAAGAACCCATCAATTCTGCGCCGGAGCGAGAGATGTGCAGGCAGATCAAATAGTAGATTCGAGTAAGAAGGATGTACTACCTGAAATGGGAAATGAGGAGGCCGATCCGACAAGTCCCACCCAAGCTGTGGAAGGAGCAGCGGCAACGGCTGCAGAAGGACTCGATGGACCAGACGCCATCGTGGACCTGGTAGGTGACGATGACGTGGTAGTGGTGGAAGCCGTTGCCAAGGCCGACTGCGCCTGCGGCGTCCTCGTCGTCCTCCAAGGTGATGATGACGGCCGGGTCGGCGTTGAGCCGGTGGTCGTGGTTCTGATAAAAACTACAGGAAACTTGATTACTTCTCAATACTGTGCAGTCACACTTTCAGAAAACCTGTCTATGTATATACAAACTTGAAAGATTAGCCCTGCAAAGGTTCAGTGGATCCAAATAAACATGCACATCAGAAAACTAGAGGACCAGACCATCACCACGTATATACCTAGTCAATAAAATATGCATGCAAAGTCGTACTGATGTATACATGCTCTCACATCAGAATTCAGAAACATCAGAGTCTCGTTGCATCTCAAAATCAAGCTGATCTAACATGTAGGCACTGATTAACAGATCCAATAATACTAATGCAATTGTAATCATACGGCAGAACAGATCGTTCAACATTTCCAGTGAAAGCATTGTACATAGCAAAACAAACTGAAACCCAATAAGACACTATTATAGTACAGGACGACGACGTCTATTGCCCATCTGGAAAACAAGATGACATAGTGCAGGTTCAAAAGTTTCCTATCAATCATGATATGTTTGTACAATGGTTGGTGTATGCTGAGCTCGGCACTGTATGATGTATAACAGATGCTGTATAATAGAGAAGAACGGCAAAAAAATTTGGTGGCATTGAGCTATTGATAGAAGTATGCAAAAAAAGCTACTCAGTTGCTAGCAAGATGAATCAACAAGAACTATGAAGGTTGGAGTCTAGAAAGGTATTCCCAGTTACAAATGGACTACGACAACAGTTAAGCTATGCATCATTCTTGGCGCTGGATCTCATCCCTGTCATTTTTAGCAATCACTGCACATGGAAGAAGTAAAGCATGTCAGTTGTACTGATTTTCAAACACACAAAAATGAAGGAGCAAAAGGCAGCCAAAATATAACTGCAGGGCCCTCTTAACACATAGTGTTTGTGCCTAATCTGTTAATCAGCTTTTGCATGATCAAGGAGATTTTACTACTCCCTCCGTCCCATAATATAAGAAATTGCTTGCACATAATGCTTGGAGATTTATAGTGGATTAATACATTTGTCCAGTTTAGTGGAGTCCTTAAACAAGCAATGACATTTTATCAATGTTGAACAAGCAACTCCAGTATAAATTTGAACAAGCAATGGTATTTGTCAATGCTGGAGATACAGTCAAACTATAATCACAAAGCTTGTCAATGCTTGTTAATGCTTGAGATAAATTTGTCAATGCTGGAGATAAATTTTTCAATGGTATTTGTCAATGCTGGAGATAAATTTGAACAAGCAACTCCAGTATTTGTCAATGCTTGTTAATTCTACTGCTGAAGCCTGCCTAAATGCAGGAAGGCATCATGATTTAGATAGTCCATTAATCAGACGGGTGGATTCGTCAGACGAAAATGTGGATTGTCAAGGAAGGAAAGGGAGGGAGGAGGGGGGCAGACCTGGGTGGGGAAGTATCGGATGACGTTGGCCTGGTTCCCGCACTAGAGCGCCGCGGTGCCCTCCTCGCAGAGGACGCGGGCGAAGGCGTCGGTGATCCCGCGGTAGGGCACCCCGGCGCAGCATCTTGGCCTGGTTCTGCACCAGCAGCTTGACGCGCTCCACCGGCGCCGCCCCCGTCTTGGCCAACACCGCCGCCGCGCCGCCCATGGCGAAGTCTGCCGCCACCCTGGCAGGCGACCTGGCGGATGTAGTCGTCCCTGTCGAAGATGTAGTCGTCCCCATCGTCCCTGTCGAAGATGTAGTCGTCCCCATCGTCCCTGTCGAGGATGGAGCGCTCGGACCCACCAGATGGAGCGCTCGGACCTGCCAGGATGTAGTCGTCCCTGTTGACGAGGATGGAGCGCTCGGGCATGGCGGATCCGGCCTCATTCCCGTCGGCGAAGTCGCAGTTGGCATCGGGGGTGCCTGAGAGAGAAGGCGAGGTGAGGGAAGGAGAGAGGATGGCGGCGGCGGCGTGTGGATCTAGGATAAAGAGGAGGGGACGCTGAGTGGTGTGCGGGGCAGAGAGTGGAGCGGCGAATCCCGCCGGGGGAGGGGATGGATCAGGGTGGGTGGGAGAGAGAGGCGGCGGCGGGATGGGGAAGGAGGGGGCGGCGACGGGGGGCCGTCGTCGTCGATCTGGATCGGGGTGAGGGATTGGGGTGGGTGGCGGATCTGCAGCGAAAGAATGGAGGCGGGGGAGGGAGGAATGAGAGAAAGAAGGGGGGGGGGGGGTGGGTGGAAAATGTCCATGAGGACAGACCTAGGGTTTCGGCTCGGGTGGGTTTGGGCCGTTGGATCCGGAAGCATCCTACGGTGGTTGATGCGTGATCCACGTGATATGCCCATGGTCCAATCAGAACGCAGCAAACCATTTGATGACCTTATGACCATATAAATTGGTCGTGATCGATTCAAGATAAAAAAATTCATTCATTTTTCAGTGCTCAAAATGAGTTTTTTGTGAAAGTCCATTCAAATATTTGTTCAAATGATCTCATATTGTGCACAATGGTGCATCTTGGAATTCCAAACAATGTTGCCTAAGGGAGTTTTCATTTTCCTTGGACGAAAAATTCATTTTCCATTTTTGAGTGCCCAAAATGAGTTTTTTGTGAAGGAATATTTGTTGCAAAATTGGACCAAATCAATTTTCCAAAATACTAGGACATATTTAATGTACAATTGACCAAATGGTTGGGTGTAAGAAGTTTTAATCCACCTCTCGTGAAAAAGACAAATTTCCGCCGATTCAGTTGGAAGCGGGTCAGATTTGAACTGCAGCTACCTCATAGTTTGCTATTTATTTTTTACAAAAATCATTTCTACGTACATAAGTATCTATTTAATCAGATAAACACCAAAAGTTTTCCAAGATTCAACCACTAGCTAGGAACGGTCAAGCCCGTCATTTTGACCGCATTTTGAAACGGGCATAAAAAATTCAAAAAAAATCAAAAAATTGGGAAACCTTCGCATTGTGTCATTATATGTGGCCAAGTTCCCAAGAAAAATAACAAACATGTAATACGGCAATTATTTTAAAAAAGTGTTCTCAGAAATGAGATATCATCTCTGAAGATTCATGGCTTTCAAGCCAAATGATCAATCTTATGGCCACATTCGTGGCATAGTTTGTTCAAATGATCTCATATTGTGCACAAGGGTGCATATTGGAATGGCAAACAATGTTGCCTAAGGAAGTTTTCATTTTCTTTGGACGAAAAAACCATTTTTCATTTTCCAAGTGCCCGAAAGGAGGTTTTTTTGTGAAGGAACTAACAAATAATTGTTGCAAAATTGGACCAAATCAATTTTCTAAAATACTAGGACATATTTAATGCACAATTGACCAAATGGTTGGGTGTAAAAAGTTTTGATCCACCTCTCATGAAAAAGACAAATTTCCGCCGATTCAGCTGGAAGCGGGTCAAATTTGAACTGCAGCTGCCTCATAGTTTGCTATTTATTTTTTACAAAAATCATTTCTAGGTACATAAGTATCTATTTAATAAGAGAAACACCAAAAGTTTTCCAAGATTCAACCACTAGCTAGGAACGGTCAAGCCCGCCGTTTTGACCGCATTTTGAAACGGGCATAAAAAATTCAAAAAAAATCAAAAAATTGGGAAACCTTCGCATTGTGTCATTATATGTGGCCAAGTTCCCAAGAAAAATAACAAACTTGTAATGCGGCAATAATTTTAAATAAGTGTTCTCAGAAATGAGCTATCATCTCTAAAGATTCATGGCTTTCAAGCCAAATGATCAATCTTATGGCCACATTCGTGGCATAGTTTGTTCAAATGATCTCATATTGTGCACAAGGGTGCATATTGGAATGGCAAACAATGTTGCCTAAGGAAGTTTTCATTTTCTTTGGACGAAAAAACCATTTTTCATTTTCTGAGTGCCCGAAAGGAGGTTTTTTTGTGAAGGAACTACCAAATAATTGTTGCAAAATTGGACCAAATCAATTTTCTAAAATACTAGGACATATTTAATGCACAATTGACAAAATGGTTGGGTGTAAAAAGTTTTGATCCACCTCTCGTGAAAAAGACAAATTTCCACCGATTCAGCTGGAAGCGGGTCAAATTTGAACTGCAGCTGCCTCATAGTTTGCTATTTATTTTTTCCAAAAATCATTTCTAGGTACATAAGTACCTATTTAATCATAAATACTTGGTTTGGTGGCGATACGTCGAGGTTTGGGCGGTGGCCGAGGGCCCCATCTCTAGAGCGCTTAAACTCGCATGCCCGCCGCGTGGTCACCGCGTGACCGTGGCGTTGCCATGTGTTCTGGGTGGCCTAGACATGTCTAGTGGGTTGGGCACTACCCAGGTAGGTGCTAGGAAGAAAATTACAACATAAGATTCTCACGAGGAGACCGATCGGTGCTCAAACATGAATTAGCAGCCAAGTGTTTGATTAGCGGTACAGGAAATGTACATGGCTAATGGGCGTGAGTTTTGGCTGAGGATGATCAGTTACTAAGAAGACCGTCTTCACAAATTTTCAGCTCAAAAGGAGGAGCCTAGGTGGTACTTGCTTTGCAAACTACCACACTGGACATAAATACGTATGTTGAAGCTCGGCTCAAAATAATGAATAGATTGAGCTGGCATTTGGTGGAGGATGTTTATTTGGGCATAGGAAAGCACTGTAGAAAATGGATACTATTTGGACATGCCAAAGTGGTACTTCCTTCACAAACTGTTGTTCTGAACAGAATAGGAAAATGAATATTTTTGAATTATTTTTGAACTAGGCAAGGAAGGTTTTTACATATTTGACGAAGACATGACCCAAAGAATTTATGAGATTTTTTTGAGAATTTTGGGAATGATAGAAATATAGGTTGCTTCACAACCTAGGGCAAAAACTGCCACATGGACATGACACATAGGCAAAACTGATGAGGTGGCGCCTAGTCATAGCAACCCACCACAATTTACAAGGCTATGACCATCTATATTGGTTGTTAACAACTAGAAATAAGGCAGCGGACTAGCGCTGTTTGCTTTATGACCTTTTCGTGTGAGGAAATTACGACCTTTCTGACCAAAATGGTCGCAATGGTTTAGGGTTTGGAGCCCCCCGAACAGCTTTTGACCAATTGGTCTGAAATGGTCATAAATTTATGACCAATTCTTCGAGGGTCACTGACAGAAGGTCATAAGTTGACATATTTCTTGTAGTGAGCCACAAGCTATTATGGGCTCTAGCATAGTTGACTAAGACGTGCGAACTCTTACAGTGGTAGACTAGCAGATGTAGGGGATGTAGGTGGTACGGTCTACCCGATCGTAAGGTGCTAGCGCTTCTGAAAGACTATGTCTCGGTCATCCGTCTTCTCAAACACCATGTAGTGCGAGAAACCAAACGGAGGCGATCGAGTCTTGTGGGGAAAAGTGCGCAAACCTCTGCAGAGTGTAATAAACTAATCATGGTTAGCCGTGTCCCCGGTTATGGACATCTTTAGTATCTAGTACCTGGATTATCATGTGAATCTCAACATGTTACTCTAAATTAATTTTGTTGGGCTTTGTTTAATGATGATGCTTAATTGGGATTGAGAATGCTGTCAACAATTCTCAATGTTTAACAACCACCATGATAGTAATTAAATTTATTACTTTGAAGTAGGGAAAAATTGGCTTTACGCAAAACTGTAACCATAGAGCTTTCCACCAGCCAAATATGCATATAGTATAGCTGTTTCATTCCATTATTCTCTATGTGTTACCTTGCCAGCATATTCCATGTGCTGACCCGTTTCGGGCTGCAACGTTAATGTTGCAGACTTTTCAGACGACGATTAAGGAGTTTTTCGGTCGTGGTTCTATACTCAGTGATGCCGTTGGAGTTGATGGACTCACTTATCTTCCAAGCCTTTCGCTGTTATCGTTATAGATGGCCTTAAGACATATTTATTGTAATAAGTTCTCTATGGAGACACTCGATGTAATAAGTGTGTGATTGCTACTCTGTTATAAATCCTCCGAGTACTGTGTGGTGTCAGCATTACTGATCTAGGGATGACACCGGAACACAGAGATCAGACTGTTTGAGGTCTGGTCGCTACAAGGTTACATAAACTGGGCATGTCGCCACCAGTGGAAGTTAACAGGTGGACAAAATAATAGATAGAACTGACAACACTTCAGCACAGTTCAAGAAAGGTTAGCCCGACCCAGGAGCTGCAGCACAAGCAGCTTAGCAACCCGATGAGACTGTGCTTCTTTAGCGCTCATACCCACCAACTTAAGCTGCATAGAATCAATAAATGTCATGTACTTACAATTAATCTTGCATAGAGATTGGAGTTCCAGTCGTATTTGAGCGGATGCATGTATTTCTGCTTGAATTTTAGACTGAAGAAATCGAACAGATTCAGGCGACAACTTCATCGAGCTTGTGTCACTGAGTACGTTTGACACTACATCAAGATGTTACTTCGTGGTTGTATCCCTACCCTCAATATGTGTTGCCTTCTCCTCTGGAATATGTGTTAGAGGGACAAACAATGGTTTCGTCTCACTATCATTGTAGGAGTTCTTCCTAGCAGCAGTATTGTCACCCTGAAAGAGAAACAAGTGGGTAGATAACAGGTTTTGCACGTATAAGCATCAGCGCTGTCAATTCATCCTATTTCTTTGTCAAAAATAACGAGACATGGTTTAAAATAGCATTAACATAATAGGCATTGTTCATAGTTAAGATGACAGGAAATGGCATTGTGCAGGAGCGGCCAGCTTCACCAGCCCACTGGATTACAGATCAAGAACACAAGCATAGATGTAGTTCTAAACAACGTATAAGCATGAATGGTGAGTGCACTGTCAATTTATACCATTTCAGATTGGTAAATAAAGAGACACGAGTTAAATAACATTAATATAATATGGCATTGTTCATAGTTGAGACATAGCAGGATATGACATTGTGTTGTTGTTGGTAGTCCCACCACACCACTGGATTACAGATCAAAAACACAAGCATACACATAGTGCTAAAGAAGATAACTTTCTATGTTTAGTTTAATTTACATGGTACAAATAAGGAACTAGATTGTACAACTAAAGACTGAAATTGAGAAGGACAAACTTATATTAATGTACTTCTACTTTATAAACTTTGAACAAGCAATTTGATGCAGATGACAAAAATAAACAGCATTTGCACTCATAGCTATCCAAATATAAACAACAAAGTTTGAAGGCCGGAGGAGGAAAAACTTACATTAGTAGTGAAGACAGGATCTAGAAAGGCCTTGTCCGTATTGATGGGGGGCAATTCAAGAAGTTTAGCGCACACTCTTCTTCAAGATTATTGCCTTTATTCTAAATTTTCTTAAGAGTAAATATAGATGTGAAAATATCGGAAAAAAATGGCAATTATTTAACTTAAGATGTAGAGTACAAATGTAAATATAGCATACAGGCAGAAGGCACTGACAAGAGCAATGCGGAGCTAAACTTCTTCGGTAACATTGGTTTTATTCAATATTTTGGCAAGAGTAAATGTAGATCTAATGTGTAGAAAACGGAGGAGAAGGGAAAATAAGCTGCAAAGTGTACATGAAGAACTAGCTGAAAAATATAAGTACAGTGATTAAGGACAACATGTACTTACAAGAACAATGCAGAACTAAATTTCTTCATAGGCATTGGGTTTATTCTACATTAATTTAAGCATTAATATAGATCTGATAATTTGGAGCGAACAGTGGATAAGCAAGCTTTAATGCACAATGATGTCACATAATCCACCAGGTATGAATGTAAGGACAGCGATAGGACAATACGTACTCACAAAAGCAAAGCAGCGACCAGCATAGTTGCGATATCCTAGGTTTTGCGGTGCTGGTTCTATCGCCAATATACGTCGGGTGCTATGTGATTTCTCCGGTAGCACCACCTTTTTCAAGGACATTGCTTGTACTCCTTCAGGTTCTGCAATCACCCTCTTCCTTTTGGATGTCTGAAACACAAGAACAACATTTGAATGAAAAAACATGGTATGACGACAAATGTAATAGTTGTTTATAATGGATGGGCATGGCATCTTCACATATATCATGAGTAAACTAAGAAGATGGCAGTGCAATGAAGCAAAAGAAATGCAAGACACCTTATGCAAGATATGTGCAACCAATAAAACCTTGCCAAATTAGAACAGGCACCTTATTGGGTGAACAGGATAGGCCATCTGCCTTTGACTCCTTGAGCTCAGAATAGTCATTAGGATCATATTCTGAATATGAATCTATAGGTCGGGAGCATGTGGGTTTCATTGCTTCTATAATGGACCTCAATCCCTTGATGCCAAGTTTGTTACCCAATGAACTGTTCCGCAATATTCTTCTGATGTGCGCATTGTTATATTCATTGTGATTATGTACAATATCTGTAAAGCATGAAAACACAAATAGTAGTGAGATTATCTTTGTAATGCAGAGGATATTGTAATATAACAGAGGCTCCTTGTAAACCCTTGTGTGCTATCACTGGATTCTGATGAGAGAGCCCATGTGTGCTGTAATATGGTGAGTAGATTAATATAATCTGGCACAACTACACAAAAAATAAGCTCCCTGTTGGGGGCCCTAGATGTAAGGATAGTTGGCAGACGATAGGTTCATAATACACCGTATAGAAAGTTTATTTCCAAATGATAACACACAAGTATAGGGGATCACAAGAGTTTTCGATAAGTGAGAGTGTTGAACCCAACGAGGAGCTAAAGGTAGAACAAATATTCCCTCAAGTTCTATCGACCACCGATACAACTCTATGCACACTTGACTTTCGCTTTACCTAGAACAAGTATGAAGCTAGAAGTACTTTGTAGGTGTTGTTGGATAGGTTTGCAAGATAATAAAGAGTACGTAAATAAAAAGTAGGGGCTGTTTAGATAAGGAAACAATAAAGTAAATATAGTGAGTGTGGAAAAGTGGTGGTAGGAGTTGCGAAATTGCCCCTAAGCAATTGACTACTTTACTAGACCGATAGCAAGTATTATGTGGGAGAGGCCACTGCTAGCATGTCATCCCTGACTTGGAATTCTATGCACTTATGATTGGAACTATTATCAAGCATCCGCAACTACTAATGTTCATTAAGGTAAAACCCAACCATATCATCAAGGTATATTGGTCCCCCTTCAATCCTGTATGCATCAATTTCTATGCTAGGTTGAAGCTTCTGTCACTCTTGCCCTCCAATACATAGTCCTATCAACATACAACTAACCCTAGGGTGTGATCCATGCGCACAATCATATGATGGGCACCAAAGGACAGCAACATAACCACAAGAAAATTAAATCAATCATAGCAATTCATCAACCACCGATAGGACAACGAAAATCTACTCAGACATCATAGGATGGCAACACATTATTGGATAATAATATGAAGCACAAAACACCATGTTCAAGTAGAGGGTATAGTGGGTTGCGGGAGAGTGGACTGTTGTAGATAGAGGGGGGAAGGTGATGGAGATGTTGGTGAAGATGGCGGAGGTGTTGGTGTAGATCGCGGTGATGATGATGGCCCCCGGTGGCACTCCGGTGCCACCGGGAGCGAGGGGGAGAGAGCCCCCTCCTCCTTCTTCCTTGACCTCCTCCCTAGATGGGAGAGGGGTTTCCCCTCTGGTCCATGGTATCCATGGCACGGGAGGGGTGAGAGCCCCTCCGAGATTGGATCTGTCTCTTTGTCTCTCTCTGTTTCTGCGTTCCCAGATTCTTCCCTTTCACCGTTTCTTATATTCCCATAGATTCATAACTCCGATTGGGCTGAAATTTTAACATGATCTCTATCCGGATATGAGCTTTCTTGCAGCGAAAGAAGGGCATCAACCACCTTATGGGTGGCCCATGAGGGTCAGGGGCGCAGCCAGGGGGCAGGCGCTCCCCCTGCCTCGTGGCCACCTTGGGCACCATCTCGCGTGGATTTTTCTTCCCAAAAATCATATATATTCCAAAAAAATCTCCGTCAGTTTTTATCCTATTTGGACTCCATTTGATATGGATATTCTGCGAAACAAAAAACATGCAACAAATAGGAACTGGCACTAGGCACTGGATCAATATGTTAGTCCCAAAAATAGTATAAAAAGTTGCCAAAAGTAAAAGAAAGTTGTAGAATATTGGTATGGAACAATCAAAAATTATAGATACGACGGAGACGCATCAGCATCCCCAAGATTAATTCCTCCTCGTCCTCGAGTAGGTAAATGATAAAAAAATTGATGTGCAATGCTACCTAGCATAATCTTGATCACATATCTAATCATGGCATGAATATTAAGATACGAGTGATTCGAAGCAATAGTCTATCATTTGACATAAAAACAATAATACTTCAAGACTACTAATAAATTAATCATGTCTTTTCAAAATAACATGGACAAGGAAAGTTATCCCTACAAAATCATATAGTCTGGCTATGCTCCATCTTCACCACACAAAATATTCACATCATGCACAACCCCGATGACAAGCCAAGCAATTGTTTCATACTTTTGACGTTCTCACACCTTTTCAACTTTCACGCAATACATGAGCGTGAGCCATGGACATAGCACTATAGGTGGAATAGAATATGATGGTGGAGAAGACATAAAGGAGAAGATAGTCTCACATCAACTAGGCATATCAACGGGCTATGGAGATGCCCATCAATAGATATCAATGTGAGTGAGTAGGGATTGCCATGCAACGGATGCACTGGAGCTATAAGTGTATGAAAGCTCCAACTGAAACTAAGTGGGTGTGCATCCAACTTGCTTGCTCATGAAGACCTCAGGCATTTGAGGAAGCCCATCATCGGAATATACAAGCCAAGTTCTATAATGAAAATTCCCACTAGTATATGAAAGTGATAACTCAAGAGACTCTCTATATGAAGAACATGGTGCTACTTTGAAGCACAAGTGTGGAAAAAGGATAGTAGCATTTCCCCTTCTCTCTTTTTATCTCATTTTTTATTTTTATTTTTATTTTTATTTCTTTGGTGGGCTTCTTTGGCGTCTTTTATTTTTTTGTAAAGTCCGGAGTCTCATCCCAACTTATGGGGGAATCATAGTCTCCATCATCCTTTCCTCACTTGGGCAATGCTCTAATAATGATGATCATCACACTTTTATTTACTAACAACTCAATATTACAACTCAATGTCTAGAACAAAGTACGACTCTATATGGATGCCTCCAGCGGTGTACCGGGATGTGCAATGATCTAGCGTAGCAATGACATCAAAAAACGGACAAGCCATGAAAACATCATGCTAGCTATCTTATGATCATGCAAAGCAATATGACAATGAATGCTCAAGTCATGTATATGATGATGATGGAAGTTGCATGGCAATATATCTCGGAATGGCTATGGAAATTTCATGATAGGTAGGTATGGTGGCTGTTTTGAGGAAGATATATGGTGGGTTTAAGGTACCGACGAAAGTTGCGCGATACTAGAGAGGCTAGCAATGGTGGAAGGGTGAGAGTGCGTATAATCCATGGACTCAACATTAGTCATAAAGAACTCACATACTTATTGCAAAAATCTATTAGTCATCGAAACAAAGTACTACGCGCATGCTCCTAGGGGGATAGATTGGTAGGAAAAGACCATCGCTCGTCCCCGACCGCCACTCATAAGGAAGACAATCAATAAATAAATCATGCTCCGACTTCGTTACATAACGGTTCACCATACGTGCATGCTACGGGAATCACAAACCTCAACACAAGTATTTCTACAATCCACAACTACCCACTAGCATGACTCTAATATCACCATCTTTATATCGCAAAACTATTGCAAGGAATCAAACATATCATATTCAGTGATCTACAAGTTTTATGTAGGATTTTATGACTAACCATGTGAATGACCAGTTACTGTCATCTCTCTAAATAGATATAAGTGAAGCAAGAGATTTTAATTCTTTCTAGAAAAGATATTCCCATGCTCTAATAAATATAAGTGAAGCAAAAGGGCATTCTAGAAATGGCGGTTGTCTAAGTGAAGAGAAACAGGCAATCCAAACTTCAAATGATATAAGTGAAGCACATGAAGCATTCTATACAGCCCTTCTCAAAAGATATAAGTGAAGTGCAATGATAATTCTATAAAGCAACCAAGGACTATCTCATACTAGCATGGTGCATAAAAGAAAGATGAAAACTAAATGCAAAAGACGCTCCAAGTTTGCACATATCGCATGAACGAAATGAATCCGAAAACATACCGATACTTGTTGAAGAAAAAGGGGATGCCTTCCGGGGCATCCCCTAGCTTAGATGCTTGAGTCTCCTTGAATATTTACTTGGGGTGCCTCGGGCATCCCCAAGCTTGAGCTCTTGCCTCTCTTCCTTCTTCTCACATCAAGACCTTCTTGATCATCGAACACTTCATCCACACAAAACTTCAACAGAAAACTCGGTAAGATCCATTAGTATAATGAAGCAAATCACTACTCTAAGTACTGTTGAAAACCAATTCATATTTTGTTTTTGCATTGTCTCAACTGTAATATATCCTTTTTCATGGCTTAATCCACTGATATGAATCGATGGTTTCATCAAAACAAGCAAACTATGCATCAAAAACAGAATCTTTCTAAAACAGAATAGTCTGTCATAATCTGAACATTCACCATACTTCTGGTACTTGAAAAATTCTACCAAAATTATTAAAAATAAAAAATTTGTATAGAAATACAGTGCAAAAAGAATCAGAACCATTTAACGTTCCAGCTAAAAATGTAAAACCGCGCACTACAGCCAAAGTTTCTGTCCTGCACCGTACAAACCATCAAGCAAATGTAAACATCCGAAAGGCAAACCCACATTATTTTTATAATAAAATGGAATTGTACAAGGGGATAATTATTTTTATTGAAAAGTTTCTGTAATCAAGATTCACAAAGTTTCCATGAGCATGAACAAAGTTCAAGGCTAGCTCCCACTTCAACAATGCTTGTCTTTCTCACTTTCGCTTTCCTTTTTGAAAAAAGTTTTGGGTTCCCCTCTTTATTTTTGTATTTTTTAAACTATATAAAAGAACCCAACAGAAATAAATGACTCTCTAAAACTTCCGGGTTGTCTCCCTAGCAGCGCTTTCTTTAAAGCCATTAAGCTAGGCATATACTGCTCAAGTAATGGATCCACCCGGATCCCAAGGTATATCAAAGCCAATTTTAATTAACAATGATTTGTAATTTAGTGGTGAGCACAAGGTAACATATATCATGTATTGATGAAGTCTAACTCTCTTCCTATGCATTGGCATGTCATAAAAGAACAATTCATGCACACAAAGTAAAGGCCAATGCATAGTATAAACAGTTTCTTGCAATTTTATCATATTGGAAACATAGAGAGGTGGAGATATAGTTCCTCTCTCATAATAATTGCAAGTAGGAGCAGCAAGCACATGCATATTATATTCATCAAAATCATCATGTGTAACGGTAAAAGGCAACCCATCAATATATTCCTTAATAAGAGCAAACTTCTCCAATATAGTGTTGTTTGGAGAATTCAAAAAGATATTAGGACTATCATGTGTGGGTGCAATAGCAACAATTTCATGTTTGACACAAGGAACTATAGAAAGTTCATCTCCATAAGCATAATTCATATTGGCATCTTGGCCACAAGCATAGCAAGCATCATCAAAACGGGATATTTCAAAAGAATCAACGGGATCATAACAATCATCATAGCAATCATCCTTCGGTAAGCACGAAGGGAAATTAAACAATGTATGAGTTGAAGAGTTACTCTCATTAGAAGGTGGGCACGGGTAGCTAATCCGCTCTTCCTCCTTTTGTTCTTCGCTCTCCTCATCTTCTTTTTCATCCAGTGAGCTCACAGTTTCATCAATTTCCTCTTCCATAGACTCCTGTAAAATATTAGTCTCTTCTTGGACAGCGGAGTAGTCCTCAATATATGGTTCAACATAGGCATTATAAGCATAATTATCATAGCAATATTTAAGTCTGGCAAAATTTTCAGATTTGTAAAGAGTAGCATCATACTTTTCAATCAAAGAAGCAATTTCATAAGCACCCTTAAAAGCAACAAATTCTTCAATTTGTTGAACATTATAGTAACTATAAACACCTTTAGCATATGAAGATATGATTCCATTATCACTAAACTCACATTCATAGGGAAGGTGTTTCTTAGGGTTTTCAGAACAACAAGTAAAATCATATATTTCACATAAATTCCAAGCATAGCATTGCAAATGATGAATTTGACCCAACAAAATTTTCCCTTTTTCAGATATTCTGTGTAGCACATAACAAGCATGCTCATCTAAGGAATTGCCCTCAACTAAGCTAGTTGGGGTTTCAGCACGAGCACATAGGGATCGAAGATGATCCAAGTAATAAGCTTCAGCAGTGTGATAGATTTTGAGTGGTTCTTCAACCATTGGTTTAGTAGGTACAACTAATTTTTTTTTGGTATTTTGCTTTTCCTACCCATAACAAAAGATAGAAAACAACTAAGAATAACAAATAAAAATTACTTAGTGATAAAGCAAACAAGCACACACGAGAATATTCACCCCACGCTATTGCTCCCCGGCAACGGCGCCAGAAAAAGGTCTTGATAACCCACAAGTATAGGGGATCACAACAGTTTTCGATAAGTAAGAGTGTCAAACCCAACGAGGGGCTAAAGGTAGAACAAATATTCCCTCAAGTTCTATCGATCACCGATACAACTCTACACACGCTTGACGTTCGCTTTACCTAGAACAAGTATGAAACTAGAAATACTTTGTAGGTGTTGTTGGATAGGTTTGCAAGATAATAAAGAGTACGTAAATAAAAAGTACGGGCTGTTTAGATAAAGAAACAATAAAGTAAATATAGCGAGTGTGCAAAAGTGGTGGTAGGAGTTGCGAAATTGCCCCTAAGCAATTGACTACTTTACTAGACCGATATCAAGTATTATGTGGGAGAGGCCACTGCTAGCATGTCATCCCTGACTTGGAATTATATGCACTTATGATTGGAACTATTAGCAAGCATCTGCAACTACTAATGTTCATTAAGGTAAAAACCAACCATAGCATTAAGGTATATTGGTTCCCCTTCAATCCCGTATGCATCAATTTCTATGCTAGGTCGAAGCTTTTGTCACTCTTGCCCTCCAATACATAGTCCTATCAACTTACAACTAACCCTAGGGTGTGATCCACGCGCGCAATCATATGATGGGCACCAAATGACAGCAACATAACCACAAGAAAATTAAATCAATCATAGCAATTCATCAACCACCGATAGGACAACGAAAATCTACTCAAACATCATAGGATGGAAACACATCATTGGATAATAATATGAAGCATAAAACACCATGTTCAAGTAGAGGGTACATCGGGTTGCGGGAGAGTGGACCGCTGTAGATAGAGGGGGGAAGGTGATGGAGATGTTGGTGAAGATGGCGGAGGTGTTGGTGTAGATTGCGGTGATGATGATGGCCCCCAGTGGCACTCCGGTGCCACCGGAAGCGAGGGGGAGAGAGCCCCCCTCCTTCTTCTTCTTCTTCTTCTTTCTTGACCTCCTCCCTAGATGGGAGAAGGGTTTCCCCTCTGGTCCATGGCCTCCATGGCACGGGAGGGGCGAGAGCCCCTCCAAGATTGGATCTGTCTCTCTATCTCTCTCTGTTTCTGTGTTCCCAGATTCTTCCCTTTCATCGTTTCTTATATTCCCGAAGATCCGTAACTCTGATTGGGCTGAAATTTTAACACGATCTCTACCTGGATATTAGCTTTCTTGCAGAGAAAGAAGGGCATCAACCGCCTTATGGGTGGCCCACGAGTGTCAGGGGGTGCCCCCCTGCCTCATGGCCACCTCGGGCACCATCTCGCGTGGATTTTTCTTCCCAAAAATCATATATATTCCAAAAAAAATCTCCATCAGTTTTTATCCCGTTTGGACTCGGTTTGATATGGATATTCTACGAAACAAAAAACATGCAACAAACAGGAACTGACACTGGGCACTGGATCAATATGTTAGTTCAAAAAATAGTATAAAAAGTTGCCAAAAGAATATGAAAGTTGTAGAATATTGGCATGGAACAATAAAAAATTATAGAGACGACGGAGACGTATCACCAAACCATGATAACAAGAGCGCAGAGCCAGTAGGCACATCGTAGTGTAGATAATAGGGGTACACCATAACCACCATAAATAAATCGGGAAAGCGGAACTGTCGGATTTCGGGTTCCGGCAAAACCAACACCGGGGTGCGCACGAAGGTCTTTCCCCCAGCTCACACTCTTGCAACGATCTCACAACCGAAATCGCCGAACCCGAAGAACAAAGGACACAGGGTTTATACTGGTTCGGGGCACCGATGTGGTGTAATACCCTACTCCAGTGTGGTGTGGTGGATTGCCTCTTGGGCCGAGGATGAACAAGTACAAGGGAAGAACAGCCTCCTGAGGAGAGGTGTTCTTGGGCTCGATGTGCTTGTGTGGTTGAGGATGGAATGGATCCGATCCAGATGAGTTCCTAGATGAGTTTATCCCTCCTAATGTGGTGGCTAGTCCTATTTATAGAGGGCCTGGTCCTCTTCCCAAATGTAGGCGGCAAGGGATCTAACAACGGCCAAATTTGAAGGGAGACAACCAGTACAAGTTGTCCTGACAAAATGTGGTCTTCACCTGCCAAAGGCTCTGGTGGTGACGCCGTCCTGGGCTCTACGGTGACATCCGTCCTCCCGTCCTTCTGGTCTTGGTTTTGTTGCACTTATATGGAAACCTTTGTCTGATGCCTCGGGGCTCCTCGCCTGCGCCTGCCCCTTTAGCACCGAAGAGGAAACGAGGACACTCCGGGCTGGTGCCCGCCTGGCCTTGGTCCTCATGGCTTGCGTCACAGGAACCTCGTGAGGTGCCCCTCGCCTTGATCTCTCCGCCCCTCGCGAGCCAGCCTAGTGAGGCCACCCCCGAGCAGGTCTTGTGTCGTCCGCCTCGCGAGGCTTGGCCCCTCACGAGGGTCTTGGATGTTTTGCTGGTGAAGATGGACCGTACCAGGCTGCTGGAGGAGCCACGCCATGGGCCGCAGGGAGGCAAGTCTGGGGACCCCCGTTCCCAGGACACCGATAGTAGCCCCCGAGCCCAAGGCGCGCTCGGACTTGGCTTTGAGGCGAATCCAAAAGGGAAGTGCGGAGCGCCGCGGGCCCCAACCGCCTGTGGTCTTGATTGACGCGTGGCAACTGACGAGACGTGGGCGTCCCTGCTTCCCCACACAGCCTTGATATCCACCTGGCTAGGCGGCCACCGCGACCTACACAGCTATTCCCTTGTCGCTGGCGACGTACTCCTCCAACTCTTCTGCCTCCCCGCAACGACAGCTTCTTCTCCCAATCTGTCCTGGGCTCCGTCCTCTTCATCGCCATGGCACTGAGCCGGACGAGGAAGGGGAATAAGAAGCCCCAACCCTCAGCCGAACCACCTCTGGCCTTCGGGCCAGCCGTCGGGCGGTCGGTGGTCCTCAACCAGGAAGCCATGGACAAGGTCCGCATTGCGCTCGCCGCCGATTCCAATGAGTGGGGGAAGACGGTGGCCTAGCCCGCATCCTGCGCCTCCGTTGACAAGAAAGTTCATACGTCTCCGTCGTACCTACTTTTCCAAACACTTTTGCCCTTGTTTTGGACTCTAACTTGTATGATTTGAATGGAACTAACCCGGACTGACGTTGTTTTCAGCAAAATTGCCATGATGTTGTTTTATGTGCAGAAAACAGAAGTTCTCAGAATGACCTGAAACTCCACGGAATATCTTACAATAAATAATAAAAAATCCTCGCCAAAGATGAAGACTAGGGGGCCCACACCCTTGCCATGAGGGTGGGGGGCGCCCCCCCCCATAGGGCGCGCCCCCCTACCTCGTGGGCCCCCTGGAGACCTCCCGACTCCAACTCTATATAACTGCTTTCGGGGACAAAAAAATAGGGGAGAAGAAATCATCGCGTTTTACGATATGGAGCCGCCGCCAAGCCCTAAAACCTCTCGGGAGGGCTGATCTGGTGTCCATTCGGGGCTCTAGAGAGGGGAATCCGTCGCCATTGTCATCATCAACCATCCTCCATCACCAATTTCATGATGCTCACCGCCGTGCGTGAGTAATTCCATCGTAGGCTTGCTGGGCGGTGATGGGTTGGATGAGATTTATCATGTAATCGAGTTAGTTTTGTTAGGGTTTGATCCCTAGTATCCACTATGTTCTGAGATTGATGTTGTTATGACTTTGCTATGCTTAATGCTTGTCACTAGGGCCCGAGTGCCATGATTTCAGATCTGAACCTATTATGTTTTCATCAATATATGAGAGTTCTTGATCCTATCTTGCAAGTCTATAGTCACCTATTATGTGTTATGATCCGTTAACCCCAAAGTGACAATAATCGGGATACTTACCGGTGATGACCGTAGTTTGAGGAGTTCATGTATTCACTATGTGCTAATGCTTTGTTTTGGTTCTCTATTAAAAAGAGGCCTTAATATCCCTTAGTTTCCATAAGGACCCTGCCGCCACGGGAGGGTAGGACAAAATATGTCATGCAAGTTCTTTTCCATAAGCACATATGACTATATTCGGAATACATGCCTACATTACATTGACGAATTGGAGCTAGTTCTGTGTCACCCTATGTTATGACCGTTACATGATGAACCGCATCTAGCATAATTCTCCATCACTGATCCATTGCCTACGAGCTTTCCATATACTGGTTTACGCTTATTTACTTTCCCGTTGCTATTGTTACAATCACTACAAAATACCAAAAACATTACTTTGCTTTCGTTACTCTTTTGTTACCGTTACCATGACTATCATATTACTTTGCTACTAAACACTTTGTTGTAGATACTAAGTTTCCAGGTGTGGTTGAATTGACAACTCAGCTGCTAATACTTGAGAATATTCTTTGGCTCCCCTTGTGTCGAATCAATAAATTTGGGTTGAATACTCTACCCTCGAAAGCTTTTGCGACCCCCTATACTTGTGGGTTATCAACAGTCAATGAGGTCCATGTTTTCCTTGATGCCCTATGGGCCGGTCTGATCCCCCATTTCTCCACCTTCTTCAATGACGTGCTTTCTCATTATCAAATCCATATGCTTCACCTAGATCCTCAATCCATCACCCTCCTTGTTGTCTTCGCCTTCGTCTGCGAGGCCATGGTGGGCATTGCTCCTTCCGTGGCCCTACTTCATCACTTCTTCTCACTACACCTAACCGACCCTCAGCAGTGCTTGGGATGCCTGAGCTTCCAGGCCGTGGCTGCAACGGCCGGCTCGGGGATTGACTTTGAGCTCCCGCCACCAACAAGCGGGTTCCGGAAGCAATGGGTATTCGTGGACGTCGACGTGCTCAGCCCCCTGCTCTCGCTTCCGTCGGCACCCGCCGTTAACAGCTCTGGCTGGGGCCAAGTGAGGCTCGCTGACCCGTGTCTTCCCTACGTCTGGCTCCGGTTGAAGAGGCTGAAGGATCTTGGCGTGTCTGCACCCATGGTGGTGAAGGTGTTCGTGTGGCGCCATGTTGCCCCGCTTCATCGCCATCTTGACCAATGTGGACCTTGTTTGGCATCAGGGACCGCATGAGGCTTCACGATTCCGGGCTTCCCCTTGAGGCGCATCAAACCGTGCTTGGGATCCTGACGGGCGACCCGTTGCCAGCAGGCATGCCTGAGGAGGGTTGTCTCTTGTATTGCTGATCGAACAAGGTGGATTTCGCGAGGCAAATGCCCTCCTTCGATGAGTGGGGGCTGCACCCAGCCGGTCTTGATGGGCCTTGCGAGAACCCAGTCCCCATGGCTCCCTTGCCCGCAACCAGCGATGCGATCCCCCGGAAGTGGGCGCAGGGGGGAACCCCCGTCGGCCGCTGGCGTCACGGCTGCTGAGGAATCGACGCTGCTCGGGGCTCCCGGAGAGCCACCCCATGGCCCTCCATAGAGCCGTCTTGAAGAAGCATCCAGAGGGGCATCGCAGCTTGATACTCCTAAGGCTATAGCCCCCGAGGCCCCGACGGATCACCGTGAGGCGAAGGATGGCACCCCCGAGGTCGCCTCCTTAGGAGTTACCCTAGATGCGCCCAGAGATGGTGACCGTGTCCTGGGCTTCGGCCGGCTCCCAGTGAACTTTGATACGCTTCAGAAGAGGAAGGGGTCTCCAAGATGCAGCGGTGATGCATTCCGGCCGTTGAAACAGAGGAAGTAGATCGCCATAGACGAGTGAGTACCTTATCTTCTAAGTTCCTCGAGTGTTGCTTCCCCTCCTGACTATGGTTCCTCAGGGTCCCTTCTGCTAGGGCGGCGAAATCTCCCGAGAAGTCACTTCCTCCCACTTCGAGTCCCCTGCCAGTCTTGAGCGCTACCAGCCAGCACGTTGCTCTTGGAGCGAGGTCTGCCGGAGAGGCAAGCGTGCCCGCCTGGCACCTCGAATCTAGGGTTCCTGCTGTCCCTTCTTCGTGGCCTTGCCTGGGGGGGGGGGGCAGGAGGTGTGCCAAGGGCTCCTCCCCTGGTTATTGACGGCGGCCTGATCACCTCGGTCCTGGCCTCTTCTTCGAGCGACGAGCCCCCGCCCCTCTGGGCCTCCGCTGAGGTCCAAAGGGTGACTAGGAAGGTGCCAGCCCCCAGCCCCTGCTAGGAGGAAGCGAGCCTCTTCGGACCCCTTCGACATCCTATGGCGTGGAGGATGGACCCGGTCGCACACTCGAGCTTGCGCGCAAGCGGGGTGCCATATTCCACGAGCTCTTCTGGGAGGCGATGGGCGCGCTGAGCAGGCTTGGGGACGAGCTCGTGGAAGTTGACGCTCGTCTTGAAACCGAGGGCCTCTGGCTGGTGGACGAATGGCATCAATTGAAGGTGACCATCAACCTCGGACGCCTCCAGCATGAGCATGCTAGCACAGACGCCGAGGCATCCCTCGCAACCTCATGCGAGGCCAATGCCCGAGCCTTGGAGGAGGCCAGGGAGGCATACCACCGCCGCGAGGTTGCCGAGGAGTGCAGGCGGGAGCTCTAGGCCTTGAATGCCTCCCTGGAGCAGAAAGTGGAGGCGTGTAGAGCTGCCTTGGCGTCGATGAAGGGGGCGCCATCCGATGAGGGGGAGATCTTGAGGCACAAGGAAGCGCTGATGCTGGAGGCCACAGAGCGCAGCCTCGAGCTTGAGAAGTTGGAGACGATGGAGCATCAGGTTGCTCTGGCGGAAGATGCCGCCAGTGCGCACGAGGGTAGGATCCAGGCAGAAGTGGACCGCGGGGTGGCGGAAGCTTGCGCTGACCTTGCCAATAGGTACGACCTAAAGTTGAAGCTCGTGGAGACCGAAGCTAAGGGCGGGACAACCGCCCTCAGGTCAAGGCTGGCAGAGGCAGGGCACCGCGAGAAAGCCACCGCAGCTGCCCTAATCTCCGTCCAGGCTGAGTTAGCCTCCACCCGTGTCGAGCTGCTCCCGCTGCAGTAGCGGGTTACTACTGCTGAGTCCCTTGCGCAACAAAGCAGAGAGGAGGCGCTCCGGCAATAGATGCTGATGCGCGAGCATGCCCCCATGCTCCGGGATCCAAGGACAAGGGCCAACCAGGCGCTGGGTGCCGTTTGCGGCAAACACGCCCGTCATCCCCACGCAGAAGACTACGCCAGCCACCTTTGCTTCTTCGCTGATGTCGTGACGCGCCTGGAGAACCGGGATGAGAGGGCTCGCGGGCTTGTCGAGGAGAAGAGCTGAGACCACCTGGGGCGTGCGTTTTCCTATGTTTTCAGCCATCTCCTAAACATCACTCATGATTTTGACTTTGACGCTGCCATCGCCCCGGTGCCCAAGGTCATCCGGGACAATCTAGCACGTTGGGTGGACGAAACTGTGGACGCTCTGGTCAGGGCTTTCTCCTCAGAGGACGATGTGGTGGTGGTCGTGGCGTACGAGGGTGGCGCAGTTGATGATGGTGAAGATGGTGCCAGCGACAATGACAGCGGTGCCAGCAACGCGCCTGATAGCGACCCGGAGGACGCGGCGAGTAACATGTCCGAATGATCCCGCACTCCATTGTTGTGAACCTGCATGCAAAAGCTGGTGCACGGCTCCTAAGGGCGTAATAGCATTTTGGGGAGGGGGAGCCCCTCATGTAATCATACTACTGTTTTATTCCTCGAACCATACGTAAAGCGTGCTTTTGCAAGCTCGCGAGCCCCTTGAGAGCGTGCGATTGTAACTTACCTTGGCCTAGGCAGGCTTTACACTGATTTGGCTGCTGCGGACGTGCATTTTCTCGAGGGGAATCCTTCGTGGGCTCGCGAGGCCTGGGGCTCCAGAGGAGTCTGCTAGTCCGCCTGAGAGGGCCTAACGAGGAGCAAGCACCAGTCGTGGTGGGGTGCGCGTGCGGCACGTGTACGCAATGCCCAGCCCCCGCTCGTGAGGTGCTCGAAAGGGGGGAGGTGGCAGACGCGAACCTCAAAATAAGGCACGAATTCAGAAAACTCATGAAACTAATACGAACGAGAAAAGACACCCCCCGCGATTGCCAATGAAAACATGACTTCAAATTCTAATCCAAAAGCTGCAAATTGAGCTACAGAAAAGGGGCTGGAAACAATAGGCCGCGTCCGACAACTAGCTAGTCTTCTTTTCTTCTCACCAGTGCAGAGCCTAGTGCCTTCGTTCACCATGAGCTTAGTCATTGGGGGACAGTCTAGACGGCTAGCTCGGAGCATGGTGCTTCCACTAGGACATGGGCAGGAGCCCCCGAGGCCCGTGGGCGGCTCTCCGGAGACTCCGGGTCTTGTACAACCCCACTCATTATTACGTGAGAGTGTCACGGGCAGAGACCTTCACAGGCGTGAGCCTTGCTTCATATCGCCAGACGAGAGCCCCTCCTTGCGCCACCCTCGACCACCGTTGGGGCATCCGGAAACCAGGACGAGACCAAGGGGCAGAGGGGATGCCAGCGGTGCCCTCGGTGACCACGGGCCCTCTGCCAGGGGGAGGGCTCGGCGGCGCCTCGCCGGCAGAGGACCTACCTCCGTGTGACGCCTTGCCCCGCGTGACATGGGGGTGGGCCTTGCTCCGAACCACTTCCGCGCAACCCCCAGTGCGCCGCCCCTGGCTGGTGTGGGGCCACAGCGCTAGGGGCTCCGTCCTCCGACATGGCCTGGTCCACCTGTGATCCATGGTTAGCGCAAGCCTGCTCCCGAGTTATCAGCGGTACCGTGCGGTGGTTGGCGTTGGCGGGGTCGGCAAGGCTCTTGGGTTGCTCGTAGAAGGCCTCGGCTTCCAACATCTCTTCTTCCCAGCCCGGCTTGTGGAACATGCAGGGGTCATCCTCTGGCGCGTACTCCTAACTCACCATGTGGGGCACATAGGCTTCCTGGGCTGCCTTGCCGGGACCTCCGCCAAGGCACCCCGTGCCACACGCCTCCGAGCCCGGCGTGATTACCTGGTGGCCATGGGGTGGCGCTCGACTGGGACCGTGGGGAGCAACGCCCGTGCCCATGCTGCCTAAGCGAGGCGAGGCTGCGGCCGGGTGTCCGACAGCGTCGGTCGTGCCAATGCTGGCAAGCCCTCCTGGGGCACCTGGGAGCACGCGAGCACAATGAGGCCCGTCGTGTGACCTGGCCACAATTTGAGATGTGAGTAGTGAGCAGAAACGCGGTGTACCCCTGGCCGCCGCATCCAATAGCTCGGCGACACGTTCCAGCAGCACGTCGTGGCCGCTCTCCATCAGCCGGCACCGCAGCAGCCCCCGCCCCACCACGAGCGCGGCTCACATGTTCGCCTGTTCCCTTAGAGTGTGTGGCGCCATCGCTACTGCGTAGCTTGCGGATCTTGCGGCGGCCTGCGCGCGCTACCGCGTGAGGGCGGCGGAGGTCGATCCGCGCTGCCCACGTCCGCAAGCGTTGGGCGGCGCACGGGCCGCCTGGAGCGTGGAGTTGAGATCTTCTGGAACGGATGGAGGTGCTCGAGCTAGCTGGACCGCCCAGCGGTCGGCCTGGGCCCTCGGATTGTCAGACATCAAAGGTGTGGGGCGACGGCAGATGGGGGAGAAAACCTCGGCACACCCCGAGCTGGTGCGCCAAATGTTAGATTTCGGTTTCGGGAAAAACCCTAGAGGTTCGAACACTGGGGTGCCCACGAAGATCTTTCCTCAGCTCACACTCTCGCAACGATCTCAGAACCTAACTCGCTGAACCCGAAGAACAAAGGACAGAGGGTTTATGCTGGTTCGGGCCACCAATGTGGTGTAATACCCTACTCTAGTGTGGTGTGGTGGATTGCCTCTTGGGTTGAGGATGAACAAGTTCAAGGAAAGAACAGCCTCCTGAGGAGAGGTGTTCTTGGGCTCGAGCTTGTGTGGTTGAGGATGGAATGGATCCGATCCAAGATGAGTTCCCAGATGAGTTTATCCCTCCTACTATGGTGTCTAGTCCTATTTATAGATGCCCTGGTCCTCTTCCAAAATGTAGGAGGGAAGGGATCCAACAATGGCAAAATTTGAAGGAAGACAGCCAGTACAAGTTATCCTGACAAAAGGTGGTCTTCGCCTGCTAAAGGCTCTGGTGGGGGCGCCGTCTTGGGCTCCACGGTGACCTCCGTCCTGCAGTCCTGCTGATCTTGGTCTTGTTGCACCGATATGGAAACCTTTGCCTGATGCCTCGGGACTCCTCGCCTACGCCTGCCCTTTAGCACCAAAGAGGAAACAAGGACACTGCGCGTGCTGGTGCCTGCCTCCTGGCCTTGGTCGTCATGGCTTGCGTCACAGGAACCTCGCGAGGTGCCCCTCGCCTTAATCTCTCCGCCCCTCGCGAGACAGCCTAGTGAGGCCGCCCCCGAGGAGGTCTTTTGTCGTCCGCGTCGCGAGGCTTGGCCCCTCGCGAGGGTCTTCGGTGTTTTGCTCATGAAGATGGGCCATACCAGGTCGCTGGAGGAGCCATGCCGTGGGCCGCAGGTAGGCAAGTCTGGGGACCCCCATTCCCAGAACACCGACAGGAACTGGCTAGAAAACATAGGGTTTTGCCGCTAGTAATATGCAGCCTATCGATCACCTACAGTCCAACTCTATTCATCTAAAGGCACACAACTGTTACTATCAGTTTAGTCTATCAAAGACTGCACGGCTCCCACCATTTCCAGGGCATTATGGCAGACCAACTCGAAGTGCAAAATCATTTAGCAGAACCGGCCCAGTAGAGGTGTCGACTGCAGATGTCCCTGCTCCCCTTCCTGACAAGGAACATACTATGCTTACTAAAGAAGAACAAAAGAGGAACATGTTAAAGAACAGAAGAGGAAACATATTCTGCATGTCTGCATGCAAGTCGTGTAACTTTTGTCATTTGGGTCAGTCGACCATTTCAGGCGGTTGGATGAAGATCCTACGTCTCCTAATCCTTCTTATTCCTCGTCTCTGATTCTTCCCATACAGAACAGCACACGGGCCGCCGGCCAAACCACCGGCCCTGACGCCCCGCCCTCCCCTGAACCGTCCCCCCCCCCTGTGTTCCTCCGCCACCCCCACCCCCACCCCCGCCCCACACGTGTCGAGTTTTCTTTGTTCGGCGAGGCCCCACCACCGCCCCCCACAACCACCATCCCCACACAAGCCCCTTCATTCGCACCGGCGAACTCCGGTGAGCTCTGAAAAATCGACTAACCCAATTTTGAAATTTAGTCTACTGTCATTTAACTAGTGTGGAATATTAAACAGGAAAACCATAAGCATTGCGAGTATAGTGTTGAGCATGCCATGGAGGATCTAAAGGTGCAAACCGGACAAAGGCAACTTAGCAACCAATGTTTGCTTTCAACTACCAAGTAACTAATGGAGAAGAAAATCAGAGTAAAGTAGTGGCAATCTATTTTCTTGCTCCAATAAATAAGTTGAGCAGATACGAAGAGTACCGCCGCAGGTGCAGCGCCTTGTATGCATCTACTGAGAATTTGACAGTGCTGTGGTAGTAATGGTTGTCGGTGGCGTGGATACAGATCTAGGAGGATAGACGGTGGCGGCGGGGCGCGGTGGACGAGACAGTCATAGGAGCGGCGCCGGCAAGGTGGACGATGGCGGGGATGAAGCGAGAGGACGGGATGCAAGGATCCTGGTCTGAAGCCGAGGATGAGAGAGGTTGATCTCTTGTAATGGACGACAGTGTCGGGGTATCAGCTCCGGCATGGTGGAGGAGGACAGCGGTGGATGGGGTGGCGGACAGAGGAGGCTAGGGTGGTGAGGCTGTTTTGGCGCCCACGGAGTACGAATGAGGAAATGGAGGGAGAAAGGAAGGGGGGACCATGTCTTCACGGCACGCTTGTTCCAAATGCAAGGAAATTTACAAACTTAGCCCCCGTTTAAAATTTCCTACATCACAGCAATATTATTTGGGTGGGGATAGGAAGGTAATCTCGCATACACCGAATATTTGCCGACGAGAGTTTCTTTTTGGCGCCCACCGTGTATGAATCAGGTAGGGAGTTGATTTCGGCCAAGGAGACACTATGTTTTGGTGCCCACTGTGTATGAATCCGGGTGAGAGGCCGTTATGTCACGTTTGAGTGAAATTACAAACCTACCCCTATCGAAACCTATAGAAATCGAGCTGATAGGCTTTGCGTGGCAGGGATAGGTAGTAATTTCCATCTCGTAGATTTTGATTTCGGGCGGTTACTGCGACTTTCCCCGCTTCCTTCATATTTTTGCAGAGCAAGAGTGCAAGTTTACCGTGCCAACTCAATTTGAATCCATTTTGTATTCTATTTTTGTTTGGCGAGGATCCATTTGCGATTCGAATAAAATTCTATATACATCATTTTTTATATATACTTTCAAAAGCACAACACTCTTTATACATAAATATGGTTTACAAATGGCATGATCTCAGATTCATAAGGTTGTATTCATCTTAATTTGGATTTCCAAATATTTGAAACCACGTTATGTTGAAATATGATGTATGCATTGCTTGCTAACTGTCTCCAATTAATGTGTGTTTCATGTGTTTTTTTTTACTTCTCAAACATGTATAATGTCTTTCACACACGCAACATATAGTGTAATCCCGTTTAGACATTAATTGCCTATAAATCATGCATTGTCTCTAATTAAAGAATCTATGGATCACTAATTACACATGTCCCCAAATTCAAATGAATATGCATGTTTGATACACCAATTTGCGTCATGATATTATCGATGTCGTGATCTCCAGTTTAAATATTTGAATCCCCTTTAATCCAGATATTCGTCTCATATAGATATCACTCATGCTTATATAGGAGTATCTCTCAAGACCTATACGCATTCATCGTCTCTCGGGTATCTCTCATGCTACATGTATGTCGACAATGATGTTTTATCTTTGCAACACACTGACGGTACACTCTCCCTCGACCTTCATCACTCTATCTCTCTCTAAGTATATCTCGCTCCCTGCTATGTGTCTCTAACTATGATTCTCCATGTGAAATCTCTTTCTCTCACACAAACACAAACTTCGTCTCCCGGGGTCTCATTTCTCTCTACTATTCCGCTGTGTGCCACTCGCACACCCACTCTCACACAGGGATGTCTTTCGCTCCTTACATATGAGAGGCTACGACTCTTCCTCTTAAATATCTCTTCCTCACACACAAACACAAACTCTGTCTCCCATGGTCTCATATCTCTCCACCATTCTTTTGTATGTCGCTCCCACACACTCTCTCCCCCTAGAGATATCTTGCGTTCCCTCATATTTCTCTCTAGCTATCACTCTCGTTGTGAAATATCTTTCTCTCTCGTAGACACAAAAATCCGTCTCTCGAGATCTAATTTATCTCTGATATTTGTTTGTATGTGACTCACATGCACACTCTCTATATCTCTCTCACACCCACACACATAACTCAGCCTTCTGATCCACTCGACTCCTATCTCTAACACACACTAGCTAGCATCTTTATCTTTCTATTTATCTGTTTCTCCATAAACCTTCTTTCTCGCCCTCACTCTTGCTTCCTATCATGCACACTATATATATTTCTCTCTACATGTAGTCAAGTGCCCTCATTTTATCTTTCTCACACACACACACATAACTTCACCCTCAGAACCACCCGGCGGTCATCTCCAACACTCAAACTAGCCGATGTCCCTCTAGCTAGCATCTCTGTCTCTGTATCTATTTGTAGTTTCTCCGTCAACATTTCTTTCTCGCACGCACTCTTGCTTCCTACAACCCACACTATATATGTGTCTCCATACATGCATTTATAGGTTGATCTCTTTTGCACAATCGATGTGTCTCGCTCCCTCTGCTCGTCATAGATGCATGCTCCAGCCCACACCACTATCTCTTAAAGACAAAAACACATGCTCAATTATCGAGCCTTCCTCCCTGCACTCTCACATGCATGCATATTGTCATACCATCTCAACCATATCATTGATCTTATGACTTATGTCTTCTTTCTTTTATCTCGATCATGCTCGTGTGCACACACAGACACATCCAACATATAGATGTATACCTCTCGCACATGCACGCTCAAGGTCTACTATGTCTCCATACATAGTTAATTACCCTCAACCCTAATGCCACATCGAATCGTTCTCTTCTTGTGTGCACATAACTTCCGCCTGGATGGGTAAAAGACACACTCACACTTAGCAACCTCCTTCTAGCTACCCCCCTCTCTCACTCTTCCCAATATCCCTGAAACCAATAAGACCACCCCTTCATTTAATTCCCGCCTACATGCACCATTGATATATAGTAGTCTTCCTCGGTGTCTCTCGAACAAACACGTTCTCTCGATGTCGACTCCTCTCACGCGCACACGCCTTCTCTTCCCTCTCTACAGGCCTTTCCTCTCTCGCACCCCCTCGTTGGTGGCCTCTGTCATACACTATGATGAAGCCACACACACTTAAGTTACATCCGCCACCGAGGACCCCGCGTCACACAACCCACACACACACACACTAAGACTCCATCTCACACACACATGCTCTAGGCGGAGCATTTGTTCCTACCACCCTTCATCCAACCTTACCCGTATGATAAGCAATGTCGGAGTTATTGGCCATGGGTAGCCTCATCTGCCCCCACGACATTTCAAGACATCGGGGCCGACTGCGCCCCTCAAGTATCGAAGCTTAATCGTCGCCTTCTTGTGGCCGGCTGGCTCAAAGCGACCGACTCCCAAAAGACGGTGGACCCAGAAGATGGCCATGAAATGGGCCGCCTCCTAGTAGGCGGCCTCGCGAGAGGCTGGCCTCCTAGCATGCAGCCCCCAAGCGCCCTCAAAGTCTGAGCCCCCCATGAATACAATGAGACAAGGCATGGCAACAGTGAGACCAGCCACCCCTGAATCCAGGGCGGATCATGGCCGCAGTGCGCCGTACCGGCTAACGATCTCCCACACGGCGCGGCAGTGTGGCCCTCCCACCAGTGACATCACCCAAGTCAGAGGGGACCATCTTCCCACGACGGGCTGTCGGTATGGCCCACAGGCGGCGGGCCCTACCTGCCCGTGAGGAGCCAGAAGGCGGCAAGCTTTGCCAACCGGCTTGGGGGGAGGCCGGCTTCCAGCAGGCGGCCCTCCCCTTTCCTAGGAGTTTGTGCGCCATTGACCGGAAGCGATGAGGGATGGCTACAGTGAAATGCCCGCCAGGTGGCGGGACTGTAGCCACGCCTTCCCCGACAAAGCAAGCGTCATTAGACGCACGGCTATAGTGATGAGTAGCCGGCAAGGCCCGCAAGTGGTGGGCGGGGCCTATCGACCAATTACAAGACAGTCGGCAGGGCCCACCAGTCGGCGGGCCCCAGCGGCCAGCGGAGAAGCAGGCCACAAGCGACACTGACGGCCTGCGCCTACACCCGGCCAGTTTACCATTGTACCCCTGGGGGGTAGGCCTATATAAACCCCCCACGACACCCATGCAAAGGGTGGAGACTCTCAGAAAAACATTCACACGTAGAGACGGAGCTAGGGCTAGCCTTGTTCTTCTTCCTCTAGAGAAACAGCTTAAGGAGCAACTTGTAGCTACTTGTGGTGATAGTGATCATGCGGAGACCCCGTAGAGCAGGACTAGGGGTGTTATCTCCTAGGAGAGCCCCGAACCTGGGTAAGATTCGCCGGTGTGCATGTCTTCGCCTCATCCCGTTTCCTGGCACCGGCGACGTCTTATTAGCCCCTCCATGATAAGCCATCCTTTGGCATATGTTGCACGACTCCCCCGACATTTGGCGCCCACCATGGGGCTAGGTGCACTGTCATCCAGAGATCTGTTCTAGACAGGGACCCTCTTCCTCCCCAGCGAGCGTAGCCAGCCCGGCACGCCAGACGGCGTTTGCGCCGACGCGGTGCATGACGCGGAGGTCGCCTGCGCAGCAAGCTGCCTCGCCAACCTTGTTGGCGAGGTCCGCCTCTCCGATGAGCCGACGTCCGACGCAGGCGCAGATAGCCTCGAGAGCCCCCTTGTCAACCTCCTCGACCAACTCCACATCGCCAACGAGCCGGCTTTCGACTTGGAGTCGATCGGCTCCACCGACCCGATGCTTGTCGACTTCGACATGGCATCCCTCGATGCTTTCCCCACATACGTCATGGTCATCGATGATCCGCTCCCACGCGTGGAGAGCGGCAACAGCACTGTCACGGAGGTGCTTGTTATCAACCACAATGGGGGCTCTAGAGGAGCCGGCCAGGACCCATTGCAGGTGGCAATGCAGGATCTGTCCACGCCCATTTCTACGGATGCGGATGCCGAGACGCTGGAAGCCTGCCCCATTTCATTTGTTGAGAATGCCAAGAAATTGGCTACCATGAGACGCCTCTCCGAAGCCTTCCAGTGTGAGGTTGATCGCGCTATCGGCGGCACGCCGACTGCTGCTGGGCCCAGCCGACCAAGCACGGTCAGGCAGCGAGGCGCAGCCGTCGCCAGCATGTTTGGATTGGACTGCCCAGTTTACGCCACGCCCATGGAGAACATACGCACTGCCTAGGCGGCAGCAGAAGAGCTGGACGACCTGGAGGGCGATGAGCGTTGCTACATGATGGAGCGTGTTCAGCAGCTTATTGATGCTGCTGCTGCTCAACAAGAAGCCGGCTGTCGTGCTGAAGAGCTTCAACAGTGGGTTGAGAACCCGCCCCCTCGCCAAGAGCACGGTGCGACCTCCCGGACGCCGACTGGCGGCGCCCGTGACAGATGAGATAAGGAGCCGGCTACCAGCTGCAGCCGGACTCGCATCACCATCGAGCGTGACCAAGACGGCCGCCCTCGAGCGGTCGAACGACGGGATGATGATCCGTTGCCACCGCCTCTTCAAAGGGAGAGGCGCACCTCTCCACCGCCTGTTGATCATCCGACTCTTGGCGACCGGCTGGGCTGCCGAGAAGGAGTCGACGAGTATGACGCGCGCCACCGGATCGACCGGCGGGCTCGATCCCTGGCGCTAGTAGAAGAAGACGCGATGGGTCCGCCTTGTTTTGGCCCCCCGCATTCGAGACGAGCCTTTCCCCAAGGGGTTCTCACTCCCAAGGGACACGCCCAAGAATAACGGCTCCGTGAAGCCGAAGGATTGGCTGGTGGATTAATCCACATCAGTTAACATAGCAAACGGCAACAAGCGCGTTGCCGTGAAGTACGTCCCGCTCATGCTCCAGGGCACAGCCCGGACATGGCTGAACAGCCTCAAGCCCTACAACGTCAATAGCTGGGTAGACTTCACCGAGGTGTTTATCCGAAACTTCACCACCACCTACAAACGGCCTCCCAAGCCGCGCCAGCTCTCGCTGTGTGTCCAAGGCCCTAATGAGTCCACCCACGACTACCTGACGTAGAGGGCAGAACTGTGCAACTCCTGCGAACGGGTGCACGAGGTCCAAGCCATCGAGTACTTCACTGTCGGTTGCTGAGAGGGCACCTTACTCAAGCACCGCCTTCTTTGTGATGAGCCGGCGACCCTCGACAAACTACTGATCATAGCAGATAAATACGCCACGATCGACTCCTCCATGAAGTCGGAACTCTGGGTGGAAACTTCTGGGAAGGTGCTCCCCCTGGCCCCTCGAACGCCGGCTGGAGATAACAATCGGCGCCAGCAACCAAACGACAACAAGCGCAAAGCCCCCAGCCAGCTTCCACCGGCCGGCGGGTGGCAGCTGTTGAAGATCAACAACCCGAATGGCAGCCTCCCACAAGCGTCAGAAGGGCGGCAAGTCGGCTTGGTTGCCCGCCTTCTCCTTTGAGCAGACCCTCGATGCCCCCTGTAAGTTCCACAGCGGCGCGAAGCCGTCCAACCACACAACTCGGAAGTGTCACAGGCTTGTCCGTATTGCTAAGGGAGAAGGGCTACCTCCTCCGCCTGCTGGCCCGCCGGCTCCCCTTCCCCCGCAGCCGGCTGCCCGTCCAGTAGTCGGCCAAGTCCAAGATGATTACCCTGAAGAGCATGGCGCTTATGTTGTCTTCACCAGTATGGCCAGCGATAAACACAGCCAGTGCCAGCAACACCGCGAAGTAAATGCGGTTGCTTCCACTACTCCAGAGTTCATGCATTGGTCTGAAAAGCCCATCAGCTGGAGCCGGGCCGACCACCCAGAAGTGATGCCCTCTCCGGGTTCCTATGCCCTAGTTTGGGTTGCCACCCTTGCAACAGAGATGCGAGCTGCTCGTTTATCCTGAATCCTGATAGATGGCGGCAGCAACATCAGCATCCTTTATCAGGACACCATGGAGAAGCTGAAAATCAAAGAGAAGCAGCTGCTGCCCAGTCGGACTTTGTTTCATGGCATTGTGCCCGGCTTGTCCTGCTCACCAATCGGCAAGATCAAGATAGGCATCCTCTTCGAAGACAAGGATTATTTCTGCTGCGAAGCCATTTTGTTCGAGGTGGTTGACCTAGAGAGCCTGTGCCATGTGCTCCTAGGCCGACCAGCTCTAGCCAAATTCATGGCGGTGCCGCATTATGCCTATCTCAAGATGAAGCTGCCAGGAACTAAGGGCATTATCACAATATGTGGTGACTATGAAAAGTTGGCCACCTGCGCTGTAGCCAGCAGCCGGCTGGCCGAGTCCCTCGTGATTGCAGCAGAGAAGAAGCTCCTGGACTGGGTGGTGGCCATGGCCGGCAAGCAGCCAGACATGTCTCCAGAAGGCCAAGAGATGGAGACCCAGGGCTCCTTCAAGACGGCCAAAGAGACAAAGAAGATTCCATTGGACCCCGAGCACCCGGAGAGGTACGCTGTCATAGGTGCAAACCTTGACAGCAAATAGGAAAGCGAGCTCGTCGATTTCCTCTGTGAGAATCGGGACATCTTTGCATGGTCCCCCAAAGACATGCTGGGTGTTCCAACGGATTTCGCCGAGCACAAGCTACATGTGAGAGAAGATGCCAAATCAGTCACACAGCCCCTCCGCCGACTGTCGGAGGAGAGGAGGAGAATTGTTTGAGAGGAGATCGCTCGCCAGCTGGCAGCCGGCTTCATCATGGAAGTTTTCTTCCCAGAATGGCTTGCCAATCCAGTCCTTGTGCTGAAGAAGAATAACAAGTGGCGCATGTGCATTGACTACACCAGTCTCAACAAAGCCTGCCCCAAGGATCCGTTTCCCTTGCCATGGATTGACCGAGTGATAGACTCCACAGCCGGATGCGAGCTATTGAGTTTCTTGGATGCCTACTCAGGTTATCACCAGATCAAGTTGAATCCGGCAGACTGCCTGAAGACCGCCTTCATCACACCATTTGGAGCCTTCTATTACCTGACGATGACGTTCGGCTTGAGGAATGTTGTCGCCATGTTTCAGCGTTGCATGCAGAGGTGCCTCCTCAAACAACTCGGCAGGAACGCCCATGTCTATGTGGACGATATTGTGGTGAGGACGGAGAAGCGCGGAACCTTATTGGAAGACCTCAAGGAGACCTTTTAGAATCTGCGTCGGTTTCAGGTCAAGCTCAACCCAAAGAAGTGTGTGTTCGGAGTAACAGCTGGCCAGCTCCTTGGTTTCCTGGTCTCAGAATGCGGCATTGAGTGCAACCCTGTTAAGATCAAAGCCATCGAGAGGATGGAAGTACCCACCCGACTGCGAGATGTCCAAAAATTCACCGGCTGCTTCGCATCCATCAATCACTTTATTAGTCGGCTAGGCGAGAAGGCCCTTCCCCTGTACCAACTCCTGAAGAAAACCACTCATTTCGAGTGGAATGACAAGGCAGATGACGCCTTTCTCCAACTGAAGAAGACGTTGACCATGCCGCCTGTCCTGGCCGCGCTGGCTGCTAAGGAGCCCATGCTCCTCTAGATCGCCGCCACCAGCTGGGTGGTCAGCACAGTCATGATAGTCGAGCGCAAGGAGGATGGCAAGGTTCTACCAGTCCTGAGACCGGTATATTATTTAATTGAAGTACTGTTGGCTTCCAAGCAGAACTACCCCCACTATCAGAAGATGTGCTATGGCGTGCACTTTACCGCCAAGAAGTTAAAGCCATATTTTCAAGAGCACCCTATCACGGTTATTTGCACGGCTCCGCTTGCTGAGATCATAGGCAGTCGAGATGCTTCAGGCCGAGTGGCAAAATGGGCCATCGAGTTGGCTCCCCACACCATCTTCTACCAACCCCGCACCACCATCAAGTCCCAAGCGCTGGCCGACTTCCTCGTCGACTGGGCCGAGACCCAGTACCTGCCGCCAGCGCCGGACTCCACCCATTGGAGGATGCATTTCGACGGATCAAAGATGCGCACCTGTTTGGGAGCCGACATCGTCCTCACCTCTCCCAAAGGCGACAAGCTCAGATACACATTGCAAATCCATTTTTCCACATCCAACAATGTGGCCGAATATGTGGCACTAGTATATGGAGTTCGGCTTGCCAAAGAACTTGGCATTCACCGGATTCTGTGCTACGGTGACTCCGACTTGGTGGTCCAACAGTCATCTGGTGACTGGGATGCCAAGGATGCAAACATGGTAAGCTACCGCTTCCTCGTCCAGCAACTCAGCGGATATGTTGAAGGGTGCGAATTCCTTCATGTGCCACGAAGAGATAACGAGCAAGCAGATGCTCTGGGACGGATTGGCTCTACCCGACAGGCCATACCAGCCAGTGTGTCCCTTGAGCGCCTCCTCAAGCCATCTGTCAAGCCTTCACCAGAATCAGATTCTATCTTCGTGTCGGCTGCTCCTGAAATAGTCGGATCCGACTCTAGAACTACAGCAGTCGTCCCAGGGACTTCGGCAGGCGGCCCGGGGACTTCAGATCCTAGCCCAGGGACTGCGGAAGTTGCACCCGGCCCGAGGACTTTGGCAGTAGCCTTGGGGACTTCAACGACACAGCATGTGGCGGCCGACTCCAGCCCGCCACCTCCCAACCCAGCCGCCCCAGTACAAGTGGCAGTACTAATAGTGGAGGAAGTCTCAGCACCATCATGGGCTCAGCCCATCCTCAATATTCTGGTGAACAAGGAGCTGCCAGCCGATGAGATCTCGGCCCGACAGGTGCAACGTCGGGCAGCAACATACACCATCATTAACAGGGAAGTTGTGAGGTGTCGTGTCACTGGTGTATACCAATGCTATGTAGAACCAGAAGACGAATAGGCAATCCTCGAAGATATTCACCAAGGCGAGTGTGGCCACCACACGGCCTTAAGATCACTTGTTGCCAAAGCATTTCGCCATGGTTTCTTCTGGCCGACTGCTCTAGAAGATGGCAAAGACTTGGTCAAGAGATGTAAAGGATGTCAAAAGTTTAGTTCCAAGCAACATCTGCCAGCTTCTGCACTCAAGACCATCCTCCTTGCTTGGCCTTTTGCCGTCTGGGGATTGGATATGGTGGGACCATTCAGAACAGCACGCGGCAGCATGACTCATCTGCTTGTTGCCATGGACAAATTCACCAAGTGGATAGAAGTGAAGCCAATCAAGAAGTTGAATGGTCCGCCTGCTGTAAATTTCATCGCAAACAACACCACTCGGTATGGCATACCTCATAGCATCATCACCGACAATAGCACAAATTTTGCCAAGGGCGCCTTTGCCCGTTCAGTGCGACACAGGGCATCCGACTAGACTTAGTGTCTGTTGCCCACCCACAGTCAAACGGCCAAGTCGAGCGAGCAAACGACCTGATCTTGACCGGAATCAAGCCCCGACTGGTCGAGCCTTTGGAGCATTCGGCTGGCTGCTGGATCGACGAGCTGTCGGCCGTCCTTTGGAGTCTGCGCACCACTCCGAACAAGTCAACCGGCTTCACCCCCTTCTTACGCATGTATGGTGCCGAGGCGGTCATCCCAACTGACATCGAGATTGACTCACCTCGCGTCACCATGTACACCGAGCGGAGGCAAAGGAAGCATGAGAAGACGGTGTCGTCCTGCTGGAAGAGGGCGGGCTATTGGCACTTAGTCGGTCCGCCATCTGCCAGCAGGGTCTGTGCCGCTACCACAGTCGGAAGGTCAAGCCAAGATCCTTCCAAGAGGGAGACCTTGTGCTCTGCCTAATCTAGTGAACAGCTGGCCAGCATAAGCTCTCAGCCCCTTGGGAAGGCCCTTTTATCATCAGCAAAGCCTTGGGCAATGACTCCTACTACCTGATCTATGCCCAGAAGCCCAGGGCGCGCAAGAGGTACGATTCCGACAAGGAAACAGAGCGCCCATGGAATGCAAACCTCCTTTGAAGATTTTATAGTTGAATGCAGTATGTACCACACTATCTTTTGTATTAAGTATGAAGACTTTGGGTCCCTCGAGGAGCACTTGGGGACTACCCTTCCTTTATCTATATGATACGTATTATGCCTACAAAATGTGTTATTCCATTTCTCCGCCTGAAACCGGGTTCGACTAGTCGGCCCCGGGGCTTGCTGCCTTGAACTATGTCAATGCTTCATGCAGTCGGACAAGTAATGTGTTAGCACCTACGCCCTCTCTTGTCACAAGGCACAACTCGCAGAGCGGCTGTTTGCTTGGCAAGAGGTAAAGGCAAGAAATAGTGCTCACATGAAAAATTGCTAAGGACCAAAACATTGACATAGGACAAGCTAGCCCTCCACCTCATCGACCGGCTGTTAAGCAGTCGGCCGGCCGGCTTCTTACTTAACTTGCAACATTCCAATCGGTCAAAGTAATTGTCGTCCAACAATGGTGACGTACTTGACCAGGCTGCCGTCCGCAGAGCGGCTGTCCGGTTGGCAAGTAGGTACCAAGGGAGGGCGGCATAGGAAAAAACCAAGGAACAGGAAAGCAAGAAAAGTCGGAATTCGACCAGAGCACAGCTTGTGCGGAAGATAATTTACATACCAAAAGGAACTCGGCCCACATTCGACATAGTTTGAATACACCCCGCTGGTGGAATTGTGCAAATTTAACAAAATTTTGTTGAAAAGACTACTAAGCAGGAAAAGCTACGATAAATCGACGGTGTAGACCAAGGGAGCAACAGGCGAGTCCGGCAGGGTGGTGGAGTCAGGGGTGCCGGCTGGTGGAGTGGCCGGCTGGTGAGTCTCGGTTTGACTGCTTTCAGCAGCAGGCAGCGTTCCGGCATGCGGCTCGATGCTGGAGGCACGGTTGAACCAAGGTTGGCCGCCCGCTCCGACTTCTGGCGCGCCATCTTCATTATCCTCGCCCTCCTCGTCTTCCCCCTCGTCGCTGGAGGCGATTTCCTTTGCCGAATCTTCACCATCATCCATGTTCAGGATGAACTATTCTGGTGACGCCTCGGCGCCGTTCTCGTTCATCGGGACGAAGTCACCAGTGTTGGTGTACTCGGCGATCACCGACGCGCGTATGGTGAGGTCGCGCTCCACCGCCGCCAACTCGGCGGTGGCGTCCAGCCAAAACATGGCCAACTGGGCTAGATCTAGCCCGGGATACCACGCCTTGGCGAAATCCAAGGACCGCCGTGCTCCTGCTCGGGCCGCGGAGCGCTTCGACACCTAAAGACGGCCGGCGACCACTTCCAGCCAGTCGGCAGTGCGACTAAGGATGCGTGGGGCTTGCCTGTCTGGCCAGAGGGCGGCGATCACCTAAGCCCTAGTGCGTTGTAGCCAACGGAGCATCCAGTGGGCCATCTGGAGACGAGCTTGAATGCTGAGGAGCTGCTTGCCAAGGGTCCGAGGGGCATCAGCGACAATCTCCATGCCACCCGCCCGTCGCTCCTTGCGGCGAGCCTCAATAGCCTCATTGGCAGCGACGGAATTGCCGGGGAAGAAGTATGCACAAGCAAAACAATAAGTCAGGAGTCAGAAGCTAGAGGCCGGCTCGCTTGACCACCAACAGTCGAAAGAAGAAAAGAAAGCTCACCGTCTGTCAGCGTCCTGGGTACGGGGGTCCCCAGACTTGCCTGCCTGCGGCCCATGGCGTGGCTGTGTTGGCAGGTTTGTACTGCCCATCATCATCAACAAGGCATTCAACACCCTCGCGAGGGGCCAAGCCTCGCGAGGCGGATGACACAAGACCTCCTCAGGAGCGGCCTCACCAGGCTGCCTCGCAAGGAGCGGATATCAAGGCGGGGCGAACCTCGCAACGCTCTCGTGATGTGAGCCATGACGATCGACACCAGGCGGGCGCCAACGCACGCAGCGTCCTTGTTTCCCCTTTGGTGCTAAGGAGGCAAGCGCAGGCGCGGAGTACTGAGGCATCAGGCAAATGTTTCCATATCAGTGCAACGAGACCAAGACCAAAACGATGGCAGGATGGAGGTCACCATGGAGCCCAGGACAGCGTCACCACCAGAATCTTTGGCAGGCGAAGACCTCCTTTTGTTAGGATAGCTTGTACTAGCTATCTCCTTTCGAATTGGCCGCCGTTGTTCGCTCCCTTCCCGATCAATATTTTTGGAGAGGACTAGGGCCTATATAAGTAGGACTAGCCACCACCAAAGGAGGGGATCTCATCTGATCAAAGGCCTACCCTTAGCCACACCAAGCACAAGAACACCTCAACCTCAGGAGGCCGTTCTTCCCCTTGTACTGTTCATCATCAGCCCAAGAGGCAATCCACCACCACCGCACTGGAGTAGGGTATTACACCACATCGGTGGCCCGAACCAGTATAAACCTTGTGTCTTTGTGTTGCGAGTTTGTCGAGTTCGTCTGCGAGATCTTAGCGAGCTAGGACATAGATCAGAAGGAAGGAAAGAACTTCGCGCGCACCCTAGAGTTCGAACCTCAAGGGTTTGTCGGAACCCGTGATCCGACATTTGGCGTGCTAGGTTGGGGTGCGCCGTAGCTCCTCTCCACCGGCCAGCGCTCCGCGCTACCGCTCTTCGCCCTCATGGCAGGTGCCCGCGCCCTGGCCCCCGCCCTGCGGTACGTGTGATGGCCACCCAAGTTCAGGCCGGAGATGCCTCCGCGCTATGATGGCGCGGCATACCCGTTTGCCTTCCTGTTGGCATACGAGGAGGCCGTCCTCGACGCCGGGGGCGACGACAAGGTCATGGCCAACTGGCTCCCCATGGCCCTCGTCGGCAAGCCACGCGCCTGGCTGCTCAACCTCCCTCGATCCACGGTGGCATCCTGGGGGAACTCCGCGACCTCTTCACTGCTCGTTACGTGGTACTGGCGCACCACGCAGCCGCGGCCCTGCTAGCTAGGAGGCTCTCAAGCACCGCCTTCAGACCACCACGTCAAGCCGCTCCTCCGCCAGATTGGTGCCGCTTCCAAGCACCTGGGGGCTCCGCCAGGCTAGGCTGCACCAAAGGCCGACCTCATGTTCGGCTTAGTGGACCACCCCAACTCCACCACCGGCTCGGGCATGCTCCCAATACTCTGCACACCCACCATCTACAACGTGGCTGTTACCAAGACCCTCATCGACGGCGGTGCCGGCCTCAACTTACTCTCCATGGAAGCCTTCATCCTTCTTCACATGCCACTCGAGCGGCTCAACCTTAGCAAGCCTTTCTCAGGAGTTGGTGGTCGCACTGCCTGCTCTCTGTGACAGATCTGCATTCCAGTCACCTTCGGCACACGCGAAAACTACCGCACTGAGCTGGCCAACTTCGACATTGCCCGCATCAGCCTCCCGTACAACTCCATTCTCGGGTACCCAGCTCTGGCCCAGTTCATGGCAGCGACTCATCCGGCCTACAACCTCATGAAGATGCCTGGGAGCAAGGGCGTCCTCACTATCAAAGGGGATGCCAAGGAGGCTCTAGCGGCGCTCAGGCTCACCCTCAAAACCGCCGCGGCAGCGCAGCCTACCGACGCGGGCACCTCCGAGCCCAAGGGAGCCGTACCGACCAAGAAGAAGCAGTTGTTCATGCAAGACGAGGCGGAAACCATGCAGGTGCCAGTCAATGAGGACGGGCCCTCAGGAGCCAACTTTACCATAGGTGCCAGCCTCGATCAATGTCAAAAGGAAGCATTGGTGAAGTTCTTGCGTGCACACAAGGATATATTCGCGTGGGAGCCCAATCTGCTGGTAGGAGTCCCAAGGGAGGTGATTCATCATCACTTAAGGGTATGCCCCAATGTACGCCCTGTGAAGCAGCGGGCGAGACAGCAGTCCACTGAGAAGCAGGCCTTCATCGTGCAAGAGACCCGCAAGCTGGAGGCGGCGGGCGCCATTCGCGAGGTTCGGTATCCCGAATGGCTGACGAACCCCATCGTAGTATCGAAGAAAGGCGGGAAGGAACGGATGTGCGTTGACTTCACCAACCTTGACAAGGCCTGGCCCCAAGATCCGTTCCTGCTCCCACTCATCGATGAGATCGTCGACTCCACCGCCGAGTGTGACCTGCCATGCTTCCTGGATGCGTTCTTAGGATATCACCAGATCAAGATGGCGGTAGAAGATGTGGAGAAGACAGCCTTCCTGACCCCGTGTGGGGTGTATGGCTACACCTGCATGCCTTTTGGATTGCGCAATGCGGGCGCAACCTTTCAGCGACTGATGCACATCGCCTTAGGGCGGAAGCTCGGGAGAAACACAGAGGCCTACATCGACCACATTGTGGTGAAGTCTCGGGAGGCAAGGACCTTCATTCAAGACCTGGAGGAGACCTTCACGAGCCTGCACCAAGTGAACTTGCGGCTTAACCCGGAGAAGTGCGTGTTCGGCGTCCCTTCCGGCAAGCTCTTGGGCTTCCTCATGTCCCATAAAGGGATCGAGGCGAATCCAGAGAAGATCAAGGCCATAGAGGACATGGGCCCGCCGCAGACCCTTAGGGAGATGAAGAAGCTGGCTGGCCGGGTAACTGCATTGGGACGCTTCATCTCCAAGCTAGGAGAACGCGCCCTACCCTTCTTCATGCTGATGACAAAGAAGGGCCCATTCGAGTGGACCCAGGAGGCCGACCGAGCTTTTCAAGACCTCAAGAGTTACCTGACCAGCCCTCCGGTGATGGTGGCGCGACAGCCCCTCGAGCCCCTAGTACTCTACCTCGTTGATACCTCGTACTCCGTCAGCGCAGCACTAGTGGTGGTGCGGGAGGAGTACCAAACCAAGGGCGCGCTGCGCCGGGCTACAACTGAGGCAATGCAAGATCATGAAGGCAACCAAGAGCGTGGCAGCATCGAAAGAAGACCAAGCTCAACAGGACGCCGCCGCCAAAATTCCCGCAAATAATCAGGCGTCAGGAGCCCCGTCACCTCACGAGTCATCTCAACTTCCGCAAGACCCGAGCCCAGATACCACACTAGCCCTTGTCAAACACCCGGTGTATTTCGTCCGCACTGTGTTGTGAGATGCGAGGGCGTGATATCCCATACCTCAGAAGCTTCTGCTTGCACTCTTGGTGGCCTCGCGCAAGCTACAACACTACTTCCAGGGGCACCCCATCAAGGTTGTCTCAGCCTACCCATTAGAGAGGGTGCTCAGGAGCCCCAATTCTGCTGGAAGGGTCGCCGAGTGGAACATTGAGCTGCAAGCTTTCCAGTTAGAGTTCAGCACTACCAGGGTCATCAAGGGAGCCGCGCTCACTGATTTTGTGGCGGAATGGACGGACGTCCCGACACTTGAAGTAGGAGAAGACCGGTCCACCTCGCCAGGAAGTGAGGCACCAGATGGTTGGGTCCTGTACTTCGATGGCGCCTTCGTGCGCCAGGGCGCGAGGGCTGGAGCAGTACTCATCTTGCCCACCCAGGATAAGCTCTACTACGTCGTGCGGCTCTGCTTTCAGCATGGCGAGAAGGTCTCCAACAACATCGCGGAATACGAAGGCCTCATAGCTGGCTTGAAGGTTGCGGCAACTCTAGGGGTGAAGCGCCTTACCATTAGAGGCGACTCGCAGCTCCTCGTCAACTTCTCCAACAAAGTATACGAGCCGAAGGACGAGCATATGGAGGCATACCTTGCGGGGGTGCGCAAGATGGAGAATCAATTCTTGGGCCTGGAGCTGCAACAGGTGCCCCGGAGCACCAACAAGGAAGCCGACGACATCGCCAAGAGAGCATCCAAGCGGCAGCCACAAGAGCCCGATGTCTTTGAGGAACGGCTCTTCAATCCATTGGCGACACCGCCACCTTCAAGCACTGCTCAGCCTCAGGAGGAGCTCCCACAACCTCCTGCCATAGGAGCCCCGGCCTACGGCCCGACCTAAGGAGCTCGCTTGCTCTTGGCGCTCGAACCTCAGGAGGGATGCTGGACCAAGGAATTCAAAGAATATCTGATGCAAGGGGCCCTGCCAGAGAAGGAGGATGATGCAGAGCGTGTGGTTCGGCAAGCCACTGCGTACTGCATCCAGGATGGTGAGTTGTACAGGAAGCGGCCAAACAACATTTCCCTGCACTGCATTTCCAGGGACCAGGGGAAGGAGCTGCTAACTGACATACGGTGGGGACTGCGGGCACCACTCGTCATCATGGACCCTTGTCGGCAAGGTATTCCGCAGTGGGTTCTACTGGCCCACTGCGCTCAACGACGCAGCTGAGCTGCTGAAGTCTTGCGAAGCCTGCCAATTCCATGCCAAGCAAATTCATCAGCTGGCTTAGGGCCTCCAGACCATTCCGCTCACGTGGCCGTTTGTGGTCTAGGGGCTGGACATCTTGGGCCCATTCCCTCGAGCGCCTAGGGGCTACCGTTACCTTTACATCGCCATCGACTAGTCCACCAAGTGGGCGGAATTGGAAGCTCTCCGTACCATCCCAGCTGGCTCCGCTGTCAAGTTCATCAAGGGCCTCATGAGCCGCTTTGGGGTCCCCAACCACATCATCACTGATAATGGCTCGCAGTTCACTACTAACCTTTTTAATACCTACTATGCTAACCTTGGAACGCAGATGTGCTACGATTCGGTGGCACACCCCAGGAGCAATGGTTAGGCCGAACGCGCCAACGCGGAGGTCCTGAGAGGCCTCAAGACCAGGACCTTCAAGAAGAAGCTCGAGGATTATGGCAGGGGCTGGCACGACGAGCTCCAGTCCATACTATGGTCTATCCACACCACCGCCACCAAACCAACAGGTGAGACCCCATTCTTCCTTGTCTACGGAGCTGAAGAAGTCCTTCCTCACGAGGTTAGGCATCGCCCCGCACGGGTCCTGTTGTTCGATGAAACGCAGCAGGACGCCACGTGGGGGATGGACCTCGTGCTAGGGGAGGAACATCGTCACGAAGCTGCACTGAGGGCGGCAAGGTACCAGCAGGCGCTGCGGTGATACCACTGCCGTAACATCCGCTCCAGGACGCTCGAGGTGGGCGACCTCATCCTGAGGCGGGTCCTCTCCAGGGAAGGGCTGCACAAGCTTTCACCATGTGGGAGGGCCCGTTCAGGGTCGTCCATGTCTCCAGGCCTGGCGCCGCATGCCTGGAGACGCCGAACGGGATACCTATCTAGAACGCCTGGAACATCCAGCACCTCTGGAGGTTCTACCCATGAAGCAAGGCCCAGAGCCCATGAAGAAAGGCCCAGAGCCTATGAAGAAGGCGCAGAGCCTATGAAGAAAGGCCCAGAGCCTGTGAAGAAGGCCCGGTGCCTGTGAAGAATCGCCGCCCGTGACACTCTCATGTAATAATGAGTGGGGCTGTACACGCCCCGGAGTCTCAGGAGCGCCGGCCTCAGGCCTTGGGGCTCCCTCCCACGCCTAGTGGACGCACTTAGCTCTGCGTTGGTGGGAAGACTTGAAGACTAGATTAGGTATCGGACGTGTCTTTTCATTTGCTTTCCGTAGTTGGCTCGCTTTTCCTTAATCAAAGTTTGCATTTGGTGTTCCTTGCCGATTCGATTCCCTCGCCTCTTACCGCACTTTCCGGCTCTGGTTTGCTCGTGATCTTTCTCTCTTGCATACCTCGCGAGGGGGGCTAGGCAGGTGCCATCGCGAGCGTTTTCTTCTTGTCTCTGCCTCCTTGCGAGCCACCCTCGTTCGAGCCCGAAAGCTAGGCTCTGCCTCCTCACCAGGCTGCCTCGCGAGGAGCGGAGATATCAAGGCGGGGCGAACCTCGTGAGGCTCTCATGATGTGAGCCATGACGATCAATACCACGCGGGTGCCAGGCGGGCGCCAGCGCGTGCAGCGTCCTTGTTTCCTATTTGGTGCTAAGAAGGCAAGCGCAGGCACGGAGTACCGAGGCATCAGGCAAAGGTTTTCCATATCAGTGCAACGAGACCAAGACCAAAAGGATGGTAGGACGGTGGTCACCATGGAGCCCAGGACGGCGTCACCACTAGAACCTTTGGCAGGCGAAGACCACCTTTTGTCAGGATAGCTTGTACTAGCTGTCTCCTTTCGAATTGGCCGTCGTTGTTGGCTCCCTTCCCGCTCAATATTTGGGGAGAGGACCAAGGCCTATATAAGTAGGACTAGCCAGCACCAAAGGAAGGGATCTCATCTGATCAAAGGCCAACCCTTAGCCACACCAAGCACAAGAACACCTCAACCTTAGGAGGCTATTCTTCCCCTTGTATTGTTCATCATCAGCCCAAGAGGCAATCCACCACCACCGCACTGGAGTAGGGTATTACACCACATCGGTGGCCCGAACTAGTATAAACCTTGACTCTTTATGTTGCGAGTTCGTCGAGCTAGGGCGTAGATCGGAAGGAGGGAAAGAACTTTGCGCGCACCCGAGAGTTCGAACCTCAAGGGTTTGCCGGAACCCGTGATCCGACACGTCGACTATGTCTTCAATCTGGCCATAACCTGCAGTCAGCGCCTCCTCCATCTCGGCCCAACCCGAGCGCTCGGTCTCGAACTAGGCCAGCAGACGGGCCTTGTTGTCCTCCGCCTGCTTCAAGGCCGCCTTGTGGCGTGTCGCCTGGTCCGCTAACTGCTTGATCAGGCGATCGCGCTCCTGGGCTGCCCTGTTGCATTCGTCCTCCTTGGCACGCAGTGCGATGTTGGCTTCGCCCAGTTGCTGTTCCAAGGCGACGTTGGTTTCTAAAAGAGCAAGAAAGTAAAGATATCAACAATCAAGAAAAAAGAGAAGTATTCGCTGGGAGATCTGGCCTGACTACTCAGGAGTCGGCCCGCATCTTTGGGACTACAGCCCGCGGGTGCGCTGACGCGCCCCCTCAGAGAGAAGAAGATGGAGTGATTACTCCGGCTTTCCGCCAAGTCGGCAGTCCGTCGGTCCAGCTGCCGGACATGGGCATTGAAGCTGGCCGCGCGGATGTTGTGTTAGGCCTTCAACAAGGCAACAAAATGGGAAGTCAGTCAGAAGCTCAGAACCCACTATGAAGTTCCAGGCAGCCTGCTCAGCAGCGGGCCCAGAACTCAGGGACTACACCCAGTGGGTGCAGTGGCATGCCCCCATCGAAGATTACAAAAAACAAAAACAGGAAGCAAGTCGCATACCCGAACGGCAGCCCGCATCTTCACAAACGCCTTCATGCATTGCGAGAGGGCGGCGGCTTTAGCTCTGAAATTGGTCTAGATGTCCTGCGCCGCCTTGATCAAGGCGCTCGTCCCGCCTCCGCGCACCCACTCTGTCAGTGCGACACTGGTGGCTTCGGCCTCGGGAGATGATGAGTTGGCTCTCCCAATCTCCATCGGCCTCGGTGCCGATGGCGCTTTCTGCACACGGTGGCGCACTAGAGTGCGCGCCATGGGAGCCGACACCACCACCAGCTCACCTCTGGTTGTCGGCTCCAATGGGGCAGCCGGCTGGGCACCCTACGCGTCTGTAGTTGGCAGTTGTGGAGCGCCTCTATCTCTGGCAAGACGACATCGCTGCCATCCCTCTCCATGGCCGGCTGCCCGTCGCCGGCTCCTCCAGCGAGCGCCGGGATCTCTGATGCTGGCGGCGCGGAGCGAAGGGGGATGATGAGTTGGGGGGCCTGATAACGCGCAGCGTCCACTGCCCACTTCTTCGCCGCGGCATCGGCTTGGGTAAGGATGGCAATTTTACCCATGGACATGGATATCCATGGATATCCGACCCGAATGGACAGGGTCTGGATATGCTTTTGTGTCCATGGACACCGCCCAAACCCGACCTGAGTACTCGTGGGTAGGGCATGGATATAATATTGTACCCGTGGATATATTCAAACCCGACCCGATAGTGTGACTTAATGGGCCAAAATCTGCTATCCCTACCCCACAGTCACATGTCCCACTGCAATTTTACACTTTGTTATCTAAAACATGTAAAAGAAATTGCACAATCTCCGTCGTAACTTTTATTAGTTGACATTCAATCCCCTCTGTAATATACTCCAATGCCCCTTCCCTTATTTTTATCTCCTTGTTAAATGACTCGTCATTCACAACTACTAGAAAAATACTAAATGATCTTAGCTTGTTAGTGGATGTTGATTTACCATAAGTTGATGTTTAGCATAAGTGAGGCCTAGCCTGCTACAAGGTGAAGAATGGAGGAGCTTATGTTAACATTGTGTTATGTGTAATTTATATTTCTTGAGAGGACCCAATGGATATCCAGTGGGTATGGATATCCATCGGGTATGGACATGGACACAATTTATCACCCATGGATTTTTTATGGATGGACAAAGACTGTCTTCATGGATATGGATATGGATTTAATATTGTTCAACCCAATCCAAACCCGACCCATTGCCATCCTTAGGCTTGGGCCTTAGCCACGGCGTCCGCGTCCACTTGCGTTGCCTTGGCCACGGCCGCCTTGTCGGCCTCCGCCTTCTTGGCGGCGGCTTCATTCTCCTCCCACACCTCCCGTGCATTCTGTTCCCGCGCATCTCGAAGGTCGGTAGCCGGGTCTATGTGGCGGACATTGGTGGAGACCTCCGCCGCCCTGATGATGGAGGCTGAGGTCGACCGCTCAAAAGAGAGTGGAGGCCTGCTCAAAAGAAAAAGTGAAAAGGAGATTTAGAAAGAATCGGCAAAATAAAAGAATAAAAGAAGACACAAGGAAGGTTAAGGACTTAGGCCGACACCATCGGAGGCTTCTTGGGGGCTTTTTGGAACTTGGCCACTTTCGCGGCGGCCTCGCGCCGCTTGATCGCAGTGGTCGTGTTCTTAGCTGCGACGGCCGAGTGATTGGGCTTCTTGGGGTGGCTGCCGAAAAGCAGCGCGCCTCGGCGTTTAGGCCCATGCCCGGTGCTGTTGGTGCAGCTGAGGAGCTTGGCCCCGCCTTGTGGGAAGGCGGCGGACGGCACAGCACGGCACCTCCTCCTCCTCGTCATCATCATCATCATCCGGCCAGTCCTCCATGCCGCCTCTTCCTAGGGACCCGGCTGCCCCGCCACCGCCTGTGGTGTCGTCCTCCAGGGCGGCCGCCCCCAAGTCGGGCTCCGCCATGTCGCGGACATCCCGGTCCGGCTGGTAGACGATGTCGGCATCCGGCTGGGAAGGAAGGACCTGCATCACGGTCGGTCTGGTCAGTCGGCAAAACAGAGTCCAGCATAAGGGAGAGAAGAGAGTCAACAGCTTACCATAGGCGGTGGATGGGCGCGGGAGTACGGCCGCTTGCCGAATCGCCACCTCTCCTCATCGATCTTGAGGTCCATGATCTCATTCACCAGGAGGGCCACCTCTGCAGCCGGCATCTCCTTGGTGCATGTTCGGCATGGGTCACAATGCCCGATCATCTGACTCATCATGTGCGGCCAGCTTTGAAGCGGCATGATCCGGTGCACCACGAAGGCGACCGGCAAGTTGGACGCCTTGAGGCCCTCCGACTCCGTCATCACCTTGAGGCGGGCGATGGCGGTGGAGGCATCTTCCGACAGTGGCTTTGGCTTGAAGCCCCAATTGACGCGGGGCACGGCAGGCGGACCTAACACATAAGGCGGCAGGTTGATGAAGTCGTGCGCCGGGTCGATGTTCTTCATGTAGAAGTACGACTTCTACCACAGCTTCACCTACTGGATCAGCTTGATGGCTGGAAAGGCGTTTCCAGGACCCGGACGCCGCACCGCGATGAAGGCTCCGCACTGGGCCGTCTCCTCCTTGACGGTGGTGCCGAGGTTGGTGTAGAAAAAGGCCCCCCAGAGCTCGGTAGTGGCGAGGACACCAAGATAGCCCTCGCATAGGGTGACGAAGGCCGACAGCAGCACGACCGTGTTTGGTGTGAGGTGGTGCAGCTGGAGTCGGTAGAAGGTGAGGAAAGCGCGGAGGAAGTCGCACGCCGGCAGGCCGAAGCCGCGGAGGAAGTGCGAGCGGAAGATGACATGCCTGCCTTCCTCCAGCGCTGGCGAGATCTCTTTGGAGGGCGGCACGCGCACCCTGACGCGGTCCGCGCCGGGCAGTCACCGCGTGTCGCTGAGGAATGTGAGGTGGTCTTCGTGGACGTTGGAGCCGTCCCAGTCACCGGAGCACTCCATGGAGACTTGGGCTCGATGGAGGAAAATGAGGGGCGACGAGCGCGCGGACCCACGGTGGAATGGAGAGAGGGCTCGGGAAGGAGAAGCTCGACGATGGCACCAAACCGCGGTAGCACTTCGGCGAAGCGTGGAGTGCGGCGGCAGTGTGGAAGAAGAAAGGGTGAGAGGAGGGCGCGCGTGCCTCTGCCCCTCTCCTCCCCCCTACTTATAGCCCTCTGGCCACGAGGCCGAGGGGGCGGACGTGGGATCATGGGATTTACTGCGCCCATGACCCCACGGCCCTGCACTTACAGCGCCGTAATGGCGCATCCTGAAAAGGCGTGGGATCCCAACCGCCCGCCTCGGCCGCAGTGGATCCACGTGTATGCCGAGGCCTGGTAGTGGCGGGCCCGGCCTGCTGATGTGTCCCATCAAGCATGGGCTGGCAGGCCAGCCCGGCCAGCTGATGCCATGTGGCATGCGTGCAGCAGGCGGCTAGCCTAGGCGCCTAGCTAGCGCGCCGCGTGGTTCCTGCCGCGACGGTTCAAATTCCACCAATCGGCTTGCTTGACCAGAGGCGACACTTGGCAACCGGCGTTCCAGAGGACGAACAAGAAAAGACTTTAACAGAGTAGGAAGCTGCCAGGGCACCCTTCCTTGATCAGCCGCGGTGACCCACCAACTCCGGGGACTACCGACGGAGTTATTGGCCATGGGTAGCCTCATCTGCCCCCCATGACATTTCAAGACATCAGGGCCGACTACGCCCCTCCAGTATCGAAGCTTAATCGCCACCTTCTTGTGGCCGGCTGGCTCAAAGCGGCCAGATCCCAGAAGACGTTGGACCCAGAAGACGGCCATGAAATGGGCGGCCTCCTAGCAGGCGCCCTCTAGCAGGTTATACATTAGATCATCATTGCATATCATATTTTATTGCATTTTGGTTTGATCCTAGAAATTCTACGCAAATCAATGACCCACGGAGAGAGTTGGGGATTTCATTATTTTCATATTCGAGTTTTCTCAAATTCTGAAAAGAGGATCGTTTGATTTTAATTATTTTCTCTTCGAATATTTTTTTAGAAAAATAAAAGAGAGAGGATAAAATGACTTCCTAAAAATAACGAAATATCGGAGATTTAGTATTAAAATCAAAAATATTATTATTCGGAGTTTTATCGCTATTTTATTGGAATTAGGAAAAATATGCGTTTTTCAAAATTGCATTTTAGGCCCAAATAAATGTTCACCTTGTCCGGCATATTTTTAGAGGACGGGGAAAATTTATTTCGGGATTTTTGGAGTCCTTTTAGTATTTCCTTTCTTTGTTTTTCTGCACGTCGGAATTATTTAAAAAAAAGTCAAACCGACTCCGGGCCGTACCTGAGCGGAACTCCGCCCGGGGGGGCTTTATAAGCTGCCGCCCCGAGCCGCCCGAGGCCCAGCCTCGCCGGGCCGCTTCGGGCGGAACCCCAGGCTGAGGACTTACTCGGAATGCTGCCAAGATATAAGTATCCTTAGTTTCAAACTCTGGGGTGTGCGCCCGCACACAAACCCTAGCCGCGCCGCTGCCGAGCCGCCGCCGTTGTCGCACGCCGCCGCCGCCGCCATGGCCGCACGCCACCGCCTTTGCCGCCCCGCGCCGCCACCCGCCTCACCGAAGCTGCGCCGCCGCCGCCATTGTCTCGCCAGACCTTGCCGGACTCGAGGTAGCCGCCTCGATTTTTGCGAGAAAACTGATCGGGTTTTTTTACGAAAACCCTAGATCCGTTTTTAGATTGGTTCGGTTTTTTCGGTTTAGTTATTTAGCGAATGCCCGTTCGTACGTTCGTTTTAATGAACGGTTTTCGTCCGTTAGCCGCAGATAGCGAGCGTTCGTTCATTAGACTGTTCGTCAGTTTTTTCTTTTTCTCGGATTTTCCGTGATTATTTTCGATCATGATTTCTGATCCAATTTTCGTTTTAGTATAACTTTTCGCTCGTTTAACGGAATCAGGCGATTCAAACGCCTAGAGTTTCGTCTCGAAGCCCTCTTTCTATTTAACCAACTTAAACAAGTTTTTCCTACTGTAAAATTTGACTTTAGTCCAGATTAGTAAACGAAGCTTGTTTCTTTGGACGTTTGAGTTTTGTTGCTTCGTTTGATTTGGTTCTATTTGCAAACCAGAGTTTTTAAGTTGAACCTTCTGGTTAGATCTCTTATTTCAGTTTTACCCGTGCCCTTGCTTGATTGCTTATTGTATGCTTGTTTGATTGCGATAGAGTACCCGGATTGCGAAGCGTGCTACATCGAGTATCTAGGTTTCACGGATCATCAGCAAGGCAAGTAACACTTCGATCATACCTCTTTACTACCCGGTTTTATTGCATTAGATCAACCCTCAAAGATTGCATGGGTAGAATTTGATAACATGTGGGTATTGGGAAGTAGTTGATGAGGTAGGAACCTATTACCCTGCATTCAAACCTTGGGAGTTACTACTGCATTGCTTATATTGCTATGCTATTCTCGTAGACGTGGTTTGGGTTTGACTGTATTCATGACAGATGTGAGTTTTGGTAATTAACGGTTCAACTTAAGGTGGCAACTTTAACACACATCTGAGTGGATTGAGGCACCTCGGGAAACTAGTGATTGCCTGTATTTTTGGAAATCCCGGGGTACCGTGTGATTTTCCTATGGACCGCCACCCAGGCTCAAAGGGATCATAAGATTATTCATGCTGGAAACTTCCGTGTGCAGCCACATGCCATTATGGGCTGTGCCATAGTTGAGTAAGTTGTGGGAAACCTTCCCATGATGGGCTAGCAGATGTAGGGGATTGTAGGTGTACCGGCCTATCTATCGGTTAAGGGGACCTCTTCGGAAAGACTATGTCTCAGTCATCCATTTCTCAAACATATTGTAGTGCGATAAATCCAACAGAGGAGATCGAGTCTTATGGGGAAAAGTGCACAAACCTCTACAGAGTGTAGAAACTAATCATGGTTAGCCGTGTCCCCGGTTATGGACATCTTGAGTATCTAGTGCTTGGATTATCATGTTGATCTCATCACTCTTAAATATAATGTGATTGGGTTATTAATACTTTTAATTGGGATTGAGAGGGGGTTTACCTTCTCAATATTTTTTTCAGCCAACTTTGTAGTTAAATAAAATATATTCCTTTGCAGTAGGGAAAAATTGGCTTGTCGCAAAACCTATTAACCATACAGCCTCCACCAGCCATATATGCATGTAGTGATAGCTTTACATTGTTCATTACTCTCTTGTGTTACACTGCCAGCATATTCCATGTGCTGACACATTTAGGGCTACGTATCATGTTGCAGACTTTTCAGACGACGAGTAAGGATCCTTAGGTCGTGGTCTTTCTCTCGGTGATGTCGTTGGAGTTGATGGACTCACTTTATCTTCCAAGCCTTCCGCTGTTATCGTATTAGATGGCCTTAAGCCATATTTATTGTAATAAGTTCTCTTTTGAGACATTCGATGTAATAAGTGTGTGATTACTACTCCGTTATAATTCCTCAAGTACTATGCTTGTCAGCATTACCGATCCAGGGATGACACTAATGCACAGAGATCAGACTGTTTGAGGTCTGGTTGCTACAAGATGGTATCAGAGCACACGCTGACTGTAGGACACGACCACTAAGCTAAAGCCCTAGATCACTATTCTCTTCTCATTTCTGACTCCTCTCCATTTTCTACTCTTTAGGATGGCGGACGCAAGGAACAAGTTTGCACAACCAGATGAAGACACACCTTTTGGACGCCACTTGAAGGAAGTCACTAGGTACCTGAACATTGGAATACCAAGCTTCACCGGGACTTACAATGCCACTTTACCAGAAGAGGTGTGCTGGATGATTCAAGTTCAAGTTCCAAGAAGGACATTTACGCCAGTCACTGAGCCCATAGAGTTTTCCTTTGATGCACCAACCTGGAGTCTAGGCAAGAGTATGGAAGCCCACATTGCTATAGGACGTATTGGAGAAGTCTACAAACAGGATCTCAAGGATACTATCTACCAGATTTGTGGGCGCCGAGATGAGCAATGGGAGATGATCAGCATCAGGAAGGATAGATCAATTGCCGCTTTCATCCAGGAGTTAAATCAGCACATTCGTTGCCAGGAGAATCAGATGTGTGCAGGAATGATACATCTAAAGAAGGCGATGACCAGGATCACAGAGCTTGAGGAAGAACTCAAGGCAACTCGCGAAGATTATGAGGAAGAAATCATTGTACTAGTGGAGAAGAATGACGACCTGACAAGGAAGCTAGGAGTATTCATGGGAGACCCCGCGCCAGGGGGAGAAGATGACGATTCCACTTGCCCAGAGAACTACATCATCATCGATGACACTGACTCGGACCCCGACGATAGTGATGATGACTATGTTGATGAAGCTGGAGCGAATATCATGGAGTCTTCGACCGAACAATATTTCTAGTCGACCACCATATCAGTAGTAGTATTCCACCATGTAAATAGTATAGCCCAAGCACTTTGTAACCATAGTTCTAGACCGATTGTATGCCCTTGCTTGATTGATTGAGTGATATGAATGTGTTTGTCTCATGTACATATGGGTAGTGTTTTCTCACTAGACCACATTCTATTCTATTCTCTTCCCTCTAAACGCTCAGATGCTTCCGAGACGTGACCCCGGATTTACCTTTCCACCGGAGCTCACTCGGTTGATCCAGCAACAGAATACCCTGATGCAGTTGTTAGTTCAGAACCAAGGCAGCAACAACAACCTACCACCACCCCTAGTTGACAATTTATCCCTTTTTCTGAGGTTGCAGCCGCCGGTGTTTTCTAGTAGCACCGAGCCGATAGTGGCAGATGATTGGCTCCACAAGATTGGAAGGGAGTTAACCACTGCAGGATGCACATATGCTGAGAGGGTGCATTTTGACGCGCACCAATTGGATGGACCAGCAACCTCATGGTGGGAGAATTACACTGTCACCTATCCTATAGCCCCTGTTACATGGGACCAGTTCCAGCAGGCTTTTCGCACTTCCCATGTATCAGCAGGAGCTATGGCCATAATGAAGCGTGAGTTTCGCAACTTACGCCAAGGAGGACGCACCGTTAGCCGGTATGTGGATGACTTTAGCAAGCTAGCACGTTATGCCCCAGATGATGTTGCTACGGATGCAGCTAAGCAGGAGAAGTTTTGGGAAGGACTGAATGATGAGTTGAGCATGCAGTTGATGGTAGCAACCTTTAATAACTACCAATAGTTGGTAGATAGATCTCTCATGATTGAAGGGAAGCAGCAACAGATTGATAACCGCAATAGGAAGTATGGACAAGGGAAGTATAATTCTGGAGCTCAACAGAGACCCCATTTCACCCCGAACTCGGGAGGACTTGTGCATAACCATGGAGGCCACACTCACAATGGAGGAAGTTCTCACAACCATAGTGGCTCCAAGAATGGTAATGGAGGAAGCAACAGACAAAACCGTTCAACCCCGCAACGCCCTCCAAGAAAGATCTAAGCCATGTTACTTGCTACAAGTGCGAGAAGACCGGACATAACGCTAATGAATTTCCTGAAGCTAAGAATGGAAATGGCAATGGAAGCTCTGGTAAGAAGCCCAACCCTTTCAACAGGGGACAAGTGAACCACGTTAACGTGGAGGAGATTGAAGCCCAGCCAGATGTAGTAATAGGTAAGTTTTTGGTTAAGTCTTTTACTGCAGTCGTACTTTTCGATACTAGTGCATCGCATTCATACATATCAAGGGGATTTGTGGAGAAGTATAAACTGCCCACCAAAGTTCTTAGTACACCTATGTTAGTGAGCTTGCCAGGAGCAGAGTATATGGCAAGCCAAGGATGTTTTCAGATACCGTTGATCATAGGTAGGCACGTTTTCCCCTCAGATATGATAATTCTGGAGTCGCAAGGTTTGGATGTGATTCTGGGTATGGATTGGCTATCGATGTATGGAGGAAACATCCATTGCGCTAGTAAGTCGATTTTGCTCACCACCCCAGAAGGAAGAAGGATCAAGTATGTATCCCGGCATGTGCCGATTAGGACTCAAGTAAATTCCTTAACATGAGTTGTACATGAGGAAGTACCAGTGGTGAAGGATTTCCCGGATGTATTTCCAGAAGAGTTTCCAGACATGCCACCGGATAGAGACATCGAGTTTTTGATTAAGCTTTTGCCAGGCACAGGGCCAATATCTAAGAGACCGTACAGGATGCCCGCACAGGATTTAGAGGAAATTAAGAAGCAGATTAAGGAGTTACTGGATAAAGGATATATTCGCCCAAGTTTGTCACCTTGGGGATCACCAGTACTTCTAGTGGAGAAGAAGGATGGATCGTTAAGGATGGTTGTTGATTATCATGGATTGAATGAAGTAACGATCAAGAATAAGTACCCACTACCGATGATCAATGATTTGTTTGATCAACTCCAAGGAGCTAAGGTGTTTTCCAAGATCGATCTGTGATTAGGGTACCACCCGTTGAAGATTCGGGAGCAGGATATACCTAAGACAACTTTTACCATAAGGTACGGAATATATGAGTATACCGTTATGTCATTTGGCCTAACTAACGCACCTGCCTATTTTATGAACATGATGAACAAGGTGTTCATGGAGTTTTTTGATAAGTTCGTTGTGGTGTTCATTGATGACATTCTGGTCTACTCGAAGAATGAAGAGGAGCATAAGGAGCATTTGCATTCGGTACTTGGGAAGCTCAGAGAACATCAGCTATACGCCAAGTTCAGCAAGTGTGAGTTTTGGTTGAATGAAGTCGGATTCCTTGGACATGTTATATCCGGAGAGGGAATAGTAGTAGACCCCACCAAGGTTGTCACTGTGACAAATTGGGAGGCACCCACGTTAGTTGGAGAAATCCAGAGTTTTCTTGGACTCGCAGGATACTACCGGAGATTCATTGAGAATTTCTCAAAGATTGCAAAGCCCATGATGGAGTTGTTAAATAAGGACACCAAGTTAAAATGGACTGAGTAATGTGAGGCTAGTTTTTAGGAATTGAAGAAACGTTTGGTTACATCGCCAATGTTGATTCTGCCAGATCAACGCAAAGATTATGAAGTGTATTGCGACACTTCTCGTCGAGGACTTGGAGCAGTGCTTATGCAGGAAGGAAGAGTTGTTTCATATGCCTCACGACAGCTTAAACCCCATGAGTTAAATTATGCCACGCATGATTTGGAGTTAGCAGCCGTAGTACATGCGTTGAAGACATGGAGACATTTTCTCATCGGAAACCATTGTGAGGTATACACGGATCACAAGTGTTTGAAGTATATCTTCACGCAGAAGGAGTTGAATCTCAGGCAAAGGAGATGGTTGGAACTCATAAAGGATTATGATATGAAGTTAGACTATCATCCCGGAAAGGCTAACGTAGTAGCCGATGCTTTGAGCCGAAAGAGTCATGTCAATACACTCATGACAAGACAGTTACCTAAGGAGTTAGCAGAAGACATTCGTGAACTATGTTTGGAGATAGTTCCGAGAGGTTATGTAGCAGCTTTGGAGATTCAGTCTACTTTGATGGATAAGATTAGAAAAAGGCAGAAGACGGGCAAGGAGATTGCCGAGATAAAGGAAAGGATGAGCAAAGGAAAAGCCAAGGGATTTCGTGAGGATGAGCACAATACCCTATGGTTTGAGGACCGCATATATGTACCAAATGATCAGGAGATCAGGAAGCTGATTTTGCAGGAGGCCCATGACTCACCATATTCGATTCACCTAGGAAATACCAAGATGTACCTGGATCTGAAGGATAGATTCTGGTGGACCGGAATGAAGAAGGATATTGCGGAGTATGTAGCAGTTTGTGATGTATGTCAGAGAGTGAAGGAAGAGCATCATAAGCCAGCAGGATTGTTGCAACCATTGCCAATACCCGAATGGAAGTGGGATAAGCTAGGCATGGATTTTATCACGGGATTACCCAGGACTCGTTCAGGCTATGACTCGATATGGGTTGTAGTCGATCGTTTGATGAAAGTATCTCATTTCATCCTAGTGAAGACCACTTACACCAGTGCTAATTTGGCAAAGATATACATGACCAGGATCGTATGTTTGCACGGAGTTCTAAGGACAATTGTATCAGATAGAGGAACCCAGTTTACCTCAAAGTTTTGGAATCAGTTGCATGAAACTTTGGGAACCAGGCTAGAGTTCAGTACGGCTTTTCACCCGCAGACGGATGGACAGACTGAGAGAGTAAATCAGATTTTGGAGGACATGTTGAGAGCTTGTGCACTAGATTATGCATCTAGTTGGGACGATAATTTACCATATGCGGAGTTCTCTTAAAACAACAGTTACCAAGCCAGTTTGAAGATGGCCCCTTTAGAAGCATTGTACGGAAGGAGGTGCAGAACACCGTTGTTGTGGGATGAAGTCCGAGACCGACAGTTGTTTGGACCAGATTTGATTAAAGAATTTGAAGAGAAGGTTAAGCTGATTCGTGATAGACTCAAGGTAGCCCAGTCCAGGCAAAAGAGCTATGCGGTTTCTAAGCGCAAGGAGACAGCTTACGAAGTTAGAGACAGAGTGTATCTTCGTGTATCACCACTCCAAGGAGTTAAGCGCTTTGGAGTTAAGGGAAAGTTAGCACCACGTTTTGTGGGACCATACAAAGTTTTGGAATGTATGGGAGAAGTTGCTTACAAGTTGGAATGGCCCGAAGGATTGTTAGGAGTTCACGATGTGTTCCACGTTTCTCAGTTGAAGAAGTGCTACGCAGAGATGGCTGATATCCCTCTGAGAGATACAGTGCCACTGGAAGCGATCCAGTTGGATAGCGACTTAACCTACCAGGAGAAGCCAGTTAAGATTCTCGAGTTTGCCAGCAGAGTTACACGCAGCAAAGTTATTAAGTTCTGTAAAGTTCAGTGGAGCCACCATACCGAGGATGAAGCCACCTGGGAGCGAGAGGAAGATCTACGCTAAGACCATCCACACCTATTTTCTAGCTAACCCGAATCTCGAGGGCGAGATTCATCTTAAGGGGGGTAGGTTTGTAACATCCCAAATTTACAATTTGGAATGTTATACATTAGATCACCATTGCATATCATATTTTATTGCATTTTGGTTTGATCCTAGAAATTCTACGCAACTCAATGACCCACGAAGAGAGTTGGGGATTTCATTATTTTCATATTCGAGTTTTCTAGAATTTTGAAAAGAGGATCGTTTGATTTTAACTTTTTTCTCTTCAAATATTTCTTTTATAAAAATAAAAGAGAGAGGATAAAATGACTTCCTCAAAATAAAGAAATATCGGATATTTAATATTACAATCAAATAAGATTTTTATTCGTAGTTTTATCACTATTTTATTTGAATTAGGAAAAATATGCGTTCTTCAAAATTGCATTTTAGGCCCAAATAAATGTTCACCTTGTTCGGCATATTTTTAGAGGACGGGGAAAATTTATTTCGGGATTTTAGAGTCCTTTTAGTATTTATTTTCTTTCATTTTCTGCACGTCGGAATTATTCAAAAAAAAGTCAAACCGACTACGGGCCGTACCCGAGCAGGACTCCGCCCGGGGGGGATTTATAACCCGCCACCCCGAGCCGCCCGAGGCATGGCCCCACCGCGCCGCCACTAGCGCCCAAACCCTAGCCACGCTGCCGCCACCGCCGCCGCCTGCGCTACGCCGCCGCCGCCGTTGCCGCCCCATGCCGCCACCCACCGCCCGCGCCGCCTCGCCGGAGCCGCCCCGCCGCCGTCGTTGTCTCGCCGGACCTTGCCGGACTCGAGGTAGCCGCCTCGGTTTTCATGAGAAAACCGATCTATTGTTTCTACAAAAACTCTAGATCCGTTTTTTTAGATCGGTTCAGTTTTTTTTGGTTTAGTTATTTAGTGAACGCCCGTTCGTGCGTTCGTTTTAACGAACGGTTTTCGTCCGTTAGCCGCAGACAGCGAACATTCGTTCGTTAGCCTGTTCGTCAATTTTTCTTTTTCTCGGATTTTCCGCGATTATTTTCGATCGCGATTTTTGTTTCGGTTTTCATTTTAGTATAACTTTTCGCTCGTTTAATGGAATCAGGCGATTCAAATGCCTAGAGTTTCATCTCGAATCCCTCTTTCTATTTAACCAACTTAAACAAGTTTTTGCTACTGTAAAATTTGACTTTAGTCCATATTAGTAAACAAAGCTTGTTTCTTTGGACGTTTGAGTTTTGTTGCTTCGTTTGATTTGGTTCTTTTTGCAAACCGGAGGTCTTAAGTTGAACCTTCTGGTTAGATCTCTTATTTGAGTTTTACCCGTGCCCTTGCTTGATTGCTTATTGTATGCTTGTTTGATTGTGATAGAGTATCGGGAGTGCGAAGCGTGCTACATCGAGTCTCTAGGTTTCATGGATCATCAGCAAGGCAAGTAACTCTTTGATCATACCTCTTTACTACCCAGTTTTATTGCATTAGATCATCCCTCAAACATTGCATGGTTAGGATTTGATAACATGTGGGTATTGGGAAGTAGTTGATGAGGTAGGAAACTATTGCCCTGCATTCAAACCTTGGGAGTTACTACTACGTTGCTTATATTTCTATGCTATGCTCGTAGACGTGGTTTGGGTTTGAGTGTATTCATGACAGATGTGAGTTTTGTTAATTAATGGTTCAACTTAAGGTGGCAACTTTAGCACACATCTGGGTGGATTGAGGCACCTGGGGAAACCAGTGGTTGCATGTATTTTTGGAAATCCCGGGGTACCGTGTGTTTTTCCTATGGACCGCCACCCAGGCTCAAAGGGATCATAAGATTATTCATGCTGGAAACTTCCGCGTGCAGCCACATGCCATTATGGGCTCTGGCATAGTTGATTAAGTTGTGGGAAACCTTTCCATGATGGGCTAGCAGATGTAGGGGATTGTAGGTGTACTGGCCTATCTATCGGTTAAGGGGACCTCTCCGGAAAGGCTGTGTCTCAGTTATCCGTTTCTCAAACATATTGTAGTGCGAGAAATCCAATGGAGGAGATCGAGTCTTGTGGGGAAAAGTGCACAAATCTCTGCAGAGTGTACAAACTAATCATGGTTAGCCGTGCCCCCGGTTATGGACATCACTCTTAAATATAATTTGATTGGGTTATTAATACTTTTAATTGGGATTGAGAGGGGGTTTACCTTCTCAATATTTTTTTCAACCAACTTTGTAGTTAAATTAAATATATTCCTTTGTAGTAGGGAAAATTTGGCTTTTCGCAAAACCTATTAACCATACAGCCTCCACTAGCCATATCTGCATGTAGTGGTAGCTTTACATTGTTCATTACTCTCTTGTGTTACACTGCCAGCATATTCCATGTGCTGGCCCGTTTTGGGCTGCATAGTATCATGTTGCAGACTTTTCAGACGATGAGTAAGGAGCCTTAGGTCGTGGTCTTTCACTCAGTGATGCCGTTGGAGTTGATGGACTCACTTTATATTCCAAGCCTTCCGTTGTTATCGTATTAGATGGCCTTAAGCCATATTTATTGTAATAAGGTCTCTTTTGAGACATTCAATGTAATAAGTCTGTGATTGCTACTCTATTATAATTCCTCATGTACTGTGCGTGTTAGCATTACCGATCCAGGGATGACACTAATGCACAGAGATCAGACTGTTTCAGGTCTGGTCTCTACAGCCGGGCTCCTAGCAGGCGGCCCCAAGCACACTTAAAGTCCATGTCCCCATGACTACGATGAGACAAGGCATGGCAATAGTGAGACCTGCCACCCCAGAATCAGGGGCGGATCATGGCCACAGTGCACCGTACCGGCTAACGATCTCCCACACGGCGTGGCATTGTGGCCTTCCCACCAATGACATCACCCAAGTCAGAGGGGACCCTGTTCCCATGACGGGTTGTCGGTACGGCCCGCAGGCGGCGGGCCCTACCTGCCAGTGAGGAGCCAGAAGGCGGCAAGCTTTGCCAGCTGGCTTGGGGGAAGGCCGGCTTCCAGCAGGCGGCCCTCCCCTTTCCTAGGAGTTTGTGTGCCATTAACCAGAAGAGATGAGGGATGGCTACAGTGAAACGCCCGCCAGGCGGCGAGACTGTAGCCACGCCTTCCCCGACAAAGCAAGCGTCATTAGACGCACGACTATAGTGATGAGCAGCCGGCAAGGCCCGCAACCGGCGGGCGCGGCCTATCGGCCAAGTACAAGATTGTCGGCCGGGCCCACCAGTCGGCAGGCCCCAACGGCCAGCAGAGAAGCCGGCCACAAGAGACACTGACGGCCTGGGCCTACACCCGGCCAGTTTACCATTGTACCCCTGGGGTAGGCCTATATAAACCCCCAGGGCACCCATGCAAAGGGTGGAGACTCTCAGAAAAACACTCACACGTAGAGAGGGAGCTAGGGCTAGCCTTGTTCTTCTTCCTCCTCTAGAGAAATAGCTCAAGGAGCAACTTTTAGCTACTTGTGGAGATAGTGATCATGCGGAGACCCCGTAGAGTAGGACTAGGGGTGTTATCTCCTAGGAGAGCCCCGAATCTGGGTAAGATTCGCCGACGTGCATGTCTTCGCCTCATCCCGTTCCCTGGCACCGGCAACGTCTTATTAGCCCCCTCCATGATAATCCTTTGGCATATGTCGCACGACACCCCCGACAAGCAATCACCTTAATTTACTTGTATAACATGGACAAACTCCACTTTACTTTAGTAGTTAGCAAACTTATCATCTCTACTCTTATAAAAAACGAGTTGGTGATGATGGTGTGCCAGCCATCTTGTAATATAAACCGTCCGATCTATATCTGACGGATATAAAGCAAACTATGACAATTTTACAAAAGATACCCGCACCTCTCTCCACATTTACAAACCAGGCCTTGCCTCGTTCATCGTCCTTATCTCCCACAACCTCATTGCTGAGCAATTAAAAAGGAAGTCTCTAGAACAATCTAGCATGGTGGCCGCTGCCGCATGCCGGCGCCATCCATCCCCATGCATCCGCCCAGTCCGACCACCAGTCACCACCACGCTCCACTCCTCCTCACCTTATCTCTCATCTTTCATTTTTTTGATGAAATTGTTAGATACCAGTTTTCTGATAAAATTCTCGAGATATCATTAGTTTTTACACATGGGATTACTCCTGCATGGGTCAATCACAACAAGTGTTTTGTAAAAAAATGCATATTGATGTTCCATGCAATGCACGAGCATCTTGCTAGTAATTATATAACACAAATCACGAGCAGGAAGAGACATTTTTTTACACAACCACATTAACATGGCCACTTAAATCACTAGCTAAAGTGTAATACCATTATACTTATATCCCGATGCAAAAGGTTGGGTACATGTCCGAAGAGTAGAATCGCACACATGCACTTTGTCTCTCAGAATCTCTCACACACACCAGTTACGTGACGCCCACTTAAGCAGACACGTATGTTACAATTTGTGCACGCGCGGGTACACATGATGGTGCACATTTATTTAAGCCGGATGGGGAACCCAAATAGAACCCACATTCATTCCCCTCCCGCCGCCTCTTCTCTGGTCGCCATAGCCCGGTAGCCATGGCCTCGCCGAAGGTAAGGACATACTCCATACTCCCGCCGGAGCGACGCTTTAATCTGGAAATTTTAGTGGTCATGCATGCATCTTTTTGTGCTAGCACTCCTATATAAGGCTACTCATAGTGGGGAGTATCATATGCTAGTAACATGCATATGATACTAGTGTATGATACTACCTCCATAGTGCATAGTATCATAAACTAGTATCATAGATGATCATATTTATTGCTATGCATGACACAAAGTAGCATAATATTTAACATGATACGGTATCTACCTATGTTACTCTAGAACTCTCTCTCTCTTCTTTAATTATATGCCACATAAGCATGTTTGCTAGTCCCAAGTGCATGTTACCACTTATGTTACCCCCACTATGGCCAGCCTAAGGGCTGACCGGTCGCTTCCCGCGGACGTGCGCGGGCGGTGGAAGAAGAAGGAGAAGGGAAGCGCGTTGTGGAGTAACGTTTTTTACCATATTTTCTTAGGAAACTGATTGCAATAATAGAGTGGTTTTGCAAACTACTAGTACCACCACCACACCCGCATCTGACTGCCCTGGCCGACCCAACCCCCCTCCCTTGCCTGCACGCGCTTCTCGCATGAAACGGTCAGCGTCACCCCGGAACGTCAGTGCCGCATTAATGCCCGACCAGAGCAAAGACGACCTCTCACTGGCGGCGGCTTGAAGCAGCGCGACGGCCGAGAGAGCGCCACTTCTCGGTGCACGCGACTACTCCATGTCGAGGCGGGCCATAGTTTGGATGAGTCTCCATCGTGGGGAGCCACACTAACTGCGATGATATGGACTCCCGTTGCCCACGCTTATGTATCGTTCCATCTATGAAGAACACGTGGGACTGGAACTACGTGGCGGACATGTACCCAGGAGTGGACGTACGAACCTGAGTAATGTAGCACAGTATGTGAAGTAGAAAGGCACAGATAGTATGAGCATGCGTGAAATATACGCATTTGTCTCTTTCTACCACTAAATGTTGTACGTGCAATACCCGGTGATGTTATGGAGTACGTGCCTACTCTACTACTAATATATTAATTGGAGGCACATATTAGGTTTTATATTTGTTTACGTGTATGTCCCGAGACCTTCCAACTAGACATGTCTTTCTCTTCGGGTCGCACTTTGCATCGTTCATGCCACTAGTACTACTACGTGTGGTCTCCAACCCAGAAGTGGAGACGCTCTACCACACTGTTCATGTCCCACTCCTTTCCCTGACGTGTGGGACATCTAGCATGTGCTGTGTTTGGCACTCCTTCGTCGTAAGAGTTGAAACTCTAGCATTCACCAGAAATAAAAAATAAATATAAATTAGAAGTGATACTATACCACGTGGTTCCCTTGCTCCTCGATATCGGAAAGAATACTTCTGTTCACCAACATTTGGGACGTCGACCATCCTGGTCCACTTGCCATGCCCATAGAACTCCAAGGGAGAGTCACACCGATCGTCATGCCGCAGTAATTACTAATGAGCCGTCAAATCACACGCCCAACCTTTCCTACTGTGAAGTTGTTCGGACGAAGGAACCATCATGACTTCGTTGAATTCTGCTTCTTGAACAAAACTACTATACCAACAGTACTGCTAGCTACAGTAGTTACTCCAGCAGGGGCCTCCTTTGGTTCATAGGATAGGATTTTATAGGAATATGAAAATCATAGGAAGTGAGATGACATGCATCTCAATTCCTATAGAGAAAGAGATTCCCTTTGATGCACAGGATAGAAATTTTTCCATTGAGTCTAGGCTAATGTACTGTCAATTTGCTCTAAAAACTACAGTAGTAACTACTCCCTCCGTCTAGGTGTGTAAGTCACCTTACGAAAACCAAATAATACCAAAACACTTAGGCACGGTACATTAACTCCCTTCTCATTTCTTGTTTCAGGACACATCAACCAATAAGAGATGTGGGAAGTGCATGTTTTTCAATTACTTGAGACTACCAAACATCACATGTAGTGGTAATTAGTTCATTGCACGCAATGCTATTAATTAGCAAAACCATTAAATTCTCTCGTTTTCCCCTCTGCCTTGGTCGCCGATACCTAGACGGAGGGAGTAGTACTGATACATGCTTGTAATTAAAAAAACGTACGGGCGACACAGCCACACACACTAACTACTAGTACTACTATTTCTCACATGCTGGCCGTACGCCGTCGTTCTCCTTCCCAGCTTTGTCGGCGACACCCCACCATGCTTGGATCTCCGCCAACCTCTCTACATCAGCGTGTGCGTGCTCTTCTTTCTTGCGGCGGCGGGCCTCTCTTTTCTTGAGTGCTTTCTGACTTTTCCGCTCCCTCTGTGTGGCTTTGGCTGCCTCTTGCTCTACCGCCCATTCGGCCTTGGCAGCTTCAAATTACGCCCACATAGGTGTGAGGTCACAAGCGGCGATGGACTCGGCATGGCGGGATGCCATTGCTTCCCTACCATTCTATGTGCGGTCATGGGGGGCGAGGAACTCGGCGCGGCGGGATGCCATTGCTTCCTTACCGGTTAGTGTGTGGCGTGGTGGCATGAACGACGCTTGGTGACAGCTCTGGGGTGGAGTGGCTGGACAACCGTATAGAGAATTGGTTTGTCAAGAGCTCAAGGACAGAAGACGAAGGAAATTTGGATTCCCCTTCAATCCTGGTCATTTATTACCGAGTAAAATGCATTGGCGGCCATCGGACTTGTCTTGATAGCTCACTTTGATAATTGTATACAGGATATGGTGATTACATGGTCACTGGCTTAGTGTATAGCTCTGTATTTGTCTGGTTGACTAGTCAAACAATCCGCATGCGCCTCATTAGCTCTTTCTTTATCTATCTATCTATGCGGGCCTACCTGTCAGTGGAGAAAGAAATAAAAACCAAAATTATGCGTATGTGAGGAATCAAACCACGGACTCGTCGCTGCAACGCACACTCGTCAGCCAAATGAAAATGAAATACTTTGCGTTAAATGCACAAACGGATTTTTTTATATTATACATGATGCACACATTAGCGCACACCGTCCATAGAGGCAAGTAGCATGTACGCGTGCAGACAGCCAGACACTCATGCTCACGCTGTCAAACTATGCTAATGCATGCATGTCGCCCTGTCAATCAAAGTCCTGCTCATGGCGCAACGCATACATCGAGCCTATCACCTGTGTGCCCCAGCGGTGCCTGACATTACAGTATAGACGTTTGTTGGAGGCCTCCGCAAACACCGAGCATGTATTCACCTAGCTCAACACCAACGGTCATACTCGTGACTCGGTGCCTTGCTCATGTATATCGTCCATCACAATGACAATCTATAAAATAGCCTAGCTAGAGTCGGTACTATGGTACGGAGTATGTACTATCGTGAGAAACCGATCATAGTGCCACTGCAGAAGAGTGTGTGTTTGATCGATTCGTCCATTATTCGTAAGTTATGCATGGTTGTGTGGTGTCTAATGGTGGTCGTCAAAGGCTAGGTAGCGACAAGAGCGGTTGCATGGACGCCTGGTTGTCAATATGTGCCGCATACGCTTCAAAGGCTCGTTATCCATGAGTTCACATTTTACCACCATGCCAGCGTCTGACCGCCCTGGCCTACGGAAACCCCTTCCATCACTAGCGCGCGCTTCTCGCCTGAAACGGCCACCGTCTCTCTAGAATGTCAATGCCGCATTCACCAGCCTTAACTGCAGGTGGAGTTGGTGTGTCACTGACATGCGGGCCAGATTCGTGTTGGGCCCACATGTCAGTGATACAACGCACCTGCGGTTAAGTCACTAAAGCAGCGTCCACATTCACGCCCGACGCAACCTCTCACCAGCGTGGCATAGCAGCAGTGTGACGGCCGAGAGAGCGCCACCCGCACGACATCCCGGTGGAAGCGATTGTTCCGCGTTAACGACACCACAACTATCCTTCCGTCCGCCTCCCACATTAATGACACACGGCTGCCGATGAACCTACTCCGGCGCCAGCCGTCCATCCGTCTGCCGCGGATCATTACCATTCGCCGCTATATTAACTTTAGCCCCAGCTCCCAGCCATAGCCAAAGACCCACACTGATTCTCCTCCGGTCCCTTCCTTCTATTGGCACCACTCCAACCATGGCCTCATGGCACTCCAAAGCACTCTTGGACGTACTGTCGCAGGAGCAGACGAAGGACATCGGTGGCTCCGCTCCGGGCATGCTCCAAAGCTCTCTTGGACGTACTGTCGCATGAGCAGACGAAGGAGATCGCCGGCTCCCCCCCGGCCTCCCTCCGCCGCCACGACCACGAAGTCGGCGCGTGTGCGCGGGAGTAGCCGGCAGCGAGGAAGAGTAGTACACGGTAGGTCGCCGCCGCTCTAGTCCTAGGAAGGCCACCGCTCCTCCACTCAATCGACGCCAAGCTTGGTGGGATAAACATCGGCGGCCAATTAGCCGCTTGACGGCGATGTGGAGGCGAAAATCATCATAACCTTGTGCTCCGGAGGAGGAGGTTATCGAGGCGGATGAGGAGGAGGCAAAGGCAATGGCCAGCTTTCTCAGGTTCATGGCCGGACATGGTGGTTGGGCGCTGGCGATCGTTTAGATTAGGTTTACAGTAGGTTAGTATGGTTTGTGCGAAATATGTAATGAATTTCGTCCAGTTTATAGGAAAAGTTTTCAAAATGTAATGAATTCCATCTGGTTAATTTGAAATTTGCTTTGTTTGCATGAATTTTGTCCAGTTAGTTCATATAGTTGTCGAAAGGTATGCATGTAGCATTGGATGGCATCCATGAGTGTCCTCGGACAGATGTCGGTGTAAATTTGAGGGCCAGCGCTGGAGATTCCCTAACTATCATGCTATAATCGCTAATAGTGCTCCATTATTTCGCAGGGAATAGTTATCCCTCGATGAAAATCAGATCCGCCGTGTTTCGCACTCCTCCCACGTAAGAGTGTAGACTCTTGCTTACATAAAATTGGAGCAAGTGGACGGCACTGTAGCACGTCATATCACTCAAACTAGCCCGCCTAACGCGCGGGAAAGCACCGCCCTTGTCATTTTGTTCTGGATTTCTATGATCGATCGCACGAAAATGTTACGCTTTGCAAGTTCAAAAGGAAAATGCGGGACACTTACGACTTGTATGTGTTGCACTCCCGACAGTCCGGCTCGCACGGCGCTCACAAGAGGGGACACGCGTTGTCTCGCATTTTCACTAACATGTGGGACTGCAATGGAATAAACTCTCGACAGCTGAAATCTAATCGCTTGGCGGGCGTCGGCTGAGAACAGAGAGACGGGGGAGGGAGAAGACATCGCCCGCCCTCCGCGCATGGACTCTAAGGAATATATATGGTGATAATGTGAGGTGGGCCATGCGGGAGTCCGGACCGCTTCCAAGCTCGCTTCTGACCGCCCTGGCCCACCAGAACCCCCCCACCCCACCACCTCCACCTGCGCGCTCCCTCCTTAGGGCATATGTAACGCAATATATAGTGTGTTAAAAGAAACACAATGTATAGCTATGGCATGCAGCCTCTAAGGTGGAGCCGATATGTAACATTAAATATTTACTCTCTCCAACCATCTCAGGCCAAATCTGAACAAATATATGTGCTACAGGGATTGTAAGTAGGGCCAGGGAATTATTTTAGTGCAAAGAAATGGCTTAGAGGCAGCCTCTTCTGTTAGAGGCGACACTAGAGAATTTTCCCTAGAGGCTTGGTCCAGTAGTATATAGCGATAGCCTCTAAGGGCTTAGAGGCAGGTCTAGAGGCAGCAGAATGATACATTGTGGATGCTATCAGACTCCAGCTACCCGCATTCATAGCAAGTAGTACCATGGTTGATAATTGTACCATGGTTGATAAGATAGTCTTATCATAAGTCTTGCATGTAATTTAGATATGAACAAAAAAACATGTGTACAATGGATCATCTCTTAGCCTTATCTTCAATAACAAGTTATTCCTAAAAACATGGTGAAACATATTGTGCTAAGAGATCATCTCTTGTCTTCTCTTAAATAAGAGAAGACAAGCCTTTTCTTATGATTTCTCTTTTGTAGCGACCCGACCTCAGACGGTCAAGTCTCTGTGCTTAAGTGACATCCCTGGATCGGTATGCTGACACACTCGAGGATTTATAACAGAGGTAAATCACATGTATATAGTAACGTAAATATTATTACCTCAATCGAAATAGCGGAAGTAACAACAAGGTTGTGGATTCCCATCAACACCAACGGCAAAGTTGATGTAGAAATCTTAACCCTAACGTATCACTTACTCGTCGTAAGAATCCTGCAACATGAGACGTTGCAGCCACAAAGGGTCAGTACATTGAATGTACTGGCAAATTCACACCATAGGATAATGATGAATAAAGGCTATCACTACATGCATATTTGGCTGGTGGAATGGCTCTATGGTTATAATGTTTTTGCGAAAAGCCAATTTTTTCCTACAACAAAGGAATAGATTTTATTTAACTAGCATGGTAGTTGCAACATCATTGAGAAGGTTCCTCCAACTCAATCCCAATTAAAAGTAATTATCAACCCAATAGTATTAATTTAGAGTGATGAGATACATATGATAATCAAGTACTAGATACTCAAGATTTGTCCATAACCGGGGACACGGCTAACCATGATTAGTTTATACACTCTGCAGAGGTTTGCGCACTTTTCCCCACAAGACTCGATCTCCTCCGTTGGATTTCTCGCACTACATGATGTTTGAGAAATGGATGACGGAGACATAGTTTTCCAGAAGCATTAACTCTCTACTCCGGATAGACTATACCACCTACAACCCACTACCTGCTAGTCTATCTCTTCAAGAGCTTCATGCAACCTACTCAACTATGCTAGAGCCCATAATAGCTTGTGGCTGCACACGAAAGTTTCTAGCATGAAATATCACAGTTCCCTTTGAGCCTGGGTGGCGGACCATAGGATTATCACACGGGTACTCCGGGATATCCTAGGACAACACTGGATTCTTCAGGTGCCTGACAAGCAATCCACCCATATGTGTATTTAAGTTGCCACCTTAAGTTGAACCATTAATTAACAATGTCACATCTGTCATGGTTTCACTCAAACCCAATCCACGTCTACGAGCATAGCATAGCAATATAAGCAATACGTAGAAGTAACTCCCAAGGGTTTGATAAAAATAGGGCAATAGGTTCTACCTCATCAACTACTTCCCAATCCCACATGTTATCAAATCCTAACCATGCAATGTTTGAGGGTGAAGCTAATGCATAAAAACTGGGTATGAAAGGGATATGATCAAAGTGTGAACTTGCCTTGTACTGTTGATGAAGATGATACGCACTCATAACTCTTGATAGTTCTACTCGTCACACTCCGTTCAATCTATCGTGGTAAAGCAATAGTAACCACACATAAGCAATCACTCAGAAGATCGGGAAGAACGAAGAAGATAGTTCGGAGAACATCAAAACCAAGCAAATAACTCTTGCAACATAAAAAAATTTCTAACAGTAGCAAAATTATGTGAATTTGGCCTTATAAGAAAGTTTAGGTCAAGAGCTTCGATTTGCAAAAAGAATCAACTAAATCAGAGTTACGAAACTCAAGTTATGTTCAAAAGAAGTTTGAATATGAAACTGAACAAAATTCAAGATTTGAAAATTTCAAAAAGTTGATGGTACAGGTTCACTGGATAGGTGAAAACAAGATGAAGCTATAGGCACTGGTTTCAACTAATTTGGATAAACGAGTGAAAAGTTATGGCCATTTGAAAAATCAGGGCCAAGCTATTTTACGAAAGAAAAATAGCTACGTCTAAGGTCTAATGTATAAATACGTAGACTAATTGATAATCTAATTATTCTATCGTATTAGTCTAGAAATAATAAATTACGGAAGTATATAAAATTAAAAAAACAAAGAAAGATACCTTTATGAGACAGAGAGAAGACGACTTTGGAGAGAAGAGACAATTTCCAGAAGTCACGCCGGAGAAGAGAAATATATTTTTATTAAATGAATCTAGTCAAACTAAAATATTGATTTAACCCGAATCGGTTGATTTTTGGAGACTCTATGGGTCTACATTTATAGGTGGAAAAGAGGTTTAAGGGTCAAAGGTTAGGCAATATGGGACTAAACGTAGACGAAAATATCCGAAATAGAGAAGAAAAAGGCTAACGGCTTGCATGGGCCTAAAGGCCTCGGCCGGCCGCGCGCCGTACACAGGCTGCATTTTTTTTCCAAAGTCTATTTTTTTTTGAAATTTGTTTAAAAAAACTAAACATTAACGAAAATAAAATAAAACAAAAGACAAAAAAACAAAAGAAAAATGGATGGCCTGCTGCTATGCTACACATGTGGGCGGCGGTTAGTTCCAGGCGCATGTGTAGATTTTCTTTCTTATTTTATATAGAAACATAAAAAAGAAAACTTGATAACGATAATAAAATAAAATTTTATATAGACATATTATATATCAAAAAATTTAGAAAAAGATTTTCTAGAACATGAACATTTCTCTAGTGCCAAATAAAATTCACAAAAGTTCAAATAATTCAAACAGTGCTACTTCTACAATAAAACCCAATAAAAATCATTTTAGAAATACCAAAATTATTTCTTTCTCTCCAATTTTTTGATGTAGGGAATCATTTTACCCTATTTTCCATTTATTTTATTTTTGGAGAAAAATAATTTGAATAAAACCCAAATAACTCCAAATTGAAAATAATTTCAAACGAACTTTAAATTTGATCCTTTTAAACTTCCAACTCGTAGTTCATATATTTTGAAGAAGTCATTTTATCTTCTCTCATGAAAATCATTGAGTTGCTTAAAGTTTCTGAATTTGAAATATTTCCAAATAAAATTCAAATCTTTTCAAAAAACCCTTTTCATTTAATTAAATGGAAGAAGTCATATCATCTTCTCTCAAGGGTTTTGTATTTGAAAAGAATTTGAATTCACAGAGATCAAAATGCAAAAAGGTGAAAGTTTGGGAAAGTCCTTTTATTCCCTCTCATTTAACATTCAAAAAGTTCTGAATTTCACTCAATCAATCACACAATGTCGGGGGTTTGGTGCGACATATGCCAACGTATGACTGGTGGGCCCCGCCGACTGGCCTGGTACGGAGCCGACAGCCCGCGTCCACCGCGGGCGGGTCTTGCCAGCTGCTGCTTACTGTAGCCGCGCTTCTGATGACGCGGGCTTGATCATGAGGTCGTGGCAACAGCCCCGCCGCCTGGCGGGCGATCACTGTTGCCTCTCCCCATCACATCTTGATTAATGGCGCGTGGGGCCCGGGGGAGGGCTCGGCCGACTCCCCCAGGCCGACTCCCGACGGGTCCGACTGGTGGTTCTCCTGCCGTCTCTCGAGGTCTCACTGACTGGTGGGGCCTCCTGCCTCCAGGCCATACAGACAAGCCGTCGTGGGTGCAGGATTCGGCCCTGCGGTGCTGATGTCAGGGCCAACATGGCAACAGCGCCACGCCGCACAGAGATCTTCCGGGGTATGGCGTGTTGTGGCCATGCCTGCCCTTGGTGAGGGGCGGGGGTGGGCTTCACTGTAGCCACGCCCCTGCCTCGTCCCCTTGGATGAGGTCATGGGGTTTGTTGGAGTCGTAGGCCGACTCCCCAAAGCTGGCTTCTCTAGAAGTCGTCCCTGGGACTCGGCCGTGAGCGGGCAGTCGGCCGTCTTGCCGTCGACTCCTCAGGAGGCGGCTCTTCGTCCTGGGGTCTTGAGGGGCGCAGCCTACCCTGATGTCTTGAAAGGTTCTGGGACTCGGGTTGGCCTACCCGCGGCCCATTACTCCGACAGTAGTCCCCGAAGCTGGTGACGCGCCGCGGACGATCGGCCGAGAAGCCTCAACAGTTTCTCTTTCCGGGTGCTCAACACATGGTCTTTGATTGACTTCTGCAGGGCCGATTAGAAGGAGTCGGACTTGCTCAACTCGGACCCACTCAATTATGACTCGCTCGGTATTTCGAACGTCGCGGCGGGATTTAAGTGGCGTCATAGCTAAGCCTCCGAGCCGCCGCCCGCTCTAGGCCTATCACGCGAGGGCACATGGCTAGGCCGTCCTGCCAGCCTACGCGCGCGACGGGACAGGCCCATAGGCGGGGCCCTCCACTACCGCGCCTCGGCACCCGAGCGGATCCGCGGCGGCCCCGGTGGACGGTTGGGATTCCCGTGGAGTTACTGCGCACAGTAACTTTATCGTGGATCGTGGAGGTCGTGGGGTCGTGGGCGCAGTAAATCCCCACGTCCGCCCACTCGGCTTCGCAGCCCACGAGGCTATAAGTAGGGGGAAGAGGGGGGCACGCGCACCCCTCCTTCCCACTACTCCTCGTTCTCTTCCTTCTTGCTGCTCCTCGCTCTCCTCCTTCCTCTTCTCTTCTCCGCTCCGCCGCGTGCCCAAGCTCCGGCGAATGCTTCGGCGACTGCTCGTGATGAGTTCTTCCTCCGCCGCCGCGCCTCCCCCAGTGCGCTCCGGCACCTGGGACGGCTCTGAAGTTCATGAAGACCACATCGAGTTCCTCCGCCGGAATCGTCGGCTCCCCGGCGAGGATCGCGTGCGGGTGCGTCTTGCCCCGAAGGGGGAGATTTCACCCGCACCGCAGGAGGGTGAGCGGGTCATCTTCCGCTCGCACTGCCTGCGCGGGCTGGGGCTGCCGGCGAGCAGTTTCTTCCGGTCCTTCCTGGAGTTCTACGGCCTCCAGCCGCACCACCACACCCCCAACGGAGTGGTGCTGCTGTCCGCCTTCGTGGCCATGTGCGAAGGCTTCCTCGGAATCCTCCCCACCCTCGAGCTCTGGGGGAAGTTCTTCTTCTCCAAGCTCGGCACCTAGGCTGCGGGCGTGCTGGCTCAGTGCGGCGCTTTCATCGTCGTGCGAAGGTCGGGGGCCGACAATCCCTTCCCCTCCATCTCGCTGATCAAGTCGGTGAAGATGTGGCAGAGATCCTACTTCTACGTCAAGAACGCCTCTGCGAGGGGAGACCGGGTCAACTTGCCGGCTTTCGAAGCTGGCCCGCCGGCTGGGCGACTGCCTAACTGGTCGTACCGGGCCAAGTCGCTGACGCCTGCGGGAGCCGGCGCCATCACGCGACTCCGAGTGCTGATGCAGTCGGAGGGTCTGACTGGTCCGGACCTGCTGGCCGCCTTGGTCTCGCACCAAGTTCTCCCACTCCAAGGCCGCCCCCATATGATATGCCAGATGAGCGGGCACCGCGACCCAAGTCGGATGTGCACCAAGGAAAAGCCTCACGAAGAGGTGGCCTTCATGGTGAACTACCTCTCGGACAGCAGGCTCCTGGAGGATTGGCGGTTTGGCAAGGAGCCGTATTCCCGCGCCAACCCCCCGCCCGTGGTGAGTCTCCTTTCCTTTCTTTCTTTTGATTGTCTTCTTCTTGCCGAGTTTTGTTTTGACCATTCGGTCTTGGTTAGAATCCCCTCCTTCACCCACCAGCCGGCACCTCGGGGCCAGCCCGCGAGTTCCTCTCCGACCGGGCAGAGAGCAATGTCGACGACCCCGATCTGGGGGCAGCGGCTCTGGAAGATGACGCTGAGGGAGGAGGAGGAACAGCGGGCGACTTCAGGCCTTCAGCCACTTTCGCCGACTGGCCTGACGACGACGCCGAGGGAGAAGTCGCCCCTCGCCATCGGCCAGGAGCCAGCCAGCCTGGGGCGGGCTCTTCTGCCATGCCGGGCGCTCCAGGCGGCGGGAAGAAGCGCAGGGCCTTGCCGACCTTGTTCGGTAGTCGGCCGAAGAAGACCAAGGGTTCGGCTGTGGCGACCCGGCGGGACGAGGCGGCCGCAAAGGCCATCCGCTTCCATAAGGAAGTGAAGAAGCCGCCGTTGGTCTCCGTGTAAGTATTCTATCTTCAAAGTTTTATTCTTTCTTTGTGATTTGTCTGAGTCTCTGCTTGCCCCTCTTGCTTCAGGGCTCATCTCTCTCTTGAGAGGGTCACCGCCGCCTCCGTCATGGGGTCAGCGGAGAAGTCTGCCACCACTCGGCGGATTGACCCCGCTGCTGACCTCCGGGAGGCGACGGAGCGGAATGCGCAGGAGAAGCGCAACGAAGAAGAGGCCCTCCGCCTGGAGAAGGCAGAGGCCGATAGGGCGGAGGCCGACAGGGTGGAGGCCTCCGCTAAGAAAAAACTAGCGGAGGCCGAAGCCGCCGCCGCGGCGAAGCAGCAGGCTGAGGAAGCCGCACGCCGCCAGTCGGCGGTGCTCGTCACCCCGCTGAACTCTGCGCCGCCGCCTCCAGAGTTCACGTGGCAGACTAGGGAAGCTGGTGGGGAGAACACCGTCGTGGAGGGGGAGGGCGGCGACCCCTTTATGCCGGATGCGAACGTTCCGCCGCCGCCTCCGCCGCCGTCTGAAGGTGCGCAGGGCGAGCAGCCGGCGGGCCCTCCGGTGCCGCCGACCGAAGACGAGGCCGTGGCGAGGCTACTTCTCCAAGTCGGCTCACCAACGCGCCGCCGTCTGGAGAAGGCGACTTCGGCGCCCCACCCCCTGGAAGTCGGCGCTGCCAGCTCGGCGATCCTAGATGCCGAGGCGACGAGCACCGCGCCCATTGGGTGGGTGCGAGGAGGCGGCACAGGGCCGCTGAACCAGGCGCTTCTGGACGTCCAGGCGAAGCTTCGTGCCGAGGGCGACGCTCTCCAGAATTGCACCAAGGCGTACCTGGCGTCGCGGGCGGCCGTCCGGGTATGTCTTTCCTTTTGGCCTTTGTTTTTCTTGTTCCTCTCTGTGGGGGCGCACCAGCGCACCCACTGGGTGTAGTCCCCGAGTTTCGGGCTGGCTGCTGAGCAGGCATCCCAGAACTCCAATTGATGAACTTTGGGTATTAACTTTTTGTCTGAAATGTTCGTCGCAGGATTACCACAACCTCCGTGTCACTGCCTTCAACCGTAACGTTGAAGAGTTGGGCAAGCGGACCGCCGATCTATCGGAGAGTCGGAGTAAGTCCTTTTCCTTCTTCGCGGGGGCGCGCTGGCGCACCCGCGGGCTGTAGTCCCCGAGATTCGGGCTGACTGCTGAGCAGTCAGGCCGGATCTCCCCGGCGACCTTCTTTATTAGTGGCTTGATGCCTTCTTTCTTTCTTCTTCTCAGGGGCCAACGCTGCTCTTCAACAGTAGCTGAGCAACGCCAACTCTGCTTTGCGCGCCAAAGAGGAGGAGTGCAGCAAGCTCGCCACGGAGCGCGATCTGCTGGCCGCTCAATTGGCAGAGCAGAAGGAGCTGCTTGTGAAGTCACAGAGGGAGGCGGAGGAGACGGAAACCGCCCTCTTGGCCGAGTTCGCGAGCGAGCGCTCCTCCTGGTCTGACAAGGAGGCGCTGCTGTCCTCCGGCTTCCACGAGATTGAAGACATCGTTGATGGTGAGCCTCTTTATTTTCTTTCTTCGAGCAGCCGATTTAAGTCGTGCTGACTCCTGGTTTTTGACTAGCTTCTTCGTTTCTTTGCGTCTTTGCAGACTTCTTCCCTGGGCAGTCGCAGGCCGCCATCCAAGCCATCGAGGCTGACCATGAAGGTCGGAGGGCGGAGGGCGCAGAGATTGCCGCCGATGCCCCCCGAACTCTTGACGAGCACATCCTGAGCATCGAGGCTCGCCTTCGGCCGGCTCACCAGATGATGCGCCGGCTTCAGCTTGTTGGTGCCCAGGCGATTGCCGCCCTATGGCCAGATATGCAGGCTCCACGCACCCCCAGCCTGACGGCCGACTGGCTGGAGGTCACGGCTGGTCGTCTTGAGGCCTAGAAGGGCTCTTCGGCCTGATCTGGAGCGCGTCGGGCCTTGGAGTTCGTCAAGGCATGGTATCCGGGGCTGGACCTAGACCGGCTGGCCACGCTTCGATCGGAGGCCCAGCCGGAGCTGGCGGCCACGGAAGACGCCCTCGTCAAGCATGCTGCGGCGATCGCCGAGTACACCGACACCAACATCTTCGTCCCCGAGCGGTCTGAAGACAGCGAGGAGGTACCGTCGGAGTGGTTTGGGATGAACCCAGACTACAGCGAGGATTCGGCGGAGGTGATTGGCTCCAGCGTCGAGGAAGAGGGCGTGGCGGAGGACGGAGGCAAGGCGGAGGCGGAGGCACCAGAAGACGGAGGATACGGCCAGCCTCAGCTCGACCGTGCCTCCAGCAACGAGCCGCGTGTGACCGACCCGAGTGCCGCTGGAGGCGATCAAGCCGAGACTAGCCAGCCGGCCGCCCCGACGCCTGGCGCTGGTGCCTCCTCAGACCCTCCGAGTCCGTCTGCTGCTTCCTAAGCTGCCGCTGTATCATTGTTTTGTCTGCTTCAGTAGTCTTTGAAGAACTTGTTAATTCACACAATTCCACCCGCGGGGTGTATTTTGAACTTCTACTCGAAAATTCGGCCAAGGGCCTATGTTATGTAAATATATTTATCTGAGTTCTATCTTTTCTTGCTTATTGCTCTTTTGGCTTTTTGCCTTTGCCGCTTTCTCTTAGTTGCCTGCCTTGCCAATCGGACAGCCGCTCTGGGGACTGTTGCTGGATCAAGTGCTTGGCTACTTTGGGAAAGCGAGTACTTAGCCGTTTTTAAGAGTCTTTGAGCAAGTTGGATAGAAGGCAGCAATCTGACTATCCAAGAGTCGGTTTGCGGGAAAGGCTGGAAGCCGTCTTGAGCTATGTTCTATGCTTTGAGTCCTTAACCATTTTTCATGCGAACACCCATTCTACCTTACCTCTGCCCACCGTACAGTCGCTCTGCGAGCTGCGGCTTCTGACAGAAGACGGTTTAGGTATTACACACTACTTGTCCGACTGCAGGAAGCATTTCATAGTGCAAGGCGGCAAGTCCCCGGGCCGACTTGTCGAGCCCGGTGCCAAGCGGCATGACAAAGAGTATCATACTTGTAGGCATAATTTTTATCATACAGACAAAAGAGGGCAGTCCCCGAGCTCGTCTCGGGGGGCCCGAAGTCTTGGTACTTTAATACAAAAGGTAGCGTGGTACATACTGCATCAACTATAAAATCTTCGGAGGAGATTTGCATTCCATGGCCGCTCTGTCTCCTTGCTGGAGTCGTCCCTCTTTCATGCTCAGGGCTTCTGAGCGTCGATCAGGTAGTAGGAATCGTTGCCCAGTACTTTGCTGATGATGAAAGGGCCTTCCCAAGGCGCCGACAACTTGTGTTGGCCGGCTGTTCGCTGGATCAGCCGAAGCACAAGGTCGCCTTCTTGGAAAGATCTTGGCCTGACCTTCCTGTTGTGGTATCGGCGCTGGCTCTGCTGGTAGATGCTGGACCGGCTGAGTGCCAACAGCCGGCCCTCTTCCAGCAGATCGATGCCGTCTTGTCGTGCTTCTTCAGCTTCCTCCATGGTGTACATGGTGACTCGTGGGGAGTCGAACTCTATGTCCGTTGGGATGACCGCTTCGGCACCGTAGACGAGGAAGAAGGGAGTGAAGCCAATTGACTTGTTTGGAGTCGTGCGCAGACTCCAGAGGACGGCTGGCAGCTCGTCGAGCCAGCAGCCAGCCGAGCGCTCCAGAGGCTCGATCAGCCGAGGCTTGATACCGGACAGGATGAGGCCGTTTGCTCGCTCCACTTGGCCGTTTTACTGCGGATGGGCGATGGACGCTAGGTCTAGTCGGATGCCCTGTGTTGCGCAGAAACGGGCCAAGGCGCCTTTGGCGAAATTTGTGCCATTGTCGGTGATGATGCTGTGTGGTATGCCGTACCGAATTGTGATATCGGAGATGAAAGTTACGGCAGTCAGACCATTCATCTTCTTGATTGGCTTTGCTTCTGTCCACTTGATGAACTTGTCCACTACGACAAGTAAGTGAGTTAAACCACCTCGTGCTGTTTTGAATGGTCCCACCATGTCTAGACCCCAAACTGCGAAAGGCCAGGCAATGGGGATGGTCTTGAGTGCAGAAGCTGGCTGGTGCGGCTTGGAGCTGAACTTCTGACACCCTTTGCATTTTTGGACCAGCTCCTTGGCCTCTTCCAAGGCAGTTGGCCAGAAGAAACCATGAAGAAAGGCTTCGGCGATGAGTGCTCTAGAAGCCGCATGGTGGCCGCACTCGCCTTGATGGATGTCTTTTAGAATCGCTTGGCCTTGCGCTGGCTCTACGCAGCGCTGGTAGACACCAGTGACGCTGTGCCTGACCAGCTCTCTGTTGACTATGGTGTAGGGTGCCACCCGGCGTTGTATTTGCCGAGCTGAAGTTTCATCAGTCGGCAGCTCTTTGTTCACCAGGAATTTGAGGATGGGCTAGGCCCATGAGGGTGCCGCTATTTCTTCGATTGCCAGAACTGCGACTTGGACAAGGGCGGTTGGGCTGGGAGGCGGCGGGCTGGAGTCAACAACCGCTTGCTGGGTTAATGAAGTCCCCAGGCCAACTGGCGCGGCCCTTGGGTCGAGTTCTGGAGTCTTCAAGTCCACTGTCGCAGTCCCCGAGACGGGTTCGACTGTGGCGGCTTTGGAGTCATCTGCCAAAATCCCCGTTCCGACTGCCGGAGCTCTGGAGCCGGATCCGCCGTCTTCGGGAGGATCCGGCACACAAATGGAGTCTGATTTTGGTGAAGGCTTGATAGACGGCTTAAGGAGGCGTTGAAGGGCGACGCCAGATGGTATTGCTTGGCGGGTAGAGCCTATTCGTGCCAAGGCATCTGCTTGGTCGTTGTCGTTTCTTGGCACATGGAGAAACTCGCACCCTTCGAAATACCCGCTGAGTTGCTGCACGAGGAAATGGTAGCTCGCCATGTTTGCATCCTTCGCGTCCCAGTCGCCAGATGATTTCTGGACCACTAAGTCCGAGTCGCCATAACACAAGATCCAGTGGATGCCAAGCTCTTTGGCAAGCCGGAGCCCATGAATGAGCGCCTCGTACTCGGCGACGTTATTGGAGGCGGCAAAGTGGATTTGCAGCGCATATTTGAGCTTGTCACCTTTGGGAGAGGTGAGGACGACGCCGGCTCCCAAGCCAGTGCGCATCTTGGAGCCGTCGAAATGCATCCGCCAATGGGTGGAATCAGGTGCTGGAGGTAGGTACTGGGTCTCGGCCCAGTCGACGAGGAAGTCGGCCAGTGCTTGTGACTTGATAGCGGTACGGGGCTGGTAGTGGATGGTCTGGGAGCTAGCTATATGGCCCACTTGGCCACTCGGCCAGAAGCATCTCGGCTGCCAATGATCTCGGCAAGTGGGGCCGTGCAGACCACCGTGATTGGATGCTCTTGAAAGTAAGGCTTCAATTTCTTGGCAGCAAAGTGTACGCCATAGCACATCTTCTGGTAGTGGGGGTAGTTCTGCTTGGAGGTCGACAGTACCTCGCTCAGGTAATATACCAGTCTCTGGACAGGCAGCGCCTTGCCTTCCTCCCTGCACTCCACTACAATGACTATGCTGACTACTCGGCTGGTGGCGGCGATGTACAGGAGCATAGGTTCCTTGGGAGTCGGAGCCGCCAGGACGGGTGGAGTAGTCAGCATCTTCTTCAACTGGTGAAAAGCTTCGTCCACCTTATGGTTCCACTCAAAAAAAGTGGTCTTCTTCATGAGTTGGTATAAGGGGAGAGCTTTCTCGCCCAGCCGACCAATGAATCAGCTGATGGACACTAAGCAGCCGGTGAACTTCTGCACATCCAGCAGTCGGCTGGGTACACTACAAGAAATATGTCAACTTATGACCTTCTGTCAGTGACCCTCGAAGAATTGGTCATAAATTTATGACCATTTTAGACCAATTGGTCAAAAGCTGTCTGGGGGCTCCAAACCCTAAACCATTGCGACCATTTTGGTCAGAAAGGTCATAATTTCCTTACACGAAATGGTCATAATTGTGGTGGGTTGCGATGACTAGGCGCCATCTCATCAGTTTTGCCTATGTGTCATGTCCATGTGGCAGTTTTTGCCCTAGGTTGTGAAGCAACCTATATTTCTGTCATTCCCAAAATTCCCAAAAAAATCTCATAAATTCTTTGGGTCATATCTTCGTCAAATATGTAAAAACCTTCCTTTCCTAGTTCAAAAATAATTCAAAAATATTCATTTTCCTATTATGTTCAGAACAACAGTTTGTGAAGGAAGTACCACTTTGGCATGTCCAAATAGTATCCATTTTCTACAGTGCTTTCCTATGCCAAAATAACCATCCTCCACCAAATGCTAGCTCAATACATTCATTATTTTGAGCCGAGCTTCAACATTCGTAGTTATGTCCAGCGTGGTAGTTTGCAAAGAAAGTACCACCTAGGCTCCTCCTTTTGAGCTGAAAATTTGTGAACACGGTCTTCTTAGTAACTGATCATCCTCAGCCAAAACTCAAGCCCATTAGCCATGTACATTTCCCGTACCGCTAATCAAACACTTGGCTGCTAATTCATGTTTGAGTATCGATCGGTCTCCTCATGAGAATCTTATGTTGTAATTTTCTTCCTAGCACCAACCTGGGGAGTGCCCAACCCACTAGACATGCCTAGGCTGCACAGAACACATGGAAACGTCATGGTCGCGCGGTGACCACGCGGCGGGCATGCGAGTTTACGTGCTCTAGAGTTGGGGCCCTCGGCCGCCGCCCAAACCTCGACGTATCGCCACCAGACCATGTATTTATGATTAAATAGGTCCTTATGTAACTAGAAATGATTTTTGGAAAAAATAAATTGCAAACTATGAGGCAGCTGCAGTTCAAATTTGACCCGCTTCCAACTGAATCAGTGGAAATATTTCTTTTTCACGAGAGGTGGATCAAATTTTTTTACACCCAACCATTTTGTCAATTGTGCATTAAATATGTCCTAGTATTTTATAAAAATGATTTGGTCCAATTTTTCAACAATTATTTGGTAGTTCCTTCACAAAAAAACCTCCTTTCGAGCACTCGAAAAATGGAAAATGGTTTTTTCGTCCAACGAAAATGAAAACTTCCTTAGACAACATTGTTTGCCATTCCAATATGCACTCTTGTGCACAATATGAGATCATTTGAACAAACTATGCCATGAATGTGGCCATAAGATTGATCATTTGGCTTGAAAGCCATTGATCTCCACACATGATAGCTCGTTTCTGAGAACACTTTTTTATAATAATTGTTGTATTACAAGTTTGTTATTTTCCTAGGAACTTGGCCACATATGATGACACAATGCGAAGGTTTCCCAATTTTTTGATTTTTATTGAATTTTTTATGACTGTTTCAAAATGCGGTCAAAACGGCGGGAATGACCGTTCCTAGCTAGTGGTTGAATCTTGGAATTTTGTTGGTGTTTCTCTGATTAAAAAGATACTTATGTACCTAGAAATGATTTCTGAAAAAAAATAAATAGCAAACTATGAGGCAGCTGCAGTTCAAATTTGACCCGCTTCCAACTGAATCGGCGGAAATTTGTCTTTTTCACGAGAGGTGGATCAAAACTTTTTACACCCAACAATTTTCTCAATTGTGCATTAAATATGCCCTAGTATTTTATAAAATTGATTTGGTTCAATTTTGCAACAATTATTTGGGAGGTCCTTCACAAAAAAACCTCCTTTTGGGCACTCAAAAAATGGAAAATGGTTTTTTCGTCCAACGAAAATGAAAACTTCCTTAGGCAACATTGTTTGCCATTCCAATATGCACTCTTGTGCACAATATGAGATCATTTGAACAAACTATGCCATGAATGTTGCCATAAGATTGATCATTTGGCTTGAAAGCCATTGATCTCCACACGTGATAGCTCGTTTCTGAGAACATTTTTTTTAAATAATTGCTGTATTACAAGTTTGTTATTTTTCCTAGGAACTTGGACACATATGATGACAAAATGCGAAGGTTTCCCAATTTTTTGATTTGTTTTGAAATTTTTATGCCCGTTTCAAAATGCGGTCAAAACGGCAGGAATGATCGTTCCTAGCTAGTGGTTGAATCTTGGAATTTTATTGGTGTTTCTCTGATTAAAAAGATACTTATGTACCTAGAAAATGATTTTTGAAAAAAATAAATAGCAAACTATGAGGCAGCTGCAGTTCAAATTTGACCCGCTTCCAGGTGAATCGGCGGAAATTTGTCTTTTCCACGAGAGGTGGATCAAAACTTTTTACACCCAACAATTTTCTCAATTGTGCATTAAATATGTCCTAGTATTTTATAAAATTGATTTGGTCCAATTTTGCAACAATTATTTGGGAGGTCCTTCACAAAAAAACCTCCTTTTGGGCACTCGAAAAATGGAAAATGGTTTTTTCGTCCAACGAAAATGAAAACTTCCTTAGACAACATTGTTTGCCATTCCAATATGCACTCTTGTGCACAATATGAGATCATTTGAACAAACTATGCCATGAATGTTGCCATAAGATTGATCAGTTGGCTTGAAAGCCATTGATCTCCACACGTGATAGCTCGTTTCTGAGAACACTTTTTTAAGATAATTGCCGTATTACAAGTTTGTTATTTTTCCTAGGAACTTGGCCACATATGATGACACAATGCGAAGGTTTCCCAATTTTTTGATTTGTTTTGAATTTTTTAGGCCCGTTTCAAAATGCGGTCAAAACAGCGGGAATGACCGTTCCTAGCTAGTGGTTGAATCTTGGAATTTTGTTGGTGTTTCTCTGATTAAAAAGATACTTATGTACCTAGAAATGATTTTTGAAAAAAATAAATAGCAAACTATGAGGAAGCTGCAGTTCAAATTTGACCCGCTTCCAGCTGAATCGGAGGAAATTTGTCTTTTTCACGAGAGGTGGATCAAAACTTTTTACACCCAACAATTTTCTCAATTGTGCATTAAATATGTCCCAGTATTTTATAAAATTGATTTGGTCCAATTTTGCAACCATTATTTGGGAGGTCCTTCACAAAAAAACCTCCTTTTAGGCACTCAAAAAATGGAAAATGGTTTTTTCGTCCAAAGAAAATGAAAACTTCCTTAGGCAACATTGTTTGCCATTCCAATATGCACCCTTGTGCACAATATGAGATCATTTGAACAAACTATGCCATGAATGTGGCCATAAGATTGATCATTTGGCTTGAAAGCCATTGATCTCCACATGTGATAGCTCGTTTTTTAGAACACTTTTTTCAAATAATTGCCATATTACAAGTTTGTTATTTTTCCAAGGAACTTGGCCACATATAATGACACCATGCGAAGGTTTCCCAATTTTTTGTTTTTTTTTTGAATTTTTTATGCTCGTTTCAAAATGTGGTCAAAACGGCAGGAATGACGTTCCTAGCTAGTGGTTGAATCTTGGAATTTTTTTGGTGTTTCTCTGATTAAATAGATACTTATGTACCTAGAAATGATTTTTGGAAAAAATAAATAGCAAACTATGAGGCAGCTGCAGTTCAAATTTGACCCGCTTCCAGCTGAATCGGCGGAAATTTGTCTTTTTCACGAGAGGTGGATCAAAACTTTTTACACCCAACCATTTGGTCAATTGTGCATTAGATATGTCCTAGTATTTTAGAAAATTGATTTGGTCTAATTTTGCAACAAATATATTATAGGTCATTCACAAAAAAACTTATTTTGGGCACTCGAGAAATGAAAAAAAAATGTCGTCCAAAGAAAATGAAAACTCCCTTTGTCAATATTGTATGCAAATCCACGATGTAAACTTGTGCAAAATATGATATCATTTGAACACATATTTGATAGGACTTTCACAAAAAAATCATTTTGAGCACTGAAAAATGGAATTAAATTTTTATCTTGAATTGATCACGAACAATTTATATGGTCATAAGGCCATCAAATGGTTTGTTGCGTTCTGATTGGTCCATGGGCATATCACGCGGATCACGCATCAACCACCGTCGGATGCTTCCGCATCCAACGGCAGCCTTCACCCTTCACCCAACCACAACCCAACTACCCAAACCCTAACTCAGATCCTCTCCCCTCTCCCCCGATCCACTCCCGCCGCCGCCTCTCCCCTCTCCCCCGATCCACTCCCGCCGCCTCTCCCCTCTCCCCCGATCAACTCTCGCCGCCTCTCCCCTCTCCCCAGACTGAGAGAGAGGCACCGCCGCAATGGAGAGAGGGGCGCCACCGTGGCTGGCTTGCTCGCAGGCGCGTGCGTGCGCCGCATCCACCTACCCAAACCCTATCCAAATCCCATCAATCCCCTTCTCCCATCGCACCCCTCCTCCCCCCATCTCCTCGCCGCCGCCATCGACAACGCTCCCCTCGATCCCTACCACCGCCGTCTCCCTCCCTTAGATCGAGCTCCCCCTCCCCTCTCCCTCCCACCTCTCGAAGCTCCCGCGTCCCACGGCCGCGCACTGTGCTCCTCTACAGCTTCTGCGGCGACGCAGCCGCCGCTGACTACTCTCCTTCCTCCTTCCTCCAGCACTACTCTCCAACCTCACCTCTCGCTTCGCCGTCCCGCACTCGCCGGGGCCCTGTAGTGCCGCTCAGTCCCTCATGCTCGGGCCCAACGAGGTCGCGCACACACTCACCAGCACACCCGTCTTCACTGTCTGCAACTCCAGCAACGTGTTCGTGCTCGTCTCCGACCCCGCCGCTGGTCTCCGCTCCATCGGTCTCCTCTGCTTCCGCTCCAAGGACGCTGACGCCCTCCTCTTCGTTCGAGGTCGCCGGAACCACGACGGCCGGTGCGCCCGTGCGTGAGGAGACGACGAGGACCCCGACAAGCCATGCAGGGCCAGCAAGAAGGCCGCCGCCCCAGCACCAGCAGCAGCAGTACCCCCAAGGTATCGCGCACGCACACGCCCTGATCCCACCCCCTCCTGATTTGTGAGTTGCTTGGTCCCGATTTGACTAATGCGTCGCTGCAATGTTCCGTTAGGGACGAGACCACCGGCGCCCACCAGGATCTCCGCCGCTGCACCTTGGTAACGATTGCGTGAGAAAGCACCGCAGGTGGGCGGCTGCATCTGAGGCTGAGGAATCAGGTGCTGGATTGTAGTTCAGAGCCCTTCCCACCAGTCTTCGTTTTGCCTCTTTGCTCAAAAGTGTTAAATGCTAATCATTGGCTTGTCGGGATAGACGCACTGCTCGTCCAAACCAATTATCATCTTCTACCTCCTAGTAGTAGTACAAAAATTATAAGGAAATTCACTGCAATGTTGTCAGAATGTAAATTTAGTGCCTGGTTCAGTTTGGAGCATGTTAATTTAGATGATCACATGTTTCTATAGAGTAAATATCACCATTTGTCATGAAATGTTGCTACAGAGTGAAGATGTAGAACTTCTGTTTGTTCAGGCAGCTGCTTCATTATATCAAATGCACCAGATACTTATGACTTCTTTTATGATCTTGTGGCTGGTCTAGAGCAAAAACAGAGTTGCATATGATTTCTAGGTACTAGTAGTCTAATTGTATTCGAGATGCGATACACTGAAGGTTAATTATACATATGCACACAACAAGTATACAGTATTGTAATATACATTTCACATGTGTCCTATCTTAGAAGCTCCACAATATTCATGTGTATACAATAATTTATCGAATGAGGCACTATGATTCTGAATTTTTAGATTGTTAGCTCTAGCTTCATAAGCAAACTTATGTGAATATACTTTGCAGAATCATTGTATAGCCTCTTTGTTTATGTGGGGTTCTTATTCATTTGATTTCGTCCTCCTGGCAGGCACCTTTTGTACATTGAGCAACAATGGCGAATTCGAGTGGATGATGGAAGGCCTCAGTTTGGGGCCAAGAAAAGGCATGGACGAGGCCATTTCTACAAGGTCTTTCTCGATCAGTTGAAATATTTGGTTTTCCACGACTTAGACTATTGGGGCAGACTTATCAAGTCGTTGCTCTTTATGTTATGTTATACCACCTGCATATGCATGCTCTAGCTTCTAGGTAGTAGAAGAATTGACATGTAGGATGCAAGATCAAGTTGGACTACTCGGGTGTCAAGTTGGTGTTGTACTGTAGTCTGTAGTATGAACCTGCATATGCACCTACATGTGTAGTCAGTAACTAGTACTACTGCTTGAACTCAAAATTTCTTTTACAATGAATAAAAAGATGAGCATTTCTCCAGCCAATGTCTGCAGTAGTTACTGCTGTGTAATCATCGGCTGGACCTATGCATTTCATCAAAATTTGCAATGATGTTTGTTGCCTAAGTAACTAGAGAATTATAGAGGCCTGAGATTCTTATTTTGTTGTACTTGTACATGTAGCATTGTTTTGGCACTATGACCTAAAGTAATCAGTCGGCCAATTGCAGTCTTGGCATGCTCTGTTGCTCTCCTAGTTGTTAACCTATGTGTAGTAGTACGTAGGAATAGAGGTATGCTAAATCTGGCATTTTCAAGTATGTTGTGTTGCTGTGACTGCTCTCAGTTTAATAATTTCAAATCTTCTGGCATTTTCAAGTATGCACAGTGTATTAGTGTATCATCATCTGTGTTATATGTTTCCGCCACGGAATCAACGAAATGTTCCTGCAATAAGATGTATTTATTTAGATGAAGTATCCGCTTTCCCTGACATAATATGTTCATGTTCACGACAGGCTGCCTGCAAATTGCTGGATGCAACATCAATGTAGCTATGATCCGCGCACGACCCAACCTTGAGGAGAGCACCTCTACGAGCTGGGATCTCTGGATGGTAATGTTCTCCAGTATCAATCCCTCCTCACCTAGCACAGATTCCTGATTTACTGCTTATCTGCGTGCCAAATCCATGCCTGGGACCGACCAAACACTCTGATTTGAGTTGGCCATGTTGTTCATGTTTGTTGATATTCTACAAGTATATGTGAACTGATTAGCTAGCAATTTGGACTAGTGGATGGAGTCTGGTACATGTAAACGGTTTGGCATTGTCATTCTGGGCATATTCTCTAACTTTAGCCTGCAAGATCATTGAGCATATCTGAATTGTTTACCAATTTGGATAGGTAGGTGGGGTCTGGTACATGTAGGTGATTCGTGAACACACAACCAGGATGATTCCTATCCTACCTATGCTGTGCATATTGCTTCCTAGCTAGTGATGGCGGTCGCAGGTGCAGTACCTGCTGGTTAGTACCTACTGGTTGTTACTATCGCTGGCAGTTAGTGTTCAACATCTATCGCTTTAGCACCAAGCGACTAAACAATGTTTTGGTAAAGCTTTCAGAAATCAGTTTGCAGTGTTGAATCAGTACACATCTTTTACCTTCAATTTGGTAGTATGAAAAACACATTAGTAAATCTGAGTAACTTTGACATATTTTCTCTATTAACTTGCACTGGATTGGTAACCGTGATTGCCTTGTACTTAATTCTGCTAACACTGATCTTGTTACTGTTAATTTGTTATTGCCATGGTGTTTATGCTATTTAGAATAAGATCCATGCATCAATTCTAAGTTCTTGTCTCTCTGAAGGGACACTTCTAGCTTCTACGACCCAGACTTGTTAACTATTGTTTCTTACTTTGTTAGCTACGACATATATTTTCCCCAGTTATTCTAATTCTTATCTGATTCATGTAACAGGATGACAGTGGAAGCCATGTTGTTGTTTTGTTTGTTCCCAGCCCTGACTATGGTCGTCGAGCGAGTCCGGCATGTTGTTCATCTAGTAGAGCTTGTTAGGAGTCTGAATCTAAGAACTCACCCTGTTTTTCTTAATTTTGTTTGTTGGCAACTATGTTCATCCAGCGAGTCCAGTATGTTCACGACAGGAGCAGGTAGTTTGTGATCACATGGAAGGAGCTTGTAAATCAGTACTATATTACAATTATAGAGCTTGTAAAGCAGTATGGTTTTCTGTATTGGAATGGATAGAGCTTGTATTATGTGATCTGGTTGCTCTTATTTAAGTATCATGTGTGTTTTTGTCTCCAAAAATCTAAATAATGCTTGAAATATGAAGAATATGAGTCTCAATTGATGGGACCCACTTACCACAACATGAAAAATGGGAACCTATTACTAGAACCTGACAACTGGGACCCATCTGACTAGTGCACCCTTCTTTTGGAAAAAAACTAAATTCGTTTAGACAAAAAGGCCACAACCCAACAATAAAAAGGCTGCAATATTGGGCTTGGCCCATGAACCCAACCAAAAATTGACAGACAGAAAAAACACAAATAGGCCGAATTGTTGGGCTAGGCCCATGTAGAAAATCGAATTGGACTGGGCTGAATCTTGTGCCATGTCAGATTGCCACGCTAGTCACCAAACGCCACAGTAGACGTATTTTGGTCATAAACGTCTTCGACCATTCCAGAAGAAGGGTCGCTATAGTCAGTTTATGATCGTCAGCTTTTGATCTTCTGTTTTTGGTCACAAAAAGGTCGCAAATGAAAAACCATGACCTTTCAGTGACCAATAGTGGTGGTCACAAGTTGACATATTTCCTGTAGTGGTACCTCCACTCTCTCAATGGCCTTGATTTTTACTGGGTTGCATTCTATGCCGCGTTCAGAGACCAGGAAACCTAGAAGCTGGCCGGCTGGTACTCCGAAGACACACTTCTCGGGGTTGACCTTGATCTGGAATCGACGCAGGTTCTCAAAAGTATCCTTGAGGTCTTCCAGCAGTGTTCCACACTTTTCCGTCTTCACCACCACGTCGTCCACGTAAACGTGGGCGTTCCTGCCGAGCTGCTTGAGGAGGCACTTCTGCATGCAACGCTGAAAGGTGGCGAAGGCATTCCTTAAGCCGAACATCATGGTGAGGTAGCAGAAGGCTCCAAACGGCGTGATGAAAGCAGTTTCCAGTCTGTCAGCCAGGTTTAGCTTGATCTGGTGATATCCTGAGTATGCATCCAAAAAAACTCAACAGCTCGCATCCGGCTGTGGAGTCTATCACCTGATCGATTCTTGGTAAAGCAAATGGGTCCTTGGGGCAGGCCTTGTTGAGGCTCGTGTAGTCGATACACATTCGCCACTGCTTGTTCTTCTTTAGTACCAGGACCGGATTTGCTAGCCATTCTGGAAAGAACACTTCCATAATGAAGCCGGCTGCTAGGAGTCGGGCTATCTCTTCTCCGACAACTCTTCTCTTCTCTTCTGATAAGCGGCGCAGGGGCTGTCTGACCGGCTTTACATCAGATCGGACATGTAACTTGTGCTCGGCGAATTCCGTCGGTACACCTGGCATGTCTTTGGGGGACCATGCAAAGATGTCCTGATTCTCACGGAGGAAATCGACGAGCTCGCCTTCCTATTTACTGTCGAGGTTTGCACCTACGACGGCGTACCTCTCTGGGTGCTCCGGGTCCAAGGGTATCTTCTTTGTCTCTTTGGCCGGCTTGAACGAACCCTCAGCCTCCGACTCCTTTGGGTTGGGTGATACCTCAGGCTGCTTGCCGGCCATCGCCACAACTCGCTCAAGGAGCCGCTTCTCAGCCGCGATTACCAGGGACTCGGCCAGCCGACTACTCTCTGCTGCGCAAGCAGACGACTTCCGGTAGTCGCCAGCCACGGTCAGAATTCCCCTGGAACTGGGCATCTTCATCTTGAGGTAGGAGTAGTGGGGGACCGCCCTGAATTTGGCCAAGGCAGGTCGGCCAACCGGTGCATGGTATGGGCTCTCAAGATCCACCACCTCAAACCAAACGGGCTCTCTACGGAAGTGATCTTTATCCCCAAAGAGGACGTCCATCAGGATCTTGCCGATTGGCGAGCAGGAAAGCCCAGGAAAAATGACATGGAACATAGTTCGGCTATTCTGAAGTTGTCTTTGCTTGATTCCTAACTTCTCCATGGTGTCCTTGTACAGGATATTGATGTTGCTTCCCCCGTCTATTAGAACTCGCGAGAAACGCGCGGCTCGTCTGTCCATAGCAAAGGTGGCGTCCAGGACCAAGGCATAGGAGCCCGGACTCGGCATCACTTCTGGGTTGTCAGCCCTGCTCCAGCTGATGGGCTTCTCAGACCAGTGCATGAACTCTGGCGTCTCCGACGCTACCGCATTCACCTCTTGTCGCTGCAGCTGCCTGCTGCGTCGATCATCAGCCACACTGGTGAACACCACATAGGCTCCATGCTCTTCTGTGTATTCGTCGTGTACCGCGCCGACTGGCCTGACAGCCGGCTGCTGGGGCGGAGGCGGAGGCGGCTGCCCAGCAGGCGGGGGAGGCAGGAGGCCGTCTCCCTTGGCGACCCTGGTGAGCCAATGGCACTTCCGGGTGGTGTGATTCGACGGCTTTGCGCCGCTGTGGAACTTGCAAGGTCCATCCAAGGTCTGCTCATAGGAGAAGGCAGGCAACCAGTTCGGCTTGCCACCTTTCTGTCGCTTAGGCGGGGGCTGCTCATCTGGCTGCTGGGCTTCAACGGTCGCGACCTGTCGGCTGCTGGAAGCCGGCTACGGGGCCTTGCACTTGTTGTCGCCCTGCTGTTGTCGCCGGCCGGCATCTGCCGCCGGAGTTCTTGGAGCTTGAGGAGCCACTTTGCCAGTTGTGCTGATTTGAATCTCTTCCTACATGGAGGAGTTGGCTGTGGCGTACTTGTCCACTATGATCAGCAGCTCGTCGAGGGTTTCTGGCTCGTCGCAAAGGAGCTTGTGCTTGAGGAGGGGGGCCTTGTCTGCACCCTTCCGTGAAGTACTCGATGGCCTGCACCTCGTGCACGCCCTCGCAGGAGTTCCGGAGCTCGGCCCAACGCGTGAGGTAATCGCGAGTCAACTCGTCGGGGCCTTGCACACACAAGGAGAGCTGACGAGGCTTGGGAGGATGCTTGTACGTGCTGGTGAAGTTGCGGACGAATGCTTCGGTGAAGTCGACCCAACTGTTGATGCTGCGGGGCTTTAGGCTGTTCAGCCATGTCCGGGCCGTGCCCTAGAGCAAGAGCGGAACGTACTTTACGGCGACATGCTTGTTGCCATTTGCTATGCTGACAGCCGTGGAGTAGTCTACTAGCCAGTCTTCCGGCTTCACGGAGCTGGTATACTTGGGCGTGTCTCTTGGGAGCGTGAACCCTCGGGGAAAGGGCTCATCCCGAATGCGGGGACCGAAACAAGGCGGACCCAGCTCGTCTTCTTCTTCCAGCGCTAAGGATCGGTGCAGTCGGTCGATCCGATGGCGGGCATCGTTCTCTCCAACTCCCTCTCGGCGGCCAAGGCGGTCACCGAGAGTCGGATGGTCAACAGGCGGTGGGGAAACTTGCCTCTCCTTGCGGGGAGGGGGAGGCGGACAGTCATCCCGTCGTTCCACTGCCCTTGGGCGGCCGTCTCGGTCGCGTTCTATGGTAATGCGAGTCCGACTGTGGCTGACAGTCGGCTCCTTGTCTCTTCTTCCTTGGCCGCCGCCAGTCGGCATCCGAGACGTCGCGCCTTGATGTCGGTGAAGGTCGTCGTTGGGCCGTTGAGGCGCCTCCGTGCGGTGGCCGCGTCGAGAAGCCGCTAGACTCGCTCCATCATGAGGCAGCGTTCTTCGCCCTCGAAATTGTCCAGCTCGTCCGCCGCTGCCTGGGCGGCTCGGATGTTCTCCGCTGGTGTAGCATACATAGGGCGGCTTGCCCCAAACAGGTTGGCGATGGCTATGCCGCGCTGCCGGACCGTGCCAAGGCGGCCTGGCCCCGCCGGGGCCGGCGAGCCGCCGACGGCACAATCCATCTCCCGCTGGTACGCTTCTGACAAGCGCCTCATGCTGGCCAGCTTCTTCGCGCCTTCAACAAGCTGAAGGCGGCGTGCCTCCAACGTCTCCGCGTCAGCGTCTTCCGGAATGGGCGCAGTTAGGTCTTGCAGCGCCGCGCCGAGTGAGTCGGGCGCTCCTCCGCCGGGGAGCTCGTCATGACTAATGACTAGCACCTTAGTGACGGTGCTTCTGTCGCTCTCTGCGTGGGGGAGAGGTTCGTCGTAGACCACCACATTGGTGGGGAACGCGTCGAGCGACGCGGTGTCGGAGTCGACCAGCATCGGGTCGGTGGAACCTACGGACTCCAAGTCTACGGCAGGCTCACCGGAAACGTGGAGTTAATCGAGGAGGCCCGTGAAGAGGTTCTCGGGGCCGCCCGTGCCTGCGTTGGATGCAGACGAACCTCGCCGACAAGTTCGGCCAAGGAGCTGACCACGCAGGCGATCTCAACGCCTCTTAGCGCGTCGGTGCAAACTCCGTCTAGCGTGCCTGGCTGGCTGCGCTCGCCAGGGAGGAAAAGGGTTCCCGTCCAGAACAGATCTCCGGATGGCGGTGCACCAGGCCCCACGGTGGGCGCCAAATGTCGGGGGTGTGGTGCGACATATGCCAACGGATGGCTTATCATGGTGGGGGTGAGTAGAACGTCGCCAGTGCCTGGAAACGGGATGAGGCGAAGACATGCACGCCGGCGAATCTTACCCAGCTTCGGGGCTCTCTAGGGAGATAATACCCCTACTGCTGCTCTGCGGGGTCTCCGCATGATCACTGTGGCAAAATGCTTACACGGTTGCTCCTTGAGCTGTTTTCTGGTGGCAGGAGAGGGCAAGGCTAGCACTCCCCTTCTCTACGATCTGGTCTGGAGCTAATGGGTTCCAACCCTTTGCATGGGTGCCCTGGGGGTTTATATAGGCCTACCCCCCAGGGGTACAATGGTAATCCAGCTGGGCGCGGGCCCAGCCGTCAGTGTCTCTGGCCTCCGTCTTCTCTGCCGACCGCTGGGGCCTGCCGACTAGCCTGGTACGGAGCCGACAGCCCGCGTCTGCCGCGGGCGGGTCTTGCCGGCTGCTGCTTACTGTAGCCGCGCTTCTGATGACGCGGGCTTGATCATGAGGTCGTGGCAACAGCCCCACCGCCTGGCAGGCGATCACTGTTGCCTCTCCCCATCACATCTTGATTAATGGCGCGTGGGCCCCGGGGGTGGGCTCAGCCGACTCCCCCAGGCCGACTCCCGACGGGTCCGACTGGTGGTTCTCCTGCCTTCTCCCGAGGTCTCACTGACTGGTGGGGCCTGCTGCCTCCAGGCCATACAGACAAGTCATTGTGGGTGCAGGATTCGGCCCTGCGGTGCTGATGTTAGGGCCGGCATGGCAACATCGCCACGCCGCATGGAGATCTTCCGGGGTACGGCGTGTTGTGGCCATGCCTGCCCTTGGTGAGGGGCGGGGGTGGGCTTCACTGTAGCCACGCCCCTGCCTCGTCCCCTTGGATGAGGTCATGGGGTTTGTTGGAGTCGCAGGCCGACTCCCCAAAGCCGGCTTCTCTGGAAGTCGTCCCTGGGACTCGGCCGTGAGTGGGCAGTCGGCCGTCTTGCCATCGACTCCTTAGGAGGCGGCTCTTCGTCCTGGGGTCTTAAGGGGCGCAGCCTGCCCCGATGTCTTGAAAGGTTCCGGGACTCGGGTTGGCCTACCCGCGGTCCATTACTCCGACACACAACAATCAAACAAACAATCAATCTATCTATTTATTATAACATTCGAAAATTTAGAATTTTGGGATGTTACAAACCTACCAACCTTAAAATGAATCTCGTCCTCGAGATTCGGAGAGGCTAGCAAGAAAAATGTTAGGGTTTGGGGGTCTCCTCAAAATCCATCAATTGTCGCAGGAGGGGGTCTGGGGTGCTACCACCCTTAGAAGCATGGTTACGGTTCCATCCAAACTCATATACTTCATCCATATTGTCAACAGTGTCGGTCTTCTCAGATCTTCAGGATAATTCCTTATCTATGCTCTTTCGGTAGTGGCATAACCTTTTCCTCAATTCTTCTGTCTTTCATCTTGGTAAGGTTCTTATGTGACTGGGTCTTCTTAGCTGACGGGTCTGGCGCCAATACTAAACAACTATTTATGGCTTCTCCTGCAGGAAATGGGTCTAGGCTTCATTCTCATCGTATGTCCTACGATTGGCAACAGCTGCCTTGTACAAGGGAAAATGATTATACCATTCTAAGGTTTAAACAAGGCTTAATATCGTCGTCTCTCTACTATATGTAAGTCACTCAGATTTACCATGCCATATAGCAAGCCGAATAATAAGAGTAAGTCGGTATGGTGATCAATCCATCCCGCACCCAAATCATTACCTTGTACATGGTTTAGCGAATCTCGCATTCTAACACTCGGTCATCCTCTCAAGCATTGCAGAATTTCTCTTGTCGACGAACCAAGTTCGGATAAATCCATTGATTCTGCAAGCCAAACAAACATCTATTGTTTCTTCACAACTCTCGGGTTTTGCGTTACTCTATAAGATCGTCTGCCGATAAACGTAACTTCTTCTAGGATTTTTCCTTCAGCAAGATTGTGCTTGCTGCTTGGCAGGTCCTAGGGCCTGTGGGTTATGGCCCATCTCATTACTTGTAATCCTTGAGCTCATCCTAGGGGCAACTGATTATTTTCCAAACATCCAGCTTCCTGGCATTCTTAAATCCTTCCAATTATACTGTCTCTCTTCCTTCTATTGGTACCAAACTAAGACGAGATTACTCAAACTCATCATGGGGTTAGAATTGCTCCATATTACCAACATCATATCTCCTTTATATCCAATAGTACTTCATCCCTTCATACTCCTAGGGTATACCACATATCGAGATAAAACTCGTACTTATTTTGTCCGAAATCCACTTAGTGGAATATCGTTATCTTTTTCAAGGGTCAATTGTCCTCGCCGGGTACTACCACCCTTGAAATGCTCAAATTCATCCATAGGCCGTATTTCTCATATCCTCGAAAATGGTCAATAATCTTCTTCATAGAGTAACAACTCATAAAATCCATATTAGTACCAACGAGGCTAACTTTATTTATTCTCCCATGATTACAATCTCTCGCTTTTCCATTACATGTCTCAACTCAACACCTCGATACAAAAGAGTTGTTCCCACTACTTCTACTACTACTACTACATTACTTCTCACAGACACAACTAATTATCACAAGTCTCCTTCTCCTTGGGACAATCCCTGGCAAAAGTGCCCTGCTTCATTACAACGAAAACATATTACTTCTGACAACTCCCGAGGTTTCCTTGTGATTATATAGCCTCCTTGGGTCCTTGGCTTCCTTTTTGGGCAATTGCTGAGGTAGTGCCCTGACTCCTTGCACCTATAACAGGTGATATGACTCAGATCCTTCCTGGAACCCAATCTACTTCTCTTTCTGGACTTTTCCGTTCCAATCAGGGCTTCTATTTCTTGTGGGTCATACTCTACTTCCTCTGTCGGGAATACTACTAGATCCCCATTCAAACAATTCTGGGAGATGTGTCCTTCTTCTCCACATGATTAGCATGACTTGGTGCAGGGTTTAATTTGTTCTTCTTTGGGTGTGTCCTCCACCTCTTCCTTCATCACTGGCTCTTCTAAAATTTCCATGAGGTCTCCTTTCATTTCTTCTTTCTTCTATTGTACGGTTCTTTGTACCATGGGGTAAATGCGACACTGAGAAGGGTAGTGGGTAGTCCCTTCACACAAGAAACAAGTGATCTGCCTAGTTGGGCATTCTTCAGCTATGTGACTTCCTTCACATTTTGGGCATTCATGATTGTGTTCTTTATGGGTATCTCCTATTTCTCCACAAAGCTTGCATGCACAGAGCTTCTTCATATCATTTCCGTAAGGCTTCAACTTCTGGGACACAAGCCGAGACTTTGGCAGCACTACTAGGAAAAGGGCTATAGATGGAATTGACACTAATGGCGCACCAGACATGTGGTGCGCCATTACTATATACTAACGGCGCACCATCTGTCGGTGCGCCATTAGTGTGGAAGACACTAATGGCGCACCAGGCACACGGTGCGCCACTAGTAACAAAATGTTTTTTTTTCATTTTTTCAAACATACTAATGGTGCATCCGGGCAGAGTGCACCATTAGTAGTTAGAACTACTAATGGCGCACCAGCCATAGAGTGCGCCACTACTGTATTTTTTTTACTTTTTTTGCAAAACTACTAATGGCGCACCGCTGCATAGTGCGTCATTACTAGTTTGAACTAGTAATGCCGCATTGTGCCACGGTGTGCCATTAGTATAGAATTTTTTTTTACTTTTTTGCAAAACTACTAATGGCGCATGTCTGTGTGGTGCGCCATTAGTATGTTGGGTTACTAATGGCGCATGTCTCTGTAGTGCGCCATTAGCACCCCCCGCACCCGACCCCGCTCCACCGCCGCCGACGACCCCCGGGCCCGCACCCTCTTCCCCGCTCCACCGCCGCCGCCGACCCCCCCGCACCCTCCCCCGCTCCACCGCCGCCGAGGACACCCCCGCCCCCTCCCCCGCCCCACCGCCGCCGCCGACCCCCCACACCCTCCCCTGCTCCACCGCCGCCGCCGACCCCCCGCACCCTCCCCCGCTCCACCGTCACAAATGAATGCAACTAAAAATCCAAAAAAAACAAATTTGATTATATTTTCAAATAACAATTTTGATGATATTTTCAAATAACAAATTTGATGATATTTTTTTATATTCATAAATATTTTCAAATAACAAATTTGATGATATTTTTAAAAAAATTATTATTGTTTTATACAAAATTATTACTGTTTCATATTCATATTCATTTTCTAAAAAATTATTAGATGCAACAAAAAATTAAAAAAATTACTTATGGCGCACCGCCGGCTGGTGCGCCATTACTATCTAAAAAAAGATTACTTATGGCGCACCGCTCGGGGGTGCGCCATTCCTATAAAAAAACATACTAATGGCGCAACGCCAGGGGGTGCGCCATTAGTAATCTTCTCCCTAGCTTATTCGCCCAATCCCTTCGTCCCTCCCTCGCCAGATCCACTTCCCCCCCTCGCCACACCCTCACGCCGCTCCTTCCGCTCCGACAACCCCCGCGCCCCGCCTCGCTGTCTCGGTCCTCGCCGTCGACGGCCTGCCGCCACGACTGCCAGCTCGAAGCCATGGCGCACCCAGCCGTCCGAAGCCTCCGCTGCCCCGCAGCCGGCACAGGAGCCTAGCAGCGCCTCCATCCATCGAGCAGCTGCTCCCACCAGCAGCGCCTCCCGCCTAGCAACGCCTCCTCCCGGAGCTACGCCGGCGACCAATCCATAGGCAGGTAGCCACCACTCCTACGTCCCCCCTTCTTCCTCCTTCCTCCTCCCTCTTCCCTCACCCCCTCCCTCCTTCCTCTTGCATCCTCTGTCTGTTCATTTTTCCCCTGATTTTTGCATTGGATGAGTACGTGCGCTAGATTGGGTATTGTGAGAATATAACGATGGCCATTTCCTGATGAATACTTGCTGCATGATTTTTTCCGGTGCATGTTAAGGTTTACTTGTGAAAGGATTTTGCATGATAGGTGTTTGTGATAATGCTTCAGATGAGCAAATGTTTTGGTTTAAACATGTTAGCAGTGAAACGTGCAATGACTGGTGATATATGAAAGGAAAAAGGTTAAGTTGTTTTATCTGCACCGTCTTGACCTGAAATCAAAGCTTAGCAGTAACATTCAGTTTGAGAGAGCAGGAGCTTTGTCTTGGTTATACACTTATACTAGCCGAAATTGGTTAACACATTAGTACTAGTGGCCGTCTTGATGCAGGAGCTCAAGAACCTGCGGCCGCAGCTCTACTCCGCCTTCGAGTACTGCGAGAAGTCCTACCTCAACACCCACCAGAAGCAGATGTGAGTATCCACCTCTGCTGTTCCTCCTCTCCTCCATTAGAAGTAGTCACAGAGTTATTGAGTGGACGGACATGCTTAGATGGTCCTGGAAGACAGGAAGGACATTTAACTTGAAATGGTCATGAATTGGAACTAAGTGTGTGTAGAACAACAATAACTTACACTAGTTTTGTAGCCTCCAGCAAGTTTACGAGCAAACAGAATTGTCCTTCTCTTTTAGAAATATGCAGGTAGCTCCCTGATCAGTGTTGTTGTTGGTTGCTGTAAAAAACTAGTTACCAGTGCACAAATGAGTCTGAGACATGCCAAGCTAAGCTACTCACCATTTGAACTTTTTGCGCCATCATGAGTTATCTGGATGTTAGAGTACTCTAGTACAGTACTCCTATTTGTATGGTAAATTTGGTGAATGAACAGTCAACAGTGTAGTGAATGAACAGTCAACAGTGTAGTGATTTAAGGAGGAAAGTTATCTGGCTGGATTTTCTTCTTCTTAAAAGCTTCAACTTCAAAGTATAGTTTTACAAGCTTCTACAACTTTTTCTTAACTGCTGTTGCTGCTGCTGTTATGCCTATATTCACTGTTGCTGCTGCTGTACTTGTGATGATGTTGTACTTGTGACGATGCTACTTGTGATCTTCTGAAATGACCCATTGGCGACTTCATTACGCGGGGATAATGATTTTGCAGGTACCCCGAGAGGCCCTTGAGTTTGCCGGAATGTCGATTAACTTCCGTTCCGGCAAATTCGGGTACTCCATATGTCCTATTTTCAACAAAGGTCATGCTGAAATTTTCCGTGAATTTTAGCATGACTTTGCTAAAAATAGGACATATGGGGTACTTAAGACTAATGCATGGGCCGGGGTATCTTAGTACTTAGTTAAGTAGGATCAACTGCCCCGCCATTCTTGTTGCATTAAACCATAGGTGGCAATAGAGCCAAGTGATTAGGCCCAACTTACAATTCTCCTTAGCATCGATAAACCCTAGATGACAAACCCAACATAGGTGGCAATAGAGCCAAGTGATTAGTGCCAAGTGATTAGGCCCAACCTAGGGTGCCTCGGCATTGATAAACCCTAAATGATGAAAACTTAACTTGGCTTCTATAGGGTGCCTCGGTGTCGATGAGAACCTAAATGATGTACGCTTAGGCTTTTAGGGTGCCTCGGCGTCGACAAACCCTAAATGATAAAAGCTTAGCTTTTAGGATGCCTCGGTGTTGACAAACCCTAAATGATGAGACCATGATCTTGTTCCTTGAAAATAACCAACTTTTTTGACCAAACTTTTTTCCTATTTAGAGCGAAACATGGCCCACAACGATGAGGCCGGCAGTTCGGGCAGCAAGCAATTATGGGAGCTGTCCCAAGAGTTGGAGGAAGACACCGATCCTGACTACACAACCCCTAGTGGCGTCGGGGATGACACCACTGATGATGGCGCCGCGGATGCCACCACTGATGATGGCGGCGCACGCACAGATGGCAGCCAACCGAAGAGGCAACGGAAGGACCGGCGCCCGAACATGCTCGGCACCGTCAGGGAGGAATTTACTGAAGTGAACTCCGACAGGCATCCGACGGCGCCCAAACACGTAGTCAAGGGGTACTCGATTCAGTTCGGGTGCATTCTCCGGAGCACCGCCTCGATCAACACCGAGAACCTAAGGCATAAGGACCGAGGGAATTTGCGCAACCTCCTCTTCACGAAGCTGCACGAACGATACAAGTTCCCCGCTAAGTTCGCAAACACACGCCTCTCGGGTAATAAAGTGAACGGTGCCGCCCTCACGATGATGAGCACGGCCCTGTCTACTTGGAAAAGCACGGTGAAGGCAATGATTGACAAAGGTGATAGTTATGAGAAGATCAAGGCAAAATATCGTTTGATTAGCGAAGATGACTACAAGAAGTCCATGATCAAGTGCAAGAGCCCCGCAACCTCCGAATCAAGTCAGTGGGGGAAAGAAATGCGGCAGTTGAACATAGGGGTCCACCAACTCGGTCCCGGTGATTACAGAGTGGCGGAGCCTATATGGGACAAGGAGGACGCGGAGCGTACCGAGCAAGGCCTACCGCCCCGCTTCGAGAAATACAGAGACAAGCAGACACTACAGGAAACTGCTAATTTGCCGTCAGGAGGCGTCTTTGCCGTCAACTTTTCGTCGAGCAGACGGCAAAGAGTGGATTTGCCGTAATCAGAAGATGGCAAAGAAAAACTAACGGCAAAATAGACTTTGCCGTCTGCAAAAAAATACAGACGGCAAAGAGCATTCTTTGCCGTCTGTAATACAAAACACAGCCGGCAAAGATCTTTGCCATCTGCATTTTTTTATTACAGACGGCAAAGCATGCTTTTTGCTGTCTGTAATAAAAACCGCAAATGGCAAAAATCTTTGCCGTCTACGTTTTTTATTACAAATGAAAAAATATGCTCTTTGCCATCTGTATTAGAAAACACAGACGGCAAAGAAGAAACACAATACACGGATCGATCACATGGATCGATGAGATGGCAGGATCTGAGCCACGCATCCTCACGTGCCCCTGACGCCCCATGCACCCACGCGCCCCCGCGCCCCACGCACCCACGCACCCACGGGCTCCACTGCTCTGACCTTATCCACCCGAGCGGCCCAGTCCACCACGATCTCTCTCTCTCTCTCTCGTCTCTCCCTCTGTGATCCAAATCAAGAAGGGCAGCGCCCGCAACCACCTCGCTTCGCCTCGCCAGCCACCACCTCGCCGCCGGCCCCATCCACTTTCCCCTCGCCGGACCCCACGGCGTCCCCTCGCCGGACCCCGCGGCGTCCTCACGCCGGACCCTGCCTCGTCCCCTCGCCGGACCCCGCGGCGTCCCCTCGCCGGAATGAGGGCGCTCCTCGACGCCGCACTGGCCAAGGCCAACCGGGAGCGGCGCTCTCCAACGACGGCGCCAACAACGACGTCCACGGCCAGGAGGACAAGGAGGTGCAGCACCCCTGCGTCCGCATCCGCCCGTGTCCGCCCGCCGAAGCTTGCCTCCGCCCGCCGGAGCTTGCCTCCGCCCGCGCCACTGAGCACCGCCCGCCTCCTCCTGCATGTGCCCACCTCCGCCCGTGCTATCCGACTTCCGGAGCCCGCCTCACTCGCCTCACCGGCTGCCGGGCGCGGAGGGCCACTGCTGCTCGTCTCCATCGGGTGCAAGACACCGAGCGGCTGTCGACAGGCGCTGCCCCATGCCCGGTGCGGTCTGCAGCAGGGCGACAGAGTTGCTTGGCCCTTTTTCTCTGTATCATGAATGTATATCTTGATTATCAAAAATATTGATGTTGAGTTGTGTAAATGGATATACAAACAATGTTGTAGCTACCAATGTTTTATGGTTAGGTGTTCTGTGAACAGATTGTAATAGACTTGGTGTGTAAATTGATCTATGAAGAATGCCATGAGAAATGTTTTAGAAAATGTCTTGTGAATTTTTTTTAAATTAAAAAATACTTTGCCGTCTGTAAATTAGATCAGCTGATGGAAAAGATTGTGTTTCGGCTGACAGCAAAGATATTGCATTGCCGTGTGTTATTGGGATTGGCAGACGGCAAAGTCTTTGTCGTCTTCCCTATAAAAAAGTTGACGGCAAATTATTGTTTGCCGACTTATCTTTGCCGTCTGAGTTTGCCATCTGCTTCCTGACGGCAAAGTCTTTGCCGTCTGGATTTAGGTCTTTGCCGTCTGTGATCCACAGACGGCAAATTACCTGTTTCCTGTAGTGAGACCAGGAACTTTCTCAGGGCCCGATACAAGGAGGACCCGGTAACAAAGGAGCATACCACGGATCCGAAGACCAAGGAGCTTGAGCTTGTTCTGGTAAGGAATACACCCCCGCGTAATTAGCTCCATATGGTTGCATTCTAATTAATCCCCAATATTTCTAAATGGTTCACGTTCCTTCCGTAGGACAAAGAAAGCAGTAGCGCGGGGTCGTCTCAGAGCTCCCCTTTCGACACCCCTTTGAATAGGGTGTTGAACGTAATGAAAAACAGGGATAAGCTCAATAAGCCGACGTCAGCTGGTCGTGTGGCCGGCAAAGGCTTGTCCACAAAATGGTCGTCATACTATGCCGCTGGTGGGCAAAAGGAGAAAAAGACCAGCTCGGAAAGCCAGTCGCGCGAGGTTGAAGCACTCAAGGCGCAAGTGGCGCGGATTCCGGAGATGGTCCAAGAGCAAGTGCAACAACAACTGGGATCGACGCTCACCGGCATTATGCCTACCTTGATTCATGGGATAATGACGTGGATAGTGGGTGGCCAACAGGGGCCGCCCCCGATTCCCAGCTTCACGGCCAGCAACTCGCACAACGCGCAGGCGGCGCCATTGGTGTCTCCGGCGGCGGCGGTATTGTTGTCTGTGACGCTGGCATTGGAGCTTAATGCACCCGGGTGTACGCCAGCCGGCACCTCGCTAGCAAGCGGCCCCTCCGTCAGTTGCACGCCCGTCGTTGGCGGTGCCTCGACATTAGCCGAGCTCGACGGCATCACGGTAACTAAGCCTCTCGGCCGAGGACTTCATCTCCTTGCCTTTGACTGGGCATCCCTGACGCCCTACATGTTTTCGCAGGGTGCCGCCGACGTTCCTTGCACTCTCCTGCACTTCGTGGACGGCGAGTTGGTCGATGTCGCCAAGGGCAGAATCGTTCAACCGGGCAGCCCCGTGTTCCATGGTAATCCGATGCCACCCACAATGTATAGGGTTGAAGTGGTTCGGGTGCTGCCAGGCTGCGACAAGCTGTTACCTCCGATTCGACCCGCTGGGGCCGACGAAGAAGATGAGATGACCCTCAGCGCCTGCGTAAGATGGCCCCTGCTTTGGCCGAAGAGCCAGATTCGTTTGGGGGTGGGGGATACCACCCCATAGACAAGACCGCCAGTCGTGCCGGCGCCAAGCCATGGCAAGAACGCCGCAATGCTACCGGACATGCCGTACATCCCTATGGCACAGGATCCGGACATGCATATGGCACAGGATCCGGACGATGACGACAACGACGATGGTACATTTACCAACGTCGATAAGTACTTTGCCGAACATGGGTACGGTGACGAGTTCTGCGGGCCTCCTTCTCAAGAACCCAAACAAGACGACCGCGATCTAGTTGGTATGGCGGAGAAACCCAATTGCAACAGGCGTCGTCTGGCGTTCAGTTCTCAGGAGACGCCTCCAGCTGCCGCCTTCACCGAGCCTCAGATAGCGGAGGTGCCAAATATTATCAGCCCCAACACGCTCAAGAAGGCGGTCTGTGAGCAGAACTCGGTCCCATTACAGCAGATCAAGAAGAAGGGCCAGAAACGGCAGACTAAAAAGGCCACCGGTGCGAGCCAGCCGGCACCGAGTATGATCCATGCTCAGGACAGGCCACCTTCACCTAAGGATATCTCGAGGAGGGTGCATGTGGCGGGTAGGGCGATGCTACCGACAAATATGCTCAATGCTGCAACCGGTGCTATGCGGAGTCTGCACGACAGTGTTCTTTCTTTGGAGAAGCGACGTCTCAGAGAGAATGATGTGGCATACCCGGTTTTCGTGGCCAAGGTGCCAGAGGGCAAGGGCTTTGTGGATGGCGCCATCGGGGGTACGATCGTCCTACGGTTTGATGACATGTTTGCTGTGTTCAACCTTCATCCGCTGCACTACACCTTCGTTCGGCTGTTTTCGCTGAGTATGGAGATGTGGATCATTAGAGACCCCTTCTACATGCGTGCCAAGCTCTTGAGCAGCGCTGGGGACCGCCAAGTCGCGAGTTCACACCTCGAAGACGTCATTCTGGCAAACCCAGATAAGGATAACTTCCTTGTGGCTTACTTTCCCGAGTAAGTCATCCATTAACCGCCCCGTAACATATGATTTCTTAGATTTCGATCGTTCTTTTTTTTCTAACATTCCGTGTTCTGTGCAGTGACACACATTGCACACTCATCCTCTTAAGCCCGAAATATTCCATGGCCACGTATTTCGACCCGAACCGTAACTCCAAGATAGACTACACAAATATCAAGAAAGTTCTTGATGATGTTCTCCCCGGCTACGCCCATCTGGAGGCACCTTCACCACGGCAGTTCGTAAGTACGGCAAGCACGTGTTCGCCCACAATACGACGTTCTGCTGCGTCAAGCAGCCGCCTAGCAGTTAGAAGGATGCCTATTAGGCCCTCCATCACATGCGGGCGATCGTAAGGGACCATCATCACCTTCTGCTACCAAATAATCTCAAAGATTGGGCTGCGAGCTTGTCGGCAATCCACGACGCGGACATCAGACAAGAATTCTTTCGCATCCAGTCGGAGTTTGCGGACATCATCCATCAAGATGTCCTTCATACCTCGGGGCAGTTCTTCCTCAGATATCAACCGTCCAACATTGAGAGAGACGGAATGCTACAAATGCAGGCTGACAACGCCCGCGATTTCATGACCATCACGACAGACGGCGGCTTCATCCACGCTCCTGTCCATGAGTCGAGTTGAAAGTAGTGATGTGTAGTTCTGAAACATTGATTGGCTCATGTTGTAATTAAACTTTAATGAATTGTATGTCTCTTTGGTTTGGACAGTCGTTCAACTTAGATGTAATCGATGCTATTTATAAGTAGGACCATGAATCGTGCTATTAATGTCTTGCTTTTCTATTCCGATCCTTTTGTTGCATACTTATATATTGCTTATGTATGTATTGTCTGTTGTTTGGCTTGTGCATAGAGATTCCGTCGTATGTCGTGTACAAGGGTAAGGTTCCCGGAGTCTACAACAACTGAGAGGAGTGTCAGAGACAGGTTCACCGTTTTAGCGGTAACAGTTACAAAGGGTACACCACTAGGGCGGAGGCGGAATCTAGATACGCCCGCTATCTAGCGGGAGAGAGGAGGGAGCGTTGGAGGAACCGGATGAAGACCAGTTTCATCGCGATGATGCTCATCATGATGACTGCAGCTCTCTTCTATGTGATGGTAGTTTAGATGATCGATATCGACTTGTAATGTGAAGACAAACTCGATACTCGCGGTCTCGAGACTTGTAATGTTTTATCTTTGTTCGGTCTTTTGAATTTGGAGACTAATATGATGAATTGTATTTAGAGACTAATCTTCTATTGTATTCGATGAATCTGCTGTTGCTGTGTGCTACTGTCTATATTCTGCCAAATAATATATTTTGTAACCTGTGCAAAAATCAGAAAAGAAAAAAAAATAAAACCTAATATTCATACTAATGGCGCATCACTACAGAGTGCGCCATTAGTATGCCAAAGTATACTAATGGCGCATCACCAAAGAGTGCGCCATTAGTATGCCAAGTATACTAATGGCGCATCCATCCGCAGTGCGCCATTAGTGTGCCAAAGCACATGGTTAAATATGGCCCCTGGGAGGCATACTAATGGCGCATGGTGTTATATACTAATGGCGCATTGTGTGGTGCGCCATTAGTATACCAGATACTAATGGCGCACAGTGGTGCGCCATTAGTAATAAATACTAGTGGCGTGATACTAATGGCGCACCAGTGATGCGCCATTAGTAGGCAAAACTGGTGCGCCATTAGTAGGCCTTTTCCTAGTAGTGCAGAGTCAACTTAAATTCTTTCCAAGTGGTTACTCCCTGCCATCCATTTATGGTTTGCTACATCCTCCACCAAGTAGCAGCACCTCTTTCAAAGCACTTGAAGAGCATGCTGGGTCATATCCTTTCCAACTATAGGGTTATTCTTCATATAATTCTCCATGTTCTGAATCCATCGGTCCGTCTCCAATTGACTCATCGGTCCAGAAAATACAAGCTCATCTCCATTCGTCCTCTATTGGGTCCATGGGTTTTGGGGTGAGATAAGATAGATAGAGAGGGATACACATAGTGCAAACAATAGTTTTGAAGAGACATGTTTTATTTTTGTGGCTGTCGGAAAGCATCAAACAAAATGACAGCTCACAATCGTCGCATCTAACGTATGTATATAACAGGGGTTTGGTCTTCTAAAGGTCAATAAATCTTCAAGGTCGCCAAACTCTTCAAGTCTTTTTCATGTCTCCGATGGCTTATTCAGATCGTGCTTGTCCTTCTCAAGTTCTTTTGCCATATCATCTCTGTTGACGCGAAGTCTCTCATGACGTCCTTTAATATTCTGAAGTTGCATTCCAAACTTCTGGGTTTCAACATCCCTGGCATGAACCATGGTCCTACTGTCCTTAAGTTCCCGGTGAATCTCCGGTATCAAGGTTTTGCATCCTCCAGCTTGGCTACTTTCAGCTTCTAGTTCCTGAGTTCTTCACGAAATGCTTCCTTGTCTAATATGGCTTCCTAGAGCTCCATCTTAAAATTCTTGATGTACTACTCCAGATCCTGGTCATACACCGGCTAAGGTTAAAACTTCATTTTTTGCTGATAGGTGCTCCATTCGCCCTTTTGTCATCCAATCCTTTCGAAGAAATGGATGCTTAACTCAGCACGGTGACAAATAGCATAAGCGGGCGATAACATCGTGGATAGCCATGTCTATGCCCATGTCTCTGCCATGAGCTATCAGTCCATAGTTGATATCTCCTGCCTTAGTGTTTTCTTGACAAAAACTTTGATTTTTTTAACTCTCCGTGGTCCAGTCTTTCTCCAACGCACCTTGATCTCGGGTATTGACAGCTTCAATAGTGTGACAATTCCATAAGGGTAGCTTTTCCTAGGTCATACGAATCTGGGAATTCTTTAGAGCCTTCAAATTTTCCTAGTCTTTGGAGTCCTCAACCATTGTAGTTTCCATTATTATAATGTACGGTAAAATCCTCTTCATTCTGAAGTGGTCTTAGTTGTCCGATATCTTGTACTTCTTGTAGTGGTCTCATTAGTCAAATCCTCGTCTGGTCAAAAGGGGAAAGGGGTATGGTCTAACTAAAAGGGAATATTTTGATAAATCTCGGAAACGAAGAGAAGTAAAAGATCCTTTTGAAAAGAAAGTTGTAGAGAAAAATCTTTCCTATGGGCTTGCCAGTTTCTAGGGGTCACGTCCTATAGTCAACATGTGCTCTGATACCATCTTGTAGCGACCCGACCTCAGACGGTCAAGTCTCTGTGCTTAAGTGTCATTCCTGGATCGGTATGCTGACACACACAATACTCGAGGATTTATAACAGAGGTAAATCACATGTATAAAGTAACGTAAATACTATTACCTCAATCCAAATAGCGGAAGTAACAACTAGGTTGTGGATTCCCATCAACACCAACGGCAAAATTTTATAATAAATAGATAGATTGATTGTTTGTTTGATTGTTGTGTGATTGATTGAGTGAAATTTGAATCTTTTTGAAAGTTAAATGAGAGGGAATAAAAGGACTTTCCCAAACTTTCACCTTTTTGCATTTTGATCTCCGTGAATTCAAATTCTTTTCAAATACAAAACCCTCCAGATAAGATGATATGGTTTCTTCCATTTAATTTAATGAAAAGGGGTTTTTGAAAAGATTTGAATTTTATTTGGAAATATTTCAAATTCAGAAAATTTAAGCAACTCAATGATTTTCATGAGAGAAGATAAAATGACTTCTTCAAAATATATGAAATACGAGTTGGAGGTTTAAAAGGATCAAATTTAAAGTCCGTTTGAAATTATTTTCAATTTGGAGTTATTTGGGTTTTATTAGATTTATTTTTCTCCAAAAATAAAATAAATGGAAAATAGGGTAAAATGATTCCCTACATCAAAAAATTGGAGAGAAATAATTTTGAAATCATTTTGGTATTTATAAAATGATTTTTATTGGGTTTTATTGTAGAAGTAGCATTGTTTGAATTATTTGATTTTTTGTGAATTTTATTTGGCACTAGAGAAATGTTCATGTTGTAGAAAATCTTTTTCTGGAAAATTTGCTATATTATATGCCTATATAAAATTTTATTTTATTATCGTTATCCAGTTTTATTTTTTTGCTTATATATAAAATATAAAAAAAGAAAAAAATTACGCATGCGCCTGGAACTAACCGCCGCCCACATGCTGTTGGAAATATGCCCTAGAGGCAATAATAAAAGCATTATTATTATATTTCCTTGTTCATGATAATTGTCTTTATTCATGCTATAATTGTGTTATCCGGAAATCGTAATACATGTGTGAATAGACACCAACATGTCCCTAGTAAGCCTCTAGTTGACTAGCTCGTTGATCAACAGATAGTCATGGTTTCCTGACTATGGACATTGGATGTCATTGATAACGAGATCACATCATTAGGAGAATGATGTGATGGACAAGACCCAATCCTAAACATAGCACAAGATCGTATAGTTCGTTTGCTAGAGTTTTCCAATGTCAAAGTATTTTCCTTAGACCATGAGATCGTGTAACTCCCGGATACCGTAGGAGTGCTTTGGGTATACCAAACGTCACAACGTAACTGGGTGACTATAAAGGTAGACGTGTCTGTTGGGTTGACACGGATCAAGTCTGGGATTTGTCACTCCGTATGACGGAGAGGTATCACTGGGCCCACTCGGTAATGCATCATCATAATGAGCTCAAAGTGACCAAGTATCTGGTCACGGGATCATGCATTACGGTACGAGTAAAGTGACTTGCCGGTAACGAGATTGAACGAGGTATTGGGATACCGACGATCGAATCTCGGGCAAGTAACATATAGATTGACAAAGGGAATTGTATACGGGGTTGCTTGAATCCTCGACATCATGGTTCATCCGATGAGATCATCGTGGAGTATGTGGGAGCCAACATGGGTATCCAGATCCCGCTGTTGGTTATTGACCGGAGAGTCGTCTCGGTCATGTCTGCATATCTCCCGAACCCGTAGGGTCTACACACTTAAGGTTCGGTGATGCTAGGGTTGTAGGGATATGTATATGCAGTAACCCGAATGTTGTTCGGAGTCCCGGATGAGATCTCGGACATCACGAGGAGTATCGGAATGGTCCGGAGGTAAAGAATTATATATAGGAAGTGCTGTTTCGGCCATCGGGACAAGTTTCGGGGTCACCGGCATTGTACCGGGACCACCGGAAGGGTCCCGGGGATCCACCGGGTGGGTCCACCTGCCCCGGGGGCCACATGGGATGTAAGGGGGTGCGCCTTGGCCTACATGGGCCAAGGGCACCAGCCCCAAGGGGCCCATGCGCCTAGGGTTTCCAAAGGGAAGAGTCCCACAAGTGGAAGGCACCCCTAGGTGCCTTGGGGGGAGGGAAACCTCCCTTGGCCGCCCCCCCTAGGAGATTGGATCTCCTAGGGCCGGCGCCCCCTCCCTAGGCCCTCCTATATATAGTGGGGGAAGGAGGGCTTTTTCATCCATGCCTTTGGTTGCCTCCTTCTCCCTCTCCAACACCTCCTCCTCCTCCATAGCGCTTGGCGAAGCCCTGACGGAGTACTGCAGCTCCATCACCACCACGCCGTCGTGCTGCTGCTGGAGCCATCTTCCTCAACCTCTCCTTCCCTCTTGCTGGATCAAGAAGAAGGAGACGTTACGCTAACCGTACGTGTGTTGAACGCGGAGGTGCCGTCCGTTCGGTGCTAGGATCTCCGGTGATTTGGATCACGTCGTGTTCGACTACCTCATCCCCGTTCTTTGAACGCTTCCACTCGCGATCTACAAAGGTATGTAGATGCATCCGATCACTCGTTGCTAGATGAACTCATAGATGGATCTTGGTGAAACCGTAGGAAATTTTTTGTTTTCTGCAACGTTCCCCAACAGTGACATCATGAGCTAGGTCTCTGCGTAGTTCTTCTCGCGCGAGTAGAACACAATTTGTTGTGGGCGTAGATGTTGTCAACTTTCTTGCCGTTACTAGTCTTATCTTGCTTCAACGGTATTGTGGGATGAAGCGGCCCGGACCAACCTTACACGTACGCTTACGTGAGACCGGTTCCACCGACTAACATGCACTAGTTGCATAAGGTGGCTGGCGGGTGTCTGTCTCTCCTACTTTAGTTGGAGCGGATTCGATGAAAAGGGTCCTTATGAAGGGTAAATAGAAGTTGACAAATCACGTTGTGGCTTTCACGTAGGTAAGAAAACGTTCTTGCTAGAACCCTATTTCATCCACGTAAAACTTGCAACAACAATTAGAGGACGTCTAACTTGTTTTTGCAGCAAGTGTTCTGTGATGTGATATGGGCAAAGTTGTGATGAATGATGAATGATATATATGTGATGTATGAGATGTTCATGCTATTGTAATAGGAATCATGACTTGCATGTGGATGAGTATGACAACCGGCAGGAGCCATAGGAGTTGTCTTTATTTTTTGTATGACATGTGTGTCATTGAGAAACGCCATGTAAATTACTTTACTTTATTGCTAAACGTGTTAGCCATAGTAGTAGAAGTAATAGTTGGCGAGAAACTTCATGGAGACACGATGATGGAGATCATGGTGTCATGCCGGTGACAAGATGATCATGGAGCCCCAAGATGGAGATCAAAGGAGCTATGTGATATTGGCCATATCATGTCACTATTATTATTTGATTGCATGTGATGTCTATCATGTTTAGCATCTTGTTTACTTAGAACGGCGGTAGTAAATAAGATGATCCCTCATAATAATTTCAAGAAAGTGTTCCCCCTAACTGTGCACCGTCGCGACAGTTTGTTGTTTTGAAGCACCACATGATGATCGGGTGTGATAGATTCTAACGTTCACATACAACGGGTGTAAGACAGATTTACACATGCAAACACTTAGGTTGACTTGACGAGCCTAGCATGTGTATAGACATGGCCTCGGAACACAGAAGACCGAAAGGTCGAGCATGAGTCGTATAGAAGATACGATCAACATGAAGATGTTCGCTGACGTTGACTAGTCTGTCTCACGTGATGATCGGACACGGCCTACTTGACTCGGATCATGTTATACTTAGATGACTAGAAGAGGGATGTCTATCTAAGTGGGAGTTCATTGAATAATTTGATTAGATGAACTTAATTACCATGAACTTAGTCTAAAATATTTACAATATGTCTTGTAGATCAAATGGCCGACGTAGTCCTCAACTTCAACGTGTTCCTAGAGAAAACCAAGCTAAAAGATGATGGCAGCAACTATACGGACTGGGTCCGGAACCTGAGGATCATCCTCATAGCTGCCAAGAAAGATTATGTCCTACAAGCACCACTGGGTGACGCACCTGTTCTCCCTGCAGAACAAGACGTTATGAACGCTTGGCAGGCACGTACCGATGACTACTCCCTCGTTCAGTGCGGCATGCTTTACAGCTTAGAGCCGGGGCTCCAAAAACGTTTTGAGAGACACGGAGCATATGAGATGTTCGAAGAGCTGAAAATGGTTTTCCAAGCTCATGCCCGGGTCGAGAGATATGAAGTCTCCGACAAATTCTTCAGCTGTAAGATGGAGGAAAATAGTTCTGTCAGTGAGCACATACTCAAAATGTCTGGGTTGCATAACCGCTTGACTCAGCTGGGAGTTAATCTCCCGGATGACGCGGTCATTGACAGAATCCTTCAGTCGCTTCCACCGAGCTACAAGAGCTTTGTGATGAACATCAATATGCAGGGGATGGAAAAGACCATTCCTGAAGTATTTGCTATGTTGAAATCAGCAGAGGTAGAAGTCAAGAAGGAACATCAAGTGTTGATGGTCAATAAAACCACTAAGTTCAAGAAGGTCAAGGGTAAAAAGAACTTCAAGAAGGACGGTAAGGGAGTTGCCGCGCCCAGCAAGCAAGCTGCCGGGAAGAAGCCAAAGAATGGACCCAAGACCGAGACTGAGTGCTTTTATTGCAAGGAAAGTGGTCACTGGAAGCGGAACTGCCCCAAATACTTAGCAGACAAGAAGGCCGGCAAAACAAAAGGTATATGTGATATACATGTAATTGATGTGTACCTTACCAGTACTCGTGGTAGCTCCTGGGTATTTGATACCGGTGCAGTTGCTCACATTTGTAACTCAAAGCAGGAGCTGCGGAATAAGCGGAGACTGGCGAAGGACGAGGTGACGATGCGCGTCGGGAATGGTTCCAAGGTTGATGTGATCGCCGTCGGCACGCTGCCTCTACATTTACCTACGGGATTAGTTTTAAACTTCAATAATTGTTATTTAGTGCCAGCTTTGAGCATGAACATTGTATCGGGATCTCGTTTAATTCGAGATGGCTACTCATTTAAATCTGAGAATAATGGTTGTTCCATTTATATGAGAGATATGTTTTATGGTCATGCTCCTATGGTGAATGGTTTATTCTTAATGAATCTCGAGCGTAATGCTACACATATTCATAGTGTGAGTACCAAAAGATGTAAGGTTGATAATGATAGTCCCACATACTTGTGGCACTGCCGCCTTGGTCACATAGGTGTCAAACGCATGAAGAAGCTCCATGCAGATGGACTTTTAGAGTCTCTTGATTATGAATCATTTGACACGTGCGAACCATGCCTCATGGGTAAAATGACCAAGACTCCGTTCTCAGGAACAATGGAGCGAGCAACCAACTTATTGGAAATCATACATACTGATGTGTGCGGTCCAATGAGTGTTGAGGCTCGCGGTGGCTATCGTTATGTTCTCACCCTCACTGATGACTTGAGTAGATATGGGTATGTCTACTTAATGAAACACAAGTCTGAAACCTTTGAAAAGTTCAAGGAATTTCAGAGTGAAGTTGAGAATCAACGTGACAGGAAAATCAAGTTTCTACGATCAGATCGTGGAGGAGAATACTTGAGTCACGAATTTGGCACACACTTAAGAAAATGTGGAATAGTTTCACAACTCACGCCGCCTGGAACACCTCAGTGTAATGGTGTGTCCGAACGTCGTAATCGCACTCTATTAGATATGGTGCGATCTATGATGTCTCTTACCGATTTACCGCTATCTTTTTGGGGCTATGCTTTAGAGACTGCCGCATTCACTTTAAATAGGGCTCCGTCAAAATCCGTTGAGACGACACCGTTTGAATTATGGTTTGGTAAGAAACCTAAGTTGTCGTTTCTAAAAGTTTGGGGATGCGATGCTTATGTCAAGAAACTTCAACCTGAAAAGCTCGAACCCAAGTCGGAAAAATGCGTCTTCATAGGATACCCTAAAGACACTGTTGGGTATACCTTCTACCTCAGATCCGAAGGCAAGATCTTTGTTGCCAAGAATGGATCCTTTCTAGAGAAGGAGTTTCTCTCGAAAGAAGTAAGTGGGAGGAAAGTAGAACTTGATGAAGTATTACCTCTTGAACCGGAAAATGGCGCAACTCAAGAAAATGTTCCTGAGGTGCCTGCACCGACTAGAGAGGAAGTTAATGATAATGATCAAGATACTTCTGATCAAGCTCCTACTGAAATTCGAAGGTCCACAAGGGCACGTTCCGCACCAGAGTGGTACGGCAACCCTGTCTTGGAAATCATGTTGTTAGACAACGGTGAACCTTCGAACTATGAAGAAGCGATGGCGGGCCCGGATTCCGACAAATGGCTAGAAGCCATGAAATCCGAGATAGGATCCATGTATGAAAACGAAGTATGGACTTTGACTGACTTGCCCGTTGAACGGCGAGCCATAGAAAATAAATGGATCTTTAAGAAGAAGACAGACGCGGATGGTAATGTGACCATCTATAAAGCTCGGCTTGTCGCTAAGGGTTATCTACAAGTTCAAGGGTTGACTACGATGAGAATTTCTCACTGGTAGCGAAGCTAAAGTCCGTCCGAATCATGTTAGCAATTGCCGCATTCTACGATTATGAGATATGGCAAATGGAGGTCAAAACGGCATTCCTTAATGGTTTCCTTAAGGAAGAATTGTATATGATGCAGCCGGAAGGTTTTGTCGATCCTAAGAATGCTGACAAGGTGTGCAAGCTCCAACGCTTGATTTATGGGCTGGTGCAAGCATCTCGGAGTTGGAACATTCGCTTTGATGAGATGATCAAAGCGTTTGGGTTTATGCAGACTTATGGAGAAGCCTGCGTTTACAAGAAAGTGAGTGGGAGCTCTGTAGCATTTCTCATATTATATGTAGATGACATACTTTTGATGGGAAATGATATAGAACTCTTGGACAGCATCAAGGCCTACTTGAATAAGAGTTTTTCAATGAAGGACCTTGGTGAAGCTGCTTATATATTAGGCATCAAGATCTATAGAGATAGATCAAGACGCCTCATAGGTCTTTCACAAAGCACATACCTTGATAAGATATTGAAGAAGTTCAATATGGATCAATCTAAGAAGGGGTTCTTGCCTGTGTTACAAGGTATGAAATTGAGCTCAGCTCAATGTCTGACCACGGCAGAAGATATAGAAGAGATGAGTGTCATCCCCTATGCCTCAGCCATAGGTTCTATTATGTATGCCATGCTGTGTACCAGACCTGATGTAAACCTTGCCGTAAGTTTGGTAGGAAGGTACCAAAGTAATCCCGGCAAGGAACACTGGACAGCAGTCAAGAATATCCTGAAGTACCTGAAAAGGACTAAGGAAATGTTTCTCGTTTATGGAGGTGACGAAGAGCTCGTCGTAAAGGGTTACGTCGATGCTAGCTTCGACACAGATCTGGATGACTCTAAGTCATAGACCGGATACGTGTATATTTTGAATGGTGGGGCAGTAAGCTGGTGCAGTTGCAAGTAGAGCGTCGTGGCGGGATCTACATGTGAAGCGGAGTACATGGCAGCCTCGGAGGCAGCACATGAAGCAATATGGGTGAAGCAGTTCATCACCGACCTAGGAGTCATACCCAATGCGTCCGGGCCAATCAAACTCTTCTGTGACAACACTGGAGCTATTGCACTTGCCGAGGAGCCCAGGTTTCACAAGAAGACAAGGCACATCAAGCGTCACTTCAACTCCATTCGTGAAAATGTTCAAGATGGAGACATAGATATTTGTAAAGTGCATACGGACCTGAATGTAGCAGATCCGTTGACTAAACCTCTCCCTAGGGCAAAACATGATCAACACCAGAATTCCATGGGTGTTCGATTCATCACAATGTAACTAGATTATTGACTCTAGTGCAAGTGGGAGACTGTTGGAAATATGCCCTAGAGGCAATAATAAAAGCATTATTATTATATTTCCTTGTTCATGATAATTGTCTTTATTCATGCTATAATTGTGTTATCCGGAAATCGTAATACATGTGTGAATAACAGACACCAACATGTCCCTAGTAAGCCTCTAGTTGACTAGCTCGTTGATCAACAGATAGTCATGGTTTCCTGACTATGGACATTGGATGTCATTGATAACGAGATCACATCATTAGGAGAATGATGTGATGGACAAGACCCAATCCTAAACATAGCTTAAAGATCGTATAGTTCGTTTGCTAGAGTTTTTCCAATGTCAAAGTATCTTTTCCTTAGACCATGAGATCGTGTAACTCCCGGATACCGTAGGAGTGCTTTGGGTATACCAAACGTCACAACGTAACTGGGTGACTATAAAGGTAGACTACGAGTATCTCCTAAAGTGTCTGTTGGGTTGACACGGATCAAGACTAGGATTTGTCACTCCGTATGATGGAGAGGTATCACTGGGCCCACTCGGTAATGCATCATCATAATGAGCTCAAAGTGACCAAGTGTCTGGTCACGGGATCATGCATTACGGTACGAGTAAAGTGACTTGCCGGTAACGAGATTGAATGAGGTATTGGGATACCGACGATCGAATCTCGGGCAAGTAACATATCGATTGACAAAGGGAATTGTATACGGGGTTGCTTGAATCCTCGACATCGTGGTTCATCCGATGAGATCATCGTGGAGTATGTGGGAGCCAACATGGGTATCCAGATCCCGCTGTTGGTTATTGACCGGAGAGTCGTCTCGGTCATGTCTACATATCTCCCGAACCCGTAGGGTCTACACATTTAAGGTTCGGTGACGCTAGGGTTGTAGGGATATGTATATGCAGTAACCCGAATGTTGTTCGGAGTCCCGGATGAGATCCCGGACGTCACGAGGTGTTCCGGAATGGTCCGGAGGTAAAGAATTATATATAGGAAGTGTTGTTTCGGCCATCGGGACAAGTTTCGGGGTCACCGGTATTGTACCGGGACCACCGGAAGGGTCCCGGGGGTCCACTGGGTGGGTCCACCTGTCCCGGGGGCCACATGGGCTGTAAGGGGGTGCGCCTTGGCCTACATGGGCCAAGGGCACCAGCCCCAAGGGGCCCATGCGCCTAGGGTTTCCAAAGGGGAAGAGTCCCACAAGTGGAAGGCACCCCTAGGTGCCTTGGGGGGGAGGGAAACCTCCCTTGGCCGCCGCCCCCCTAGGAGATTGGATCTCCTAGGGCCGGCGCCCCCCCTAGGCCCTCCTATATATAGTGGGGGAAGGAGGGCTTTTTCATCCATGCCTTTGGTTGCCTCCTTCTCCCTCTCCAACACCTCCTCCTCCTCCATAGCGCTTGGCGAAGCCCTGACGGAGTACTGCAGCTCCATCACCACCACGCCGCCGTGCTGCTGCTGGAGCCATCTTCCTCAACCTCTCCTTCCCTCTTGCTGGATCAAGAAGAAGGAGACGTTACGCTGACCGTACGTGTGTTGAACGCGGAGGTGCCGTCCGTTCGGTGCTAGGATCTCCGGTGATTTGGATCATGTCGTGTTCGACTACCTCATCCCCGTTCTTTGAACGCTTCTGCTCGCGATCTACAAAGGTATGTAGATGCATCCGATCACTCGTTGCTAGATGAACTCATAGATGGATCTTGGTGAAACCGTAGGAAATTTTTTGTTTTCTGGAACGTTCCCCAACACATGCGTAGCATAGCAGCAGGCCGGCCCGTTTTTTTGTTTTCTTTTGTATTTTTTTATTTTATTTTCGTTAATGTTTAGTTTTTTTAAACAAATTTCAGAAAAAATAGACTTTGGAAAAAATGCAGCCCGTGTACAGTGCGCGGCCGGCCGAGGCCTTTAGGCCCGTGCGAGGTGTTAGCCTTTTTTTCTCTGTTTCGTATATTTTCGTCTATGTTTAGTCCCATATTGTCTAACCTTTGACCCTTAAACCTATTTTCCACCTATAAATATAGACCCATAGAGCCTCCAAAAATCATTCAGATCGATTCCCTCCAATGTTGGAAAATCAATATTTTGGTTTGACTAGATTCATTTAAGAAAAATATATTTCTCCTTTCCGGCGCGACTTTTGGAAATTGTCTCTTCTCTCCAAAGTCGTTTTTTCTCTGTCTTATAAAGGTATCTTTCTTTGTTTTTTTTAATTTTTTATACTTCCGTAATTTATTATTTCTATACTAATACGATATAATAATTAGATTATCAATTAGTCTACATATTTATACATTAGACCTTAGCCGTAGCTATTTTTCTTCCATAAAACAGCTTGGCTCTGATTTTTCAAATAGCCATAATTTTTCAGTCGTTTATCCAAATTAGATGAAACAACTTCGTCTTGTTTTCACCTATCCAGTGAACCTGTCACATCAACTTTTTGAAATTTTCAAGTTTTGAATTTTGTTCAGATTCATATTCAAACTTCTTTTGAACATAACTTGAGTTTCGTAACTCCGATTTAGTTGATTCTTTTTGCAAATCGAAGCTCTTGACCTAAACTTTCTGATAAGGCCAAATTCACATAATTTTGGTACTGTTAGAAATTGTTTTATGTTGCAAAAGTTATTTGCTAGGTTTTGATGTTTTCCGAACTGTCTTCTTCGTTCTTCCCGATCTTCTGACACTACACCACGACACTACATTCCCTACAGACATGTGTTGGGAAAAGATACTATTGCCGTCCAACAGTTGATTGGGAAATTTTGTAACAGATAGTTGGTTGGGAAAACCAATAAACAGTAGCAGACCATCAGACGGGAATACTAGAACATTTAATGTCGAATTGTGGGTTGGGAAAGCTCGCATACAAATCCATTTATCGCACGGGAAATAACCCCGACCAACGGTCTGTGCCAAATGGGCCAGCGCGCGCGTAGAGAAAAAATAGCGCCAACATTTGGCCCAAGCCCGCGAAAGTTCCCCCCAACGCATAAGGGACCACTCGCGCGGAGCCAAATCCCTAATTCCCCTTTCCCATTCCCCACGCGCGCCGCCCTGGGCTCTCCGCCGTCGCCGCCGCCTTCTCCACGCGCCACCGCGCCATTCTACCGCCCCCGCGCGAACCTACTGGACTGCTGCCCCACACCGCCTGCCCCCACGCGCTCGAACCCTCTCCTCTGCCCTGGTGCTCTCCCCTGACCACAAGGACTCTGGCGTCGTCACCGTCATGGCGCGCGCCGGGAAGATCCCGGGGGAGACGGGGTTCAACCTGCTGCAGAGGGACGTTGCCCTGTACTACAAGACTGTGCCGGCCGTGGTGAAGCACTCCTCGGAGGCGCTGCTGCTCGTGGTGTCCAACCCCGTCGATGTCTTCTCCTACCTCGCCTTGCAGCTTTCAGGGTTGGGTTCCAGGCTAGTGGCGTCATTTGCTCCTCCAGGTTCTGGTTCCTCATCAACGAGCCCCCCGCCATCAACACACAGGACGTGCAGGTAACTTACTAGACTGGAACCCATCCATGAATCCATCGGCCTTTTGCTCTCCCGATAAAAATTTCTCAGGTTCATAGAAATGCTTTACGAGTATTTGTTTTTTCCGAAAATCTAACTTGTTACTAGTTTGTTTGATGGTTTCCAGAAGAAGGTAGCATATGCAACAGGCCTTCCAGATACTCTTCATGTACTGATATTCTCATAGAAAATTCTTCATTGCCATATATATATATTCCATTGAATATCATTAAGCATCAGCTGTATGCTTTACGAGTAGAAGTTGCTGCCTGGCTACATGCTACTTCTCATCCACTTTAAAGCGTGCTTGTGCTTCACGCCTTACCAGGAAGGAGTTCGGTTGACTGAATTTTTCTGCATGCATGCTTTCTCTGAACTGACTGAACACCATGTCTGAATTTTGCTGTCTGCATGCTTGCCTGGCTGTTGCACAAACCATATGTAGGAGATCTCTGTCAAAAGAATGAAACGATCACCTACAAAAATGGTTCCATCGATCCTTTAGTGCTGGCACTATGAATGTACTTGCTTGGTTCCATTTTAGTTCAGAAGACATGCTCCTGAACAAACATGCTACCATTGTTATGCGCAGTTTCGTGCTATTCGACGTATGAACACGTAACTAAAAGCAAGAGTGCAGGAAATCTTCAGACATAGTTAGTGCTGATGACAGCCACTCCTTAATTTACCCACCACTCTTCGGAGTCATCAAATTAAACTTTTGTTCAGTTAATTCTGAAAGAATTACCTTAACCATTACTAGTTGCTATTTGATTGATTACATTCATCGGGATATGAGCGCGATGAACATGAATTGCCGCCGGTGAGGTGTATTGGTCACATGACATGCTAGCTTGAGGTTTTCAGTGGAAACCTACAACACAACAGACTTCTCTTTTGCTAGTTGCAACCAGAATCAAGGGTAAGAAGATCGCAAAAGATATGATTATATAGAGGCCACGTAGCAAAGGACCTTACGGTGAGCCAAAAGGTCACAAAATTGTATATCCTCCTTTTTAATATTAGCAACCCAATGTTGAGAGCATTTCTCAAATGCAGCTCCCATATGCTTCTGTACAAAGGACATGTAGGATTTTTTTAGCCCGACCAACATTTGAAAACAAAGGCAGGACATCAGTCGATGATAGTAAAGTCCCTAGAAATTCAGCAGATGTTATTTGTCCAGTTTACACTCATGTTTAATTTCTGCATAGTTTGTTTCCTAATTTCCTTTCCCATGTAATTATTATGTTGTTATTCTACATTCTGCATAGTACTTATCAGATTCAAGGCAGTAGTTATATAGTTGATTAGTTGTTACAATTTCTGCTTCATATATATGTAGATTTGTGAATATGCTACCAAGTTTAATGGAAGAAATCCTACAAATGAAATAGCAATAATGTTAGGCAAGGTGTGGGTGATGTCCTGCCTCCTTCTCTGTTCAATTTGCACTCCTGCCAGTGTCCTCACATAATAAATCTAATTAAATGAATTCGATATATTACTATATCTTCTGGACCAAATGTTACCCATGTTATGAATATTGATCTGCAATAGCATGTCCTTAATTGAAATTCCATGTATAGTATTTGTCAAAAGATGGAAATAGCAAAATCTTTGTCGCAATGTTTTATAGTTTCATACTTCCATTTATCAGAGACAATACTGCTTGAAAGTATCATAACTCCACTGAGAGTGAATGAGTTTTAACCAGGAGTGTTGTGCTATAGGATTCCCAGACCACCACAGTGTCCCCTTCAACCGCGAACCAGTTTACTGCTACGCCTCCGCAACCTTATGGGTCGCCGTAGTCCATGCAGCAGCTAGCAGCAAGGCCCATTGACGTTGCCGCATAGTCCAGGTACAAATAATAAAACACAACTTTGTAACTTTCTAAGCAACACACGAGTAGAAAATTGTTGTATGCAGAAGTGAGGCTACACATGGTTGCAATTACTTATTTCAAGCTCGAGCATTTAGTTTTTGATGATGTCATCACAAGATTGTGTTTTTTATGTATATTAATCTGATAGAACTATATGACACTAATGATGGGTGGCTTGGATGCAATACTTTAACCTAAAATTTAACCTGAAGAGCATCTTATGTTTGCCATGTTTCCAGAATATTTTAAATATCTGAATGGTGTGAACAAATGAAATCAAACTATTTTTCTCCGTTGTTCTCATCGGGGTGTCCTCATAGTTCTCTGAGCAAGAAATACGATCCAGAGAAGCAAAAGTCAAGTTCATCTGTTTGGAGTTGCAAAAGTAACTAGAAGCGGTCATTTTTTATATTTATATTTAGGATCCTTGGGTTCATAGTTGTTGTACACCTTCTTCTCAATATTTGACAAAGTAATCAAAGATGGTTGATAAATATGTTGCTCTGAACCTTGGCTTATCAAGTGGTGGAGCTTTGAGAGGGCGAACCTGGGCTGTAACCCCCCTCCCCTACCCAGCAAAAGGCAAAAACGTTAGTACCCCACTGGAATAGGATGGTAGCACTGTAGCCCAGCTCATTTTCTTGGAGATGAGCACTCCACTAGACTGTCTCTCAATGTCTCATTTTTTTCTCCTGTAGTAAACAACTTTGGCGATGCTCACAGTAGGCAGTGACGCCATGTGGTGGTGTGGAGCGTCAGGGGTCGGTAAGCAGAACATCATCAACTCTGCCTCACCTCTTACACTCGTGCTGTCCAATGGTACCCTATTGATGTATTGTAGTGCAGTCTTATTCTTTTGATTTTGCTTTTTTGTTTAGTTTTAACTCATGTTGGGAAAAGTTCTAATTAGATCGAACTTTTCACTAAATGGAAAGGTCAAACTCCATGGTTAAGTAGTATTTTGGTACTTCCCGCGGTAGAAGGTTGTATTTTGGTAGTGCTCTGTTTTGGAGAAGCTTTTATATGTAATTGGTGTTAGAAATGTACTCCCTTTGTAAAGAAATATAATAGTAAGCATATAGGATCAATATACTTAACATGCTACAATTTCTAACTTGTGGTTGTACTTTGGTATTCCAAAAACGAAATCATATCATTAGAGAGGCTAAAGTTTGTGCAATGTAACTACTAATATATTGTATGAGAAGTTTCAGCGGAGGCTTGTTGAGCAGATGCATAATATTAACTCGGGATTTTGACTTGCAGATGTTCAATCTGGAGGATTTTATCCAATGAGATGTAGAATGAAGGCTTTGATGTCAAGTACGAGAATGATGCAACGATGTTGGTGGAAGGCTGTGAGGATGGGTATTGCCCACTACAAGGAGCAGGCAGATGATGTCCCTCTTAGACAAATTCCAGAAAACAACGCAAGGAAGTTTTGCTCACACAATGAACCATAATGTCTCCTCTATTTCATTAGTTACATCAGTTTGTAGGAAACATGGATGGTCACTGGTTCATAACAGATGAACTATTTATATGTGAAAATTAATGTGTGTTATTATTGTTTGGTTTTGATTTATTATTTGCTGGATGGCAACCATGTTACTGTTATGAACTATGCAACTTGACTGATATTCTGTTGGTACGTGAAATCTGTATGTGAGGGCAATTGACGTTGGTATGTGAAATCTGTATGTGAGGGCAATTGGATGTTGGTCGGCAAAACAATTCCTGTCCAACTGTTGGTCGGGAAAGCCCATGAAAGGCCCAACGGAATGTCGGTCGGGAAAGATTTCCCTGATAGATAGTCGGTCGGGAAAGGTCCATGTCAGCCCTGTCAGATAGTCGGTCGGGAAAGAATACCTGTTAGATAGTCGGTCGGGAAAGGCCCATGGTAGCACCCACGGACTGTTGGTCGGGAAAGGCCCATGGCAGGCCCAACAGAATGTTGGTCAGGGAAGATAATCCATAGCCGACAAGCAGTCGATCGGGAAAGATATGTCGGTCGGGAAATGGCTTTCCCGTCTGGACTTTCCCCAACAGACATGATTGGTCGGCAATACTGGTCGGCAATACTCTTTCCTGACCGACTGTTTGTTGGCAGAACTTTTATTCCCGACCAATTTGGCTGTTGGGGATGTAGTGCTGTGGTGTAGTGTGAGTGATTGCTTATGTGTGGTTACTATTGCTTGCTCACGATAGATTGAGCGGAGTGTGACGAGTAGAACTATCAAAAGTTATGAGTGCGAATGATCTTCATCAACAGTACAAGGCAAGTTCACACTTTGATCATATCCCTTTCATACCCAGTTTTTATGCATTAGTTTCACCCTCAAACATTGCATGGTTAGGATTTGATAACATGTGGGATTGGGAAGTAGTTGATGTGGTAGAACCTATTGCCCTGTTATTATCAAACTCTTGGGAGTTACTTCTACGTATTGCTTATATTGCTATGCTATGCTCGTAGACGTGGATTGGGTTTGAGTGAAACCATGACAAATGTGAGATTGTTAATTAATGGTTCAACTTAAGGTGGCAACTTAAATACACATCTGGGTGGATTGCTTGTTGGGCACCTGGAGAATCCAGTGTTGTCCTAGGTTATCCCAGAGTACCCATGTGATAATCCTACGGTCCACCACCCAGGCTCAAAGGGAACTGAGATATTTCATGCTAGAAACTTCCGTGTGCAGCCACAAGCTATTATGGGCTCTAGCATAGTTGAGTAGGTTGTGTGAAGCTCTTGAAGGGATAGACTAGCAGGTAGTGGGTTGTAGGTGGTATAGTCTATCTGGAGTAGAGAGTTAATGCTTGTGAAAAACTGTGTCTCAGTCATCCGTTTCTCAAACATCATGTAGTGCGAGAAATCCAACGGAGGAGATCGAGTCTTCTGGGGAAAATTGTGCAAACCTCTACAGAGTGTATAAACTAATCATGGTTAGCCGTGTTCCCGGTTATGGACAAATCTTGAGTATCTAGTACTTGGGTTATTATATGTATCTCATCACTCTAAATTAATACTGTTGGGTTTATAATTACTTTTAATTGGGATTGAGTTGGAGGAACCTTCTCAATGATGTTTCAACTACCATGATAGTTAAATAAAATCTATTCCTTTGTTGTAGGGAAAAATTGGCTTTTCGCAAAAACATTATAACCATAAAGCCTTTCCACCAGCCAAATATGCATGTAGTGATAGCCTTTATTCATCATTATCCCATGGTGTGAATTTGCTAGTACATTCAATGTACTGACCCTTTGTGGCTGCAACGTCTCATGTTGCAGGATTCTTACTTCGAGTAAGTGATGCGTTAGGGTTATGATTTCTACACTCAACTTTGCCATTGGTGTTGATGGGAATCCACAACCTTGTTGTTACTTCCGCTATTTGGATTGAGGTAATAGTATTTACGTTACTTTATACATGTGATTTACCTCTGTTATAAATCCTCGAGTACTGTGTGTGTCAGCATACCGATCCAGGGATGATACTTAAGCACAGAGACTTGACCATCTGAGGTCGGGTCGCTACATCTTTCCTCCACCTCATCATTTATCCTATGTGGCATCCCTACAATAGAACCATTGTACATGCCCTAATCCCGAGGAGAGAGAGGCATTGACAAAGTCAAGGAGTGGGATCTGCAGGAGCCCGTCTCTACACGTGCTCCTAGGTATAAAAAACCAATTCTATGAAAAAGAGGCATAAAAAACAATTATGTCTAAAAAAGAAAGGTAAAAACATTTGAGAGGAAATAGATAGAGAGAAAGTGAGAAAAAGTTGTAACCTTATAGCCAGCCTTATAGTCAACACTATGGTAGTATTACATGAGGAAGGAGGGAGTGGTGCACATGACAAGTTCACTGTGTTGCCGTGTTTCACACTCCTCCATCGTAAAAGTGGAGACAATAGCTTTCATCAAAAATAAACAATGAATATTCGTTGCTCGTCCACTATATCAGAAAGAATACTTTCATTCACTGACATGTGGGACGTCGACCATACTGGTCCACCTACCATGCACAACATTATCCTAGTCCACACCGGTCGTAGGGCAGGCCCAACCTTTCCCACTGTAAGTTGGTCGGACGAAGGAACCATCATGACTTCATTGAATTCCGCTTCTTCAAGAAAACTTACTGTACCCGCAGTACTGCTACCACACGCGAAGACTGGACGGCACTGTACCACGTCATATCACTGAAACCAGGCCAAACTAGACGCACCTAGGATTTGTACTCCCTCTATTTCAGGCCTCCTTTGGTTCATAGGATAGACATTTTATAGGAATAGAAAAATCATAGGAAGTGAGATGACATGCATCTCAATTCCTGTAGAGGAAGAGATGTCTTTTGGTGCATAGGATATGAATTTTTCCATTGAGACTAGGCTAATGTTTTTCCCTCCAAAATGTGAAGGATTGATTCCTATCCTACATAGAAATAGGAATCCATTCCTACAAACCAAAGGGCTTCAAAGAAATTTTTCCTTTGCAAATCCTATCCTATAGAATTCCAATAAAATTCCTACAAACCAAAGGACGCCGAATGTATCAGTGTCGACTATTGCCTGATCGATCGCTAAGCCTACAATTTTAGGAGCTTGGGCTATTGGCCGATCGACAACGGATCAGTATAAGCGTACCATGAGCTCATTAGCCACAACGTTTCTCTTCGGTGAGTGTTTTGCAAGTACTATAGCTCGCACATTAGCTAGCCTACTAACACCAAGAATCATCAAACAAGCCCTGCTGATATGATAAACAGTTCAAACTTACATCTAAGCATGCCATATATCACATCAAAAGCTGGTGGAAAGGCTCACAGTTCAAACAAGCCCTGCTTTAACTCTGCTGGAAGTTCTTGATAATCTTTCGATATAATGTCAGCACTGGTAAACAAGAGTGATTTCAACCATACATTTGAAGTGCACAAAAATATATACTATTGAGTGATTCCAGTGAGTGCTTTATCATCTCTTATGGGACAACATGAATAAGCTTTTTTGCTCAGGTTCGTACCGGCCTAAGGCCTTCATCCATATTAGTTTGTTGTCATATCTATTTTATCGTGCTATTGTCATGAGAAACTCCTTTATCTTTGCACATTTAAGTTTTGCAACATATGATACATGGAAATGCTTTGAGTGTTGAGCTAATTGGCACTAATTAAATAAACTAATACCTCTCTTTAAGCAAGACTACTATGTTTCTAACTTTACCCGTTAAGATAATGAGGGTACTTCTATTTGTTAGTGTATGTTTCATCAAATAGTCCCACTATTACAGTAGTCTCACTCTCGCAATATATGTGCCAACAGGGATGCTCGATTTTGGTGGAACTGCACAAAAACTTTGGGTGCTTCATTCCCTTGACAGCTTCCTTCCTTTCCTGTGGGTCACTAATCTCGGCTTGCTTCCTTCCTTTGTTGTCAGTAGCTTGGTGTCGGCGTTCTGGGAACGGGGGTCCCCAGACTTGCCTGCCAGTGGCCCATAGCATGGCTCCACCAGCGGCCCTATACAACCCAACTTCACTAGCAAACACTCAAGACCCTCACGAGGGGCCAAGCCTCACGAGGCGGACGACACAAGACCTCATCGGGGGAAGCCTCACCAGGCAGGCTCGCGAGGGGCGAAGAGATCAAGGCAAGGGACACGTCGCGAGGTTTCTGTGATGCAAGGCATGGCGGCTGGCGCCAGGCGGGCGCCAGTGCACGAAGTGTCCTCATTTCCTCTTTGGTTCTAAAGAGGCAAGCGCATGCGAGGAGTCCCGAGGCATCAGGCAAAGGTTTCCATATCGGTGCAATGAGACCAAGACCAGCAGGACGGCAGGACGAAGCTCATTGTGGAGCCCAAGACGGTGTCACCACCAGAGCCTTTGGCAGGCGAAGACTACTTTTATCAGGATAAGTTGTACTAGTTGTCGCCCTTCGAATTGGCCGTTGTGGGATCCCTTCCCACTCAATATTCGGGAAGAGGACCGGGGCTCTATAAATAGGAGTAGCCATCACCGTAGAGAGGGGGATATTGGATCGAGGCCATTCCATCCATAGCCTCGCACAAGTTCGCATAGCACAAGAACACCTCTCCTCAGGAGGCTGTTCTTCCCTTGTAACTGTTCATCCTCGGCCCAAGAGGCAATCCACCACAACACACTGGATCGCATGGCGGGCCTCGTGGTGCCCGCATGCCCCCAGGTGCACTAGGAGGCTTCATCGACACCGGCGCGACCAGCAGCACCAGACGCCCAATCGCACCCGCACCACCTTCGATGAGCGCGGGCATGAGCATTGCCACCCACAGCCCCGGTGGAGTGCCTCCCTACCATCCTCAGAGCGGCGCGTTGGGCCTGGCAACGTGGAGCATGGGGCACTTCGGCAAGGTCTTCGGGGTGACAGCCTCGGAGGACTACGTGCCCCGCATGATGGACCAGGAGTATGCATTGGATGGCGACCCTGGCTCGATCCTCGAGCCAAGCTGGGAGGAGGAGGCGCTAGAAGCTGAGATCTTCCAGGAGCCCCCCGGGATCCTCGCCAACCATGCCGATGACAACAGCTACAGGGTACCACTAATCTCTCAGGAGCATGCTTGCGCTAACCATGGGTCGCAGGAGGACCAGGTCACAACGGCGGATGGCAGCCCCAGCTCAACGGCCTCCCTTCCACCAGGAGGAGCGCACTGGGGGCTGATAGGTCTCCGTCGTATCTATAATTTTTGATTGTTCCATGCCAATATTCTACAACTTTCATATACTTTTGACAACTTTTTAAACTATTTTTGGGACTAACATATTGATCCAGTGCCCAGTGCCAGTTCCTGTTTGTTACATGTTTTTGTTTCACAGAATATCCATATCAAACAGAGTCCAAACAGGATAAAAACTGACGGAGAATTTTTTTGGAATATATATGATTTTTGGGAAGAAAAATCCACGCGAGACGGTGCTCGAGGTGGCCACGAGGCAGGGGGGCGTGCCTGCCCCCCTGGGCGCACCCCTGACCCTCGTGGGCCACCCATAAGGCGGTTGATGCCCTTCTTTTGCTGCAAGAAAGCTAATATCTGGATAGAGATCGTGTTGAAATTTCAGCCCAATCGGAGTTACAGATCTCCGGGAATATAAGAAATGGTGAAAGGGAAGAATCTGGGAACGCAGAAACAGAGAGAGACAGAGAGACAGAACCAATCTCGGAGGGGCTCTCGTCCCTCCCGTTCCATGGAGGCCATGGACCAGAGAGGAAACCCTTCCGCCATCTAGGGAGGAGGTCAAGGAAGAATAAGAAGGAGGGGGCTCTCTCCCCCTTGCTTCCGGTGGCACCAGAGTGCCACTGGGGGCCATCATCATCACCGCGATCTACACCAACACCTCCGCCATCTTCACCAACATCTCCATCACCTTCCCCCCCTCTATCTACAACGGTCCACTCTCCCGCAACCTGCTGTACCCTCTACTTGAACATGGTGCTTTATGCTTCACATTATTATCCAATGATGTGTTGCCATCCTATGATGTCTGAGTAGATTTTCGTTGTCCTATCGGTGGTTGATGAATTGCTATGATTGATTTAATTTGCTTGTGGTTATGTTGCTGTCCTTTGGTGCCCATCATATGATTGGCGCGTGGATCACACCCTAGGTTTAGTTGTATGTTGATAGGACTATGTATTGGAGGGCAAGAGTGACGGAAGCTTCAACCTAGCATAGAAATTGATGCATACGGGATTGAAGGGGGACCAATATACCTTAATGCTATGGGTGGGTTTTACCAAAATGAACATTAGTAGTTGCGGATGCTTGCTAATAGCTCCAATCATAAGTGCATAGAATTCCAAGTCAGGGATGACATGCTAGCAGTGGCCTCTCCCACATAATACTTGCTATCGGTCTAGTAAAGTAGTCAATTTCTTAGGGGCAATTACGCAACTCCTACCACCACTTTTCCACACTCGCTATATTTACTTTATTGTTTCTTTATCTAAACAGCCCCTACTTTTTATTTACGTATTCTTTATTATCTTGCAAACCTATCTAACAACACCTACAAAGTACTTCTAGTTTCATACTTGTTCTAGGTAAAGCGAACGTCAAGCGTGCGTAGAGTTGTATCGGTGTCGATAGAACTTGAGGGAATATTTGTTCTACCTTTAGCTCCTCGTTGGGTTCGACACCCTTACTTATCGAAAACTGTTGCGATCCCCTATACTTGTGGGTTATCAAGACCTTTTTCTTGCGCCGTTGCCGGGGAGCAATAGCGTGGGGTGAATTTTCTCATTTGTGCTTGTTTGCTTTATCACTAAGTAATTTTTATTTGCTGTTCTTAGTTGTTTTATATCTTTAGTTATGGGTAGGAAATGCAAAATACCAAAAAAATTAGTTGTACCTACTAAACCAATGGTTGAAGAACCACTCGAATTCTATCAAACTGCTGAAGCTTATTACTTGGATCATCTTTGATCCCTATGTGCTCGTGCTGAAACCCCAACTAACTTAGTTGAGGGCAAATCCTTGGATGAGCATGCTTGTTATGTGCAACACCGAATATCTGAAAATGGGAAAATTTTACTGGGTCAAATTCATCGTTTGCAATGCTATGCTTGGAATTTATGTGAAATATATGATTTTACTTGTTGTTCTGAAACCCCTAAGAAACACCTTCCCTATCAATGTGAGTTTAGTGATAATGGAATCGTATCTTCATATGCTAAAGGTGTTTATAGTTACTATGATGTTCAACAAATTGAAGAATTTGTTGCTTTTAGGGGTGCTTATGAAATTGCTTCTTTGATAGAAAAGTATGATGCTACTCTTTACAAATCTGAAAAAATTTCCATACTTAAATGTTGCTATGATAATTATGCTTCTAATGCCTATGTTGAACCATATATTGAGGACTACTCCGCTGTCCAAGAAGAGACTAATATTTTGCAGGAGTCTATGGAAGAAGAAATTGATGAAACTGTGAGCTCATTGGATGAAAAAGATGATGAGGAGAGCGAAGAACAAAAGGAGGAAGAGCGGATTAGCTACCCGTGCCCACCTTCTAATGAGATTAACTCTTCAACTCATACATTGTTTAATTTCCCTTCGTGCTTACCGAAGGATGATTGCTATGATGATTGTTATGTTCCCGTTGATTCTTTTAAAATATCCCTTTTTGATGATGCTTCCTATGCTTGTGGCCAAGATGCCAATATGAATTATGCTTATGGAGATGAACTTGCTATAGTTCCTTATGTTAAACATGAAATTGTTGCTATTGCACCCACACATGATAGTCCTGTTATCTTTTTGAATTCTCCAAATTACACTATATCGCAGAAGTTTGCTCTTATTAAGGAATATATTGATGGGTTGTGCTACCTCTTTTAGCACTGCGTTGGTTTTCCCCGAAGAGGAAGGGATGATGCAGCAAAGTAGCGTAAGTATTTCCCTTGGTTTTTGAGAACCAAGGTATCAATCGAGTAGGAGGCTATGCGCGAGTCCCTCGCACCTGCACAAAACAAATAAATCATCGCAACAAATGCAAATAGGGGTTGTCAATCCCTATAGGGCCACTTACGAGAGTGAGATCTGATAGATATGATAAGATAATATTTTTGGTATTTTTATGATAAAAGATGCAAAGTAAAATAAAGGCAAGGTAAACAGCAAAGGAAATAACTAAGTAGTGGGAGATCAATATGATAAAGATAGACCCGGGGGCCATAGGTTTCACTAGTGGCTTCTCTCGAGAGCATAAGTATTCTACGGTGGGTGAACAAATTACTGTTGAGCAATTGACAGAATTGAGCATAGTTATGAGAATATCTAGGCATGATCATGTATATAGGCATCACGTCCGAGACAAGTAGACCGACTCCTGCCTGCATCTACTACTATTACTCCACTCATCGACCGCTATCCAGCATGCATGTAGAGTATTAAGTTAAAAACAAAGTAACGCCTTAAGCAAGATGACATGATGTAGAGGGATAGACTCAGGCAATATGAAGAAAACCCCATCTTGTTATCCTCGATGGCAACAATACAATACGTGCCTTGCTGCCCTTACTATCACCGGGAAAGGACACCGCAAGATTGAACCCAAAGCTAAGCACTTCTCCCATTGCAAGAAAGATCAATCTAGTAGGCCAAACCAAACTGATAATTCGAAGAGACTTGCAAGTTAACCAATCATACATAAAAGAATTCAGAGAAGATTCAAATATTATTCATAGATAGACTTCATCATAAACCCACAATTCATCGCTCTCAACAAACACACCGCAAAAAGAAGATTACATCGAATAGTTCTCCACAAGAGAGGGGGAGAACATTGTATTGAGATCCAAAAAGAGAGAAGAAGACATCTAGCTACTAACTATGGACCCGTAGGTCTGAGGTAAACTACTCACACTTCATCGGAGAGTCTATGGTGTTGATGTAGAAGCCCTCCGTGATCGATGCACCCTCCGGCGGAGCTCCGGAACAGGCCCCAAGATGGGATCCCGTGGATATAGAAAGTTATGGCGGTGGAATTAGGGTTTTGGCTCCGTCTCTGATCGTTTGGGGGTACGTGGATATATATAGGAGGAAGAAGTACGTCGGTGGAGCAACAGGGGCCCCACGAGGGTGGAGGGCACGCCTGGGGTAGGCAGGCACGCCCCTACCCCGTGGCCTCCTATTGTGTGCCTTGACGTAGGGTCCAAGTCTCCTGAGTTTTATTCGATGAGAAAATCACGTTCCCAAAGGTTTCATTCCGTTTGGACTCCGTTTGATATTCCTTTTCTTCGAAACCCTAAAACAGGCAAAAAACAGCAATTCTAGGCTGGGCCTTCGGTTAATAGGTTAGTCTGAACAATAATATAAAAGTGGATAATAAAGCCCAATAATGTCCAAAACAGTAGATAATATAGCATGGAGCAATCAAAAATTATAGATACATTGGAGAAGTATCAAGCATCCCCAAGCTTAATTCCTGCTCGTCCTCCAGTAGGTAAATGATAAAAACATAATTTTTGATGCACAGTGCTACTTGGCATAATTTTAATGTAATTATTCTTAATTGTGTTATGAATATTCACATCCGAAAGATTCAAGACAAAAGTTCATATTTACATAAAAATAATAATACTTCAAGCATACTAACAAAGCAATTATGTCTTCTCAAAATAACATGGCTAAAGAAAGCTATCCCTACAAAATCATATAGTCTGTTTATGCTCTATCTTCACCACACAAAATATTTAAATCATGCACAACCCCGATGACAAGCCAAGCAATTGTTTCATACTTTTGACATTCTCAAAACTTTTTCAATTTTCACACAATACATGAGCGTGAGCCATGGATATAGCACTATAGGTGGAATAGAATGGTGGTTGTGGACAAGACAAAAAGGGAGAAGATAGTCTCACATCAACTAGGCGTATCAACGGGCTATGGAGATGCCCATCAATAGATATCAATGTGAGTGAGTAGGGATTGCCATGCAACGGATGCACTAGAGCTATAAGTATATGAAAGCTCAAAAATAAACTAAGTGGGTGTGCATCCAACTTGCTTGCTCATGAAGACCTAGGGTAATTTGAGGAAGCCCATCATTGGAATATACAAGCCAAGTACTATAATGAAAGATTCCCACTAGTATATGAAAGTGATAAAATGAGAGACTCTCTACTATGAAGATCATGGTGCTACTTTGACGCACAAGTGTGATAAAAGGATAGTAACATTGTCCCTTCTCTCTTTTTCTCTCATTTTTTCTTTTTTTATTTGGGCCTTTTCTCTTTTTTTGTGGCCTCTTTTCTTTCCCTTTTTTTTCGTCCGGAGTCTCATCCCGACTTGTGGGGGAATCATAGTCTCCATCATCCTTTCCTCACTGGGACAATGCTCTAATAATGATGATCATCACACTTTTATTTTTCTTACAACTCAACAGTTACAACTCGATACTTAGATCAAAATATGACTCTATGTGAATGCCTCCGGTGGTGTACCGGGCTATCCAATGACTCATGAGTGACATGTATGAAAGAATTATGAATGGTGGCTTTGCCACAAATACGATGTCAACTACATGATCATGCTAAGCAATATGACAATGATGGAGTGTGTCATAATAAACGGAACGGTGGAAAGTTGCTTGGCAATATATCTCGGAATGGCTATGGAAATGCCATAATAGGTAGGTATGGTGGCTGTTTTGAGGAAGGTATATGGTGGGTGTATGATACCGGCGAAAGGTGCGCGGTATTATAGAGGCTAGCAAAGGTGGAAGGGTGAGAGTGCATATAATCCATGGACTCAACATTAGTCATAAAGAACTCATATAATTATTGCAAAAATCTACAAGTTATCAAAGCAAAGTATTACGCGCATGCTCCTAGGGGGATAGATTGGTAGGAAAAGACCATCGCTCGTCCCCGACCGCCACTCATAAGGAAGACAATCAATAAATAAATCATGCTCCGACTTCATCACATAACGGTTCACCATACGTGCATGCTACGGGAATCACAAGCTTCAACACAAGTATTTCTCAAATTCACAACTACTCAACTAGCATGACTTTAATATCACCATCTCTATATCTCAAAACAATTATCGAGTATCAAAGTTATCATAGTATCACTACAAAAAAAAGACACATCCATGACATTTTGGGCCGAACGAATTTTTTTCCTGTCATACATATAACACTTCTATGACGATAATTGTGACAAAACCCGGTATTAGCATAGATGTGCTGGGCTCCTACTTCTATGACAAAAAATCATGACATAAAATGGGCTTTTCGTCCTGGGCGGGCCGGATACGCAGCTACATGACATTCTTTGGGCCGTCCATGACGGAAAAAACCGTGGTAGAAGCGAGGGCGAGGAAAATTTCGGGGAGTTCCCGGTTACGGTGGGAGGTCGGGGGCCGAGCGATGCGCGTCTCTCGTACATGTACGCGCATGTGTGAGAGGCGTTGGCTCTAACTAAACCCGAGTGAGGCGTTGGGCTCTAACTAAACCCGAGCGATTGCACCGCAGGCTACGCGTTGCTGAACCCGAGCGATCGATCGATGGCTATTAACTGAACCCGATCGAGCAATTCCTTCGCTACTGTTGCTAACTGAATCCGATTGATGGGATGAACAGTGAGCGTTGCGGGGGGGTGTTGGATGAACAGTGAGCGGTGGTGTTGCCTCTGGATGAACAGGACCCCGTGGTGTGGTGGAGGGCTGGATGAATAGTAGACAGTGGAGGGTGCCCGTGGAGGGGTGGATGAATAGGACCCGTGGTGTGGAGGACTGGATGAACAATAGACGGTGGAGGGGTGGTTGAACAGGACCCCGTGGTGTGGAGGGCTGGATGAACAGTAGACGGTGGAGGGGTAGTTGAACAGTAGCCGATGGAGTAGCGCGTGGTGGAGGCTGGATGAACAGGAGCCCGTGGAGGCTGGATGAACAGGAGCCCATGGAGGCTAGGTGAACAGGAGCCCGTGGAGGCTGGATGAACAGGAGCCCATGGAGGCTGGACAAGGTCGACGGTGGAGATGGACAGTATCCCGTGGAGTCCCGTTTTGCGGTACGCCACAACCCTGCCGATGAACAGGACCCCCGTTTCGACCGTAGCACTCCAACACAAGTCCGTTTCGTCCGTTTTGCGGTACTCCACACTCCTCCCGATCAACATGAACCCCGTTTCGACCGTAGGAGGTCCGTTTCCTCCATTTTGCGGTACGCCAGAGTCCTCCCGATGAACAGGATCCCGTTTCTAACGTTGCCGGTCGAACACAAGGCCGTTTCCTTCGTTCTGCGGTATGCCAGGCCTCGTTTCCATTGCCTGTTCCGTCCAAGCCCTCCCGATGAACACGATGCATTCCGTTGCCTCCCCATGAACACGACGCATTCCATTGCCTCCCCATGAACATGAACATGACGATGACGCTATTTCTCTGTTCCGACCCAGCCATGTACACGAGCCCTGGCCGTACGTATGCGCGAGTAGGCGTTCGAGACCCTGCCCGTATGTACACATACGTGGCCGTATTTTCTTTCTTGCACCTTGGCCGCTGTACGTACGTGTACATGCTATGTGCGCGCCTCTACTATGACACGTGCGCGCCTCTACTACGACACGTGCGCGCCTCTACATCGACCACTATGTACGTACACGTTCGTGACCAGAATGACAACGCTACGTATGCTTCGACCAGGTGGGTCTCGACTGTCAGGCACTTCCGTGCCTGCGAAGATGTAGCTGGTGGGTCCCAGCAGTCAGGGGGCGAATCGTTTTTTTTGCCCGGACGCACTTCCTTGCGTGCGAAGGTGTAGCTGGTGGGTCCCAGCAGTCGGGGGGCGGGTGGGTCCCAGCAGTCAGGGGGGCGAATCATTTTTTTTCGGACGCACTTTCTTGCGTGCAAAGATGTAGCTCGTGGGTCCCAGCAGTCAGGGGGCGAATCATTTTTTTCGCGAAATACGGTGGCCCGTCCGGTGGGTCCCCGCTGTCAGGTGGAGGAATAATTATTTTGCGTGTAATAAGGAGGCACTTCCTTGTGGCTGCCGTGGACCCAGCTATCAGCCTCTCCATGTACAGTACTCTTCAGATGGAAGTCGGTCGTTGACCACGTTGACCACGCCGCACCGAGAGCACCAGGGTGGTGGTTTGGATGATGGCGAGGCCTAGGAAGGGGATGACGCGGAGCCGGGGAAGACGCAGCAGTGGAAGCCTGCGCGGAGAGGAGTACGAGGGTTCACTGGTTCGGCTGTGGTGGGAGGCTTCCATCGCCGTAGAATAACATGGGGTGTGGGTGAGTAGAGGGATGCCCTGGCCAGCGATGCGAGTAGTACGCGGCGGTGAGGCCTCCGTGGCATCACAGCCGGCCACGGGAGGCAGGAGCACGCGACACGACCGGCGCTGCTTTGGCCGGCTGGAGCAAGAAGACCAGAGGTTCAAGAAGCACTATGGCCGTTGGATGGACATCGTACGATTACTGCAGCTAGAATCGTTTATATTGACTAAGTTGACAAAGCCCTTGGTACGCGCCAACTTAGTAGGCCCACAGCTCGGATTTGGCAGAGAACATATAGCCCATTTGCGATTTGTAAGAATGTATAGCCCATTTTCTAATTCTAATGGAATTTACTACAGCCCATTTACAGTTTGTTATAAGTACAACCCAACTTCTAGCTAGGACAACGATTAATAATTTCAAACAACTGCTCAAAACAGAATTCAAAAAAAGATTCCCACATTTTGATGGGATCTGAAATATTTTTATCCGAAATTTCTAGCCAGGTTAAATATAATTTCAAAATAAAGTTGTATTACGTTAAAATCCAACGAAATATTGCGCGCGCAACAAGTAATGAAATTAAAATTTTCAAATTCCAAAAATAATATATTTTTCAAATTAATTACGTGTTTGGTGCATAGTAACTGTCCAGTTATTATAATTACATCCCATTTATTATTTCTTAAAGTCAATTTTCTTGTTAAGCCTAATGCATACCTCCCAGGAAAGTTGGCAGCCCAGCGGGGCGGAGAATAACAAGTTGACCCGGATATTGTGTACAACTGTCAGCCCAGTTGCATTGCTGATGTTGAAAAAAAGCTATTTTTCATACACACATTTAAAAAAATTTGTATAGATAAGGGACATTTTTTATACACACATTTAACATTTTTTAAATACATGATTAACACTTTTTAAAACATATTTTTTAATCAATAGTGGGCCCACAGCGAGCGGAGGAGGTCACAATACACAAATTTTTTAAATACATGATTAACACTTTTGCAAAAACAATTAGCCCACAGCGAGCCAATTAGCTCCATTCAGCCCACAGTGGGCCGACAGGACCCAATCAGCCCACAGTGGGCTGACTGTGACACTCCAAAAATTTTCATTTGGTTTTCAGCAGGAACTTTGTTGGATTTGAAGAAGGTCATTTAAAATTTTTCTTTCCAAAACCTCTCTCTCAAAAACTTTTTCCTTGGCAAGGACTTTACTTTTTTTTGTATCTTCTTCAACTCTGGTGTTTAAATTATGAAAACTTCCTTCTCAAATAAATCCTTGGAATTTATTTATTTCTTTAAAAAGTAATCCTGTGAGTTTTGGGACCTCTTTCATTTTGAGACCACACATGGTTTTACCATGCCTCAGGTGGTAAAACCTTCCGAAAACCCCTCCCTCCATTTTGGGCAATCAAAAACTTTCTGTTCCAACAAGTCCAAACCATTTTTGAATTTTATTTCAATTATTTTATCTCCCAAATCAATTCTGTCATTTATTTTAAGCCTAGATGATTTACAAAGGAAGTACCTGATTTCCTTTGAGTTTTGATCTCAAACCAACTCCTCTGAATAGTCCTTAGCACCCCCAACCTAGATCCATCAAGATCCACTCTTCTTCTTTTCAAAAAATTTCAAATTTCAGCCTCTGCCAGTTTGGACCAGATTTGCCAAATTTGGTGAAATTCATATCTCCTCTTCTCCAAAAATTCTACCAAAATTCAGGCAGCCTCCTGGTGCAATGAGAGGCCACCCCAGCAAGTTTCAGCTCAAGGAGAAACCCCCACATAACAAAATCATTCTGTCGAACACCTGGCCGGCACTGTTTCCCTGCATTTTCAGAATAGTTCAGAGTTTCAGAGTTCAGTGTCATTTTTCCTTCGTCAGAGTTCAGTCACGCGTCGACAGTGCGCCTGGATCGTTGCGCACAGCCCCTCCTCCCTGTCCGGAGCACCGCACGCACGCTTGGCCGGTTCCTGGCATCGGTGGCGCACTGGCCCGCCCTCGCCGGCGTCTTCTGCGGCGTCGGGACCTCCCGTGGCGGCCGACAGAAGGCACCCTACGGCACAACGCCGTTCTGCACCGCCCAAGCCACCTGGGAGCTCCGCGTGGCCGTCTCCCTTGCCAGCGCACGCATGCAGCACCGTCGCCGTGGCCTGGCACGCACAGGGCGCGCTCCCTGCCGCCGAAGTGCCGCACGGCCGTTCTGTTGGGACAGGCCGTAACCTCCTCCTCCTTGCTAAGTTACGCACTGGGATGGGCTCGTTACTCCATCTAGTCGATGCCCAAGCCCCTAATCCAACTGCCCAACCACAGCGCCGCCGTAATCACTCACCGGACTTATCCCGTTCACGGCAACCACCTCAGGCCGGCTATATATATAGCGCCCCAAGCTCACTCTCGCCCCCGCACACCTCCACCACCTCACTGGACCCCGCCCAGCAACTGGAAGAGCCTCGAGGGGCCCTTCCTCCTCGACTCCGGCCGCCCCGTTCCGCCTCGGCCTCCGTCTCGATCCACTCCGGTGAGACCATCCCCGACGCCCAAACTTCGTCAGTAACCTCCTCGAGCAACCAGTGAGCTAACCCCCACTTCAATTTGATCCTGGTAGCCCTCCTCGGCGAGCTCCATCAACGCCCGAACCACCGTCCGCCGGAGCTAGGGCCGCCGTCGACGTGGTGCTCGCCGGCGACCACCACCACCACCCACCGACACGGAAGGACACGGTGAACACATTGGTAACCTCCGATCCCCCTGCCTCGCCGTGGATCGCCGCCGGCGACCACCGCGGCTCTCGGGCACCGTCGAGCTCTGCCGCCTCTTTTGAAAATTCAAACCTGACGGGCGGGACCCACCTGTCAGCCTCTCTGTCCTTTCTAAACGAACTGTTTTCTGAAAGCGTCTTCTGCCAAAATGCGTTTTCCCTCTGGGCCGGCGTATTCTCTATCGAAGCGTTTTCTGTTTTTATAAGTTAGCCCCTGGAAACTTTCTGTTTCATTACAGATGAGTCCCTGGACAAAAACCTTTATAACTTTTAAAAAAATATATTTTTGATTGATTCTTTTCCTGTCCTCTTTGAAATTTTGTCTAGTTTTTTATCAGATTTATTTGAAAAATATTTGGAGTAATTTTTGTGCACCTCACGGTATTTACGTTAGCGTGTATGTTTTCTTTATACCGTAGATACCGAAGGGGGTGACGGAACCGCGAACTTCACCGAGCTAGGCTCCGACTACTCTGAACCAGGCAAGCATGTTTGAACTTTTGATATGATGAGTGTTTTGGCATGTTTGCATTAATTAGTTTCATGGCATGTTTATGAGCATACCTACGAATGTCATAATAAATGCAACGTTGAGGCAAGTGAGTTTCGAAAATCCATAAGTGGATGGATGGGAGTATGCAAGGCCATGTGTTGGCATGAGAATGGGTAAGATGGCAGTGTGGTAGCATGCCAGTCTTACGCCAGACTGCTTGACTTCAGCGTCAACTCGTATCGATCCAGTTCCATCCGTTTTCCTTCCCTGTACTACCACATGTTTTCCGCAAGGAATATGGCATAGTAAGTTGCAAACCGCTTTCCTGGTACACACCAAAAAGGAGAGGCCGTGATGATGGTTCCATGGCCCTGGATTAAAGCCAGTCATCCGGTCAGGGGGCATGGGTGTTTCCGGTTGGGACCGAGAGAGGGGCACCCCTTAGAGCGCGCGTATATAAATTTGATCCCATGCTATTCGAGATTGTGATCTTCCTGTCTCAAAAGTTTTTCTTGGACGATGCCTAGGGTGATTCCTGGCATCGAGAGGTAGGATGGGTGTGTACTGGTTAGCTGTGTTTTCTTCCGAAATACCGTAAACGGAACTAGTCCTTCGTGACTACGGAAATCCGTTGGCTGTGGGAAAATTTTCGTAGAAAACTCTGCAGAGTCATATATTCCTTGAATCATCAATTCCATGTCCAAGTTCGGTATTATCTTATCCTAATGAGTGTCAGTGACAGAAAACTCCGGTGAATCTCATGAATGCTAAGTCCGGTTAAATGTTTATTCCTGTGGATGGACTAACTCGTTTATTATCATGAGTTGAATATTTATTATGAGTATTATTTCCTTGTGAATAAAAGCCCTTTCTGCGATGTCGCTCAGACGTCTGACTGCGGCAGTGCTGTTATTTACTTTTAACATAAGCCCTTTCTGTGATGTCGCCCCGACGTCCGACTGTGGCATTGTTATTATTTACTTTCAATAAAATCCCTTTCTGCAATGTCGCTCAGACGTCCGACTGCGGCAGTGCTGTTATTTACTTTCAACATAAGCCCTTTTTGTGATGTCGCCCCGACGTCCGACTGTGGCATTGCTATTATTTACTTTCAATAAGAGCCCTTTCTGCGATGTCGCTCAGACGTCCGACTGCGGCAGTACGGTTATTTACTTTTAATATATGCCCTTTCTGTGATGTCGCCCCGACGTCCGACTGTGGCACGCATGTCTTTTATTTTTCAGTTTATGCCCTTTACGTGGTGTCGCTTAGACGCCCGACTGTGGCATGATCTCTATTTATTTGTTCACCCTTCGAGGCGTCGCTTCAGACACCCGATCAGTTTCCTATTATTATTTTTGGGTTTTCAGGCGGACTACCGCCGATTCCCTTTTTACTTACCTTGCTTGCTAAATTTTGAATTTTGCATCGGTAAATTAATCATGACGCATTCATGCATGCATTTGTTATATCTTACGTCCGAACTGTCTTGCGAGTACTTTCAAAGTACTCACCTGGCTTGTTGATTTGGCCAGATGCTGACGAAGGCGATCTCATGGATGAAGAGTTTGATAGCGAGTCCGACGCCTAGAGGAATCCCAGTCAGTCTCGTGCGACCCTGGATTTGGTCACTGTATTATATCCGCTTCCGCTACCCGAATAAGTTCATCGAGCCTCACCTCGACGCTCGATGAGATGCCAGTTTTAGAGTCATGTATCTCACTCCCCACTGTGATTTACCATCACCACCCTATTCTCGAGTCAGTAGTATGCCACCACACCACTGTATCATATCCGCCATTATGTATAATTATTGGCGCGCTTGTAATAAATTGTTGAGCAGCCTTAGCTCGACCTTGTAATATATTCTATGCTACTGGCTTATTGTATCAAGAAATTGTCTACTAGTGGGGAGGATTTCTCTCATACTGGACTCAAAAGATTGGTTTCTCAATAAATATTTTTATTGGAAAACCAGTCGTGACAAGCTTGGTATCAGAGCCAGGCTGACTATAGGAAGCCACTAGGTGCGATCGCTAATCGGTTATTAGCATAAGAGCTAATTCATATTTTTGCAAATGTAGTCATTTTCTGACAGTCAGCATAAATTTATGATCTGACCATTCAAAATTTTTGCCTACTTTTGTAGATGGCTGACAACAGCTGCGAGTCACCGATGTTCGCCAACGTGCCCGATGGGTTCGTCAAGCTGCTCTCCTTCATTGTTCAGGTCACGATGGAGCCATCTATGCGCCCAGTCTTCACACTCTACCAGCACAAGGTCAACGACAGTCTGACCATGCACCAGGCCGTGGTGCAATTCAAGGGAGGGCGTGTTGAGTTACGCCGCTTCCGGTACTTGGGAAGAGCCATGCCTACGGAGAGGCACGCTATGCAGATGGCAGCCCGCGAGGCGATAGCCCGTCTCAGGGATGTCCTTCCCTTGATGAAGACTCGTCGTTACCGCTACCTGCCATGCCATGTGCCATAGACCTGTCACCACGCGTTCTCTTGCCCCAGAGGAGAACGAGACGAGGCTTTTGAGATGCGTATTGAGTACCTCCGGGCTCTGGAGGCAGCCTTCGACAACCTGGTGGACGACTTCGTGGCTGCCCGCATGGACTCAGTCCATGGCTGTGCCGCCAACAGGAGGGAGCTCCTGCACACCGCACCGCCACTGACTTTCGTCTCGTCCTCAGCATCTTATGCACCTACCACTCTCGCCACTGCTCGTCGCCTGCCTACCACCGAAGAGTTCAACCAAGTCATTGCGCCCATTCCAGCCCGCACTGCACCACCCTTTGCGCCCACTCCTGTTCATGTTGCTCCGCCTCTGGCGCCCGCTCCATCTACTCGGTGCAGCACTCCACGTCTGGAGCCTATTAGTGAGGAGGAGGTCGAGTCCCCAGCCTCGCTGCGCCCCACCCTTGGCAGGGCCAAGGAGGTCATCAACATCTCCGACTGAGTACGCTTAGCCGTCGTGCGATGTACCGCCTTGTAAGACATGTGCATAGGTTGTGAGAAGTAGCTTGTTTGCGCATCATGTAGGAACTGGAGAAGTGCACTAGCCTAAATAACATGTCAGGATTATGTACGCATATCCTGAGTGATGTATTGTATAATTATCACCCACGTGTAAGATACGTAATGAGTAGTCCTTCTCCGTGCGCAAATCGATTTGTTTTCCTTAAGTAATCTTGGCTATTTAATTTATTTGCCAGCCTTGTGCATTTATGGATTTGTTTTTGCGACCATTTTCGCTTTTCTTATGAGTTTTACAAAATATACCCCCAGAGTGAAAAATGTCTCGTCCTTGGACGCGCTCCATGCCAACTCCGCCAGAGGAAAATTATGGCACTCAACCAGGCCACAATTTCACACAAGGGCAGTCGAGTCAACAGGACAGTGAAACGGCACTTTCCCAAATGTGCCGCCTTTATGAGCAAAGTCAGCAACAACACCAGGAAATGATGAACCAAGTCATCAATATGGGAAATCACCGTGGACAGTATCGGCAGCAATCCAAGTTATCTGAGCTACAGAAGACGCGTCCCCAAACATTTTCTCATACTGTCAAACCTCTTGTGGCCGAGGATTGGCTCCGAGACATGGAGAGAAAATTAATTATTGCAAAATGTTCAGACCCCGAGAAAGTACTATATGCCCCGCACTATCTCACAGGAGCAGCTGCATTGTGGTGGGAGAATTTCCTGCACATGCACCCCAACGAAAATGATATAACCTGGGATGATTTCAAGGAAGGTTTCCGTGGTGCACACATTCCTAAGAGTATTATGAAAATCAAGAAGAGAGAGATCGATGACCTCAAACAAAGGACCATGACGGTGTCAGACTACAACAGTCAGTTTACTCTATTGTCTCGCTACGCCAATGAAGAGCGTATGACTGAAAGCAAGAAGATGGAGAAATTCCTAGACGGTCTGGCGCCCGCACTTAAATGCCAGCTGGTTGTGCACACTTTTCAGATTTCAAAACGCTAGTGGATAAGGCCATTACCTTGGAAAATGAGAGACGCGGCTTGGAGGATTTCCGCAAGCGAAAAAGGGACCAGACTACTCTTGCTCGCAACCACCGAAGCAAGACGGATTTTCAGAAAGGTAGGACACACAAACCCACGACGAACATCTCACGCCCAATCAAGAATTTCCGTGCAAGGGACAAGGAGTTCACATATTGCCCAGGCATTACTTGCTACGGATGTGGAGAAGAAGGGCACTATGCCAAGCAGTGCCCCAAGCCAAGGAACTCGACCCCAAAGCCGAACAACGGTGGCAATAATTCAGCACCCAAGCGAAACAATTTCAACCCCAATAACAACCACAGGAAGGGTCATCTGAACCACGTGACCAAAGAAGAAGCACATAACGCCCCGGATATCGTACTCGGTACGTTTCCTGTCAACACAATACCTGCCATGGTTTTGTTTGATTCTGGAGCTTCTCACTCATTCATCTCGAAAGGTTTTGCTTTGCAAAATAATTTTTCGATGTTTCCCTTGGAAAAATCCATGATCATCAAGTCCCCTGGGATTGAGCAAGTTACTCAGAATTACTGCCAAGGTGTGGTTATTGAGTTTGAAGGATTGAAGTTTCACGCCAATCTTATTGTATTGGAAAATAAAGGACTGGATGTCATCCTAGGGATGGATTGGTTAACCACCAACAAAGGTTTTATTGACTGTTTCAACCGGACCGTAATTCTCACCCACCACCACGGGAAGACAATAAGAGTTTCAGCCAAAGAGAGAAAAATATCCCGGCAACCGAGATTGAACAAGGTGGACGTTTCTGAATTAAGCAAGGTTCCAGTAGTGTATGAATTTCCAGACGTATTTCCCGAAGAACTACCAGGCATGCCACCAGACCGAGAGATAGAATTCAGCATTGAGCTAGCACCGGAACCACCCCCATATACAAGAAACCATACAGAATGGCACCATCCGAGTTGGTAGAATTGAAGAAGCAAATAAAAGAATTACTGGACAAACTGAACGTGTTAACCAAATTCTAGAGGACATGCTGAGGGCATGTGTCCTCACCTATGGGACCAGTTGGGAAGAAAGCCTGCCATATGCCGAGTTCGCATACAACAACAGTTACCAGGCCAGCCTGCAAATGGCACCTTTTGAAGCCCTATACGGACGGAGATGTCGTACCCTGCTAAATTGGTCAGAAACCGGAGACAGCCGTATATTCGGCCCAGACATGCTCAAAGGAGCCGAGGAATAGGTCAAGCTAATCAGGGACCGACTCAAGACCGCTCAAAGCCGACAGAAGAGTTATTACGATCGGAAACACCGTGAGGTCAGATTCGAACCCGGTGAATTTGTATACCTACGAGTATCACCTATGAGGGGCCTGCAACGATTCAAGATTAAGGGAAAGCTAGCACCAAGATTCATCAGACCATTCTGTATAGTGGCACGAAGGGGCACTGTAGCCTACCAGCTAGACTTACCTGAAGAATCATCCGATGTCCACGACGTGTTCCACGTCTCGCAATTGAGGAAGTGTGTAAGCAACCCAGAAAAGCAGGTATCCCATGAGAACATTGATGTACAGCCAGACCTGACCTATCGGGAACATCCAGTAAAAATATTAGAGGAGTCTGAAAGGAGGACCCGGCATAAAACCATCAAGTTTTTCAGAGTTCAGTGGAGCAATCACACCGAGAGTGAAGCAACTTGGGAAAGGGAGGATTTTCTTCGGACAGAACATCCACACTTATTTGAGGATCAGCTGAAATCTCGGGGACGAGATTTTTCCTAAGGGGGTAGGTGTTGTGACACTGCAAAAATTTTCATTTGGTTTTCAGCAGAAACTTTGTTGGATTTGAAGAAGGTCATTTAAAATTTTTCTTTCCAAAACCTCTCTCTCAAAAACTTTTTCCTTGGCAAGGACTTTACTTTTTTTTGTATGTTCTTCAACTCTGATGTTTAAATTATGAAAACTTCCTTCTCAAATAAATCCTTGGAATTTATTTATTTCTTTAAAAAGTAATCCTATGAGTTTTGGGACCTCTTTCATTTTGAGACCACACATGGTTTTACCATGCCTCAGGTGGTAAAACCTTCCCAAAACCCCTCCCTCCATTTTGGGCAATGAAAAACTTTTTGTTCCAACAAGTCCAAACCATTTTTGAATTTTATTTCAATTATTTTATCTCCCAAATCAATTCTGTCATTTATTTTAAGCCTAGATGATTTACAAAGGAAGTACCTGATTTCCTTTGAGTTTTGATCTCAAACCAACTCCTCTGAATAGTCCTTAGCACCCCCAACCTAGATCCATCAAGATCCACTCTTCTTCTTTTCAAAAAAATTCAAATTTCAGCCTCTGCCAGTTTGGACCAGATTTGCCAAATTTGGTGAAATTCATATCTCCTCTTCTCCAAAAATTCTACCAAAATTCAGGCAGCCTCCTGGTGCAATGAGAGGCCACCCCAGCAAGTTTCAGCTCAAGGAGAAACCCCCACATAACAAAATCATTCTGTCGAACACCTGGCCGGCACTGTTTCCCTGCATTTTCAGAATAGTTCAGAGTTTCAGAGTTCAGTGTCATTTTTCCTTCGTCAGAGTTTAGTCACGCGTCGACAGTGCACCTGGAGCGTTGCGCACAGCCCCTCCTCCCTGTCCGGAGCACCGCACGCACGCTTGGCCGGGTCCTGGCGTCGGTGGCGCACTGGCCCGCCCTCGCCGGCGTCTTCTGTGGCGTCGGGACCTCCCGTGGCGGCCGACAGAAGGCACCCTACGGCACAACGCCGTTCTGCACCGCCCATCAAAAACTTTTTCCTTGGCAAGGACTTTACTTTTTTTTTGTATCTTCTTCAACTCTGGTGTTTAAATTATGAAAACTTCCTTCTCAAATAAATCCTTGGAATTTATTTATTTCTTTAAAAAGTAATCCTATGAGTTTTGGGACCTCTTTCATTTTGAGACCACACATGGTTTTACCATGCCTCAGGTGGTAAAACCTTCCCAAAACCCCTCCAACCATTTTGGGCAATCAAAAACTTTCTGTTCCAACAAGTCCAAACCATTTTTGAATTTTATTTCAATTATTTTATCTCCCAAATCAATTCTGTCATTTATTTTAAGCCTAGATGATTTACAAAGGAAGTACCTGATTTCCTTTGAGTTTTGATCTCAAACCAACTCCTCTGAATAGTCCTTAGCACCCCCAACCTAGATCCATCAAGATCCACTCTTCTTCTTTTCAAAAAAATTCAAATTTCAGGCTCCGCCAGTTTGGACCAGATTTGCCAAATTTGGTGAAATTCATATCTCCTCTTCTCCAAAAATTCTACCAAAATTTAGGCAGCCTCCTGGTGCAATGAGAGGCCACCCCACCATGTTTCAGCTCAAGGAGAAACCCCCACATACCAAAATCATTCTGTCGAACACCTGGCCGGCACTGTTTCCCTGCATTTTTAGAATAGTTCAGAGTTTCAGAGTTCAGTGTCAATTTTCCTTCGTCAGAGTTCAGTCACCCGTCGACAGTGCGCTTGGAGCGTTGCGCACAGCCCCTCCTCCCTATCCGGAGCACCGCACGCACGCTTGGCCGGCTCCTGGCGTCGGTGGCGCACTGGCCCGCCCTCGCCGGCGTCTTCTGCGGTGTCGGGACCTCCCGTGGCGGCCGACAGAAGGCACCCTACGGCACAACGCCGTTTTGCACCGCCCAAGCCACCTGGGAGTTCCGCGTGGCCGTCTCCCTTGCCAGCGCACGCATGCAGCACCGTCGCCGTGGCCTGGCACGCGCAGGGCGCGCTCCCTTCCGCCGACGTGCCGCACGGCCGTTCTGTTGGGACAGGCCGTAACCTCCTCCTCCTTGCTAAGTTACGCACTAGGATGGGCTCGTTACTCCATCTAGTCGATGCCCAAGCCCCTAATCCAACTGCCCAACCACAGCGCCGCCGTAATCACTCGCCGGACTTATCCCGTTCACGGCAACCGCCTCGGGTCGGCTATATATATAGCGCCCCAAGCTCACTCTCGCCCCCGCACACCTCCACCACCTCACTGGACCCCGCCCAGCAACTGGAAGAGCCTCGAGGGGCCCTTCCTCCTCGACTCCGGCCACCCCGTTCCGCCTCGGCCTCCGTCTCGATCCACTCCGGTGAGACCATCCCCGGCGCCCAAACTTCGTCAGTAACCTCCTCGAGCAACCAGTGAGCTAACCCCCACTTCAATTCGATCCTTGCAGCCCTCCTCGGCGAGCTCCATCAACGCCCGAACCACCGTCCGCCGGAGCTAGGGCCGCCGTCGACGTGGTGCTCGTCGGTGACCACCACCACCACCCACTGACGCGGAAGGACACGGTGAACACATTGGTAACCTCCGATCCCCCTGCCTCGCCGTGGATCGCCGCCGGCGACCACCGCAGCTCTCGGGCACCGTCGAGCTCTGCCGCCTCTTTTGAAAATTCAAACCTGACGGGCGGGACCCGCCTATCAGCCTCTCTTTCCTTTCTAAATGAACCGTTTTCTGAAAGCGTCTTCTGCCAAAATGCGTTTTCCCTCTGGGCCGGCGTATTCTCTATCGAAGCGTTTTCTGTTTTTATAAGTTAGCCCCTGGAAACTTTCTGTTTCATTACAGATGATTCCCTGGACAAAAACCTTTATAACTTTAAAAAAAATATTTTTGATTGATTCTTTTTCTGTACTATTTGAAATTTTGTCTAGTTTTTTATCAGATTTATTTGAAAAATATTTGGAGTAATTTTTGTGCACCTCACGGTATTTACGTTAGCGCGTATGTTTTCTTTATACCGTAGATACCGAAGGGGGTGACGGAACCGCGAACTTCACCGAGCTAGGCTCCGACTACTCTCAACCAGGCAAGCATGTTTGAACTTTTGATATGATGAGTGTTTTGGCATGTTTGCATTAATTAGTTTCATGGCATGTTTATGAGCATACCTACGAATGTCATAATACATGCAACGCTGAGGCAAGTGAGTTTCGAAAATCCATAAGTGGATGGATGGGAGTATGCAAGGCCATGTGTTGGCATGAGAATGGGTAAGATGGCAGTGTGGTAGCATGCCAGTCTTATGCCAGACTGCTTGACTTCAGCGTCAACCCGTATCGATCCAGTTCCATCCGTTTTCCTTCCCTGTACTACCACATGTTTTCCGCAAGGAATATGGCATAGTAAGTCGCAAACCGCTTTCCTGGTACACACCAAAAAGGAGAGGCCATGATGATGGTTCCATGGCCCTGGATTAAAGCCAGTAATCCGGTCAGGGGGCATGGGTGTTTCCGGTTGGGACCGAGAGGGGGGCACCCCTTAGAGCGCGCGTATATAAATTTGATCCCATGCTATTCGAGATTGTGATCTCCCCGTCTCAAAAGTTTTTCTTGGATGATGCCTAGGGTGATTCCTGGCATCGAGAGGTAGGATGGGTGTGTACTGGTTAGCTGTGTTTTCTTCCTAAATACCGTAAACGGAACTAGTCCTTCGTGACTATGGAAATCCGTTGGCTGTGGGAAAATATTCGTACAAAACTCTGCAGAGTCGTATATTCCTTGAATCATCAATTCCATGTCCAAGTTCGGTATTATCTTATCCTAATGAGTGTCAGTGACAGAAAAATCCGGTGAATCTCATGAATGCTAAGTCCGATTAAATGTTTATTCCTGTGGATGGACTAACTCGTTTATTATCATGAGTTGAATATTTATTATGAGTATTATTTCCTTGTGAATAAAAGCCCTTTCTGCGATGTCGCTCAGACGTCCGACTGCGGCAGTGCTGTTATTTACTTTTAACATAAGCCCTTTCTGTGATGTCGCCCCGACGTCCGACTGTGGCATTGTTATTATTTACTTTCAATAAAAGCCCTTTCTGCGATGTCGCTCAGACATCCGACTGCGGTAGTGCTGTTATTTAGTTTCAACATAAGCCCTTTCTGTGATGTCGCCCCGACGTCCGACTGTGGCATTGCTATTATTTACTTTCAATAAAAGCCCTTTCTGCGATGTCGCTCAGACGTCCGACTACGGCAGTACTGTTATTTACTTTCAATATAAGCCCTTTCTGTGATGTCGCCCCGACGTCCGACTGTGGCACGCATGTCTTTTATTTTCAGTTTAAGCCCTTTACATGGTGTCGCTTAGACGCCCGACTGTGGCATGATCTCTATTTATTTGTTCACCCTTCGAGGCTTCGCTTCAGACACCCGATCGGTTTCCTATTATTTTTGCTGGGTTTTCAGGCGGACTACCGCCGATTCCCTTTTTACTTACCTTGCTTGCTAAATTTTGAATTTTGCATCGGTAAATTAATCATGACGCATTCATGCATGCATTTGTTATATCTTACGTCCGAACTGTCTTGCGAGTACTTTCAAAGTACTCACCTGGCTTGTTGATTTGGCCAGATGCTGACAAAGGCGATCTCATGGATGAAGAGTTTGATAGCGAGTCCGACGCCTAGAGGAATCCCAGTCAGTCTCGTGCGACCCTGGATTTGGTCACTGTATTATATCCGCTTCCGCTACCCGAATAAGTTCATCGAGCCTCACCTCGACGCTCGATGAGATGCCAGTTTTAGAGTCATGTATCTCACTCCCCACTGTGATTTACCATCACCACCCTATTCTCGAGTCAGTAGTATGCCACCACACCACTGTATCATATCCGCCATTATGTATAATTATTGGCGCGCTTGTAATAAATTGTTGAGCAGCCTTAGCTCGACCTTCTAATATATTCTATGCTACTGGCTTATTGTATCAAGAAATTGTCTACCAGTGGGGAGGATTTCTCTCATACTGGACTCAAAAGATTGGTTTCTCAATAAATATTTTTATTGGAAAACCGGTCGTGACACCGACAGGGGCCAGTCGGCTAGCTGTAGGCCGACTGGAATCCAATCGGCCTGCTGTGGGCCGACTAGGCCCAGTCGGCCCGCAGCGGGCCGACGGCGTATTATTTAAAAAAAAAATTTACCCAGCATAATATTTATGAAAATTAATTAAAAATGTATTATTTAAAGAAAGCAAAAAAGGCCTGTGTAGTACAGTACAACCTAACATGGTTACTCAGCCCACATTCAGCGACGCCGGAAAGGCCCAAACAAGGCTTCTGTACAAATTTTTGAAGTCACTGAGCTCAATTAATAACTTAAGAAAAAAGTTAGATTACAGTGGAACCTAATTAAAAGATGTCACAAGCAAATAAATAATTCAACGGGTCCCACTTGTGCGTGTGTGTGTGTGAGAGAGAGAGAGACCCATCAGCCGATGCTCGTAAATACATCTTTCAGCCATATGCATTGCTGATGCTCACTAAAAACTTATATAGTTGACACAATCATATCGAACATCATAGCACACTGAACTTGCATACAAAAATTTCACGCAGGCAGCACAATCAGGATGGAAGCAGTGGATCGCTAGGGGAAGGGCTATGTTGAAACCAATGAAGTCGTACATAACGGTTCATCGTCTTTATCAATGACGGGGAAATATCTTGAATGTTGTGCAAAGAAAACAGACATACAACACAATAAGTTCTCCTAGCACATTAAGTTGACGTACAGCCCTTTCTAAAAAAAGTTCAGGTACAAAATTAGAACAGGTCACAATCAAATGTACTGGCATATCAGTGCTTCACACCCACAGCTCGGATTTAACTAGTATCTGACAAGATTCAGTTGTTACCTCAAATTAGAGCACATCCAGGCAGCCAGCCCTGCCTCTTCTCCAAAAGAAGCAGTGGCCTCCGCCGAGCGATGGAGTAGGCCCTGTGCCATCAATCGTTCCGAGCAACATGGGGAAAGTCTGACGTTGACTCCTGTAATGGACGTTGTCGACGGACACTGGCACCAGCGGCAGCGGCAGGACTTCGATTGATGGATTGACCACTTCTTCGACATGCACGAACACTCGATACAGGTACATCCCTAACGTGGTCCGCAGCGGCCTTGGTGGCGACGAATAGTACAACCCCGGTTCCTGCTCTGGTATCTCAACACCAATCACCTTCGGTATGGTGGACGACTTCTTCATCCATGCCATAACCGTCAGAGCCCAGCTGTCTGGAGGAACAAACATACTTACGAGCTCACCTCCAAGGTCGTTAATAAGCTCGTTCATGGACTCGTTGTTCCAAGCACGTCAAGGCATGCCGTGGAAGGTAAGCTTTGTTAAAAACTCAAGCTCAGAGGGCACTGATCCCCATCCTGGGTGCCACCGATCAAAGCTCACCAGCGCGCCATCGCAGAACAAACGCCGGGAAGATTTGAAGACACCACTGCAGTCAAAAGTTGTCCGGAACCTGACGAAGAAATCAGCCGGTGGCGGACAGACTTCGACGACCAAGTCACTTATTTGGATGCCTTGCACAATGCCAAGAGCTTTGACATGGTCATCCGTCGAGACGGGAGGCCGGTCGCCGTTGATGGTTACCATCAGCACTTTGCCGGCAAACTGGTCGTCAAGCGCCGCCATGCCACTGTTGAGTGACAGCACGCAGCGACCGAAGGCAGGACGGACCTCAGGATCTCCGGCTCGGAGATCCGCGTTGACCGGCGACAGGATAGTGCGCTTGAGTACAGGGAGTACAAGAGGGGGATTTGGGCGAAGTGGAGTAGGAATCAAGATTCCAGAGGTGGGGGAGGGGTGGGAGACTGCGGATGAAAAGGTAGCATGAATTTTGAGCATGCGCCAATATGCTCTCGGCGCGCAAGCGCACGAAAACACCGGTGGCGCCCACATGTCAGCCTAAGAGTCCTTATTCATTCTTTTTTTGGAGAGCCCAACCTTTTTTTTCAGGATCTTTTGAGAGCCCGGCCTGAGAGTCATAATTGACCTGTTTGGCATTGCATTACTACTCGGCCCATATTCAACGACACCTCACTGGCCCAAACAAGTGTACATCATCGAAAAGACACTGAGCTCAAATTATATAACTTGAAAAAAGGAGATATACTCTGAACACTGGAGAATGGTGATGCCCTCATTTAGCCCACCAGTAGTTCGAGACAATAAACAGTTCAAAACAACGATATATACAACATTCAAACACTGACTAGTGACTACTACTGACATAAACAGCAAGACATGATAGTTCGTAACAAGTCTTGCTACACCACCAAAATGCACCCATCTGCAGCGCTCAGACTCTCGTGATCCAGACGAGAATGACATTCTAAACAGAAGCAACTATTACATAGTAAGAGTGACATAGACGAGGATGACCAAATGACAAGGAATATGCATAACAAAAGAAAGAACTACCCATCCAGAACCAGCAACAAAGACAACAAATTCATTCAAAGAGATGATCCAATATCATCATAATTTGCAGCCCCGCTTCAACGACCAGTGATCCGGAGACACCAGTACTCCACCCTTTCGATGCAACAGCCCAATTACCTATCAACCTGAAGGCTCGAACCACATCACTGCCTGTCGTAATTGAGACATCCAAGGATCAAAGTTAATCCGGATGCCTTTTTCATTCTCACCTTCTTTTGGCTGCAGGCTGTATCGTTAACAATCAGGGGAGTTTGCTCCCGAACTCCTAGGACTCGCCGTGTAGACACAGTTTTCCATAGCAAACAGAGCCTCTCTGCCATCAAGGTCCTTGCCAACGGTGATCTCCTGGTTAATTGGATAATTGAGTCCGAGAAACTGAGAGTGTGAACCAAGGCTGTTTACCCGCCTCCAACTAAAAAATCCTAAAGGCCCCAACAAGCTGGTATCCTGCTCATAGACGTAACAGCCACTGTCCGGATACTCACGTATTACACGGTGCTTGTATACAGTGTGGTTTTTGCAATATAACTTTTCCGGCTCATGTGTCCGAATGATCATCAGTCTTTTGCCGTCGTCTGATCGAGCGAGGAACCAGTTGTGCTTCCCTGTTTTTGGCAAAGGTGGTGTGATTACAAAGGGCAGTAACTGTAGGGACACTTCATCATATCAAAAAGGACAGGCATTGTTAATGTAAGATCAGCATTGTTCAGAGTATGAGTAGGATAATGCAAGAAACAGCATTGATATGTCCCTGTTGGAACTGGGAGGAAAATACAGGGAAATGTATACTGGGTGCGAAAATATAGAAGTGCCATGCATGGTTATACTCATGTTATCTCGCAATCGATTCTTCACAGGAAACTACCATGTCATGCATGTTATGTAATCATGTTCTGTCCTAACAAACAAATTCTTCAAGGTAACTAACATACCATGCATTGTTATATACTCGTGTTCTGTGGGCAAAAATTTTGTGAGGATATTATTCTAGCCATTGATTGCTGAAGGGCGAATATAGGTATGTACACATGGTAAGCATTGCAGGATTTCACTACTTCCAAATATAGAGTTCTCCATATGCACATTTGCTTCCCTAATGTATGGTTAGATGAAACCAACAGTGTGGTGCATGTTTCTACGTCATGAAAATGAGGAAACTAACATGGCCATTGATACACACTCATATTTAGTAGTAGTATATACATTACTGTAAAATAAGGATAATATCCATATATTCCTAACCGTTTGATTATTCAGGGTACAAATTGGCTGTAATGACATGGTCACAATTGCATGAATTAACACATTCCAAATATAGCTGATTTACGGTGTCTCTAATACATTTCCATAGTTCTACTCAAATTCTGCTCAAACAGAGATATGCCAGTCATCACAAAAAGTTCAAACAGTGTCATGGCGTCATCATGAACATGAGAGGAAACAAATTACACGCGCCGTCCCAGCAATACGTGGTGCCACCTGCTTTGTCGATTGCGTAGATGATGGCATTGTGTTCAATTGCATCACAGAAGTGTGTGTCGGCTTTGACGATGATCCACTACGAGCCGAGTTGTCTCCAGCTAAAGAAGGCACCGGCGTAAAGATAGGCGAGTCTGCGGTCGAACAAGGCAATTAGCTTGAAGTCTGCATAATTCGCATGTCGTGTGGGCACTTGGCAGATTACAATCTTCTGAAAAACAAGGTCCGTCCAACTGACGTAGTAATCTAGATGACTTGGACCGCGATGGTAATACTCTATATAATCCAACGCAGGAAGGATAATCTCATGGGAGGTCTGGAAGTTCACAAGCACCAACTTTTTACCGTCTTCTCTGAAGGCATCCATCGAGTGGGAGTTCATGCCGACCTAGTACATACCTGCCAAGAAGTTTCGGGCGATGATGATTGGATCGATGTCGAGGGAAATGATGTACGGCGACCCACTACATACTTGCAAAGAAGTTTCGGCTAATGGAGATCGGATTGAAGTCGAGGGGCATCATGCACGCCTCCGTATCATGATGAGCCAATCTCGCAAGACCAGATAGCAGCAAGCAGGGTGTCTTGAAAAGCTTAGGCCTCGCTTCGACGATGGGCGTGTGCATGCCCCTCGAGCATGCAGCCAGCCGCAGGGCGCTCAACATATCCATACACAAACAACAGAGGTCGAGGATGTCATTGGGGAGATTGATCCAATCGCGGCTCATATGGATGCTGCACGGCTCGCGTTCAGCCATGGTGGAGTTTGGAAGGGGGCTTGATTTACGGGGGAGAAGGATGTTGGTGCTGGAGCGGCTAGCGAGGGAATAGTGGTACTGGGGGAGGCGAGTGAGGCGATGGTACACGGGCGCATCATGAGATGGAGATGGAGAAGGAGATGGAGATGGAGTGGTCCTATGGGAGCGGAGAGGGAGACGAGGCGATGCGCCAATGTGCTGTACAGCGGCGGTGACAGACTGCACTGTGCACAGGGTGAGGCTGACTTTGGTAACCCAAACACGCCGCCTGGACTAGTGTCAAGCGCAGGGTGTTGTCACTTCACTGTGAGGACCGGATGAATAGTATTTTGACCATCAAGTGTACCACAGTTGTACTACTACTACTACTACTAGTAGTAGTAGTAGGTACATGAGTACTCCAGTATTGTATAGCGTAAATAGGTCTCCCGTGCTAGCATGCATGTTCACTTCATCGTTCATGTATCATCTATATTGTGAGCAGAACCAAATTCTCGTGCATGCCCAATCAACGCTCTGCCGCGATGCATGCAGTGGTCGTTCTGGTGCATCAAGGACGGCATGCAGATCGTTCCACACTTGAGAAGAGGAAAATGGAAAGGTAGAACGCGGCAGTAGAGGAAGAGAACGCTGGCTAACGAGGCTGGGAGTTAATGCTCCACGCCAAAAGGTTTTGGGAAAACCTGATTTTCATAAGGTGACTTATACTCACCTAAATGGAGGGAGTATTCCTTAACCAGAGAATGTTGTGTCTCCCACTCACGCGCTCAAAAAAAACTACGACACATTTTTTATCTGTTTGCATAGGTCCCACCTATCAGGAAGGATGGGCACGTACACGAACAGGTACGACTCATCAGTCTACCCACATAGCCTTTTCGTTTAGTCTACCTAGTCGTCTAATCAACTGCCTGCACGCCACTTCTCCCATTTACTTCTCCATCGGGAACCGATTCTCCTCGGCTTCTTCACCTCCCCTTCGTCTTCATTTTCATCCAAACCCCACTGCATTCACATTGTTTTAACCTCTTTAAATAATCATGTACTACTTCAGTTAGACTAGCCATCTAATCCTAATTCTCCAAACCATAGCCCTCCGTTCCAGCGGTTCCAAATGGCGATAGAGATCGAGATGCAGGTTTTTAGCGTCCAACATGTCCTCGTCGAAGGCTCGATGCGCATAGTTGCCACCGTCACCGTCCACCCAAGGGTTGTTCGGCAGTGGATCAACAATGTATCCAACTCCCTCGAAAAGGTAGAGACGAGGGTCATCGGTCTTGACGCAGAGTACACGGAGCGTGCCCCTGGGAAGATCCAGCGCACCGCCGTCCTTCAGTTGTGCCTCGAAGATGAAGTTTTGGTGTACCACATCATACACTCGCCCTCCATACCAGGCGAGCTTCACGATTTCTAGTCTCGGGAGGACGTATACTTCTGTGGGGCAGCCATCGAAGGGGAGAAACAGAAGCTAGAGCCGTACAACCTTAATTTGAATAGCATCGCTGACCTACAAACCAGAATAAAAATTCCTGTAGAAGTTTGTGATAAACAGAAACCATCCCTATTCGACGTAGCAAATTTTGTGCTCGGTACAAATCTTCAGAAGGGTGACGAGACAGTGGCATTAAGGTCGTCTGGATGGGAGAATTATCCCTTGACATACGAGCGGATAAAATATGTTGCCCTCGATGCCCGTGTGAGTTTCGAGATAGCTGCAAGGTCCAAAGAGCTTGTTGCAAAGTCGTCTCCCATAGAGAATGAGAACAAGAAGAAGAAGAAGAAGAAGAAGAGGCTGCACCAGTAGGAGGGCATTATGGATGGATGAACTATTTCCTCTCTTGTAAAAAAAATTATTCCCTCTCGTTGTATATTGATATAGATGGACTATTTCGATGGTGTGCATGTCTTTGGAACAGAGTAGTGGCGTGGGTCTGCTTGACTATAAGGAACTATTTATCCGCATATATAGCTTTCTCTGCTACCCCTTCCAGTGATCGGTATGCAGTGCATGTGTCCGTAGACATGACAGCTTGTCCATGGAAGTTCAACTACGACGACCATCACGTTTCATCTCGCGATTCCCACGACGCCTCTCCAACCCACGGCACCACGCCCCCCGACGTGCGTCTCACCCCTCTCGGCCACACCGCCCCTCTGCCTTTGTGTGCATGACATGTGGGCCACCTAAAATGCGGCGAGTATCAAGTTTCTACCACAGCCAGCCGCGATTCCCACGACGCCGCTCGAACCCATGAAACCACACGTCCCCCGACCTGCGGCTCACCCCTCTTGGCCCCACTGCCCCTCTGCCTACGGGAGCATTACATGTGGATCAGTCATCTATAGGGTCCACATGTTATTGACTCAAAGGTAGGTGTAGTAAGGCGTTGAAGCTTAGTCCCGACGGCCCTGAGAGGGAAATGTAACTCATGCGCCAGGGCTTGTGGTGCTCCCGCAGCACGAACTCATGCCAAACTCGAGATTTGTTTCTTTACTATACATGCACCCAATGATTTAATGGACATTGTAATCTCAACATGTGATGGGGAGCTCTAAATTTGAATTTGAAACTTATAAAACGAAAAGATTCAAAACAAATAAACTGGGAGAGAGGCAGTATATCATAGGATGTGTCCCATACAAAATAAGTCCCCTGGTTTGTCACCGCGAAGATGTGGTTAGAAAGGAGCACAGCGTCTTCCTACTCGTATGGCAACAAATCGGCCGCATACAGCATGGTCCGCCTTTGACCGCCATGTGCAAGGTTCGTGCTATCTTATTCAATCTCATCATGGTTCCATCGTACCAATTCATGCGGTGGCCCGTTGCATGGCTGATCCCAATGTTGGATAAAGGTTCTACGGGAACGGTTTCACCATTGTAAATGTTGTGCAAATTGATGTTGGTACCCTCCCGTACATATGCAAGCTAATCTCCACTCGCACCGAGCCTAACCTTTGAAACAGTGGGCATGGAGAGAATTAGGAAATGGACACGGAAGTAGTCTTTAGAATGCATTTACTATGTGATCAAACTCATCTTACCTGCTCATCAGAGGAAATCCGAGTGCCCCTCAACGTCGGCATCTCAAGGGGCGTCAACTTGCAACTACGTCCACACCGCACTGGAGAGACCCCCAAGGAAACATCCTCGTGCGTTCCACGAAACATAGAGATGCATTTGTATGAGTAGTTTATCTTGTGAGAGAAAAGGATGAATGAGGGAAGGCCTCTAGAGATACATATGGACACTACTACTACCAATGTGCTGGCCCGTGCATTGCAATGGATCCAAAGTAGTAGAATAATACTTGTTCACGTGCTTGAAATATAAACACTCTAGTTTTTATATACATGTGTCAGCAGACATGACAGCTTTTCCATGGAAGTTGAACCACGGCGACCATCACGTTTCTTGTTTCTACCACTACCGCACCCACACGTGATTCCCACGACGCCGCTCCAACCCACGTCACGACGTTCCCTGACCTGGACGTGGATCCTCTGACGTGGCTATCACTGCCTTGCGCTGCCTTTCCTTCGCTGACAGGTGGGACCCACGCTTATGGGTCCCACATGTCAGTGACAGAATGGTAGGATTGTTCGCGTCAGGGGATCCTCGTCCCCCGACGTGCCCCTCATCCCTCTCGGCCCCACCGCTCCTGTGCCTTTGTGTGCATGACATGCGGTCCAGCTGAACTGCGGCGACCATCAACTTTCTACCACAGACACACCCGATTGGACGCGGTTTGCCTGCTCTGCTGCTGTGCTCCGATGAGGCCATCTACGCCTCGTAACGCCCCGACGCCCAGCTGCGGCACCCTCGCCACGGCCATGCCACCACCGGCCGGTTCATCTTGAACGAGTGAGTCGCGAACCACGCCACCACCATGAGAATGACATGTGGGCCAGCCGCATTTAAGGTCCGCATGTCATTGACTCATAGGCCGGGCACTAAGCCACTGAAGTTCGGTCCCGTGAGCCCCGAGAGAGAAATGTAACTCCTGCGGCAGGCCTTGTGGTGCTCCGGCAGTACGAGCTCGTGCCAAAACTGGAATTTGTTTCTTACTACTACTCCTACCAACTAGTACTAGTAAGGTACACGTGCATTGCAAGCATGAGATTCTGGTGGTTTGTGCATTATGCTTCTACCTGTGGAGCTTTCTGGATTCTAACATGTGGCAAAATCTTGTGGAATGGAAGGTTAGGCAAGTTTGATTAACTTAGGTGAGTGTTTGGTTCAAGCCACACCTTAGGCAAGCTACACTAAGGCCCCACATGACATACACACAATCTAAGATGACTTATTCACCTAGAGGGACGGAGTAGTGTTTCTAGCAAGATGCCCGCGCGTTGCACAAAGTTGATGGAAAAGGTAAGCACAACTTATAAATTGACGGTACTAGTTATAGTGATGCATATACTTAAGCAAAGGGATTGCACATGTCGGTATTGACTGGAACAAGAATGCAACAGCACAATAAGAATTAAGGCCACTATGATGCAATCGCAGTGGTGGTTATAGAAGGCAAGAAGAAAGATGGATCCACGAACGTACGACCTCCTCCTCCTCAACTCAGTGCGCCGGGCCACCGACCGGCGGCTCAGGAGCGGCGGCTTTTTTGGCGAGGTCGAGGTGCTTCTCTGCAAAGGCATCCAAGGCTTCCAGCCGGTTGAGGAAGGCCAACGTCGTAGCGTCCTCACTGGCCTTGTAGATACCCATGTACAGGATTTGCTCGTACACGTGGATGTGTAGGTCGACGAATTCTTGCAGGGCGAGGCACCTCGCAGCGAGCGCGACCTCCAGGTGGACATCCTTCGTGGCGTCGGCGGGCAGTCGCAGGGCCACCAGTGCTTGAAAGAGGTTCCGGCCATGTAGGCCGATTAGGGTGGCAGGCAATGAGGAGCCCGGGCGCGCGGGCTGGAGGAGTACGGCGATGTCGTCCGCGAGCTTCATGGTGACGGTGAACTTGTTGCTGGTGTCAACGATCATCTGGTCCAACCGAGAGTCGTAGTTGGCGTCGACGGCGGCCATCCACCAGCCGCTCTCCAACACCGTCTGGAGACGATCCTCGGCGCCATGCCGCAGGCCGGCGTTGTGGACCATCTGGCGCAGCCGCTGGCCGCTCACGCGCATCGCCGCCATGGGTCTAGAGTGAGCTCTTTTGTGCTTAGTGTAGGTGCTTAGGCAAATGCTTAGGTGCGTACGATGTGGTAGATGCATTGGAATGGAGGGGCGCCTTTATATAAGGGCAATGAGGGCAAACTGCGTTGCATTCACATAGTGCAGCCTCTTTTCCCGGACCTCCTCCCATTACCTCCCTCATGCATTAATTGAAGGAGGATGCATTGGTCGTTCAACATATCGGGAACCGCTACTCCCTCCCCCGTCTGCATTAAAGCCGTATCGGGAACTGCGCCGCCCGTTGTCAAATCGAATACTCCCTCCGTCTAGGTGAGTATTAAGTCATCTTATGAAAACCACTCGTTTCTTCACATTATATACGTACAATATATATGGCCAACATCATATAGCCAGCAGTTGAGTTGTCAAAGAATTTCAGGGTGCTTAGTTTTGTCAAAGAATTCTAGGGTGCTTAGTTTTATTTGAGGGGTGGGTTGTGCACTTATGCTGGACACCATTATTGTGACAAGCCTTTTTAATAGTACTACTGTACAAAAGTGGAGTATATACATTTTTTAAAAGGCTAGAGGGCGGGGCAGTCTAGCTCGGTCGGTTTCACGAGAGGCGAGGGCCTTTGTGATTTGCCGGCTCATTACTGCTGTCAAATAGAATAGTACTGCGCCGCCTGCTGCATTCCTGGCTCCTCCATTAAACCCCTCCGTTAAACCCGCATGCAAGCCAAGAATCCTACTCCGGCCACACGTCCGTTCAGGAGCGGGCCGGAATTAAACGCAACACCGGGCGAGCTCCTCCCGTCCGCCCTCAGTTTAAACGAGGCCAAACGTCGGCCAAGCTCCTACCGTCCGCCCTCTATTTACATGAGGCCAGACAGACAGCGGGCAAGAATCGCACCCCTCCGCCGCTTCCCCATCTCCCCCTTCACCATTTTCTCCACTCTTCCGATGGCTTCCGATGAGCCGTTCACTGGCATATTACCCGGCTAGGTGGCCCGCCGAGCCCTCCGAATACGGGCGAGGCCGCTCGGTGCTTCACCAACCTCGCTTGGCCCGACGGAGCCAGTTGCCGCCCCAAGCAGGCGCGTGGTTCAGCAACTCGCTGGTCCAGTTCAGCTCGATGAGGAGTGGCGAGTTGCTCCACGCCGGCATGGCGGCGAGCACGCCGGTACAGGCGCCGTCGCTGCCGCGCCGTACCGCGCCACCAGTGTTTGTGGTGGCCGCGCCTCCCATGTCTGTGGGCGCGCCTCCCGTGCCTGCGGAAGCGCCATGCAGGCAGAGACAGAAGCCGGGTGCGTGGAGAGCGACGAGAAGGTGGCCAGCTTCTCCATGTTCGCCGCCATCATCGAGGAGAAGTAGAACACGGGAGGCCGCCGCCACTTGGGACCCATGAAGGCCACCGCCGAGGCGACGACCGCGGATTCAGGTGGTTTCTTTGCTGCTTCGTCTCTTCCGAGGACCTTCGTCGACCCCGCAAGTGTCTGACGGACATGAGGAAGACAAAGGGATCCACGGGCGGCCATTTAGAACTAAAATAAGTCTAGATACATCAATTTCTAGGACAAGTATTTTCGGACGGAGGGAGTATTAATTATACAAGAGAGCCGGATTGGCACCTCATAGTTCATGTAAATGTAATGAAATCCATCATGTTTATATGAAGATCCGGCTTTTTTATATGAAATCCTTCATGCTTATATGAAATCAGTCCGTGTTTGCACGAATTTCATCTGGTTGATTAGAGTTGTAAAAATGTATGCCGCTGGCGTTTGATGTCGTCCTCCGCTTAAAGAAGTGGGAGGAAATTTGCCGGCTGCCGTTGGAGATGCTCTTTATGTTGGTGACATCCAATCCATTTGAGTTAATTGCCTGTATGATTGTCCCTCTATAAAAAGTTAATTGCATGTACAGTGTACACGTGACTTGCAGGGTGGCTACAGCTTCGTACAAAAAGTTAAAAAGAAACAAGTCCATCCTTAATCTTGTATTCTAAGTACTCTGTGGGTTCCACTGTCAGTACAGGAGCGAAAGAAGTATATATTAAATAAGTAGAGTAATATATAATATAAAAATATAAAGTTAAAAGATAGAATTCGAACTCATGTCATCGCGTTGCGAGCATCCGGCGTTAACCAGCCCACCACATTTTTGTTGTAGACCATGCTAGAGATATATCTCCATGTCTACTCTTATATATACTCCATTCGTTCCTAAATATTTGTCTTTTTCAGATTTCAAATGGACTACCACATACGGATGTGTATGTAGACATATTTTAGAGTGTAGATTCACTCATTTTGCTCTGTATGTCTTTTCAGGAAGGGGTCAGATTTGTCCTTGATTTATTTATGAGGTATCCAGATGGCACTGCACCGCCAAGAAAAGAGGGTAACATCAAAATTATGGACTACTTTTTTGAGTATGTTGGTAAGGTCCAGTCATAGTCACTTGTTGAAATCTCTAAAAAGACAAATACTCCCTCCGTCCAGAAATACTTGTCATCAAAATGGATAAAAGGAAATGTATCTAGACGTATTTTAGTTTTAGATACATCTCTTTTTATCCATTTTGATGACTAGTATTTTCGGATTGAGGGAGTAGAAAAAGAGTTGGTGATGATGGTGTGCGTGCCATCCTGCAATATAGGACGTCGGATTTATATCTAACGGATAGGAAAGAAACTATGGCAATTTTGCAAAAATATACCCACACGTCTCTCCATGTTTGCAAATAAGGCCTTCCCTCGTTCAAACTTTTCTCTCACAAGATAAACTACTCATACAAATGCATCTTGATGTTCCATGCAACGCACGGGCAACTAGCTAATTTCTTTTAAAATAGTTGCTGCGATAATTGGGTTCAAGTGATATATTTTATGTCTGCCCCGAATGATTTCAGATTCACTAGTAGTAACAAAGAAAAGGTTGCCTTGTTAATTAACAGAAAACAGGGTGAAAACTATCACATGAGGTCGATAAAAACAAGGCACACTGGGTTCAGCGTCATCGTCACTACAGCTGTGCGCGCGCGAGAAGTCTACATATCGAGGGGGCTACCGAGCGAGGCACCGAGACACAATGTTTGAGAGAGAAACCAATTGACGGATTATGATCAGATCGAGTTGTCACCCTTCTACTGTCATTGTTGGGGGGGGAGGGAGAGAAAGACGTATTGAGAGTGTGCGCGGTAGGCACAGAGGCACAACTAGCGAGTGTGTGTGTGTGTGTTTGAAAGAGGAGTAGATAGATTATTATCAAGATCGATGTGCCACCCTACTCCTTCAGTGCCAGGTAGTGTGTGTGTGTGTATGTTTGAGAGAGAAGCCAGTCGATAGATTAGTATCAAAATCGAGGTGTCACCCTACTCCTTCAGTGTTGGGAAGTGTGGGTGTGTGTGTGGGGGGGGGGCAGTGACACTCACATATCTCTACTCTTATAAAAAACAGAGTTGGTGATGATGGTGTTCCTGCCATCCTACAATATAGGCCATCCGATTTATATCCCACGGACAGGAAGGAAACTATGGCAATATTGCAAAAAGATACCCACACCCCTCTCCGCATTTGCAAATAAGGCATTCCCTCGTTCATCCTTTTCTCCCACAAGATAAACTTCTCATACAAATGCATCTTGATGTTCCGTGCAACGCATGGGCATCTTGCTAGTAGGGAGAAGGAGTTTGTGTGACACATACCTAGCTATATTAAGGGATAGGTAGATAGCATATGTGTGAGAGACATTAGTGGCTGTGGGTGGGCAGAACTAAAGGGGTGGGCGTGTTAGACATAGAGAGCATGTGTGTTTCTGTGTGAGAGACTTGTAGGACAGGGTAGAAAGACGAATTTAACCCTGACGGAGGGAGAGAAATACACGAAGTTCGCGTGTGTGATTCCGATGCCCACAGGGAAATGAGATATGTATGCGTGTGAGAGAGATTGCACAATTCATTCACGTATCACTATCTAGTGATCGTGAACGTGCATGCCAAAGGTACAATATCGACTCAATGCTATAAAGATTGGACACTCACATATCACATTTTTTTCTATTTAAATAAGCCTTTTTAGTTGTGCATGCCAAAGTTACAGTGATGTTTCTTCAAACAACCAATGTAGCTATCATGAACATGCACCATTGTTACTCTTGCATTCAAATTCATTAGTCTTGGATGATTTAAGTTTCTATTTTGAAGTAATATATGTAATATTCATATATGAATTCAACGGGTATGCCATTTTTGAAATGGAGGCTATGTAATCATATGAGGTAACACTTTTAAGTAGCTGACTACAATATCCATTTCTTTTTGTGCGCCTCTACACTAACACGTCAATGCATTATGTTTAAAGTAAATAACCAATGGCACTAAATTATCTATTTACACGAGAAATACATAGGATGAGCGTTTGATCCCTTTTTTGTGAACGCGCCACTACACCCGTACGATTGGCCGCGCCCGTGTGAACGTCCAAGTTATCGGCGCATCATCCCGAGTTATTATCTTTTTCTGGGGTGGACTTCACACCAGTTATTAACTGCTGACCCGTGCCCCGTGTACACAGTCTAGCATGACCTTCCCGCTAGCACAGTCCAAAATTAGTTGAAACTGGATACGAACGATCCCGCGGGCGGCAAAATCTCCTGCCTCCTTCTAAAATTTCTGCCACCTTAGTCTTTAGTATGCGAAATCCCCCTTTTGTCCTTGGTGCACGAAGACCAACAGTTACAATACCGCCCTCATTTACATTATAGGTCGGGGCTGCTTTGGTAACTTGCGGTTCCCCCACTACATGGCACCCCCATTTCCTCTCCCCCTCCCGAAAAAACGACTAACTCCACAGCACCAGAGCATCTTACATCACGCCATCCGTACTTCATCGCCCTTTCTCCCCTCCCCTTTCGAAACCCAAGACTGCTCATCCACCGGCGTACCATAGCCCGTTCACTGCCAGCGGCATCCACCTCGCCGGATCTGCTTCTGCGGCCGCATCTACCCCTCCCACCTTCCCTAGAAACAAGTAGGCTGCTCATCCACCACTGTACCACAGCCCATTCAGTGCTGGCCTTGTCCACGGCGCCGGATCTGCTTCGCCGGTACTCTCGTCAACCGCCGCACATCTGCAGCGGCTCATTCGTACTCCCCACCTGAGACACTTCGTACACACCCCTCGGAGCCGCCCCACCGACGCCCCCGTCGACGGCCTCTGATCCTCTTCACTGGCACCTTCCTCAACCCTACCGGAGCCACTTCGCTGACACCTTCCTCAACCCTACCGGGGTAGCTTCGCCTATACCATTCTCAACCCTACCGGGGCCGCTTTGCCAACTCACAAGTCCACGGCCTCAGATCCGCTTCCTCGCATCCTCATCCAACCTACCAGAGCAGCTTCTGACGCCCATCCACGACCGCAGATCCGCATCGTCGACACCACCCTTAACCCAACCATCGGAGCAGCTTTTGATGCCCCGTCCACGGCCACAGATCCGCATCGTCGACAGCATCCTTAACCCAACCATCGGAGCAGCTTCACCTACGCCCTCATCCATGGCCATAGATCTGCCTCTCCCACACCGTAGTCCACCCTACCGGAGCCGCTCCACAAACACCCTACTCGACGGTTCTAGATCTCCTTACCGGACCCCAACAGCCAGCGCAGCGTCATCACCCTCAATGTTTGTAACCTAATTCCCACAGTCGAGAGATGCCAAGCACCCGCCATGGCCTAGGTACTTGTCACCTTTAAACCCGTCCAGCATCACCTGCCCGATGTACTTCAAATATACTAACCGGTCGCTGTTACCTGTTATGCAGCTGGCAAAAACTACAAGGACGATGTTTCTTCTGGATCTAACAGCTTGGCCAACCAAGATCCTGGGCTGAGGCATTGCTATGATCTTGTAAGCGCGTCTCTTTCTCTTGTATTGTTCTATGCCTGCCAGCGTGCTTTGCTAGGATTTTCGACTAGTAATCCCTTTGTGCAGACAATGATTTCTACTACTAGCTGCTAAATTAGATATGTAGATGTCATACATGATACTACCTCGTACCTTCGTTCCTAAATATAAGTCTTTCTAGAGATTCCACTATAGGCTACATACGGAGCAAAATGAGTGAATCTACACTCGAAAATGCATCTATATACATCTATATGTGGTCCATACTGAAATCTCTACAAAGACATATATTTAGGAACAGGGGCAATACATTACACAAAATCGTAGGTGGCATGTAGGAATTCCAGTGCACTACATTAGGCTCCCTTAGAGTGCCTGCTAGTCCAGCATACAGAGTCATGGCTAGTTTATGGTACACACACAATCGTTAATTGGTGGTTTAAATATGCGCAAGGGATATGCAATGTAGTATCATATAGAGATGTCTGAAATTAGCCGTGTCAACTTGCAGATAGGGTTACACAATGAAAAAGTACAAGATGTATGTGGCAATTTCATGGAACATCGCAAAAAAAGGAGAGGCAGCGGTGAGCCTATACAGTGTGCCATGGTACATCACTCCTCCATTGCAATCATCGTGACATGTTATTTGTATGCCAGTTCTATTAGCCAAGTTTCTTAGGGACAGTTATTACGAGTTATCCTAAGAAAATAAGCACCTATGAATATAAGCTCCATGTAATAAGCCAACCAGTTCTTTTCATTGCGTTTTCAGCTTATCTTTGGTATGATCAGTGGAAAGTCTAGATTGCATTATATTTTTTCATTTTGCTGCCCATATGGAAATTAATTTGACTTGCAAAAATCACAAATTGAACCCAGTGCAGTAATTAATATGATAGGAAAACAGACCATCACTATTTTCTCAAAATGCAAATACAAAGATACCATCTACTTGGCACAATCTACTTTGGTCAATGTTTTCCAGAGATCCCATTGCCTAATTTAAACGAAGAACGCATGACCCACATTTAAATGAAGAACAATTATTTATTGAAATTCGATGGTCCAAGTGGCTGGTTATTATCGTATAGTAGCACCACCTGAAAGCATCATATAGCAGCAGCAGCTCATAGCAACTCATCATACAGTAGCAGCAGTCTGCAATTCATCATATACCAGCAGCAGCTGATAGCAATTCATCATATAGCAGCAACAGGAGCAGCTCATAGCAATTCATCATATAGCAGCAGCAGGAGCAGCTCATAAGAATTCATCATATAGCAGCAGCAGGAGCAGCTTGTAGCAACTCATCATATAGCAGCAGTAGGAGTAGCTTGTAGCAACTCATCATATAGCAGCAACAGCTCATAGCAATTCATCATATAGCAGCAGCGACAGCTCATAGCAACTCATCATACAGTAGCAGCAGCTCATAGCAATTCATCATATAGCAGCAGCAGGAGCAGCTCATAGCAATGTATCATATAGCAGCAGCAGAAGCAGCTCATAGGAATTCATCGTATAGTGGATCAGAATGAAAATTTGGCAAAAAATCATAGGAGACCCTCACCTTGTTGGATGAGCTCATCCTTCAACAGCACCTCAAGGCCATGGCCTGGGAGGAGGGGAGGGGGAATAAGGCGCCTTCTGTCGCAGTGTGGCATCAGCCATAGTTGTGCAGCGCCCGCCGGAGTAGTGCGTTGGACGAACCACAGTGGAGCATCTGCTGGAGACCATGAGAATGAGGGGTGGCTCCAGAGGGAGGAGAAGCCAGGGAGATTTGCCCCTACATACCTGCCGACCATGTAGCCTAGCTGGACATAGCATCGTCGAGGACAAGGCCAGATGGGACCAGTGGTGATGGCTCGCTGGAGGAACCCTAGTGCTGCAGGCAGGGGATCGAGGTAGAGGGAAAGGGGAGACGAGATGCAAGTGGGCAGGGCAATGAATGCTTGCGTGTTTGTTTTTACTTGAGGGTCAGGTGTGACACGGGCGTCAGCAGTTGCATTTTGAGTGTAATATAGGCAGACAACAGAGTCATTTCACTATTCCCCTTCCCTTCAATTTTTAGTGAGGTTCTACCCAAAACACCCCCCTCCAAAGCGAAATTAGTTAAGCCCAAGCCCATAACTCAAAAATGACTTCTTTACATCTTTTATGGCTTATTTTGGCAATATGCCCTGAAAAGGCGGAATCGAACTGACCCTTAACCTGCAATTCAATTGTGCGTGCAATGATGAATCACTCCTGCCTGCTATCTATACATTTAGGCATCATCATACATGGCATAACATAATACATGTGCATTCCATTGTAGAATCTGGAATATGCAATGTTTATGTTAGTTCATACGTTGCACATGATGTTTAAATGCCCCTTAAATCTGGTCAGTCAAGTGATGGTCTTTAAGCCTCCTTCTTTGCTTCTTTTCTTGATATGTAAGATTTGCTCACACATCTGTTCAATTGCTTGTTTGCATCAGCCAGCCATACTAGGACTGTTTGCTTTGATTACTTACTGTTCATGACCTAACACTCTAACATAGCTTGTCAACGACTTAAACACTAAGGGCTGCTGTAGTGGGGCCTTGTCTAACTCATAGGTGACATAAAGGTTTGGCTGTACACTATAGTAGGCAAATATGTTAGGAAAGTATGCATATTTATCTTCCAAGGAGACGAGTAACTAGTTGACATAATTATGTGGTGTTGTTTTGTTATAATCTCATCCTTTTGTGTTCACAGACTGGAAAGTATGCATATTTATCTTCCAAGGAGACAAGTAACTAGTTTGTGTCACCTTGTAGAGGGGGTGCAATGAAGATAAGATTGAGGATTTCCAAGTACAAGATGTTAGGAATGAGCCTTGCAAGAGAAGTAGGAGCTGCGCTGAGCCTCTTCAACCTGCTAAGGTAAGTCACTGTATGCAACTCAATAGTTCAATTCCTTGTTTGTTTCAGGCATAGTTAATTTTCTCTTTTCAATTGCTTTATTTGTCCTCAGTTAATGAGATGCCCAAATAATCATGCCTGATGTTCGGTACTTGTATCACTATTAGTTGACATAATTAAAGGCCTTACCATTTAATTACTCTGCCAAAGTGTGCCTGAAGCTTTGAAGTGTATTAACCAACTATTGTTGCATGAGGCTCACAATCTAGTTTATACTACGCTAATGATTGCATAGTTTTGCCTGCTGTAGTATGTTTGTATGAAACTCTTTGCTCTTCATTACGCTCCCTAAGACTTTAATTGAGGCACAGAATGGCCAACTGCTTGCTTACTTATAAGCAACATGTTGTCTAAATTTGTAACTTGTCTGTGTTTTCGATTGGGCCCCAACATCATGCTCCTCTGGTGAGCTAAGAGGGATTTCTGTATGCAGGCTGCAAAGACTATCTTTTTTATAATTTTTAAAATATCACCTGCTTATGCTTCATGACGTGTAACATTTTTTTGAAAGTGACGTGTAACATTATTGTTAGTCCTGTTTTGCCATGTAGTACAAAATAGTGTCTTGTTCGCTTCACTGTTGTAACTATATTTTTGCCCTAGTCATATGTACTTACAGAAACATTTCAGGATGAAGTGACATCAACACAAAGATCTGCGAGCAGTGCGGCATGGCCGTTACCGAATGATTATGGATTGGAATTGGAATGTGCTGATGTTCTTGATCATCAACTAGAGGTGGCAAGACAACGTGTACATGATTGTCAATGTATAATCAACAAGTTGAGACTGGACATGCAGGTATTAGATGCAGGAGTCAAAAAAATGAAACAAGAAACTGAGGTAACCATGAAGGAATTGGAGATTTTGCAGAGTGAAATTTGTGCTATCTGAATTCGGCCAATCCTATTTTCTGAAGAGATTATAGTTCAAATGGAGTTAAGTTGATGCGCGTCCATGATGTATGAGCTGTATTTGCCCAGTGTATGTAATTTGCTGTTTGTGTATGCTTTTATTATCACCTGTGCCAAACCATAATGCTCAGTGGGTATAATCGGCTGTAATTTCTTTATTGTATAGTGTAGGATTATTCTACCTTTCTATGCCTTGATCTCTTTGTTGTAATAGTGTAGGCTTTTTAAAGGTGATAGTATTGAGTAGGATAATTCTTTGAATATGCTATATCGTTCAAACGGGGGCCAATTCGCCCGACCATGGCCCTTCACGGGCCGTCGGATCCATGGGCCTTCTACGTCTCGTAGGATCCATGGGCCTTCTACATCTCGTAGGATCCATGGGCCTTCTACGTCTCGTAGGATCCATGGGCCTTCTACGTCTGATAGGATCCATGGGCCTTGTACGTCTCGTAGGATCCATGGGCCGCCGGCTCATTTATGGGTCTTATACGGGCCTTTAATGGGCCATAGACGGGCCTTTAATGGAAATCGTATGTTTTATGGGCTGACCATAATGGGTCGTTAATAGGCCGTATTTGGTGATGCTACGAAAATGGCCCAACAGACTAAGGGTCCACAAACGGGCCGACTGTAACGATGGGCTGAATTTGGCCCACAAATAGAAAATGACAGTAACGGGTCGTAAGTAACCGAATGCTGCAAATGAACCCAAGAATAAATGGGCCCTCAGAAGGCCGAAAGTTAACTTGGGCTGGAAACGGCCCAACGGAATAACGGGCTGTTAATGGGTATAAAGTGATACACTATTCATTACGAGCCAGTTTCACCACGGGCCGTTAATGGGTGTAAAGTAATACATTGTTCATTACGGGCCAGTTTCAGCACGGGCCGCTAATGGGCCAAGAGTTACAAAGGGCCTCATATGGGCCGAAAGATGTCATGGGCTATACATGGGCCAGAAGTGAAAACGGGCTGGAATCATATTGGATGGCCCAGATGACGCTACTGGGCCTAATTCGGATAGGGAGTAACGGGCCTTGGGTTAGCAGGCTGTAAATGGGCTATATGCGAACATGCCGTTAACAGGCTTTCCATGGGCCGGCCTGCCAGCTTTTAACCAAGTCAAATGGGCCAGCCTTTTCACAGGAATGGGCCACTGTTGGGCCGTGCCACGTGTCGACGTATCATCAGCGCCTTCATTACAGTGAGTGGATGACATCTGTCCCAACGATGAGCCGACACATGTTTCCTCTAACCAATGATGATTTTACATGTGGAAAATCCCCATTGGTCGGGGCTGTTAATGGGTTATCGGATTCAAAACCTGACCCGGCAGCTTAACGGCATACCGTTACGGTGGATGCCACGTGTCGGTCACCCTTGACGAAAGCACTTCTGTGACGCGCGATTTATTGTCATGGAAGTGGACACTTCCGTGATGATAATTTTGCTAATGTCATGGAACACTTCTACGACAGCACATGTATGACTATCTTGATTCTGTCATAAATTTGTCATGGATGTACATGCATGACAAAAAAAGCGACCTACTGTGACAAACACGTATCATCACGGAAGTGTATTTTTTTTGTAGTGTATTCAACACACTCATAAGGAAGTTTTATTATTAATCTTGTATACCAAGCATATTAAGACTTTAAGCAAATTACCATGATATTTGAGACTCTCAAAATAATCTAAGTGAAGCATGAGAGATCAATGGTTTCTATAAAACAAATCCACCACCGTGCTCTAAAATATATAAGTGAAGTACTAGAGCAAAATTATATAACTCAAAAGATATAAGCGAAGCACATAGAGTATTCTAACAAATTCCAAATCATGTATGGCTCTCTCAAAAGGTGTGTAAATCAAGGATGATTGTGGTAAACTAACAAGCAAATACTCAAATCATACAAGATGCTCCAAGCAAAACACATATCATGTGGTAAATAAAAATATAGCTCCAAGTAAAGTTACCGATAGAAGTAGACGAAAGAGGGGATGCCTTCTGGGGCATCCCCAAGCTTTAGATTTTAGGTGTCCTTATGTTATCTTGGGGTTTCCATGGGCATCCCAAAGCTTAGGCTCTTGCCACTCCTTGTTCCATAATCCATCAAATCTTTACCCAAAACATGAAAACTTCACAACACAAAACTTAAAGTAGAAAATTTCGTGAGCTCCGTTAGCGAAAGAAAATAAAAGACCACTTCAAGTTACTGTAATTAACTCATTATTTATTTATATTGGTGTTATACCTAATGTATTCCAACTTCTCTATGGTTTATAAACTATTTTACTAGCCATAGATTCATCAAAATAAGCAAACAACACATGAAAAACAGAATCTGTCAAAAACAGAACAGTCTGTTATAATCTGTAGGTAGCGCAAGATCTGGAACTCCAAAAATTCTAAAATAAATTTCTGGACGTGAGTAATTTATCTATTAATAATCTGAAAAAAGAATTAACTAAATATCACTCTCCAAATAAAAATGGCAGTAGTTCTTGTGAGCGCTAAAGTTTCTGTTTTTTACAGCAAGTTCAACAAGACTTTCCCCAAGTCTTCCCAACGGTTCTACTTGGCACAAACACTAATTAAACACAAAAAACACAACCAAAACAGAGGCTACATAAATTATTTATTACTAAACAGGATCAAAAAGCAAGGAATAAAAATAAAAATTGGGTTGCCTCCCAACAAGCGCTATCGTTTAACGCCTCTAGCCAGGCATAACAATCACGAATAGATCTAGGTATTGCCATCTTTGGTAGGCAATCCATAAGTGGCTCTCATAATAGATTCATAAGGTAATTTAATATTCTTTCTAGTAAAGTGTTTCATGCCTTTCCTTAATGGAAATTGGAATCTAATATTTCCTTCCTTCATATAAATAATTGCACCAATCGTTCTAAGGAAAGGTCTACCAAGAATAATAGGACATGAAGGATTACAATCTATGTCAAGAACAATAAAATCCACGGGCACATAATTCCTATTTGAAACAATAATAACATCATTATTTCTTCCCATAGGTTTCTTAATAGTGGAATCCGCAAGGTGCAAGTTTAGAGAACAATCATCAAAATCACGGAAACCTAACAAATCACACATAGTCTTTGGAATCGTGGAAACACTAGCACCCAAATCACATAAAGCATAACATTCATGATCTTTAATTTTAATTTTAGTAGTTAGTTCCCACTCATCATAAAGTTTTCTAGGGATAGGAACTTCCAATTCAAGTTTTTCTTCATAAGATTGCATCAAGGCATCAACGATATGTTTAGTAAACACTTTATTTTGACTATAAGCATGAGGACAATTTAGCACGGATTGCAACAAGGAAATACAATAAATCAAAGAGCAATTTTCATAGTTAAATTCCTTGAAATCCATAATAGTGGGTTTAGCAACATCTAGGGTTTTAATTTCTTCAATCCCACTTTTATCAAATTTAGCATCAAGATCAACAAATTCCGAATTCTTGGAACGCCTTCTAGGTAAAGGTGGATCATATTTAGTCCCATCATTATCAAGATTCATATTGCAAAAAAAAGATTTAATAGGGGACACATCAATAACTTTTAGATCTTCATCTTTATTTTCATAGCAATCCGGTTTAGCGGCCATCTTATTAACTAAGGTAGCCTGCCTATCCGAAATTTCAGCAGTTAATTTCTCGAGATGAGAAATTTGGGATCTTGAACCATCGAATTCTTTAGACATATCATCAAGCTCTTTATTCATAAAATTCATAAAACATTTTTGTTCTTTAAAACTCCTGACATTGCTTTCGATCTCTTCTAATCTTTTAAGGTGAAGGTCACCAAATTTAGGTAGAGCCATCGTGACAAGAAAGCAAACTAACACACAAGAAAACAAAAAGCAAGCGGGAAAAAAGAGGCAAATAGAAAGGGAGGATAGAGAGAGAGGGCGAATAAAATGGCAAGGGTGAAGTGGGGGAGAGGAAAATGAGAGGCAAATGGAAAATAATGTAATGCGGGAGATAAGGGTATGTGATGGGTACTTGGTATGTTGACTTTTGCGTAGACCTCCTCGGCAACAACGCCAGAAATCCTTCTTGCTACCTCTTTTAGCACTGCGTTGGTTTTCCCCGAAGAGCGTAAGTATTGCCCTCAGTTTTTGAGAACCAAGGTATCAATCCAGTAGGAGGCTACGCGCGAGTCCCTCGCACCTGCACAAAAGAAATAAATCCTCGCAACCAACGCAAATAGGGGTTGTCAATCCCTATAGGGCCACTTACGAGAGTGAGATCTGATAGATATGATAAGATAATATTTTTGGTATTTTTATGATAAAAGATGCAAAGTAAAATAAAGGCAAGTTAAATAGCAAAGGAAATAACTAAGTAGTAGGAGATAAATATGATAAAGATAGACCCGGGGGGCATAGGTTTCACTAGTGGCTTCTCTCGAGAGCATAAGTATTCTACGGTGGGTGAACAAATTACTGTTGAGCAATTGACAGAATTGAGCATAGTTATGAGAATATCTAGGTATGATCATGTATATATGCATCACGTCCGAGACAAGTAGATCGACTCCTTCCTGCATCTACTACTATTACTCGACTCATCGACCGCTATCCAGCATGCATCTAGAGTATTAAGTTAAAAACAGAGTAACGCCTTAAGCAAGATGACATGATGTAGAAGGATAGAATCATGCAATATGAAGAAAACCCCATCTTGTTATCCTCGATGGCAACAATACAATATGTGCCTTGCTTCCCTTACTGTCACCGGGAAAGGACACCGCAAGATTGAACCCAAAGCTAAGCACTTCTCCCATTGCAAGAAAGATCAATCTAGTAGGCCAAACCAAACTGCTAATTCTAAGAGACTTGCAAAGATAACCAATCATACATAAAAGAATTCAGAGAAGATTCAAATATTATTCGTAGATAGACTTGATCATAAACCCACAATTCATCGGTCTCAACAAACACACCGCAAAAAGAAGATTACATCGAATAGTTCTCCACAAGAGAGGGGGAGACCATTGTATTGAGATCCAAAAAGAGAGAAGAAGCCATCTAGCTACTAACTATGGACCCGTAGGTCTGAGGTAAACTACTCACACTTCATCGGCGAGTCTATGGTGTTGATGTAGAAGCCCTCCGTGATCGATGCACCCTCCGGCGGAGCTCCGGAACAGGCCCCAAGATGGGATCTCGTGGATACAGAAAGTTACGGCGGCGGAATTAGGGTTTTGGCTCCGTCTCTGATTGTTTGGGGGTACGTGGATATATATATATGAGGAAGAAGTACGTCAGTGGAGCAACAGGGGGCCCACGAGGGTGGAGGGCGCGCTTGGGGTAGGTAGGCGCGCCCCCTACCTCGTGGCCTCATGTTGTGTGCCTTGACGTAGGGTCCAAGTCTCCTGAGTTGTATTCGATGAGAAAATCACGTTCCCGAAGGTTTCATTCTGTTTGGACTCCATTTGATATTCCTTTTCTTCGAAACCCTAAAACAGGCAAAAAACAGCAATTCTGGGCTGGGCCTCCGGTTAATAGGTTAGTCCCAAAAATAATATAAAAGTGGATAATAAAGCCCAATAATGTCCAAAATAGTAGATAATATAGCATGGAGCAATCAAAAATTATAGATACGTTGGAGACGTATCAGGTTGCCTTTTACCATTGCACATGATGATTTTGATGAATATAATATGCATGTGCTTGCTGCTCCTACTTGCAATTATTATGAGAGAGGAACTATATCTCCACCTCTCTATGTTTCCAATATGATAAAATTGCAAGAAAATGTTTATACTATGCATTGGCCTTTACTTTGTGTGCATGAATTGTTCTTTTATGACATGCCGATGCATAGGAAGAGAGTTAGACTTCGTCATTACATGATATATGTTACCTTGTGCTCACCACTAAATTACAAATCACTGTTAATTAAAATTGGCTTTGATATACCTTGGGATCCGGGTGGATCCATTACTTGACCACTATTAAAGAAAGCGCTGTCAGGGAGACAACCCGGAAGTTTTAGAGAGTCATTTATTTCTGTTGAGTGCTTTTATATAGTTTAAAAACAACAAAAATAAAGAGGGGAACCCAAAACTGTTTTCAAAAAGGAAAGCGAAAGTGAGAAAGACAAGCATTGTTGATGTGGGAGCTAGCCTTGAACTTTGTTCATGCTCATGGAAACTTTGTGAATCTTGATTACAGAAAATTTTCAATAAAAATAATTATCTCCTTGTACAATTCCATTGTATTATAAAAATAATGTGCCAAGGTTTGGCTTTAGGATGTTTACATTTGCTTGATGGTTTGTACAGTGCAGGACAGAAACTTTGGCTGTAGTGCGCGATTTTACATTTTTAGCTGGAACGTCAAATGGTTCTAATTCTTTTTTGCACTGTCTTCCTATACAAATTTTTTATTTTTCCTAATTTTGGTAGAATTGTTCAAGTATTAGAAGTATGGTGAATGTTCATATTATTACAGACTGTTATGTTTTACACAGATTCTGTTTTTGATGCATAGTTTGCTTGTTTTGATGAAACTATCGATTCATATCAGTGGATTAAGCCATGAAAAAGTTGTATTACAGTAGACACAATGCAAAAACAAAATATGAATTGGAGTAGAGTGATGATTTGCTTCATATTAGTGGATTAAGCCATCTAAATAGTACTTAGAGTAGTGATTTTCTTCATTATACTAACGGATCTTACCGAGTTTTCTGTTGAAGTTTTGTGTGGATGAAGTGTTCGATGATCGAGATGGTCTTGATGTGAGAAGAAGGAAGAGAGGCAAGAGCTCAAGCTTGGGGATGCCCGAGGCACCCCAAGTAAATATTCAAGGAGACTCAAGCGTCTAGGCTTGGGGATGCCCCGGAAGGCATCCCCTCTTTCTTCAACAAGTATCGGTATGTTTTCGGATTCGTTTCGTTCATGTGATATGTGCAAACTTGGAGTGTCTTTTGCATTTAGTTTTCATCTTTCTTTTATGCACCATGCTGGTATGAGATAGTCCTTGGTTGATTTATAGAATTATCATTGCACTTCACTTATATCTTTTGAGTATGGCTTTATAGAATGCTTCATGTGCTTCACTTATATCATTTGAAGTTTGGATTGACTGTTTCTCTACACTTAGACAACCGCCATTTCTAGAATGCTCTTTTGCTTCACTTGTATTTGTTAGAGCGTGGTAATATATTTTGTAGAAAGAATTAAACTCTCTTGCTTCACTTATATCTATTTATTAGAGAGATGATAGGAACTGGTCATTCACAAGGTTAGTCATAAAATCCTACATAAAACTTGTAGATCACTGAATATGATATGTTTGGTTCGTTGCATTAGTTTTGCGATATAAAGATGGTGATATTAGAGTCATGCTAGTGGGTAGTTGTGGATTGTAGAAATACTTGTGTTGAGGTTTCTGATTCCCGTAGCATGCACGTATGGTGAACCGTTATGTAACGAAGTTGGAGCATGATTTATTTATTGGTTGTCTTCCTTATGAGTGGCGGTCGGGGACGAGCGATGGTCTTCTCCTACCAATCTATCCCCCTAGGAGAATGCGTGTAGTACTTTGTTTCGATTACTAATAGATTTTTGCAATAAGTATGTGAGTTCTTTGTGACTAATGTTGAGTCCATGGATTATACGCACTCTCACCCTTCCACCATTGCTAGCCTCTCTAGTATCACGCAACTTTTGCCGGTACCTTAAACCCACCATATATCTTCCTCAAAACAGCCACCATACCTAACTATCATGGCATTTCCATAGCCATTCCGAGATATATTGCCATGCAACTTCCATCATCATCATATACATGACTTGAGCATTCATTTTCATATTGCTTTGCATGATCGTAAGATAGCTAGCATGATGTTTTCATGGCTTTTTTTTTGATGTCATTGCTATGCTAGATCATTGCACATCCCGGTACACCGCTGGAGGCATCCATATAGAGTCATACTTTATTCTAGACATTGAGTTGTAAGTAAATAAAAGTGCGATGATCATCATTATTAGAGCATTGCCCAAGTGAGGAAAGGATGATGGAGACTATGATTCCCCCATAAGTCGGGATGAGACTCCGGACTTTACGAAAAAAATAAAAGAGGCCAAAAGAAGCCCAAATAAAAAAAGAGGCCAAAGAAGCCCACCAAAAAAATAAAAAAAAATAAAAAAATGAGAGAAAAAGAGAGAAGGGCTAGTGCTACTATCCTTTTTCCACACTTGTGCTTCAAAGTAGCACCATGTTCTTCATATAGAGAGTCTCTTGAGTTATCACTTTCATATACTAGTGGGAATTTTCATTATAGAACTTGGCTTGTATATTCCGATGATGGGCTTCCTCAAATGCCTGAGGTCTTCATGAGCAAGCAAGTTGGATGCACACCCACTTAGTTTCAGTTGGAGCTTTCATACACTTATAGCTCCAGTGCATCCGTTGCATGGCAATCCCTACTCACTCACATTGATATCTATTGATGGGCATCTCCATAGCCCGTTGATATGCCTAGTTGATGTGAGACTATCTTCTCCTTTATGTCTTCTCCACCATCATATTCTATTCCACCTATAGTGCTATGTCCATGGCTCACGCTCATGTATTGCGTGAAAGTTGAAAAGGTGTGAGAACGTCAAAAGTATGAAACAATTGCTTGGCTTGTCATCGGGGTTGTGCATGATGTGAATATTTTGTGTGGTGAAGATGGAGCATAGCCAGACTATATGATTTTGTAGGGATAACTTTCTTAGCCATGTTATTTTGAAAAGACATGATTGCTTTATTAGTAGGCTTGAAGTATTATTGTTCTTATGTCAAATGATAGACTATTGCTTTGAATCACTCGTATCTTAATATTCATGCCATGATTAGATTACATGATCAAGATTATGCTAGGTAGCATTCCACATCAAAAATTATCTTTTTATCATTTACCTACTCAAGGGCGAGCAAGAATTAAGCTTGGGGATGTTGATACGTCTTCGTCGTATCTATAATTTTTCATTGTTCCATGCCAATATTCTAGAACTTTCATATACTTTTGGCAACTTTTTATACTATTTTTGGGACTAACATATTGATCCAGGGCCCAGTGCCAGTTCCTATTTGTTGCATGTTTTTGTTTCACAGAACATCCATATCAAACGGAGTCCAAACGGGATAAAAACTGATGGAGATTTTTTTTGGAATATATATGATTTTTGGGAAGAAAAATCCACGCGAGACGGTGCCCGAGGTGGCCACGAGGCAGGGGGGCGCGCCTGCCCGCTGGGCGCGCCCCTGACCCTCTTGGTCCACCCGTACGGCGGTTGATGCCCTTCTTTCACCGCAAGAAAGGTAATATCTGGATAGAGATCGTGTTAAAATTTTAGCCCAATCGGAGTTACGGATCTCCGGGAATATAAGAAACGGTGAAAGGGAAGAATCTGGGAACGCAGAAACAGAGAGAGACAGAGAGACAGATCCAATCTCAGAGGGGCTCTCGCCCCTCCCGTGCCATGGAGGCCATGGACCAGAGGGGAAACCCTTCTCCCATCTAGGGAGGAGGTCAAGGAAGAAGAAGGAGGACGGGGGGCTCTCTCCCCCTCGCTTCCGGTGGCACCGGAGTGCCACCGGGGGCCAGCATCATCACCGCAATCTACGCCAACACCTCCGCCATCTTCACCAACATCTACATCACCTTCCCCCCTCTATATATAGCGGTCCACTCTCCCGCAACCCGCTGTACCCTCTACTTGAACATGGTGCTTTATGCTTCATATTATTATCCAACAATGTGTTGCCATCCTATGATGTTTGAGTAGATTTTCGTTGTCCTATCGGTGGTTGATGAATTGCTATGATTGATTTAATTTGCTTGTGGTTATGTTGCTATCCTTTGGTGCACATCATATGATTGCGCGCGTGGATCACACCCTAGGGTTAGTTGTATGTTGATAGAACTATGTATTGGAGGGCAAGAGTGACAGAAACTTCAACCTAGCATAGAAATTGATGCATAGGGGAATGAAGGGGGACCAATATACCTTAATGCTATGGTTGGGTTTTACCTTAATGAACATTAGTAGTTGCGGATGCTTGCTAATAGTTCCAATCATAAGTGCATAGAATTCGAAGTCAGGGATGACATGCTAGCAGTGGCCTCTCCCGCATAATACTTTCTATCGGTCTAGTAAAGTAGTCAATTGCTTAGGGGCAATTTCGCAACTCCTACCACCACTTTTCCACACTCGCTATATTTACTTTATTGTTTCTTTATCTAAACAGCCCCTAGTTTTTATTTTCGTACTCTTTATTATCTTGCAAACCTATCCAATAACACCTACAAAGTACTTCTAGTTTCATACTTGTTCTAGGTAAAGTGAACGTCAAGCGTGCGTAGAGTTGTATCGGTGGTCGATAGAACTTGAGGGAATATTTGTTCTACCTTTAGCTCCTCATTGGGTTTGACACTCTTACTTATCGAAAACTGTTGCGATCCCCTATACTTGTGGGTTATCAGGGGATGCAGGGGAGGAGCCGGGAGAAAGGTCCCTCCCCGCATCACGCAGAGCAGGGCGTCCCCCGGAGGTAGGCCCTCTGTCGGGGAGGTGCTCGTGAGCCTTCCCTCGGACCTAGACCCATGATCGCCGAGGGCGCCGCTGGCATCCCCTTTGCCCCTTGTCTTTGTCCTGGCTTCCGGACGCACCAATGGTGGTCGAGGGTGGCTCAAGGCGGGGCCCTCGTCTGGCGATATGAAGTAAGGCTCGCGCGTGTGAAGATCTCCGATCGTGACACTCTGACGTAATAATGAGTGGGGTTGTACACGCCCCAGAGTCTCAGGAGTGCCGCCCTCGGTCCTCGGGGGCTCCCTCCCACGTCCTAGTGGCAGCAGTTAGCTCCGCGCTGGTGAGAAGACAAGAACACTAGACTAGGTGCCGGACGCGGCCATTTGCTCTTAATCTCTTTTCTGTAGCCCCATTTTCTGGCTTTGGATTTAAATTTGAAGTTGAATTTTCATTGGTATGCATGGGGGTGTCTTTTCTCGTTCCTACGATTTCTTGCACTCTGGTTCCTTGCCCTGATTCAAAGTTCACACCTCATGCCTCCCCCCTCGCGAGTTACTCGTGAGCCGGGGCTGGGCGCAGCGCACGCGCGCTGCACGCACGTCCTTCCATGGCTGGCGCTTGATTCTCACGAGGCCCTCTTGGACGGATCAGCAGGCCCCTCAGAAGCTCACGACCTCATGAGCCGGTCGGGAACCGGCCCTGACTAAGGTAAACTGCAATAGTAAGCTCGCGGTGGGACTCGCGGGCTCATAAAAACACATCTCCAGCTTGGCCTAAGGAACAGCGGCAGTAATCTGTTTACATGAGGGGCTCCCCCTCCCAAAATGCTCTTACAACTTTCAGGGCCGTGCCTGAGTTTTCACATGCAGGGTCAGTGACAAGGAAGCACGGGCTTTATCGGACATATCGCTCACCGCGTCCTCTGGGTCACCCTCAAACGCGTCGCTGGCATCACCATCACCATCGCTGGCATCACCATCACCATTGCCAGCATCACTGTCACCATTGCCGGCGTCGCCCACATCATCGTCGACTGATGTCTACTACACAACCTTCTTCTTGTAGACGTTTTGGGCCTCCAAGTGCAGAGGTTTGTAGGACAGTAGCAAATTTCCCTCAAGTGGATGACCTAAGGTTTATCAATCCGTAGGAGGCGTAGGATGAAGATGGTCTCTCTCAAGCAACCTTGAAACCAAATAACAAAGAGTCTCTTGTGTCCCCAACACACCCAATACAATGGTAAATTGTATAGGTGCGCTAGTTCGGCGAAGAGATGGTGATACAAGTGGTATATGGATGGTAGATAAAGGTTTTTGTAGTCTGAAAATATAAAAACAGCAAGGTAACTAATGATAAAAGTGAGCGTAAACGGTATTGCAATGCGTTGAAACAAGGCCTATGGTTCATACTTTCGCTAGTGCAAGTTCCCTCAACAATAATAACATAATTGGATCACATAACTATCCCTCAACATGCAACAAAGAGTCACTCCAAAGTCACTAATAGCGGAGAACGAACGAAGAGATTGTGGTAGTGTACGAAACCACCTCAAAGTTATTCTTTCCAATCAATCCATTGGGCTATTCCTATAAGTGTCACAAACAGCCCTAGAGTTCGTACTAGAATAACACCTTAAGACACAAATCAACCAAAACCCTAATGTCACCTCGATACTCCAATGTCACCTCAAGTATCCATGGGTATGATTATACGATATGCAACACACAATCTCAGATTCATCTATTCAACCAACACATAGAACCTCAAAGAGTGCCCCAAAGTTTCTACCGGAGAATCACGACGAAAACGTGTGCCAACCCCTACGCATAGGTTCATGGGCGGAACTCGCAAGTTGATCACCAAAACATACATCAAGTGAATCACGTGATATCCCATTGTCACCACAGATACGTACGGCAAGACATACATCAAGTGTTCTCAAATCTTTAAAGACTCAATCTGATAAGATAACCTCAAAGGGGAAACTCAATCCATTACAAGAGAGTAGAGGGGGGAAGAAACAAGATAGGATCCAAATATAATAGCAAAGCTCGCGATACATCAAGATCGTACCACCTCAAGAACATGAGAGAGAGAGAGATCAAACACATAGCTACTGGTACATACCCTCAGCCCTGAGGGAGAACTACTCCCTCCTAGTCATGGAGAGCGCCGGGATGATGAAGATGGCCACCGGAGAGGGGTTGCCCCCTCCGGCAGGGTGCCGGAACGGGTCTAGATTGGTTTTCGGTGGCTACGGAGGCTTCTGGCGGCGGAAATCCCGATCTATTGTGCTCCCCGATCGTTTTAGGGTATATGGAGATATATAGGAGGAAGAAGTGCGTCAGGGGAGCCACGAGGGGCCCACGAGGGTGGAGGGCGCGCCCCCCTGCCTCATGGCTTCCTCGTTGCTTCCCTTATGTGGACTCCAAGTCTCCTGGGTTGCTTTCCTTCCAAAAATAAGTTTTGTGAAGGTTCAGGTCAATTGGACTCTGTTTTATTTTCCTTTTCTGCGATACTCTAAAACAAGGAAAAAACAAAAACTGGCACTGGGCTCTAGGTTAATAGGTTAGTCCCAAAAATCATATAAAATAGCATATAAATGGATAGAAAACATCCAAGGTTGATAATATAATAGCATGGAACAATAAAAAATTATAGATATGTTGGAGACGTATCATCAACCACGTCACCTTCATCCGCCGCGACCACCACCGCGTCATCCTCGGAGGTGAAGGCCCTGACTAGAGCATCCACATTGTCTTCTACTCAGTGCGCCAGGTCGCCCGGGATGGCCTCAGGCATAGGGGCAATGGCGGCGTCAAAATCGAAATTGGTGTAGGTATTCTAGAGGTGGCTAAAGACACGAGAGAACATGTGCCTGAGCAGGCCGTGGCTCCTCCCTTCAACAAGCACGCGAGCCCTCTCGGATTGACTCTCCAGGCGTGTCACCACATCGGTGAAGAAGAGGAGGTGGCTGGCATAATCATTCGAGTGGGGATGAGGGGCATCTTCGTCGCAGATGGTGCCCAGCGCCGCATTGGCTCTGATCCTGAGGCTTTGGAGCATGGGGGTGTTCTCGCGCTCCAGTGTCCATCGCAGGAGCGCTTCCTCCCTGCTCTACTACGCGGAGGACTCGGTGTTGGCAACCCACTGCTTGCACTGAGGTCAAGGCGGCTGCGGCAGCTTCCTCGCATTGTCCCGCCTCAGCCAACCCCGACTTAAGGGCAGTAGTCCTGCCCACTACTTCGGCTTCCACGAGCTTCAACTTCGTCCTACCTGCCCAAAAGAACTGCGCGAGCCTCGGCCACCCGGCGATCGACCTCCTCCTGCGCCTTGGCCTCGCGCGCGCCGACAACATCCTCGGCTTGGGCGACTTGGCGCTCCCTCGTGTCAAACCGCTCAAGCTCAAGGCTGCGCTCCGTGGCTTCCAGCGCCAGCGCTTCCTTGCGCCTCAGGATCTCTTCATCCTTGGCAGGAGTCCCCTTCATCGACGCTAGGGCAGCCTTGCGCGCCTCCACTTGCTGCTCTAGGGAGGCACTCCAGGCTTGGAGATCCCACACGTGTTTCTTTGCGATCTCGCAACGACGATTAGCTTCTCGGGCTTCTTCCAAGGCTCGGGTGCAGGCCTCGCGCGAGGTCACTCATGTTATCAAGCTCGCGCTGGTGGCGCCCGAGGTTGATGGACACCTTCAGTTTATGCCGCTCCTCCATCAGCCGAAGACCCCCGGCCTCGAGGCGCGTGTCTACGTCCGCGAGCTCTCCGCCAAGCCGGCTCATCGCGCCCATCGCCTCCCGAAAGAGCTCGTGGCGGATGACACTCCGTTCGTGCGCAAACTTGAGCGTGAGGCCGATTCCGTCCTCCACAGCGGGGGCCACCGACGGGATCCGAAGCGTCTCTCTCCCTTTCCACAGGGGTCTGGGGGCTGGCGCCCCCTCGGTCACCGATTGGGCTTCGGCAGGAGCTCGACTGAGTTGAGGCTCGGTACTCGAAGAATGAATTCGTTAGGGTTCGCTAATTGGCGAACGTTCACCCGGTCTTCTCTTTTTGCGAATGAATTCATTTGTTAGTCTTTGTTAGCGGACGTTCGTCCGATAGATTTTTCTTTTTAGTTTATTTTTTGGCCAGGGACCTATGTGTAATTACTTTTATCACGGATTAGTCCCTGATCTTTAAACCCTCGCTACTTTTTGCTCGGTTGTCCAAATTCAGTGAAACCAATGCCAAAATCTTTGTCTTGTTCCCCTCTATCCAGATAATCAACTTGAACATGATTTTGTAAATTTAAAATTTGGTTTCAAGCATATTTGTTTTCGAACTTCTTTTGATCGTAGTTTGAGTTTCGTAACTCCGATTCGATTGATTATTTTTGCAAATCGAAGCTCTTCACTTGAAATTTCAGTTTACTTCTTTTCTTTTGGGTTTTACCTTTGCATATTATGCTTGAGTGCCTATGTATGCTATTGTTTGTTCACATAGAGTTTCCGGAGTGCGAGGCTTGCTACTACGAATCTCTAGGGTTTTTTGATCGTTAGCAAGGCAAGTAACATTTTGATCATATCCCTTTAATACCCAGTTTTTATGCATTAGTTTCAACCCTCAAAAATTGCATGAGTAGGATTTGATAACATGAGGGTATTGGGAAGTAGTTGATGAGGCGGGAACCTATTGTCTTATATTCAAACCCTGGGTGTTACTACGTTGTGCTTATACTTCTATGCTATGCTCGTAGACATGGATTGGTTTGAGTGATTCATGAAAGATGTGAGAGTTATTATTAACTAAGGGTTAACTTAAGGTGGCTACTTTAATACACATCTGGGTGGATTGGTTGTGGGCACCTGGGGATATACCAGTGTTTTCCAAGGAGATCCCGGGGAACCCATGTGATCATCCTATGGTTTGCAACCCAGGCTCAAAGGGATCATAATGTTATTCATGTTGGAAACTTCCGTGTGCAGCCAACAACCATTATGGGCTCTGGCATAGTTGAGTATGTTGCGTGACCTCTTTCAGTGGTAGGCTAGCAGATGTAGGGGGTGTAGGTGGTACTGTCTACCCATCGTAAAGAGTTAATGCTTCTGAAAGACTGTGTCTCGGTCATCCATTTCTCAAACATCATGTAGTGCGAGAAATGCAGTGGAGGAGATCGAGTCTTGTGGGGAAAAGTGCGCAAACCTCTGCAGAGTGTATAAACTAATCATGGATAGCTGTGTCCCCGGCTATGGACATCTTGAGTATCTGGTGCTTGAATTATTATGTTGATCTCATCACTTAATTAATTTGTCGGGTTATTAATTTATCTAATTTTGGGATTGAGTTGGGGTTACCTTCTCAATATTTTCAACAAACTTTGTAGTTAAATAAAAATATATTGCTTTGTTGTAGGGAAAAACTAGCTTTATGCAAATGATAACCATAGAGCCTCCACCAGCCATATATGCATGTAGTGATAGCTGTTATTCTGTTCGTTGCTCTATAGTGTTATTTTGCCAGCATATTCCATGTGCTGACCTACACGGCTGCAACATATCATGTTGCAGAATTTTCAGATGAAGAGTAAGGTGCGCTAGGTCGTTGTCGTGCACTCAGTTTTGCCGTGGAGTTCGATGGACTCATTTATCTTTGAAGTTTCCATACTTATCTTATTTAGATGGCCTTCAGCAATATTATTGTAATAAGTGCTCTTTTTGAGACACTCGATGTAATAAGTGTGTGATTGAACTCTGCAATAAATCCTCGAGTATTGTGTGTGTCAGCATTACCGATCCAGGGATGACACATAAGCACAGAGACTTAATTGTCTCAGGTCTGGTCGCTACATTTAATTTGTGTCTAGAGTTGTGTTGTGATATCTTCTCGTGAGTCCCTGATCTTGATCATACACATTTGCGTGTATGATTAGTGTACGATTGAATCGGGGGCTTGTGCTAATTACTTCTGAAGATTGTGGTATATGTTCCTAAGATGACCCGATGGGTTGAACGTATTGCTTTTCTAATTTGTGTGAACCTAGAAACTTCTATGGTTCATACTCGACTGGTGTTATGCCAGATAAAATTTCAACACTACAACTTCTTTGAAGACGAGAAGTGATTGAAAGGTAAGGCATTAAAGAAGTGGTAGTCGACCTTGAACTTTGTGGTCATGCCCATGGAAACGAGGTAGGTCTTATCATGGAAGCTTCTCGTAACAATAATTATTCCCTTGGTATAATTTGATCCCGTATCTATGATTTTTACCTTTTTAATCGTGGTTCCAACCAAGATTATTTTTCTTTCATATCATTTCTCGAACAAGTTGAAGTACTTGCTTTCTGAATATCAATACACATGTCCAACCTCTAATATGATCTACCTTCGAGTATTACCCCTGGTATCTCGAGGATATCATGCCATTGCACCACGTCTTATGAACTTTTGATGAAGACTACCTTTCCATGTCATTGTCACTTCATGGGTTCTACGTTGTTTGTCAACCGATTACACTGATAGGTGAATCGATCCCGCACTCTGATTCAACAACTCTAAGTAATTTTCATTGCTTACGAGTTTAATAATCCTTCAAGTCATTCCTAACCTGATCAGCTATATCATTATCATGAATGTTTTTTAACTGTGCTACCTGATCTTTCTTCCCGGAGCACAATTTTCGACGATGTGCTAAGCCTACATCGATCTTCCTCATCATATTATTTCTCCTTGAATAGCAAGCTTGCTTTTGAGTTTGTGTCATACTCGTGGTTCGAATAACCTTTCGCTTCATCATTCCTTTGACTTGTTGTCATCGTCGATCGATTACATCTTCATGGAACCTCTCGACAAATATGTCGTGATCATCATCAACATTCTAAGCTCTTCTAGGTTATCAATCGAATTCATGATGAGAAATACCATCATTGCCCCCCTCGATGATTTGTTATTGAGCCCGTGAGACACATCCTCATCTTTTCATCGCTGAATTTGTATGACTTATTTTATAATTTGTTTCCGATGGATCCTTTGTGTATCCAAAGTTTGAACTTTACCTGATGACCATGTCAATGCTATCTCCAAGCATGACTGTGGTACCCAAACATCAACCTGAACATCAGAAGCGCAATGCTAAATTTTTCTTGATCAATTATCCAAACACCGTAGTATGGGTAAACCTCATTAAATTCCTTACCCCTTTGTCTAAGTGGTTACATACTTGGAGTACTATCATGCATATCATGCTCGGCTTTTCCTTGTGAACGATATACTCTTGATACTTGGGTATAAAAACATTCCCCATTCCATTGTTCTGTTTAATCTGATACTCACATTTTTTCCTTTCCATTGTTTTGTTTAACCTTCCTTGTGATCTATATGATCTAAGCAGTAATATTTTCCTGCTTATGCAAACACCTTGGTGTACAACTCTGCCAGTAAGACCATATTACTACTGTTGATGACCTTCCGGTAACCACCGATGGACGAGAAGTTTGCCTAATGGTCTACCTCGTTTCAACAAGCAGGAAAATGGTTCTCTTCGTCCCTCGCCCTTGGTACCAATGTTCATGCCAACATAACCGACAGGGTATCCTATGACATGCCTTGCTATCATATCCGTGCAAGATGTCACCGCTCTTCCTACTCCGAGCACACACACTACTAGGGAAAACCTTATACACAGAATCATAGCAGCGGCGCGGTACAAGAAGAGGCGCTATTGCGATCTTTCAGTAGCGCGGGTTTAAAACAAGCGCTACTTCTACTCAGTTAGTAGTAGCGCGGCCTAGACGAACCGCGCTGCTACTAAAAGCGACCGATAGTACCCACCAACCTAGGTTTAGCAGCAGTGGGCTTCTGCCACCCGCGCTACTGCCAGCAGCGCTTTTTTTATTTTCGCTACTGCTAATTTTGAAACTGGCCACATGGCGGGCCCTTTTTAGCGATAGCGAGTGCGCAAGAAGCGCGTTGCTACTATGCTCTTAGCAGTAGCGCGCTTAACCACCCGCTCTACTGCTAAGACGCACCATAATGCCACCTTTTCCCTCCCCCTCCCCATCTCCTCTCTTCCGCACTTTCCCCTACCTCCCACCTCCTCTCTTCCTCAATACTTCTCCCCCGTTACTCTCCCTCTTCTACCTACATTTCTCTCTCTTTATTACTCCTAGGTAACTACACCACCTCCATTAATGCATCTCCTTTCTCTTTTTCCTTCCCCCTCCACTAGTTGAAGTTGTCTCCTCCCAAATTAGCTAGCTAGGTACATGTAGCATTTAGTGAAGTGACCTATGTGCCGCCTAACTAGATCTAGCTTTGTCAAGAAGAGCTTTGTCCACTTTTGATCTCCCTACTACATCATCACCTCTCCGTCGTGTGCTCGATCTTGAGATAGGTGTGTGATTAAAAATTCATGCTTTTGCAAGAATGGAAATATGTGTATGTGTGTGCGGTATGATAATTGGGTAATATGATCAAAATTGTGTGTGTGGCATGAGTTGACGCCGAATTGTGCTTGTGAGTTGCCAAGTATTTGCCAAAATGTCGATTTAGTTCTGTTTCAGCGAATTCCGGGCAAACTCTAGATCTATATGTCCTATTTTTAGGGAAGGTCATGCTGAATTTTTGTATGACTTTGATGCATGCACACATTTTTATAATAAATTTGTTTATTATTATCGTGCAGGCGTTCATGATGGTTAGTGGAACGATGGTGGACATGTGGTTGTGGTCGGCGGTGCAGGACATGAAAGAAAATAACCTGATAGAGGTTTTATGCCCGTGTCGAAGATGCAAAGGAATAGTTTGGCTCGACCCCTATGACGAAGGTCGTGTCGAAGCGCACCTGCTCATGACTGGTTTCATGGATGGCTATACTCGGTGGATAATTGAAGATGAGGATGATGATGTTGAGGATGCCGAGGGGGCAGGCAATGACGACACGGGGCCAGACAAAGCGATGATCGATAATGGCGGCGTGGAAGAGGCTGGACATGGCAGCGGAGAAGGGGCCGCACATGGCGGAGGAGAAGGGGTCGGACATTGCGGCGGAGAGAATGTGGATTCCACGCCGCAGAGTTCGTCAATACTAAGTTCAATCGTGCGGGACCCTCATGCTCAAGCACTGCTTCGCAAGGAGACGAGTACTGAGAGAGCTACTTCTAGAGAGGAGGCTAAGCTACGCAACTCGTGGTAGACTAGAACACTTCATTGTATGATGGTTGCAATTCTGAGGTGAGCCGCTTGAGTTTCACGCTCCAACTCCTGAAGGCGAAGGCTAAAAACAAATGGACCGACACTAGCCTTGATGAGCATCTCAAGTACCTAAAGTATGTTCTTCCTGCGGGGAATTTATGTCCTACTAGTGTGGATGAGGCCAAGAAGATCGTGTGCCCTCTTGATCTGCCACACATTAGATACCATGCATGCATCCACGATTGCATAATTTATCGGAAGGAGCACGCGGAAAAAACAAGTTGTCTAGTGTGCAATGCTTCTCGATACAAGAAGGCCGGGAAGAAATGTCCCCAGAAAGTTGTATGGAACTTACCGGTCACTCCCCGTCTGCATCGGTATTTCATAGATCCCAAGGATGCAAAGCTCATGCGCTGGCACGCGGAGAGGAAGAAGCCCGGCGATGGAGATGATCCGAAGCTGAGACACGTCAAGGATGGAAGCCAATGGAGAGCGTTGAACGGCTTCTATCGGTATTTAGAATGTGATGCAAGGAACATCATGCTCGGCACGTGTACTGATGGCATGAATCCGTTTGGCAACCAGAACACCAACCATAGCACATGGCCCATGTTTGTATGGATGTACAACCTCCCCCCTGGTTGTGCATGAAGTCGAAGTACATTCACATGAGCATGTTGATTCAAGGGCCGAAACAACTAGGAAATAATATTAATCTGTATCTGGGCTACTTTAAGAGGAATTAGACACATTATGGAAAACACTGGCCAAGACATGGGACGCCAGCAAAGGCGAGTATTTCTACATGAGAGTCGCGCTGATCACAACGGTGCACGACTGTATCGGTTATGGATATGTCGCAGGCCATGTGTGCCATGGATATTGCGGATGCACGCAGTGCATGGATGATACGACGTCTCAGCAGCTAACGTCAAGGAAAGATGGCAGGTCTGGGAAAATCATGTACATGGGGCATCGAAGATGGCTCGATCCGGACGACCTATGGAGAAATCATGGAGATCTATTAAATGGTTACGTTGAGCATCGAGGACCTCCACGTAAGCGGAGCGGCACCGAATTCGATGAGCTGTTGAAAAACTGGAACCAGTGCCCCACGCTGGGAAAGACGATGAAAAAGGTGCCAGAGCCACTACTGAAGGTATGGAAGACGAGGTCTGTGTTCTGGGACTTGGAGTACTAGCACAAACTAGACTCACCTCATTGCCTTGATCAAATGCATATATGTAAGAATGTCCTTGAGAGTTTTCTCGTGACACTGATGAACATGCAGAATAAGACCAAGGATGGGCTGAACGAAAGAAAAGACTTGCAAGATTTGAATATCAGGGAAGCTCTGCACATGCCGCCCCGTAAAAAGATAGACAAGATAGAGACGGAGACAGAGGCGCGGGAGAAGAAGGGCAAGAAAGTAAAGGAAGATGATTATTGCCCCCTTCTTGCTTCACCTTAAGTCAGGCTGAGATCGATCAATTCTTTAAGTGTCTTACCGGAGTCAAAGTTAGTTTCGGTTACTATGGCAAGATAAGCAGATATCTAGACACAGACAAGAAAAGCTTCAGCGGGATGAAGTCCCATGACTGTCATGTGATGATGACGCAGATACTACCTATTTCCCTTAGAGGGATAATGGACAAGCACGTCCATGACACGCTTAATGGTCTCTGCTACTTTTTCGACATCATATCTCGAAAGTCGATCAGTGTGAAGCAGCTCCGAAGGCTACAGGAAGATATCGTTGTGATACTGAATGAGCTTGAGATGTACTTCCCGCCCGCGTTCTTTGACGTCATGGGGCATCTGTGTGTCCATATTGTGGACGACATAATAGACCTAGGGCCGTCATTCCTGCACAATGTGATGCTGTTTGAGAGGATGAATGAGATCATCAAAGGATTCATTCGTAACATGTCGCGTCCAGATGGAAGCATGGTCCAGGGCTATCTAACACAAGAGTGCATCTCTTTCTGCGAGAATTTTCTATATGGCGCAGGCCAGCCGCCTAGTGTTTTTTTGACCAGGAACAGTAGGAAAGGCTCCTACTATGGTAATATATTAATAAATAGTGTGGGGACTGTACAGTGAGGTATTTACATGAGGTTTATCTCAGCTACTTTGTGGCAAGAGAAGCAAAGGCTTGTTAAGAGTGCTAACAAAGAGAGTTTACAAAATTGGGAATTAAAGGCTTATGTGCCTCTTTAGCCCTGTGCTATAGCAGCTCAAAATCTTTCTTAAATCTCCCAAGCCAAGACTAGAAGGAGGGTGGTATAGCTCTGAAGTGATGATTGTTCCTCTCCTTCCAGATGCTCCAAGCCGCCACAATGAATTTTTCTAGGAACAAGGGTGACGGGTGGTTATTCTTCTGGTCGTGAATAGCTTGTAGCCTGCCAGGGAAGGGTTCCCATAGGATGTCATGTTTTCCCCCACATTGCTTGCTGAAAACGCACGTGAAAATCATGTGCTCAATAGTTTCCTCGATGCTTTGGTTACAGAGCAAGCAGTTGTGATCATCCCCGATGTTATAATGTCTTCTTTTAAGCATAAGTGTTTGTTTTGGTTTGCCCGTTAACAAGCACGATGGGAAGCTCGAAGGAGAAGGTCACTACAACGGTCGCAGGGAACTATACATGGCATACTTAGATCGATGCAACGACTTTGACAGAGCAAACTTGGTAATGCTACAACACCTAGAAAAGGTAGATCCTTTCGTGGCACTGCACAAAGAAATTATCACAAAGAAGTATCGTGACTGGGGGGTATGCAGGACGGATGAGGAAGTTACTAGAGAGCGTAACTCCACTTTCCTTCATTGGTTCAAAGAGCATATTATTGCTAATCCCCCAGAGGAGGGCTCTAAGGACGGATTGCTCATATATGCTTTAGCACATGGCCCCTCGCCCAACCTCGTCACCTAGCAGGCATACAGTATCAACGGATACACGTTCTACATGGAGGCCAGAGATATGGACAGTGATGATCAGAACTCAGGGGTCACGATGGAATGCATGACCGGCAGTGACAATGGCGCAACTAAGAGATTTTATGGAAGGGTCAAGGATATCTGGGAGCTCGACTACTCTGGACTGCACAACATGGCGATGTTTCGTGTAAGATGGGCTAAGAATGTCGAAAGAGAAAACCGGCATTTCACTACCATGACTATACCCGACGCCTAGAGTGCTACCGTGAATGCTATCACAAAAAATGAGCCATGGGTACACGCTAAGCACGTGACACAATGCTTCTTCATAATCGACCCACGCAATCCCAGCCGTGTTGTCGTGAGGAGAGGCAAAAGGAACATCATTGGAATGGATGGAGTCTCCAACGAGGAAGACTACGATCAGTACGGCAACCCAATGAGGGAAGATGACGATAATGATGAAGTATACATCAAAAGAAGAATTAATACTACATTACCTAAGAAAAATCGTACTCCAGAGAAAAGGAAAAGACACAATGAGGGGCTCAATTATTCTTCAACGAACAAGAAGGGAAAGAAGCTCACTCAAAAACGAAAATGTCAAAACTGAGGAACCTAATGTTATCGTCAAATGATGTAATATATATGTTCCTATTTTGTATACACACTTAGCCATTATGCATGGGTCCAATGATGTAATAAATATGTTCCTATTTTGTATACATACTTTACCGTCAAATGATGCAATATATATCGCCTTCCCTTCGTTCACTTCTCTCGGAAAAAAGTGAGAGAAAATAAAGGAAAACAAAATAGAAGAAAACAGATAGGAAAACTACTATTGATACTGGTTATAGCAGTAGCACTTTTCTGGAAAAAAAAGCTACATCTAGTCAAGGTAGTAGTAGCGGTTTCCTTATAAAGCCACTATAGCTACATCTAATAGCAGTAGCGCGTTTGGTTTAAACGCGCTACTGCTATCTCCACTTAACCCCCCAAATCCTTCTCTCTCTGCTTCATCCCGCCTCTTCTCCCCCCAAATCCCCACTATCTCTTCCCCCGTCGCGCCACCGGAGCCCTGCCCTCGCCGCTACCCTGTGCTCGTCCCTGACACTGGTACTCGGCCCCGGCCCCGGCCCCGACCCCGACCATGGCTCCGGCCTCGGTGCTCGACCCCGACTCCGACCCTGGCTCCGGCCACGGCGCTCGACCCGTGATCCGTCCCCGGCGCTCGACCCCTCCCAACCTCGGCCGTCGTCTGGCCTGCACCCTCTGCCAGCCCCCCCGCCGCTCCTCCTCTCTCTGCTAGCTAGGGTTCTTTGGTTAATTTACTTAGGTTTTAGTTAGTGCAGTAGGTTGATTCGGTTATCTATTTAGTGCTAGTTAGTTAATTAGAATTAGTATTTAAATTTTATATGCAAATTTGAAGTGGACATGTAATGTTTTGGACATGTAATATTTTGAATTTGGACATGTGATGTTTTGGACATGTCATATGTGGAAAATGATGATTATGTGCAGGGTAAATCATCCGAGTGTCCTATGTTACACCGGAATGTTGATTCATTTCTGTTCTGGTGAATTTCAGGCGCTCGATATGTCCACCTTTTAGCAAAGGTCATGCCGAAATTTTCCATGAATTTTGGCATGACTTATGCTAGATAGTAGGCATATCGAGTGCCAGGAGTTGCTGGGAAACGGCATTCCGGCAAACATAGATATTTTTTATGTCATTTCTCATTTTTCATAGTTTTAGAATTAAACGAGGAGACTTAATCATATGAAACATGTCAAACAACGGAGAAACCGGGCCTTCTGACCAAGATGCAGACAAGATGGATTATGAGGGTGAACAAGAGTACCTCGACTATTTGTTTGCTAAGCACAGTCAAGGTTTGCAGGTCGGCCTCGATGATGGTACTAATGCCGACATCAACACCGACGGCGCCGGCACCGCTGGTGGCACCGCGACCGGCGGGGAAGGTACCGGCGCCGATGCCGCTACTGAAAATAAGAAGCAGAAGAAGTAGAGGATATGAAAACCTAACAAACTAGGCATTGGACGACTGGTGATCACAAAGATGGCACCTGGCAAGTTTGACCATTGGAGCCGGAAGAACCTCACAAGTGCTATGGGAACCAAGTAGGATGCATCCTACGGGAATGCGTGAGCATCAATGACGATGATTTAAGGAGTAAAGAACATTTGACGCAGTTGGTCCTGATGAAGTTGCACAAGAGATTCAAGTTCCCCGACCGGGATGATAACATAGAACAACCATGGGATGATCTGAAGATGAAAAAGATTAACAATCACACCATGGGCATGTTCAGCAATGATTTGGCCTCCTAGAAAGGGAGGGTGAAATGAGCTATTGAGGCTGAGGAGCCCCTGTCCAAGATTCTGGAGGAAAATCCGACACTTATGGAAGAGGAGTTCGAAAAGTTCAAGGACACTTGCGCTACCGAGGCATCCAAGGCTAAGGCTGTGAAATTCAAGAGCCTTCAGCAAAGGAACTCGGGGAAACATCGCCTCGAAAGCCATGGCAACCTCGGTAAAAGGCCCATATGGGATAAGGAGGACGCAGAACATGAAGCCGCGGGTCTCCCAGACCCCTTAGCAAAGTTCACCAACCCCTTAGAGCATGACTTCTTTAGGGCCCACTACAAGTGGGACAAGGAAAAGAAGGTTTTTTACACAGACCAGATCACGAGGAGATTGATTAGACTACTGGCAATTATTCTTTTACCACCTTACATTTAGCTCCAGATCTAGTTGACAACACATTCCTAAATGGTTCACGTTCCTTCTGCAGGAGAAGCAACACCAGCTTGATGCCGAAATCCCTACTTATCCGATGAGGCCCAAGTGGGAGACCCCTCACAACCGGGCCTTGAACGAACTTCAGGGACTCCCTTTGGGCCAGCAGCCGCAATATGGCCTTGTGCACGGCGCCCGAGACGACGCCACATGGAAGGTGTTTTACAACGAGGGCCCGGAGGCCAAGAAGCAGAAAAAGAAGTTTACTCAGGCGAACATCGACGAGAAGGTGAAGCTTGCGCTCGAGAAAAAATCAGCTGAGGAGAAAAATGAGTTGCTACAGCAGGCAGTCAATGCAGCTGTAACTACCTACAGAAATGATTTTGCTACTAACTTGGTCTCGGCTATCATCAACTGGACAAAGGAAAATCCAGACAAGACGGTACATGATTTCCCGTTGCCCAGTTTCGTCATGAGCAACTCCGTGAACAACAACACCACCACACCATCACTTGCTCATGCAAGCGGGCCTCCTCTCGCACCCGCACATGCTCATAGCAGCCCGTCCTCAGTCTTTGGCGCGCTAGGCGGGCCTTCGTCTTTGGCTGAGCTCGATGCCCTCACGGTAATTACATGTCGCATGAACATATATATCTAGAATATTCCATTTCCTTTGCCTTTCGGATGTTTTACGCCACAGACATGTGTTTGCAGTCCGACGAAACCCCGTGCACCGTACTCTACTTGATCAAAGGCAAGAAGGTGGACATGGGAAAGGGGGTGATAACGAAACCCTTGGATCTCACATTCCACAACCAACCGATGGCCGCTAGGCACTTCAGGGTTACCTTGTCGAGTGTGACATCGGGGCACGAGGATTTGCCTCCTCCATTACGCATATGGGGAGAGGACGACGAGACCCCGCCATGGATTGGAAGCTATAAGGGTTGGGTGCTGCTATGGCCGAAGAATCTTCTTCGTCTGGAGCCGGCCGAGAGCACACCAATAACCACACATCAACAAGCATGTATGGAGACCACCACCCCACCTACGCAATTACCAGCTCCTGAAGTGTCGGGTGAGAGCGGCAGACGACGTGATGAAGGGGGTGCAATAGTACTGGTTGATGTAGTTGGTCCTATAGAACAGAGAATGGATGATGAGACGGAGGAGAAGGAGGACCCAATGGGTTTCCTCAATGCAAACGTGTATGAGGGTGACTTAGATATGATGAGTCAACCATATGACGAATCGGGCTATCAGCATGCTAATGAGGATATGGATGATGTGCCCAGGCAGGAACATCGTAGCAGGGATTGCAAGAAGTCTCTCTTCATGAAATCCTCACAGGACACGCCTAAAGATGCCGCCTAAACACAGGCTCAACTAGCCGGGGGGTCGTACAGTGCTTAGCCCGGCAACACTAGGGAAGGTGTGCCCAAGAAAAAGGAGAGAAAGAGACTGGGGAAGATAGCTGCCTCCAAACAAGCTAGAGCACATAGCAGCCGGACGGTGGATTCTAAAGAGCGTGTACCCGTGAAAGGTGTGGCCATGTTCCTTCTCACGGGCGAGCCGATGCTACTGCCGAAATCGCTGGAGGCACTATCAGGGGATCTTAGGATACTGCACGACCATGTGATGTGGACTGAGAAAAGCCTACTAGCCTTGAAGGATCCAGGATATTCGACATACGCGGCTCGTGTGCCTGAGGGGAAGTGCTACGTCGACACACGGCCCGCAGAGGTGTTCTTCCTTCGGTTTGACCATATCTTTGAGATGTTTCTGACAAGGCGGCTCGATTTTACAATCGTCCGCCTTTTTGCGCTACATATGAGCTCTGTCATGAAGAGAGAAGATGTCCCGCAAATTTGTGTGGCAGATCCGTACTACATGCACGAGTCTTTCTTGAGTCTCAGCGACTTTGAGCGTGAAACTGCTAGGGAGTACCTCCAAAACTTCATGGTACAGAATAAGGACCAGGAAATTGTCCTCCTGCCTTATCATCCAAAGTAAGTCAGTTCCGGACAACACTTTCATACATTTCAATCATTCCTTCTTGCTCATATGGAGAATAATTTGAGGTGTCTTTTCCCCGCAGCAACGGGCGCGCCGTCCTTATCGTTCTTTACCCGCGAGTCTCCCACACCGCGTATTTCGACCCTACCAGACACTACGAGAATAAGGACTACACCCACATAATGAATATTCTAGATGATGCTCTCCAAGGCTTCAGCATTAGGGGTGGCTACCTATAGATCAGGAAACAAAGGAACAAGAAGTTGGGTTTCTCGCATAAAACTAACTTCTGCTGCATCCATGTCCCAAAACCAGGCAAGAAAGATGGATTCTACCTCCTACATCTCATGATTGAGTTCAACATGGATCACCAAAAGATTTGTATGACAACCAAAAATGGTGATCATATCCGCAAGTGGGTAGTATCTCATGGAGAAGCGGATTATAAACTTAGAGATGACTTCTTTCGCATCCAAAGGGACATTGCGACGATCATCATGAAAGAAGTCATCGATGAGAAGGGGATGTTCCACCACGGCCCTATATCGCGAGCTGACGTCCGAACTTGCATAGGCATGCAAGGTCATGACCTCACACCGTTCAAGAAGCTACGGTCCATCCTTGATGATATGGAAGGATGGAACTTCTAGTGATTTACGATGCCGATAATGATGATATGTGTCGGTTAAACTTGTATACTTTCTGTAGCGATTAAACTTTGTGATGTCCATGGTCCCTGCCGAACTTGCATAACGAGACTTTGTTAGTTTGGGTACGATGAAATGCGTACCTCTAGTTAATTAGTTTGCGTACTATATGTTGCATCTAGTTGCTAACCCTTTCTTTTTTGTGTTGCTCTAGTATATTTTGTTGCATATGATCGTACATTCTTTTGATGAAGAAGCATCTCTAACAGGTACCAAGATTCTTGATGGTGAAGGAGTGCTATGCCGTGTACGAAGGGAAGGTTCCGAGAGTGTACAACGAGTGGTATGAGTGTCAGGCGCAAGTGAGGGGGTCTTGGGCGCCAGCCATAAAGGCTTCAAAAGCAGACAGGAAGCACAAGCTAGTTACTTGAGGTACACGCTAGCGCGAGAGAGGCCTCATAACCGCCGCCGCATGTACTGCATAGTTCCGCTATCACTCATAGTGATAGCACTTCTCGCGTATATCATTGTTTAGATGGATGATGTTGTAGTTGCAAGTATTCGAGACTTGCATGTATCGCTATTTTTGAGATGATGACAAGAGACCACTTTGTGTTGGATGATGATTATGATGATACTATTTGTATGCATATGCTATGATTACATTTGTGGTCTCGCAGCCATTTGTATGTGTCTGATGATGACATTTGTACGTGCTAAAGATTCTTGTATAAAGCCTGTTCAAATACAAAACAAATATGCATAAAAAAACAAAAACTAATAAAATTAGCAGTAGCGAGTGGAGAAAAGTTAGCAGCAGCGTGCCACTAGTAGTAGCGCAGCCTAGTAAAGTGCGCTAGGGCTGTTAGCAGTAGCGCGCTTTCATACCGCTCGCTGCTGCTACGCTTGTATAACAGTAGCGCGGGTAGACACGCGTTGCTGCTACAGGTTAGCTGTAGTGCCGTATCAGTAGCGCGGGACCCCGCACTACTGCTATACCTAAAACCCGCGCTGCTGCTAGGCTTTTCCCTTGTAGTGACAAGGTGGTCCCATAACCCACAGTTCCACGGGATCGAAACCTAACTCTCCTGTACAACCTTGATCCCGAAATATTATTTGCACTTGGCTTCGTATGTAGTTCATGAGCTAACTTCCTCACCATGATTCATTCCGGTATCGGAGGCAATATTATTCATCATTGCTCTGAACCCCTTCATCACCTGTTATAGGCATCAGCTTGATGTCTACATGGTTAAAACTTGTTGAACCTCCTTATAGCACTCTCGCTTTGTTTCCTGGTGCTTCTAAAATCTCCTTCCTTGAGATAATTACTGGATGCCAATCCTTTCAGACATCCGTCCTTATAGTTTTCCCCTTATACCCTATTCGTAAGTACGATGGAGTTTCTGAAGAAAGGATGAGGACTTCATCATGATGCCCTGATGCAGTGAATTGAAGACATCAACGTTATGGATCAACCTCTTCGATGAGAGCAACATGAAAAAGAAGATTCGTTAGAATTTCATAACCAACTCTTCTCTCCTTACTCCACCTCTTAAATCTCGGGATGAGATTTCTTGTAGTGGAGGATATTTGTAACATCCCCAGTATCATGCTATAGTAATCGCTTGCCTGATGATGCCATGTCATCATAATGAAGTTGCTAATCCTCACTTTGTTTAAAACCGAACTCAAATTCAAATTTAAAATGCAAGTCAAATATTTATTTCTTCAAGCAATAAAACAAAAATGTTCACATTGCCCTATAAATTCCCGTGACCATGGTCATGTTGAAACCAGCCTCATTTGAATTCCCAAAATCCCCTGGGAATTAATTTAGTGCTCCAACAACAATTCAATTGGCCTTTTCAATTTCTAAAAATGGTCAGACAACTCCTTTTGAATCCAAACTTTTTGTTCTGTCTCAAGACATCGTGCTAGAATTATGTGCCAAGTTTTGTTCAAAACAAAACTCAATTCATACTAAAAGAAAATGCAAGACGGACCAAATAAAAAGAAAATTTGTAAAGGAAAGCTAAAAATAAAAACAAGAAGGAACCCCCCCTCGTGGTCCTCGGACCAGCTGCCCCCCCCAACCAGGTCGGACCACCCCACACTACCCCTGGCCTATATGGCCCAATCCCCCCGAAACCCTAAACCGCTACCCCCCACTCCACTCCCCTTGATCCCCCACTCTTCCCACCACTCTTCTGTTCCTCCCGATCGGGTTCGAGGAGATCGGCCCGACCCTGCTGACGAACGGCGCCCCATCCTTGGTGCGCTGCCACCTCACCCCGCTACCTACCTCGCCGGCGCCCGTCTCTCCGTCTCATCCCACATGGTTCCCGCCCCCACTCGACCCGAACAGGATCGGGATCGACCCCATGACGCCACGTCGCCGCCGGACTTTGCCGAACGACCTCTCCCTCACCGGCATCCCCGAGCCATGCCGACCCTCTACTCAGCAACGTTCGTGAGCCACCATCCACTTCCCCTACTCTTCCCCGCGGTCACCATAGCCGCCTCCCCCCAATCGCACTCGCCACGCAACGGGCGCGCCCACGGCCGCGCAAGACCGCGCCCCTCGAGCCTTGCGGCTGCCGTCCCCTACCGCCTTGTGCCTACAGTGACAGTGTCGTGCGCCCTTCGTTCCACGCCACTGCCATGCCATCCCGACTCCTCGCACGCCTCGCCACCGCCCCTCTCCACCCCTCCGGCCATCGCTGGCCATTGCGTCGTTTGACCCCATGCCTTGCTCCACCTCGGCCTACCTCCGCCATGTCAAAGACCTGTTAGCGCCCCATTGTACTAGGTCATGTCCGCTTCGACTCCCAGTGGCCTCGATGAGCCACACGCCACCGCCTCCTTTTTGCCGCAACCCCCAACACACCGCGACCATCGCCAACCTCCTTTGTGAGGCCAGGCGTGCCCCTGCATGCGTCCATGACGCGTGGGGCCCTGCCCTTGTTAAACGAAAAAGGGTTTAAAAAAGAGATATGTGTTACATTATTTATAATAAAATTAAAATGATAATTAATAAATTAATTAGTAAGTTAACTAACCTGCTAAATAACCTAGTTGAATAGTTTAGCTAACATAATAGACTATGACAGTGGACCCAATCCCTGGTTAGTTTAGTTGAAACACCCTGTTAAAATGTGAGTCTTTGACAACTAGCCCCCACCAGTCTGTTTGACTAGTCAACAATCAAATGTTGATTGTTGACTGGGCTGCTGACTCAGCCCCTGACCCGGCGGCGAGGAGGGGCGGCGAGGTTCCGATGGCGGCGGCGGCGCAGCCGGCGACGAGGAGGTGAGGCGGGCGGCGCCGGCTCGGGCTGAGGAGGAAGGAGGCGGGCGCGCAGCGGCGGAGGGAGTGGGCCTCGGGGGCCCTCCCTGGGCCTCCCGGGCCGCGTGGGCGAGGCGGTGGGGAAGTGGTCCCGCAGGACACGCGGCGGCGGCGGAGAGGACGGCGGCGGTGTCCGGCGCAGGGCGGACAAAGTCCGGTGCGGCGTGGTGGATTTTTAGGGTTAGGACGGAGGAGGATCCGGATTTTTCGAGAGGGGTCTATTTATAGCCATAGAGGGAGCTAGGAGAGTCCAAAAGAGGTGCGGTTTTCGGCCACGCGATCGTGATCGAACGCTCTAGATGATGGAGCAGAGTTAGGTGGGTTTTGGGACAAATTGGAGGGGTGTTGGGCTACAACACACACGAGGCCTTTTCGGTCCCTCGGTTAACCGTTGGAGTATCAAACGAAGTCCAAATGATACGAAACTTGACAGGCGGTCTACCGGTAGTAAACCAAGGCTGCTTGGCAAGTCTCGGTCCAATCCGGAAATGTTTAATCCCCACACACGAAAGAAAGCTAGAAATGACCACCGGAGGAGAACGAAGCGCCGGAATGCAAAACGGACAACAGGCAAAATGCTCGAATGCATGTGACGAACACGTATGCAAAAGTAATGCACATGATGACATGATATGAGATGCATGACAGCGATAACAACACACGGAGACAAAGTCCCGAACCCGAGAAAATAAATAACTTAACGCCAGAAACGGCAAGAGTTGGAGTACAAATTGGGAAAGTTACATCCGGGGTGTTACAACACTCCACCACTACGAGAGGATCTCGTCCCGAGATCTAGGACTGAAAGAACACCGGGTACTCAGAACGGAGGTGATCCTCGCGTTCCCAGGTAGCTTCACGGTCGGAATGGTGTGACCACTTGACTTTGAGAAATTTGATTGACTTGTTGTGAGTCTTGCGTTCAGTCTCTTCAAGAATAGCAACTGGGTGCTCACGATAAGAGAGATTTTCTTGGAGCTGAATGTCCTCGAAGTTGACGGTGCGGTCAGGAGTCTTGAAGCACTTTCGAAGCTGAGAGACATGGAACACGTCATGAACATTTGCAAAGTTTGAAGGAAGCTCGAGTTGATAGGCGAGGTCGCCTCTCTTGCTGACAATCTTGAAAGATCCCACGTATCTAGGGGCAAGCTTCCCTTTGATACCGAAGCGACGAGTACCTTTCATAGGAGAGACGCGGAGGTAAACATGATCTCCGATCTCGAAAGCCAAATCACGGTGCTTACTATCATAGTAGCTCTTCTGACGGGATTGGGCTACTTTGAGGTTATCACGAATGACTTTGCACATTTCTTCTGCCTCCGTGATTAAGTCATTACCCAAAAGCAGACGTTCACCGGTTTCAGACCAGTTAAGAGGGCTACGGCACGTCCTGCCATACAGAATTTCAAATGGGGCCTTGCCTGAACTTGCTTGAAAACTGTTGTTGTAGGAGAATTCAGCATAAGGAAGACAATCCTCCCACTTCATGCCGAAGGAGATCACACAAGCCCTGAGCATATCTTCAAGAATTTGGTTGACACGCTCGACTTGACCACTAGTTTGAGGATGGAAAGCCATGCTGAAGCGGATGTTAGTGCCCATGGCCTTCTGAAAAGAATCCCAAAACTTTGAGGTAAAGATGCTGCCATGGTCTGAAGAGATCACTTGAGGAATACCGTGCAGAGAGACAATACGAGAGGTATAGAGTTCCGCCAATTGAGCTGGAGTGATCAACTCTTTGATAGGCAGAAAGTGAGCCACTTTGGTGACTTTGTCGATGACAACGAATATAGCATCATTGCCACGCTTGGACTTTGGAAACCCAGTCACGAAGTCCATCTCAATGTGGTCAAACTTCCATTCTGGAATGGCAAGAGGTTGGAGGAGACCAGCTGGCCTTTGGTGTTCTACCTTCACTCTTCTGCAGACATCACATTCATTCATGAATTGAGCGATCTCGCGCTTCATTCAAGTCCACCAATAAGCCTGCTTGAGGTCCTGATACATCTTCGTGCTCCCAGGGTGGATGGAGAGGAGAGAATTGTGAGCCTCATTCATGATCACTTTACGAAGGTCACCTTTGGGTACCACAATACGATCCTCGAAGAAGAGAGTGTCCTTGTCATCAAGGCGGTAGCACTTGTACTTGGACTGACTCTTGGCAATCCCAATCTTCACCTTTTTCACCATAGCATCAAGAAGTTGAGCTTGGCGAATCTGGTCTTCTAAGGTAGGAGAGACTTGAAGGTTGGCGAGGAAACCTTGAGGAACAACTTGCAGATTAAGTTTGCGGAAAGCTTCACAAAGCTTGGGTTGACAAGGCTTGAGAATCAGACTGTTGCAGTAAGCTTTCCTGCTCAATGCGTCAGCAATCACATTGGCCTTGCCTGGAGTATACTCGATACTTGGATTATACTCTTGAATCATTTCGACCCATCGAGTTTGTCTGAGGTTGAGATTAGGCTGAGTGAAGATGTACTTGAGACTCTTATGATCAGTGAAAATGTCCACTTTTCTTCCCAATAGAAGATGTCTCCAAGTCAAAAGAGCATGCACAACTGCCGCCAACTCGAGATCATGAGTGGGGTAGTTCTTCTCATTAGGCTTCAACTGGCGAGAGGTATAAGCAACAACTTTCTTCTCTTGCATCAAAACTGCGCCAAGACCTTGGAGAGAGGCATCACAAAAGACCTCGTATGGCTTGGATTCATCAGGCGGAGTCAGAACTGGAGCAGTGATCAATTTCTCTTTCAAAATGTTGAAAGCAATGTCACACTCCGGAGACCAAACGTACTTGACGTGCTTCTGGAGAAGATTTGAGAGAGGCTTCGCGATCTTAGAAAAGTTTTCAACGAATCTTCGGCAATAGCTTGCGAGACCAAGGAAGCTACGGAGTTGCTTCACGTTCTGAGGAGGTTCCCAATTCACAATTGCAGACACCTTCTCAGGATTCACGGCAATGCCCTTGGCAGAGATGATATGACCAAGATAAAGAACCTCATCGAGCCAAAATTCACACTTGGAGAATTTGGCGTAGAACTGATGTTCCCTGAGCTTATCGAGAACCAAATGCAAGTGCTTGGCATGATCTTCCTTGTTCTTGGAGAAAACCAGAATGTCGTCGAGATAGACCAAAACAAAGTCATTGGTGTAGGCATTGAAGATGAAGTTCATCATGTGAGAGAACGTCGGAGGAGCGTTGACGAGGCCGAAAGACATGACAGTGTATTCATATGAACCAAAGCTTGTCCTGAAAGCCGTCTTGGGAATATCTTGCTCATGGATTCGAATCTGATGATAACCCATACGGAGATCAAGCTTGGAGAATACTTGGGCACCTTTGAGTTGTTCGAACAGCTCATTGATGTTGGGAAGTGGGTATTTGTTCTTGATGGTCTTCTTGTTCACTGGACGGTAATCAACACAAAGTCGGTCCGTTCCATCCTTCTTCTTCACAAAAAGAACACCACAACCCCACGGAGAAGAACTAGGCCAGATGAGACCCATTTTCTCTTGAATATCGAGTTGCTTCTTCAGCTCCTTCAACTCTTCAGGTCCGAGCTTGTAAGGACGTTTGCACACAGGTTCCGTGCCAGGCTCAAGATCAATAACGAATTCAACTGGCCGGTGCGGAGGCATTCCTGGAAGCTCTTCTGGAAAGATGTCTTGATATTCGCAAACGACTGGAATTTGCGAGATAGCATCCAGTTCACCCTTCTCATTGAGAGAAAACAGACGGATTGTATTATCATGAGCGGCAAAGACAATTACATCCTCAAACAAATGAGTCAATTGAATCTGCCTGGCTGCACAATCAAGCTGAGCCTTGTGCTTAGACAGCCAATCCATTCCGAGAATAAGATCAATATCCGAGTTACCAAGAACAATTGGGGAAGAAAGGAACTTGTAGTCACCCAATGTGATAGTAACCTCCGGGACGCAGGTGTTAGCTGTCATCTGCTTGCCCGGTGACACAATTTGCAAGGAACTTTGCAGATACTGATAATCACACTCATACTTTGATGCAAAAGGTTTGGAAATGAAGCAATGCGATGCACCAGTGTCAAAAAGAACTTTTGCAGGAATATCATTAACAGGAAGGTTACCCATGATGACATCTGGTGAGTCCTCTGCCTGAGCTGCATTCACCATATTGACATTGGCGAACTTGGGGTTATGCTTGACCACAGCTGTACTTGCCGATCTGACAGGAGGAGGAGGAGGAAGACGCCTTTGGTTGAAACACTTGTTGGCATAGTGACCCTTCTGTTGGCACTTGTTGCACGTGACCTCTGAAAGCGGACGGTGATACGGAGCACTCGATCTTCGAGCTTGAGACAAAGTCTTGTTCTGAAAGCCAGGTTTGGGTGGGTGGGAAGAACCACTGCCACCTTTGCTCTTCTGCTGATACGGCTGACGGAACGGAGGAGGAGGAAGCCAAAACTTCTGCTGTTTGGCCACTTGAGTAGAGGAAGAAGAAGTAACATCTCTGACTCACTTCTTGGAAGCATCACACTTCAATTGAGCAGCCTCTTGCTTCAGTGCCATGTTGTAGAACTCATCGTATCTCAAGGGCTCGAAGAGAACAAGAGCTAGCTGAATTTCTTCTCTGAGACCACCTCTGAACTAGTATATCATGCTCTTCTCATCAGGGACGTCCTGCTTGGCAAAGCGGGCGAGCTTCTGGAACAACTTGTTGTAGTCATAGACAGACGAAGAGCCTTGCTTCAGGTTGCGGAATTCCTCACGCTTGCTTTGAACCACGCTCTGCGGAATATGATGAGCTCGGAAATCTCGACGGAAATCATCCCAAGTGATAACACGTCCACCTCTGGAGTCCTTGTATTGCTGGAACTATTCTGCAGCTTGATCTTTGAGTTGGAAGGAAGCGAACTTAACAAAGTCCTCAGGCCTGACGTTACTACACTCGAAATGCTTGCACAGATCCACAAGCCAATCGTCAGCATCGGTTGCCTCAACACAATTGCTGAAAGTCTTTGGCCCGTTAGCAAGGAACTGGTTGAGTGTAGCAAAGTGATTCTGGTTCCTGCCTTGATTCCCTTGGTTGCCTTGATTGCGCTCTTGAAGAATTTGCATGATCAACTATGTGTTTGCATTGGTTGCGGCCATCACAGCTTGCCATGCCTCCGGAGGAGGTGGAGGTAGTGGCGGATCAAGATTCGGAGTCGTGCGCGTAGGAGGAGCCATCCTGAAGAGGTTGACCACCATTAGCACATTGACAGACAAATATTGAAGCTGAATCCAACGGAATGAAAATTGCAACATATAGTCTTCACATCCGATCAAAATGAACGAATGCATTCCTCTTGAAATGGTCACATATCCATAAATTGAGAAGCCACGTAGATTTTAGGTAGAGAAGTAAATCAACAAGGTACGGATCAAGAACGAATAATCGGTAAGAAATCCCAATCTCAAATCAATATCCGTGGAAGAAGAACTAGAGCTACAAGAATTCCCACCTATGAAACTCCCGAACCTTTCCGGTTATGCAATCAGGTGTTGGGGATACAGGGGAAGCATAATATCTCACCCAAATCTAGCAAATCCTACATCCAGCTTTATCCATCCTTCAACACATAACCAACAAACCTTCGGAAACCATCTACCTCAACCTTCGAAAAGCATCCGTTATACAAGTTATGGCGATACTCCTGAACTCCCGCCCCTGTACTGGGTGGCGTCGAGGTTATCTCACCAACGAACTGTATAAAAGAGATTGTCGATGTCGGCGTACTAAACTCAGGTATTCCAGAACTGCAACGATAAAATTATGATGACAACACCTCAGAGCTGAACTCCCCGGGACACTTCCACTAAACCCCTGACAGGAGGCACCAAGACAATGTTCTCATCATAAAACCATCGGAACGATTCCAAGATACCCGCGTGATCCTAAAATTTTTTTTAGTGAAATTTGAGAAGAGAAGAGTCAAAACTCTACGTCGGGATGCCTCACCAGAGCGATGAGGAGACTGGGAAGTAAAAAGAATTCCTAATCTCTCCGATATATAATTCCTAAAAGACTAAAACATTTTTCTAGACACAACTCGGCCGCTAAAAACGATCAAGCAATGGGGCTCCTAAGGTTGGGGAAGGCTCTGATTACCAACTTGTAACACCCTCGATGCGACTATATCTCCCACGTGTCGAGGCACGACTTAGAGGCATAATCGCATTGGTGGCATATGTCGCAAGTTAGGCAATCTTCACAACATCCCATGTAATATAATAATGAAAGGGGAGATAACATAGTTGGCTTACACTCGCCACGTCAATCAAGTACATAAATAATATTACATCATCCAAACATTCATGGCCCGACTACGGCGCCAAAATAAAAGATAACCCAACATGCGACACGGTCCCAATCACCCCCAACTAGGCACCACTACTGATCATCGGGAAAGGAAACATAGTAACGTTGAGAGTCTTCGTCGAACTCCTACTTGAGCTCATACGCGTCTGCTGGAGCGGAATCATCAGGCCCTGCATCTGGTGTAATAGTAATCTGTGAGCCACAGGGACTCAGCAATCTCGCACCCTCGCGATCAAGACTATTTAAGCTCATAGGTAAGGCAAGGTAAAAATATGTGGAGCTGCAGCAAGCGACTAGCAAGTATGGTGGCTAACTTATTCGCAATAGAGAGCGAGAAGAGGAGGCAAAGCGCGAGCGAGAAACTAGAGAGCAACCTGCGCAAACATTACTCCAACACCGTGTCCACTTCCCGGACTCCACCGAGAAGAGGCCATCACGGTAACACACTCAGTTGATTCATTTTAATTAACTTAGGGTTCAAGTTATCTACAACCGGACATTAACAAATTCCCATCTGCCCATAACTGCGGGCACAGCTTTCGAAAGTTCAAATCCCTGCAGGGGAGTCCCAACTTAGCCCATGACAAGCTCTCACGCTCAACGAAGGAATAGACCTCCTCCCAAGACGTTCCGATCAGACTCGGTATCTCGGTAATTCAAGACACTTCGACAGGTTAAAACAAGACCAGCAACACCGCCCGAATGTGCCGACAAATCCCGATAGGAGCTGCACATATCTCTTTCTCAGGGCACACTCAGATGAGCGCTCCATACAACTAAAACCAAACCTCGAGTTTCCCCAAGGGGGCGCTGCACAGGACTCTAGTTTGGACCAACACTCAGAGGAGCACTGGCCCGGGGGGGTTAAAATAAGATGACCCTCGGGCTCCGAAAACCCAAGGGAAAAAGAGGCTAGGTGGCAAATGGTAATACCAATGTTGGGCATTGCTGGAAAAGCTTTAATCAAGGCGAAATATCAAGGGGTTCCCATTATAACCCAACCGCGTAAGGAACGCAAAATCCGGGAACATAACACCGATATGACGGAAACTAGGGCGGCAAGAGTGGAACAAAACACTAGGCGAGAGGCCGAGCCTTCCACCCTTTACCAAGTATATAGATGCATTAAGATAGCAAGATAATATAATGATATCCCAACAAGTAAATGAATGTTCCAACAAGGAACGGCCTTCAATCTTCACCTGCAACTAGCAACGCTATAAGAGGGGCTGAGCAAAGCGGTAACATAGCCAATCAACGGTTTGCTAGGACAATGGTGGGTTAGAGGTTTGACATGGCAATTTGGGAGGCCTGAAAGCAAGTGGTAGGCATTGTAGCAATGGCATAGCAAAAGAGCGAGCAAACTAGCATAGCAAAGATAGTAGTGATTTCGAGGGTATGATCATCTTGCCTGCACAATTGTCAGAGTTGACTGGATCCTCAAAAGCAAACTCAACGGGCTCCTCGTTAGTGAACTCGTCTCCCGGCTCTACCCAAACAAGACAAACAAGCAACAAGGACACAATCAACCACGTGCAAGAACCAAACAAGACGATGCGATGATGATATGTTATGCGGGATGCGATGCGGGATGCAAAATGCAAGATGTGACAGGAAATGCAAGAACCTGGCCTAAACATGGAAATCCAAGTGTTCCACTGGAAAGATGAGATGAAATTGCTTGAAAACGATATAAAGAACGCCGGAATCGGAGTTACGGTTTGGAAATGGCAAGCGATTCAAAAATGACACCGGTCTGCGATTTACAGCAAGTAGCCATCTAAATGCAATGAGATGAACATGCTACGGCACCCAAACATGACAACAAAATACATGGCAGGGATGCATACAAGATGCTTAACAAAAGTCTAGCACTGAGCTACGGCCAATTCATCCATTAACAGGTTCAAACAAGCATGGCAAAAATGCATATGACAAACAGATCTTAGACTTAGTGAAATTAACACTTGTCTGGAATTTCAGATCAGGTAGCCCTCTTCGGAGCCACAAAACTACATGCTACAGGATCTGAACATGGCAAAGTAAAGCATGGCATGGAGCTACTCAAAGAGCTTAACAAAAGTCCCTTAGTGACCTTGAGCCAAAAGGGATCAAAAAATACAATTGCAAGCATGTGAACATGGCAAAAACATAATCAGTTCTCACACTTAGTAAAAACTGAAGCATGCTGAAACAGATATCAAGTGGGCATGTTTACGAGCTCGATGCACTCACTACAGACCAAGTCATGACAACCTAAGCATACACCCATCAAGAAGGCACAAAATGCAAGCTATACATGGCAAGAACAAAACCATAGCATGCACGGATTCACAAAGTAGCAAAAGTAGAGCTCGATTGACTCAAGCTATGTTGCTCCATAATTGCAAACAAAGAAATGGATGGATAGAGCACTACAAGATTAACAAAACATCCTTACTGATCATCCTCAAAAGAGGCACGGATCACTAGGAAACAACATGAACATATGGCTACATGAAATAAACAGATCAAGGACTTGGTGGATTTGCTAAGTCCCTGAAAACAGAATTAGCAAGTGCACCACTTTGCAAGCTTGCACTAGTCACCACACACACCACAAAAATACATGGGTTGCACCTCTGGAAAGACGACAAAACCCTTAACAAAACACATGTAGAGCATCAGGGCATATCATGAACACATTAATCATGGCAAAAATGACAAAAACCTAAACGGATTAGCAGATCTGACAATATCTCAAGTAGCCCTCTTCTAACAGCATTTCGGGCATCAAGATGAACTCAAATGAAAATGATGCAATGGAATGAAATGATGTACTCTCTGAGATGAACATTTTGATATGCTATATGCATGAATCGGAGCTACGCATGCAAGGTTACGGAGCTGCGAACAAGGGCACTTGAACTGAAAATATCAGGGACTTAGAAAAAAACAACCCTCAGATCTAGGGTTTGACCCGGCACGTAGCTCGAGGTGGCGGCACGCACTGTTCACCAGCGTTGACAGAGCTCACCGGAGACGGCAAGGGGCGGCGCCGGCGAGGCAGACCCGGGGCGGATCCGGCCGGATCTCGCCCGATCCGAGTGCGGACGCCGAGGAGCGGTGCCGGACGGCGAGCTTGGCGAGGTGGGGCGACAAGGTTCCGGTGGCGGCGGCGCGGCCGGCGACGAGGAGGTGAGGCGGGCGGCGCCGGCTCGGGCTGAGGAGGAAGGAGGAGGGCGCGCGGCGGCGGAGGGAGTGGGCCTCGGGGGCCCTCCCTGGGCCTCCAGGGCCGCACGGGCGAGGCGGCGGGGAAGTGGTCCCGCGGGACACGTGGCGGTGGCGGAGAGGACGGTGGCGGTGTCCGACGCAGGGCGGACAAAGTCCGGTGCGGCGCGGTGGATTTTTAGGGTTAGGACGGAGGAGGATCCAGATTTTTTGAGAGGGGTCTATTTATAGCCATAGAGGGAGCTAGGAGAGTCCAAAAGAGGTGCGGTTTTCGGCCACGCGATCATGATCGAACGCTCTAGATGATGGAGTGGAGTTAGGTGGGTTTTGGGCCAAATTGGAGGGGTGTTGGGCTGCAACACACACGAGGCCTTTTCGGTCCCTCGGTTAACCGTTGGAGTATCAAACGAAGTCCAAATGATACGAAACTTGATAGGCGGTCTACTGGTAGTAAACCAAGGCCGCTTGGCAAGTCTCGGTCCAATCCGGAAATGTTTAATCCCCACACACGAAAGAAAGCTAGAAATGACCAGCAGAGGAGAACGAAGCGCCGGAATGCAAAACGGACAACGGGGAAAATGCTCGAATGCATGAGACGAACACGTATGCAAAAGCAATGCACATGATGACATGATATGAGATGCATGACAGCGATAACAACACACGGAGACAAAGACCCGAACCCGAGAAAATAAATAACTTAACGCCGGAAACGGCAAGAGTTGGAGTACAAATTGGGAAAGTTACATCCGGGGTGTTACAATTCCTTACATGCTTTCCGTGCACGGAGAAGCTACTCATCGAGGTGAAACTTCTTTCCTAAAAGTAAACGGTAATCACAACGTAGCTCAATTTTTTCGTAATTTTCCCAAATTACGATGACAAGTGTAGTGTTCAAAACTGCATCTACGCACTGCACCGAAAAAATGCTTTTAGTATTTTTTCTCATGTGATCACCTGCATCGTTTTTATGCTGTACTACTATAGTAGCCTAGGCTAGTCATAGTGGAAAGTAACTTAGACTACTCCAGTAACTCTATGGTTACCCTAAGAGCAAGTACTGCCTCCGTCCTAGTTTACTCTTCCAATTTTGTAGTATCAAAATTTGACCATAGATTTAACTGACAAAATGTTAATGCATGTCACTAAGAACTATATCGTTGGATTCGTATTTGAACATAATTTCAAATGGTGTAATTTTTAGTGACATGCATTGGCATTTTCTTAGGTAAATCTGTGGTCAAAATTTTATACTAAATACGAGGTAGTATTACAAAAGTGGGCTATGTAGGCCAAAACATGTGCCAAATTCAATTATGATGCATTTGGCATCGATGCCCCTCCATTGCTCACCTGGTGTCCCAATCTGGATCATCTACTTTGCTCTGGTGCCAAATTAACTCACGCAATGAAAAAACACTGCGAGGGAGAGAGAGAGGACTGAGGCAATAAAAACACTTGTTTGGGAGAGTGAGAGGCTGGTGTAGTTGGTTTGATTGATTTTTGTATACATGCGGGTCTGTGTGCACAGCGGTGCCAACTCTCTCACATCGCGAGAGCGGTGCCAAAATCTTTTGATTTGACATCGATGCGTGTTATGTGGCATACTTTTGCGAAATATGGCATCGGCCACATAGTGGAAGGCAACAAATGCCCAAGCTCTTCACGTGCTCCTAGTTAAATGAGAGGAAACAGAGAGAGAGAGAGAGAGAGAGAGAGAGAGAGTGAAAAAATATCACTAGCCAGCCAACCCTATCATATGAGCGAATGATATTGGTACCTCTTGATTACACGGCAATCTTATGCAGCCAGCTGCTCTAATATGTTCTCTTCTTTTGCAGATAAAAAAGACCCGAAAGTGAAAAATGTGCTGCACTATAACAATCTCATCGAATGCCTTGATCTCCATCTTACAGAAATTGATTTGTTCGACTACCGAGGCAGCACATTTGAGATTAAATTGGCCAGGTTCTTTGTTCTGGAGGCAAGTGTGCTCAAGGTAATGAGGTTTGGCATTCTCTGGCGCAACAATGAATGGCGTGCTGATCACCGCAAGCGTCTAAGCCTAAATGAAAAAGTCTCCGCAGAAGCTGAATTTGTTTTTGAAACATCAAGTGGCCAGAGACTCGAAAACTTATTTGCCCATTAGTGACTTGTCAGGGCAGTGGATTTTAGTTTGTACGATAATGCTGCATCCACCTAAAGTAACGAAACTTCTTACGTAAACTTCCTAGTAATTCCCTCTTCGTAGGTGCAGCATTACTCCTATCATTTGTAATATCAGTTTGAAACTTGTAATATTGCCATGTCCTATTCCTGCGTTTTCAAAATCCTGTGAATTAAACAGGTCCTGAGTTGGTGATGATGTTGTGCCTCCCATCTTTCACCAATAGCCGTCGGATCTAGATCTGACGCATACAAACCAAGCTTCTCCATTTTTGCAAAAAGATGCCCGCACTTGTTCCCCATTTACAAACAACTCCTTGTCTCTGACAATCAGCCTCATCTCCTCCCCACCACATTTAGGAGTAGAAGGCCGTGGAAAAATCTGGCGCGATGGCCGCTGCCGGAGCCGTCCACCCCCAATCTTGGTGTTCCGTGCAATGCACGGGCATCTACGCACGGGAAATTATGTCAAACAGGGCTAGTTGTAAGCAGGCTAGCTCTACAGCCATGATGATAGTGACTGCAGACGGTGAGGCTAACTATGGTATGCTGAACACGGCGCCTATACTTAGGTGTCATCTCCGGCGCAGGGTCTTGTCACTTCACTGTGAGGAGCAGCACGTAATAATTTGACCAACGGGTAGTACAGTACTAGTACTCCTACTACTACATTGGTAGTACTACTACTAGTACTAGTAGCACCACCGTCTGGATTTAGGAGTACTACCACGTCCATCTGGATTTTAGTATTTGACTAGAAATATCTAGTAATGCATGTCACCAAAAATGTACTACTCCCTCTGTAAATAAATACATGGTGTTTTATTCCTATCGGCGAGAGAACTTAATGTTTTTTTGCTAATCCTAACTAGAGTACTAATATGATTACATGCAATGAACTAAACACTGCATGTCATGTTTGGTAGCCTCAAGTCATTGAAAGCATGCACGGCTCACATCTCTCATTGGTTCATATGTCACGAAATAAGAAACAAGGAGGGAGTTAATGCACCATGCCTAAGTATTTTGGGATTATTTGGTTTTCGTAAGGTGACTTACACAACATTTTTGTTTACATGCGTTAACATTTTATTAGTTAAATCAAAGGTCAAAACTTGGCGCAAAATGCAAAGGAGACCAATAAACTAGTAAACATCAAACTTCTCTCATTTGTCCCCAACTAGAGGTCTGGTGAGATGACTATATACTGCACCGGCACGAAGGGGGACGCAGCTTCATTGACTTACGACAACTGCCTTTGGGTGAATGACATGTGGCCCCAGGGGGTGGCTGGCCCACCTATCATACAGCCAAAGGCAGGTGCAGTAGAGGGCCAAGGAGTAGTACGAAATCCTACGCATGTACGCACGCTAACCAAGGGCTGAGTGATCACTCGAATCGTAAGATCAGTTGACTAGAAGCTACGCTAGACCCATGGAGGCGATGAGCGCGAGCATCAGCCGGCTGTGCCAGATGGTCCACGACTCCGGCCTGTGGCCCGGCACCGAGGAACGTCTCCAGGTAGTATTGCTTGAGGCCGCCAGGGCGAGGGGCCGCTTGGACGACAGCTTCGTCTCCTTGTTCGACGAGGTCCTCGTCGGTTTCCTCAACAAGTTCACCGTTGTCAAGAAGCTTGCGATGCCCTCCACCCTTAACATCCACTACGGTAACAACCTCTTCGACGCACTCGTGGCCCTACGACTGCCCGCCGTCGCGCCGGATAATTTCCACCTCGAGGTCGCGCTCGCCGCGCAGCGCCTGGCGCAGCAAGACACCATCGACATAATCACCCACGTCTACGCGCAAATCATCCACAAGGACTACTACATGCAAGAGGAGGACAATAGGACGCTGGCCTTCTTGGAGCGCAGGGAAACCTTGGACGGCTCTGTTCAGAAGCACGTTGAGCTCGCCGCCAACGCCGCTGCTCCTCACACGTCGGTTGGTGACCCGGCGCACTAGGGCGTGAGGATGTCGTTGAACGTTGATGGATCCTTATGTATTTTTATCTTTCCGTCAAATCCATGTAGTAGTATATGATACTATAGTAATTATCTTACCTTTCGCATCAACTTCATAATTTTCGCACGTACTCCATGCATGAACGACGCTAGAACCAAACTTCTCATTAATCTAGGAAAAATCGTTATTTTCTATCTATCGGTCGCGCCATGGAGCAGAACCAAATTTTACAAGTTACGAGTTCAAAAGGAAAAGACAACCGTGTTCGCGTCGCACCCCCACACGGTTGGTCCGGCACGCCGCTCAAGCGGGAATGCATGAGGTGTTGCATTTTCACTTACAAGTGGGACCGCAGTTGATCAAAACGACTATCAGCAAACCCCCACCCCGCCCACCGCGCGATGGCTGAGAAAACAGGAGGGAGAAGAGATGGATGTAGCACGGACTCCAAGAAAATTGGTGTCGGATGGGACTCATGTGGGTGGCGTGTGCCGTACTGCTAGACGTGAATGCTAGTTATGGCCCATGCCACCCCACTATACCGAGCCTATATCGAGGTACGTAGAACAAATTTCTTGCAGTCCGTGCTCAGCCCTCCTCTATCTCTCTTCTCAGCCAGCCAGCAGACGCGCGGAGCCCATCGTCTGTTTGCTCACATGCGGTCCCACATGTAAGTGAAAATGCAAGAGGACCCACTGAACCTGCACATCTTTTACCTCGACGTGCTGGTGATGAAAAACAAATCCAATAAAGATCTTCCATGGCCGCTTTTGGAGTTACTCAAGAGTAGTAAGATTCTATTTACATTTTAACCCAAGATGCACATCTCGTGGCTTCAACTACCACTCTATTTTCTTTCATGACACGACCTGGATGCTGGATGTCCCACGTGTCGGCAAAAGGAGGAAGAACCCGACCAAATCTTCGGTTCTGCTCTCGGATTACACTAGTTGTGCTAACTAAAAAAAATTTATTGTGTACTCCCTCCGTTCCAAAATACTTGACTTCCATTTGTCCAAAAATGGATGTACCTATATACTAAGACATGTCTAGATACATATATATTTTGACAAATAGAAGGCATGTATTGTGCAACGGAGAGAGTAGAATGGATGCAAGTTTTTGTATTGGGAAGAAGAGTACATCCATATATTGATAGAGCGCAATTTAGTAGATGTTCTATCACTTTTAGCTAGCACAAACGCAAGATCGAGCCTCCGCAAATCAACAATGAATGCATCGAGAAGGCACTAATCCAACTTACAGGAGTAGTAAAATGTATTCTTGTGGTTCTTGTTTTCTTTGGTCTTGCTTTTCTAGTCAAAATTATCATTGGAGTTCGTGCAAAACGGAGGTGCATTTGGGGTCGTGCGTTGGAGTTGGCCTTACAAGTGGGACCGCAGTTAAGGAAACCGACTATCAGCAAACCCCCACCTCGCCCACCGCACGATGGCTGAAGTTAGAGAAACGACGAGGTTGAAGAGATTGCTCTAGCACGGACTCCAAGAAATAATATGGTGTCAGATGGATGTCGTGGTGGTGGCGTGTGCCATACTCCTGGACGTGAATGCTTGTTCTGGCCCATGCCACCCTACTACTCCTACTACTTACTCCTACTATATAGTACTAGTATCGAGGATTCGAGGTGCTGGTTATGCACAGCGAACACATTAACATATGGCTACAGTAAAAACAGCCACCCGACGCGCGAAGCATGTGAAGCTAGTACAAATAGTGTACTACTATTGTTGATTGGCCTCATCCGATAACCTGTTGCAATGCACGTACAATTATGTATTCAGAAAATATTTTTTTGCCTCGTCGCACTACTCACTCAGAGAAGCAACTCGAAAGCCATTCATAAATTTAGTAAGTTTATCATAGGCATATCATTTTATTACATACAACAGGTCATCAACCCACATCGACAACGAGGATACATTATAAATACTAAAGTTTTCACCACACAACAAATAACAAGCAATGAAATGAACTTCAACTCAACCATTCCTCGGCGTTGGAAACGCTTGCTTTGAACCACAAGTGATTCTCTGGGACGGGCCATCGATTGTCGATCTGGAAACCAACGCAAGACTGATCATCCAGGCTGAAGCGGCCTACTATATCAGTACCAGGGTAGGGAACCACCCAATTTTCCGAGGTATAGACACAGTTGCTTCTCATAAATGGTACTGTTAACGTTGTGTCAACAGCAGTTGGATCGCCTTTCACCATCATCGAATAGTTTTGTCCAAGGAAGAGCGAGTTTTCTCCAAGACTATCAATTCTGTACCAGGGAGAAGGAGTTGGCACTAGCACACTAGTATCCATGCTGAATACTATGCAACGGGTGTTGTAATAGGTCCGGAGAGTGCGACCATGGGAGACTACACCTGCTTCCTTAGTAGTAACATCATCAGTGGGCTGTATACACACAAGAAGAGGTGATCCATCGGAATTAGTTGCCAGGCACCACTGAGTATATGGGTTCTGCTCGTCCTCATGCTCGTGATCATCACCATCGTCATCTCCCCCTTGGTTATAAAAATTTTCAAGTATAGGTGGTGGGATGTTCACAGGACCTTGGAAACACAAGAAGAAGGTTAATTAGTAAAGGGAAACTTGCTAACCCGCATGCATGTGGATGAAACAATTATAATTACGGTGGAAGACAAACGTACCAAAACTACGAGGATCCCATGCAAAAACAGTGCCAAGAGCGGTGGTAGCAAACACAAGGCCCTCATGTTGAATTGCATCACAGTACTCATCCGCATACAGAAACTGATTTTTGAGCAATATCCATCGAGTCGAACCATGAAGGATGACAACAAGCTTGTTGAATATAGCAACAACTTGATAGTTGTTGTAATTCCAAGAGTGGTTGGGAACTCGACAAATTGCTATCTTCCGTAGAAGACAATCACCATGATCGTATTTGAATGTGCGTACAATACCGGTGTTCTCAACCTCTGGGCAGTCTGCTAAGATTTTTGGAAGTGGAACCCGGTCATGAGTGTACACATTCACAAGTTCCCACTCGCAGTTGGACCCAATGTAAACAACCCAATCTCCATTTGCGCCCGCCCAAGCCTTGCCCTCAATTGATGGCATCTTAACATCATACATATCATTATCAAGCGGCATCAACTGGCACACGGCGAGGCCTCCATCGTGCCGGCGCCAGTCATCAGGGTCACGGCGAATAAGATAGGGGAGATCAAACCGCTCGTTGACTCTTGGGTTCTTTGTAATGATGTTATTAGTTGAGTCGAGAATGGGCTTGAAAGAACCTGCCATGCTAGCCGAGGTGATGACGTCGCACCGATCAATGAGTGCCTCCACCACGTCATCTTTTAGATCGGGGCAAGAATAACGGGGTCGTTTCCGGCCTGTTCCCTCCATGGAGAAGACGATCGAACAATGGCAGAAGAAAGGGTGAAGGGCTGAAGGAAAATGGAGGAGGGAGAGGAAGAGCGTGCGACGGCAGTTCCAAATCGAGAGGGAAAGGCGAAGAGTCGTGGACAGTTGCGAGTTTGCCACGGTTCATGAAGAGGCGCCCCGGCCTACACGTCCGTTCGGAAATACTCCTACTACTCGCCATTGTCTCACTAATATGTTGGAACGGGACCACATGTCAACGAAACATGGTGTGTAATTTCTTGTGCAAAATGCGATCTGGCCGCGTTGGCCCGAGGTGCCGCATTAGTTATCGACCTTTATTTTTTTAATGGCGTGCCGATCAGTTTTGAAGCACGACTAACTGGTACTGTACGCAGAGAAAATATAAACTACTCTACCACTACTCCACCTCTAGTACTAGTAGTATAAAAAAGATATATAGGTTGGAGCTTGAGCGCTTTCTTGCTAAGGGCTGCCCACTTGCTTCTCACACTACCACCCTCTCTCCAGATCTAAAAAATACGGCCCCTCTCTCCCTCCTCACCGGTGGTCACAGATCCGCCGGGGAAGAAAAGGACGTGTAGCATTGACGAACTCGTCGTCGGCGAGCGAGGTCACGCACTGACGACAAGGCCGTCCTCTCAGACCTAGCGCCCGCGCGGGATGGCCTCCATCCCCAAGCTTGTTGCCGTAGTGTGTGCGGAGGACGACAACCACGAGCGAAGCCACTTCCCGCCGACCCTCAGGTATGCTACCTCTTTTCGAACCATAACCTTGTTCTATTGCCCCATCTGCCACGTCGTTGCATGTGGATCTTTTTCCACTCCACCATCTTACCAATGTTATCCTCTGCTCTGCTGGCCATGCAGACGAAAACCATAATTTGCACTATTAAAGGAAACCCTACTTCATGCAGACTAATCCATGTCTGGGTTGAATAAGGAAAGGAAGGGATACTGTACTGTCCAAGAGAGTAGGCATCGAACTCGCATCTAGGTTCAAAAGGGGAAAATCAGTAGCTAAGGCACGAGTCTCGTGTCTCTTGGATGAAGAAGGGTAGAAACACATGACAACACAATAGAGAATGACCAGGTTGATCGGTTTGTTGTCCTCGCATAGGAAAAAGGTGGCTAAAGAGAACAAAAATGGGACGTAATCCACATATGCTGCCTGGATATTTGTTGCTCTGGGCAACCATACCTCCCTCACCACTCTGCGTCCGTGGAGGTACATCGTACTGGTGCGCCCACTGTCCAAATGGGCCTCCCATGCTCTTATTGCCACTTTTTTGCTGTTAGTATAACACCAGCAGTCAAGTCAAGCAATGCTACTGCTAAAGTGATGCCACATTTAACTAATGTCGCTCTCAATCTAATGCCACCCATAAATTCAAGAAATGCCATTTAATGTCACTGGATTATTTCAGGGTTAGCTGTTGATTGTGGATGTAATAAAGATTTTTCAGCTAAGGCATTCTAATGCTGTTGCACAGCCAGTATACCAATGATGAAACTTGTTACTACCTTCAGATTTTTGCACTGTTAATGCTTATAGATTACATACCTCACTTTCATGAGATAAGTTAATTTTTTTGTACAGTGTCACCAAAATGCCAAGGCGATGATGTCATTTTATTTTGGTTAAACTACACAGACAATTATGAAGACAAGAGGAAAGGTCAAGAGTGGGCACCTCCTCCGGCTGTTCTCTTGAGGAGGTCTGTATGTTTGTCTCTAATGCCTGTCGACTACATACCTGACATCATGATGTAATGTTAAGTCATTTCCTTTTGTACAGTGTCACTGAATTGTCAAGGCGGTGATGGCATTTTATTTGAGTAGAACTGCACAAAATTTGCTTAAAAGAAGAGGAAAGGTCAGGAATGGCTCACTTTTCTAGAAAAAACTATGTATGCCTTCCTAACATCAGCCGTTGTTGCTTTATTTATTCCTTCAAACAGGTGGTTAGAAACAGTCTTGCTACCTTTTCCCATTAAGAAATTGGAATGCTTATATTTGTGAGTCTATGCTTCAACTAGTGCCACTTTTAGAGTAATCACACTTTCAATATCTATGCAAACAGGGATGCTCGATTTTAGTGGAACTGCACAAAAAGTCCAACTGGTTCAACATTAGGAGAATGTTTTTTCCAAACCTTTATATCCAATTGGTGGCACTATGAGCTGTTCATTACGAAGGCACATGGTTTGCTACTATCTTGCTACTCTTTTTGTACTGTCATTAGATAGTAATACTAGTGGTTTGCATGTGAATTTATTGGCAGGGTGGACCTACATTGGAGGTGCAGGACAAGATTCAATGATTGGATGCAAAATTTCGGTTGTATCGATTTCACCTCTTCCATCACTGCGAACATGGATATCATTGGTCTGATGAAGAATAGGCGCTATATTTCTGCTCTGAACCAGCAAATCAATTCAGTATGAAATTGTCCAGGGCAAAACATAACTGTATCAGATTGTCCAGTGCAGAACATGACAGATGCTAAGCGGAAGAGACAAGTTTAAACCGAAAATACAAGGTGTGGTATATGTTTACTAGCTGCTTGATATTTGTGCAGACAGAGATGTCTGCCCGTTGCTATCTGGCAAACAAATAAAGTGCCCGCAATTTTGGTTGAACTGCACAAGAGAATAGTATAGTCACTGCATGCAGTGCCATTTGAAAATATACACAAAAAGGTTGGAGAGTCACTTCATGGACTGCAGAATAGTAGTACTGTACTATTTATTGGCCAACACTAGGTGCTTCATTGCTTTGGTCTGATTATACAATGGGCATCATTTTGCCTAAGTTAAAGTTTGTATTCCGAAAATAGTCTCGTCGTGTGATCGAGAGAAGACCAAATCATATTGCAGTGGATGTTCCTCCATCATGTGTGGTTCATTCTCATGGTTCCAGCTATTGGTGAAACCACTTACGTTTGCAAGAGGAATTGTAGACTTCACAAACAAATTTGTCTTTCAGTCTGTACTGAATGTTGGCCAAGAGAAGCATCCATGTTAGTAGCAAGAAGAGATGTTTTTTCTAGATCTTTGCTTTTGGGGCTACATATTTGTATATCATTTGTGAATCATTGAGATGCATTAACATGTTGATCTTATGTATGGGAATCGTACTAGTTAGTTTTAGTTGCGACGCAAGATCCAAAGTGGTTGATCTTTGCTTTTGGAGCTACATATTTGTATATGATCTGTGAATCATTGAGATGCATTAACAGTTACTTATTTATGTTCGCTCAGTGTTTACAAGTTACTGATCGATCACTAGCTAGCCTACAAATGCGCTCCTGGTAGTTTTATTTGCGACGCAAGATGCGAAGTGGCAGTTTTTTGAATAAAAATGCCTACCTCTGAAGAAACTGACAGGCTACACTATTGATCCTACACGGATAAAAATGCCTACCTCTGAAGAAACTGACAAGCTACACTATCGATCCTACATGGTTAAATAGCGGATCACGCACGTACAACCTCCTTTCTGGTTTGGAGGGCCCAATTCATGAAACGACCTACTCGATCCTACACGAATAAATAGCGGATCACGCACATACTAGTACCTCCTTTCCGGTTTGCAGGGCTTAATTCAAACCTCTCACCAACCAAGGTACTCCCTCCGTCCGGGATTTATTAGTCCCGTGAGCAAAGCAGCAAGACCAAGGCATGGCAATAATTAACGGCATGCAAAAGTTTAAGCCTAATTAATTCCAGTGATTTAAGTGGCTGCATGCGTGCCCTCGGCTGCGACTCGTCGCATGCTGCTTCGCGTACCGCTTGCGAGCGATTCTGAGTGCCTGCATGCAACCGGCCGTAATTAAGGCAGCTAACTAATGCGAAAAAAGATACGCTTTAAATCCGGGGAATCATTATTGACAAGGAGGGAGATGATTCGGGTGCACTCGTTTGACCGCCATGCCGGCGTGGGACCCAGACGGGATGGGATGACACAGTCATAATTTTAGTTTTTCTAGTTTTCCACGGCAAGCTGGCGCGCTAAGCCATTATGCATTGAATTCCGATGACCGTCGTGCTACCTTCCGCCTATAAGTACTATTTCCCGGCCTTCTCAGGTGCCACCATGACCCAACTCGCCATATCCTCATAAGCCCCCACCGGCGCGACGTCGCTCGCCACGTCCGCCATGCCCCCGCTCGTCCGCAGTAGGCGACGCCGGAGGTGGTCACCGCCGGAACTAGTGTTCGGGTTTTCACCGGAAGGCAGACGGAGGGAGGAGGCATTCTATTTGTCTTTAGATGGCAATGCGGAGATCGAGGAGTTGTTGGAGCGCGACCGCATGGCGGAGGAGCAGGAGTTGTTGGAGTGCGACCGCCTGGTGGAGGAGCAGTGTATCACCGATTTGCGCCGCCAGTGGGACATGGAGCAGCAGCGCACCGACGCTCTGAGTCACGAGCACAGCACCCGCAACTGGGCCGACTACGTGGAGGCCGGCACCCGGCAAATAGCCCTGGAGGCTATCGGGCACACACGCGTTCGCGACGCCGATTTTTACTACCAGCTCGTCAAGTGGGTTTCCCGCTTGCAAGCCGAAGCTTCGATGGACCACGCCGGCATGGAAAGGGCCAACGCGCGTGAGCAACGCGCCCTATCACACCTCTGGCAAGTCAGAGGAGAGGCGGAGGACGCCGGTGCCGCCGTTTAGCATGGACAGCAGATGGCGATCGGCATCGTCTAGTTAGCTAAGAGTAAGTTAGTACTTGTACGCTACTAGAGTGTTAGTGGGAGTAGATAGTTAACTTGGCTATGATGGTTGTCAACGTGGAAGTTCAGTACTCTATATGTGGATCAGACCTGTTACTTTGCTCTGAATGTTGAACTTTCCGTTTGAACGTATGGAATGGGCTGTTATTTTTTTAAATGGGTTGTATTTGTCCTCCACGGTTCAGAGGCTGACTTGTGGGCCTAGCAAGTCGACGCGTACACAATCAGGAGATGATTGTACGTGGAGAGGATGACAGCAGGGACTCGCCAAGGTCATGGCAGTACGCAAGCAAGTGCGTCCTTATTTCAAGCCAATAAAAAAATGGCTCCTCCTAGTGGATTTCTGACATCTGGGTCCCATGCCATTGTCAACGTAGTCAATAAACGAGAGAATTGCACAACGAGCGGGTGACACCTGGGACCCAGCAGCTCGCCCAGTTTTTTTGGGGTTAATCTGATAAATGCCACTCCAAATCTGGTGTATCCGAGAATGCCACTTCAATTTCCAAACTTAAAAAAAATGCCATTTCATGCCATTTCTAGTGGCATTCTTTGAAGTCTGGAGTGGCGTTTTTCAAAGTTTGCAAACTGCAGTGACGTTTTTCAAAGTTTGCAAAAATTGCAGTGGCGTTTTTCAAAGTTTGGAAATTGCAGTGGCATTTTTATGAATCGCCATAATTGGAGTGGCATTTATCTAATTTGTTTTTGAGACGGAAGCAGGGTGTCAACTGGGCTGTGCGGGACACTCTGGCCTATCTAGGCAGCCTTTTCTTTTATGTTTACCACAGACCAGCCCAGTAGTTTTTGTTTCTTTCTGAAAATGGCTAGCCCAGTTCTTTTGTGATTTGTCAAGTAAGTCGCTTTATCAGGCCTGTTGGGCTGCAAATCTTTCAAGACGAGGAGAGCTTCATTCGGCTGACCGAGAAAATGGCCTATCAGTAATGAGAAATGGGCTGTACATTTTTAAAACACATCAAACCGGCAATTATTTTCAAATATGTTTTTTTCATTTCGAGATTTTAAATTGCATTGATTTTTATGCGTGGATAATCTATTGGATTTTATATTGATATACATTTATTTTTAAAATCAGTCTGAATGTGACTCAAAATTTCGGGATTAAAAACAGTTCAGACCGCACCGACATATGCAAAATTTCATATAATTTTTTAACAGTGGCTACAATATGGGCTGTAATGCTAACATAAAGAATATGGGCTCGAAAAAAACCCGTAAGAATTAGCAAATGGGCTGTAAATTATTTGAAATAATGGCAGATGGGTTGTATGCTATTTTCCACAGATTTGAGGCTTTCCACAGATGGCCTGTATACTGTTGGATGTCCATCCAACGACCGTCATGCTTCTTCAATCTCTTCTCTTCCTGCTCCAGCCGCTCAAACAAGCGCCGGCGAGACTGCCTGCTCCCTCCTCCCCGTGGCCGGTTGTGCTGCCGCGCAGGCCTCACCGCCTCACCGTACTCCCACCGCTGGCCTAGCCATCCCTCTACTCACCCACACCTGCTGTTATTCTCCGGCGGCGGTAGACGAACCAGTAAACCCTCGTACAGTCGTACTCCCCTCCGCGTGGGAAAAAAAAACAACGGCCGAGTCTTCCCTTCCTCCGTGTCGTTCCCTTCCTAGGCCTCGCCGTCGTCCACCGCCCTGGTGCTCTCGGCGTGGCGTGGTCAGCGTGGTCAATGACCGACATGCATCTGAAGTGGACTGTACGTGGAGAGGCTGACAGCTGGGTCCATGGCCGCACGCAAGTAAATGCCTCCTTATTATGCGCAAAATAATGATTTCCTCCACCTGACATCTGGGACCCACCGAAATGGCCTCTGTATTTTGCGAAAAAAACGTTACTGCCACTGACAGCTCGGACCCACCACTATATCTTCGCACGCAAGGAAGTGCCTCCTTATTACGCACAAAAAAATGAATACTCCCCTGGTAGCTGGGACCCAGTATAGTGGGTCTACTAAGTTGACGGGGACGAAGGGCTTTGTCAACTTAGTCAATATGCACGATTCTAGCTCGACTGACCGTACGATGTCCATCCAACGGCCGTAGTGTTTCTTCAACCTCTGGTCTTCTTGCTCCAGCCGCCCAAAAGAGCCGGTCGTGCCGCCTGCTCCTCCCTCCCGTGGCGGGCTGTGCTGCCGCGGAGGCCTCACCGCCCCATACTACTCCCACCGCTGGCCAGGCCATCCCTCCACTCCACTCACCCACACCCCCTGTTATTCTGCGGCGACGGCAGCGCAGCCGAACCAGCGAACCCTCGTACTCCTCTCCACATGGGCATTCACTGCCGCGTCTCCCCCGGCTCTGCGTCATCCCCTTCCTAGGCCTCGCCGTCGTCCACCACCATGGTGCTATTGGCGCGGCGTGGTCAATGTGGTCAATGACCGAATTCCATCGGAAGAATATTGTATGTGGAGAGGCTGACAGCTGGGTCCGCGGCAGCCGCAAGGAAGTGCCTCCTTATTATGCGGAAAATAATTATTCCTCCACCAGACAGCAGGGACCCACCGGACGCCCACCAGTATATCGGAAAAAAACATTTGCCCTTGACTTCTCGGACCCACCCGACGGGCCACCATATTTCGCAAAAAAAACGTTCCCCCTGCTGTCAGCTTGGACCCACCGGAAGTGCCTCCTTATTACGCACAAAAAAATGAATACCCCTACTAGTTGGGACCCACCTTGGTGGGAGGCTGACTTGTGGGCCTACTAAGTTGACGGGGACGGAGGGCTTTGTCAACTTAGTCAATATGCACGATTCTAGCTCTAGTGACCGTACGATGTCCATCCAACGGCCATAGTGCTTCTTCAACCTCTGGTCTTCTTACTCCAGCCGCCCAAACCAGCGCCGGTCGTGCCTCGTGCTCCTGCCTCCCGTGGCCGGCTGCGATGCGGCGGAGGCCTCACCGCCCCCTACTACTCCCACCGCTGGCCAGGCCATCCCTCTACTCACCCACACCCCCTGTTATTCTATGGCGACGGCAGCCTCACATCGCAGCGAACCAGTGAACCCTAGTACTCCTCTACGCGTGGGCTTCCACTGTCGCGTCTTCCCCGGCTCCGCGTCGTCCCCTTCCTAGGCCTCGCCGTCGTCCACCGCCCTGGTGCTCTCGGCGCGGCGTGGTCAACGTGGTCAAGGAACGGCTTCCATCAGATGTGGACTGTACGTGGAGAGGCTGACAGCTGGGTCCACGGTCGCAAAAAGGAAGTGCCTCCTTATTACGTGCAAAATAATTATTCATCCACTTGACAGCGGGGACCCACCGGACGGGCCACCGTATTTCGCGAAAAAACGTTTGCCCCTGACTGCTAGGACCCACCAGCTACATCTTCGCACGCAAGTTAGTGCCTGACAGTCGGGACCCACCTGGTCGAAGCGTACGTAGCGCTGTCATTCTGGTCGCGAACATGTACGTACATATATACTGGTGGATGTAGAGGCGCGCACGTGTCGTAGTAGAGGCGCGCACATAGCATGTACACGTACGTACAACGGCCAGGGTGCAAGAAAGAAAATACGGCCACGTATATGTACATACGGGCGAGGCCTCGAACGCCTACTCGCGCATACGTACGGCCAGGGCTCGTGTACATGGCTGGGTCAGAACGGAGAAACAGCATCGTCGTCATATTCATGGGGAGGCAACGGAATGCGTCGTGTTCATGGGGAGGCAACGGAATGCGTTGTGTTCATCGGGAGGGCTTGGACGGAACAGGTGATGGAAATGAGGCCTGGCGTACCGCAGAACGGAGGAAACGGTCTTGTGTTCGACCGGCCTCGTTCGAAACTGGATCCTGTTGATCGGGAGGGGTCTGGCGTACCGCAAAATGAAGGAAACGGACCTCCTACAGTCGAAACGGGGGTCCTGTTCATCGGGAGGGGTGTGCCGTACCGCAAAATGGGACTCCACGAGATACTTTTCATCTCCACCGTCGACCCCCTCCAGCCTCCACGAGCTACTATTCATCCACCGTCGACCTCCTCCAGCCTCCACCTGCGACTGTTCATCCACGGGCTCCTGTTCATCCAGCCTCCACCGCGCGCTACTCCACCGGCTACTGTTCAACCAGCCCTCTCCACGGGCTCCTGTTCAACCACCCCTCCACGGGCTACTGTTCATCCTGCCCTCCACCGTCTGCTGTTCATCCTGCCCTCCACAGGGTGGTCCTGTTCATCCAGCCCCAACCGGCTCGATTGATCGGGGTCCTATTCATCCAGAGGCAACATCACGGGGTCCTGTTCATCCACCCCCACCGGGAACTGTTCATCCAAACCCCCCGCAACGCTCACTGTTCATACAGAGGCAGCATCGATCGGCTTCAGTTAGCAGCAGTAGCGAAGGAATCGCTCGATCGGGTTCAGTTAACAGCCATCGATCGATCGCTCGGGTTCAGTAACGCGTAGCCTGCAGTGCAATCGCTCGGGTTCAGTTAGAGCCCAACGCCTCGCTCGGGTTCAGTTAGAGCCAACGCCTCGCACACACACGCGTACGTGTACGAGAGAAGCGCGCACGCTCGGCCCCCGACCGCCCACCATAACTGGGAACTCCCGAAAATTTTCCTCCCCCTCGCTTCTACCATGGTTTTTTCCATCATGGACGGCCCAAAGAATGTCATGCCGCTGCGTCTCCGGCCCGCCCAGGACAAAAAGCCCATTTTCTGTCAGGATTTTTTGTCATAGAAGTAGGAGTCCACCACATCTATGATGATACTGGGTTTTGTCACAATTATTGTCATAGAAGTGTCATATGTCATGGATGTGTCTTTTTTTGTAGTGTTTGTCCCGACTGCCCCACTGGATTGTCAGAAGAACCAATCAACGGGATCGAAGACCAGGCCCTGGCACCGCACATTACTTTCCCCTTAGTTGCTCGACACTACTGGGTTACTATCGAGTGCCGAGGGTGATACCTCATCAGCAATTCTGATGTTAACTTTGTTGGTTAGTTCATCGATTATGGTCATCGAGGGTGATTCCCCCTTCTCCACTTCTGATAACGACATTGTCGTGCAACTCCTCAAGAGTGGACCCCGAGGGTGATTCCTCCTTCGTTCACCTTGACGATAACATCACATGGAATTCCATCTAGGGTGATTCCTCAGGGTTCCCCTTGGTGTTAGACACACGGTTACTATGGTTACTATGAATTTACACTGAACCATGTTACTAAAGACGGGTCAGCCCCGAGGGGTACCCGCGCAAGCTTAATTGCGAGTGATGTGGAGTTGGGTTGACCTAGAAGGTGCCTGCGAGATAATTACAAGGTGTGGCCGGACATTCTTAGCCCTTGCCGTGAGTCCTCAAGACGGGGCGACGGGGTCACATCGATCGTGAGTCTCTGCTCGTTACCGCGCATTCCTAATTCACTATGATTTGGATATTTGACCCGAGAGGCCTCTAGCCTGATAGCACTAACCATCACGTGGGCATAGTATGGGCGTTCTGTGTCGTATGCATCACTCGAAGCTTAATAGACGTCATGAGACTAAGAGGCGCGCGCTGGGTTGGACTGGAACGCCTCGCCTTTTATAAGGGAGGCTAGGTCTGCTCATCGGCCGCCCACACAACATGCAGGAGTTCCCGGGGTGATGGCCCAAGACCCCTGGGGGCATAGGTTTAGTCCGGCGTGCTGACCTCTTTATTAAGCCTAGGCCGGGTTGCGGCGTATCGTTTGGCCGAGGCCAGGCATGACCCAGTAAAGTGTGTCCAGACGGAGTTAATCGAGCGTGGAGGGTAAGTTGGTGCACCCCTAGAGGGAAGAAAACATCTATTGATATACTGTCCTATGGTAACGGACACTCGGAGTTGTATCTCGATCGATACAACTAGAACTGGATACTTGAGGTGATAACTGGATAGTATGGCTCTGAATTGCTTTCTCGCAGGGAGTCGAGAAAGGATCTCTGGGCGAGGATGATGACACTACTAGTACCTTACATTATGCTAATCTTCACTCTTCTAATGCTACAAGACCTCTGAAGATGCTAGTCGTCGATAGGACTAGGCCTTTTCTCTATTTTGGCATTTCTGCAGCCCAGTCCACATATACAACCCTTCCTTTGATACTGTTGCATATGTAGTGTGGATCCTTGCTTGTTGAGTACTTCGGATGAGTACTCACGGTTGCTTTGCTTTCTTTCCCCCATTTTCCTTTCTTTTCGGATGTCGCAACCAGATGGTGGAGCCCAGGAACCAGACGCCACCTTCGATGACGACTACTAGTACATCGAGGTTGCCTACTACTATGTGGAGGCCGCCGACGACCAGGAGTGGTTGGGAGGCTCCCAAGCAGGAGGCCTTGCCTTTTCGATCGATATTGCTTATGTGCTAGTCTTCTTAAGGAAAACTTGTTTCACTATGGCAAACAGGAGATTTGCCGTCATTACTTTCTTTGCCATCAGCATTTTGGCGAGGCAGACGGCAAAGAGAGAGTTTGCCGTCATCAGCATACGGCAAAGAACAGATGACGGCAAATAGAAACTTCGCCATCTACAACAAAAACTACAGTTGGCAAAGAATCTTTGTCGTCTGCAATTTTATTTACATATGGCAAAGAGCTCACTTTGTCATCCGTAATAAAAAATGCAGATGGCAAAGACTTCGTCGTGTCTGTTTTTTGTTACATACGACAAAGAGCTCACTTTGCCGTATGTAGAAAAAACCGTAGACAACAAAGAAGAAAGCACAGCAGGTGGATCCACCTCGCGGATCGATGACATGGCAGCAATCCACCACCGCACGCTGCTCCTGTGCACGATCCACTTCCACCTCCACCTCTTATCCTATTCTCTCTCTGCCTTATCCTCTTCTATCTCTCCCGTCCCCCACGCCTCTCCTCCTTCCCAGCCGAGATCCACCTCCACCTCCTGCCGTTCCCCAAGCCGCTGACGAGCACCAGCTCAAGCTCCGCCGCCCCTACATCCTGCCTGTCTCCCTCATTCTCTATCTCTCCCACATACCTCACCCCTTGCCTTCTCCCTCTCAGGAACCCGACGCCATGGATGGCCGCGGAGCTTCGCGCCACCCAACGTCAACCACATCGCCGCCCGAAGGGATCCGTGCACGTGGCAGCGTTGAGCCGCAGGCGCGCTAGATCCATCCGCCGGTGTGTGTTGCCCCAGCAGCAGGTCCGGCAATGACTCTTGGCTCAGCTGCTTCACTGCTCCTACCCAAGCTGCCATGTCCGTCCTCGTCGCACTGGTGTTGTCCTGGTACGCTTGCTGGCTGCGACTGGGGCCCTATATACATTTGGTTCGGTTGCAGCGCTGCTACTTCCCGGTGGATCTAGGCTGCCCAGGCTAGCAACATGTGTGTTGCTTTCTTCATGCGTTTTAAGTGGATCTGAATTTGATGTATCCTGGCACTTGTCCGTGTGTGAATCTGATGTGCAGAACAATTAGTAGTTGCTACTCGTAGGATATTCTTGCTCGTATGTATACATGTGAAGAATGGCTAGCTTGTAAATCCGATTCTTTTTGTTAAAGAAATACGTTCATTTTTATCAGATCTGTATTGCAAATCTTTGTAGTGACGCAATCGTCCTCTTCTGCTCTAGCCACGCTGTACGTACGACGCTGGATGCCGGGGTTGGCTACTATGGGACCACGGAAGCAGAAGCTGCCCTCCTCTCTGCTTCCCTTCCCGATCTCACCGAAGTAGCAGTGGCCGCTCCCTGAACGCTTCGACTGACGTTATTTTTTAAAATAAAAAATAAAAAAACAATCTTTGCTATCTTTAGTTTAGTCTTGATGACAACAAAGAAAATGTTTTGACTGACGGCAAAGAACGCATTCTTGGCCGTCTGTTATTTATGAGGCTGACTGCAAAGTCTTTGTCGTCTTCTTGATGAAAAGCTGACGGCAAACTATTCTTTGCCGACATATCTTTGCCATCTGAGTTTGCCATTTGCTTCGTGACGACAAAATCTTTTCCGTCGGGATTTCGGTCTTTGCCATCTGTGATCCACAGACGGCAAATTACATGTTTCCTGTAGTGTTTAACTCATGTCTGTACTCAGATAATGTTGATTCCATTGACTTGTTTGTATTTGATCTTATGTATTCGAGCCCTCGAGGCCCCTGGCTTGTAATATAAAGCTTGTATTATTTTAATTTGTGTCTAGAGTTGTGTTGTCAGATCTTCCCGTGAGTCCCTGGTCTTAATCATACACATTTGCGTGCATGATTAGTGTATGCTTGAATCGGGGGCGTCACACAAACTTCCTTCCCTTGCAGTATTAGTGGCTAAAGCATTTCTGAGTAACATTGTCAGACTACATGGCTCTAGCACTCTCCATAGTTTGGGACACATAATTGCAGATGAGCACTGCTTACCACCGTTAGACAGCTGGTTAGACTCTAAAAGGGTAAATCAGTGTTTGGAGGTGTATTTGCGTTTTGGTGTTCATGATGCTCCTGCCAAGTGGGCCTCTTGGCTACCTCAAGCTAAGTTTTGCTATAACTCCACTTCAAACTTCTCTGGGTTGCACACCTTATAAGCCTTGTATGGACATGAGACAAACATAGGACACCCCCCTGCAATAAGTCCCTCTTTGAATCCTGATGTGCAGACCTAGCTATCTATCCAAACTCAACACACTTCTAACCTGAAAGAGCATTTTGCCAAAGCCCGGTTCAAATAAAAGTAATATGCAGATAAGAAGAGATCTCCAAGGGAATTTTCTAAAGGGGAGATGGTGTACTCTGGTTGCAGACACATGCTTGGTCTTTAGTGGTTAACCGTACATGTACATGCCCTAAGCTTGCCTTGAAATTCTTTGGTATCTTTAAAATCTTTGCCAAGATTAGCAGTGTAGCGTACAAATTGGAGTTACTCCGAGTAAGTATGGTGCATCTGGTTTTTCATGTGTCAGAACTCAAGGTTCATTGGCTAGATCATAGATCTTTCCTTGCGGGGAGTGATACCGTAAGGTTTGGTTAATGAAGGAAACAATGCCTATTTTCACGTGTTGATCAAGCAGTCTATTGTTCCAGCATCTGCAGGAATCTAGTAGGATTATCAGCATCTGCAGACACATGGGATGATTATTAGGTGCTCAAGTCTCGCTATCCAGAAGCACAAGCCCGAGGACTAGATGGTTCTCAATGAGAGGGCAATGTCAAGTATTGGCGATATTGTGACTAGGTTAAATAACCCGAAAGGCGTAAACTAAAAGAGAGGGCACCAATTGAGGAAGGCGGGGAAATTAAATAAAGCCATCGGCTTCAAGTGGGTTTGCAGTGTGTTAGGCCATGGGCTAGAAAGTGGGCTATGTTGATGTGAGTCGAGGAAGACAACATTATAAGCCACATACCGTGTAAGTGAGAATCATCAGTGAAATGAAATTAGTCTAAGCCTCTTTCTCTGTTCTCCCCTTGCTCGTTTCACCCTCTACCTTCTACCTTTCAACCTCCCCAACCCAACTTTGAATTTTTCACCCGAAATTTGTCCAAAATTCATCGACCGACTCGCGGGCGGCAAGGTTGTGACAATACCACACATGTCGATTAATAACTATTGTCTCACTTTGGAATGAAAGAAAACAACCCAAATCCCAATGAGAGCATGCTACTGTTTCCAATTCACTATCACTCTAGGGAATGGGCAGGATGAGATCCATGCGTAAATTGAGGCGGAGGTTCCCCCGTGGTACCGCATTGGCCACATAGTACTACGGCTGGGAAAGTCATATTCAGAGGTTCTGTCTCATATAGGTGGATCCTACACCAGATGTGTTGCGTCGCGATTCATGTTTCTGCTGGCCCAGTCTCTCGTATATGCTTTGTATTTGTTTGTAGTCCTCATGTATTTACAATATGTCAGGAAAACATGCCGGACCCCACCACCCACTTTACGTTAGTTTACCTTTACTGCTCTGCGTTAACCTTCACCCCTCCTCCCACTCTCCGAATCCCCTTTCCTTTCCCTCTGCCTTCTTCCATGATCATTGTCGCGCCGCTCTTTCTTCTCGCCGGAGTCGCTGCGGTCTTACTTCTTGCTGAAGTCGCTCGCGAAGATGGATTGAGGCTGAATCGAAGTTCTTGAGTCGTGGTGGAGTTGATGTGTTTCATCTATTCATCGGAGTGGGTGGATTTCCAACAAAGCCAGCTCCAGGTTTGTTCTTTTTCTTCCATCTTGTTTTGCTATTTTTTCATGCGGACAACTTGCCCCTTCTAATCCCAAAGACGGAATCTTGATTCCGACCTTCTAAAAGCCTTCTTCATTTAGATTTTAAGATGGATTTGTAGCTATATTGCTTATTGTTAACCTAATATGTTTTTGTGAATCCTGAAAACAATTAGATGGATCTGTTATGTGAAATGTGAAAATTATACTGATGAACCTAGCTGAATCTTTTTGCCGCACTTTCTAGTGATTCAAAATGTGAAATGTGAAATTTTTAACATATTTTAGTTTAATTGTAAAAGTGAATTATAGATTTTAACTTCTAAAGTTTGCTAATATGAATTATACATGATGAAAAGTGAGCTATATAGTCGCAAAAGCAAATTTTAACTTCTCTGTGTATCGTTCAATATTAAAAGTGAAGCATAAAGTACGAAAAAAAACCTTGATTGAGAAATTTCTTAAAGGCACATGTTCAATATTTGCTAAATATGAAATGTGATCTACTATATGTGTTAAAATGGTGTTTTTATTATTTACATTTATTATATTCAATTTTTTCATCAACATTTCTGAATGCATGGAATGCTTTTCTCACTGAAATGTAATTTTTTATGAATCCTGGTCATATAAATTTCTATGGATTCAGATATGGAGCCTAGAAAATCACCAAGATCAACATAACAAATCTAGTCTGAACTTTCTACAAATGGATCTAGTGATGATGATGCTTCTTCTGGATCCAAAAGCACTACTAACAGCAGAAGAACTTCTCCAAAGAAGATTAAGAGGGCCAATCGGAAGGATATAGTTCAGGTACTGATTTTTCTTAGTCTTAAGCTTATATGTAATATTTATATGCAGAGCATCAATTGGAAATGTAGCTCTCACACACTTGCAGAACTCATAAAGAAATTAACACCAAGGCAACTACAATGGATTCAAGACATGGGATTGCAGTCTATTATTGATATGCCTCAATATAAACTACCTCTTCGGCTGTTGCTATGGCTTGTCAAAAAGGTTGACTGTAAAAGCAAGTATTTGGCATTAAGAAATAGGAAAAATATCTTTCTTGGATGCGGTCGAGAATATTCTCAAGTTCCCATATGGTGATTTGGATATTCCAATGCCTCCTGCTAGAAATCCTAGAGATAAGGCATTTATAAAACTACAGAAATTCATGTGAGAGAAAGCTGGAAAAGGACAGACTTTAGCGGAAGTAGAAAAAGAATTAGTAACATACAAGAATCCAAAAGACAAAGAAAAGTTTTGTCTTTGTTTTATGGAGATCATATTATGTGTATATTTGGCACCGACTACTTGCCACAATATCAACAGAAGTTATTTTCTAGGTGCTTTGGAAGATATGTCAAAGGTTCCTCTAATGAATTGGTGCACTTTTGTTGTGAATTATTTAATTAGAGATATCAAAGACACCAGGACAATGAAAGTCAGGAATATCAACCTTCAAGGTTGTCTACACATCCTTATTGTGAGTACATGATTCTAGTTAAATTATAATTACATAATGTTATCTATGATTTTGCTCAAGTTGTTTCGAAACAATGTCTAATTATTTATGCAACCTTATACATGGCCCAGGTAATGTATGCAGATCTGGTTAAGCAGTCAATTATAAATGTACCGGCTGGAACACCGCATATTAAGTTCCTTACAAGTGATATGATTGATCAACTGGAGTCCACTTGTCGTAAGAGAGGTCGAGATGATGAACAACTCTTTGAGTCAATTCTGGTATCCTTATTGCTTACATATTTTTTAAACATGATTAAAAGATATATCCATGCCTCACTCATCCCATGTATAATTGTATTCTCCATTTTGAAGGATGAAGAAAAGTTGTCAAAATATCCTTTAGTTAAATCTAACAATGTTTCCAAACAAGAAGAAAGCAATTCTAATGATCAAGAAGTTTCTACCCAACAAGATGAAGGGCATACATCTAGAAGACGCGTGTGTAATGCTTCAGATAGTCATGTAAACAAATTATGTTTTTAATCAGTACATCATGACTCTAGTTCATAAAAATGCTAATATTTAAAAAAAATCATGCTGACACATACCGGGAGGTCTTCCAAACGACGGAGAAGTACTACCAATGAGCAGGAGGTGAGAAAACCAATGAACAAACTTGAGAAATAAGCTTCTACATTTTTAACCACTACAGCTTTTTAATATATGATACTCATATTATAGATAATATCTATATATGCAGGTAAATTTTTCAATGAGCTTGAAGCAATAGACTAACGATATACCGTTGAGAAATCGAAGGTGATGAAACACCATGAGATAATGTTGAGAAAGAAGCTTCAAGAAATTGATTCTAGAAGGCTTATTGAAGTCAAGTCTCTTTTCTAAAGAGTTGAGAAGTCTATTGGCAAAGATGCAGAATCATTTGAATCTGATCAACAGTTGGAAACTAATGAGTTGTTATCTTCTCTTTGTCCAAACTCTTCAAAGTCTATTGATACTGCAGAAGAAACTAAGCGAGTTCTTGCTGATAAGTCAAACAATCCGGCTCAGCTGACTATTAGTAAGAGTACTTCACATACTTCTTCAAAAGGCCCGTTTCATGGAACTCTTGAAATTGTTGCGGCAACTACTGCAATGGCTAGTATTGTTTCTCAGAATGAGGGAGTCGAATGATTTTCAACCAGGTTAAGCAAAGAAGAACAAAAAGGTTATCAAGAAAATAAAGAAAACTACTTCAAAAAAGAGTGCAAATATTAATGAAGTGAGTGCATCAGAGAGCATACTTAATCATTCGCTTAGTCACCAAGGTGTTTTGGTATCAAAGAGCAATAATGATGTTCCCAGTACAACTGATTGTGCTCAAATGTCCAAAACAATCACAATCCCAAAGAAGGTTACTTTTGAATCTTCTATGAAAATTATTGAACCCCCCCCCCCCCCACCACATGATGTAGTTAGAAATGTTGAAGAAAAGAGTGAAATAAATGTATCAACAATTCAAGAAACAGAAGTACCAAGTGCAGTTGACAGAACTATCAAGTCTGGACACAACACACAAGGAACTTCCAATGTTACTCACGAATCATCCTTACATGTTATCTGAAGTGACTCTTAGATATTACCTCCACTGGGAATTGACTCAGATGCATCTCATACTGCTGTGACCAAAAAATTTGCAGACACAACAATTTCAAATGTAAGCAAGTCACACCTTTCAATAGATGTTTCAAATCCCGTTTCTGAAGAAGCTCATGATTCGGTTACTCATGATCAGGTTGAGCCTAAAGATGTCAATCATGAGTCAGAGGTAGTGAAAGATACTGTTGTGAAAGACAATGTTGAAGGAAGCATGTCACTACAAGACTCAAAAATCAACAATGTTAACTTGAAGACAGATATGGCTCTAGATTTACCAGTAATGTCAGGATCGGTTCAAATCAACGCCCCAGGTGATGTGCCCCAAATAGTGATTTTAGAAGCTCGTGATGTTGATATTTCATAAAGTGTTGATGGAGTTTCTGAATCTGTTGGATGAACTTCTTCAAATCAGCATACTACTGACAATGCATTACACAATGTTGGAAACAAGGATTCAGGAGTTTAGCCTGACTTGGTGGATAATGTGACTGGAGTAAGAAAGAACAAGTTCAAGTTTGTTTTTGGCAAAGGTTCTAAGAGTGCAGAGCCAATTATGGAAAATACCATGTCAAGGTCGATAGTTGTTGACAACAACACTAATATAAAAGATAATTGAATGACATCTTTCCTATTGGTCCTTCTGTATAGAAAGAGATAAGCAAAGTAATTTTTGAGCAGTCAGAAAAGCAAGTCCATTCTGATGCTTCAACTCAAGATTTGCAAGATGTATTCTTAGAAAATGAAAGATAGATTGGAGTTTTTTCTGAATTCCAATCACAACCAACTCCAAATGATTCACAGGATGTTAGAATTGTTCATGCAGAAGAAGAAAACAACTATGATGCTGACATCAATGATAATGAAGTTTCCTATGAAAGCATAGACAAAAAAAAGAAATGGTTTCAATTGATAGTGAAGAAACAACTTCAACACCTGTGAGGAATGGCTTTAATAAGATACCACCACTAAAAGAACCAATCCCTGGTGGAGAATCTTTCATGCATGTTGGAAGTGTAAACACGGCAACAAAATCAAGACCTCAACGCTTTCAAAAGATGATATTGTTGAAGGTTTATCTTAGCTTGTTTTAAAGAACAAGATATTCCCATCCTCAAAAGTTAACAAATTATATGAGAAACATGTTATGATGAACAAATTCAATGCTATGACACTACTGTAGGAGACTGCTAACGCGACACTAGGATCAGAGACCCTTTGCCGAAACTGTGTGCGATGCAATAATCGCAAACAGTGGTGTAAAAAACCGTCAAAAAAGGTGCAACGTTTGCGATGATGGCTGCATCAAACATGGTTAAGATTTTACTTGTGTGTGCGATGCAAGCCATACGGTTAATCCATTCAAACTTTCTGCGATGATGCAAAACAACAAAAATGGGCAGTCATAAGAATGTGTGTGTGATGCAGGACACACGGTTAATTCATTCGAACTGTTTGCGATGAGGTAGAACAACAGAAACGGGCAGCCATATCAATGTGTGTGCGATATACGGCATATGGTTAACTCGGACGAACTATTTTTGATTAGGGAACACAACAGAAATGGTTCAACTTAACAAGATGTGTGTGATATGCGGCATACAGTTCACATGGATGAACTATTTGCGCTAAGCCAAAAGAACACAAACGAGTCGTGTAAACAAGATGTGTGTCATACGTGGCAAACAGCCGACTTGGATGAACTGTTTGCGATGAGAAATTACAACACAGACGGTCAATACAGTTACTTCGTGTGTGATTATGTGTGTACAAAAAACTCTGAAAAATGCAAACTAATTGCTTGCGGTGTCTATGAGTATCGCACACGATGCGTCTGCGAGTACTCGTGTGCGATGATTAGTATGTTACACACATGTTTCCTTATGTGAACATGTGTGTGAATTTGCAATATGGACAGTTAATATGCAAATGCCTTCTGGACATCGGGCACACGCTTAAACTCAATTAACTATGTACAATAATAATACTTTCCACGAAAATTTATGAACTTGGGTAACAACATTTGAGTAACATATATATAGTGGTTACACTATTCGACAAAAGGAGGGTCTTCGTAGCACGGTTTTGACAACCATATGGTCCATATCTACATACTTAACATAGTAACAACTATCACATTTTAAGTGGCTAAGGGCCAACAACCATATGGTCCATATCTACATACTTAACATATATAGTAACAGCTAGCACCTTTTAAGAGGCTGAGGGCCAACAACCACAACTATCCACTGGAAGCAGCTTGATCATGGTGACTCGGCATCTCGTGAATGAAAAGGAAGATCCCTCCCGTGCCTTGGTAGAGCAGGAGTAGAACAGTGTCTCCAGTTCTCTAATATGGATGCATTATCACAAGAAGCAAGAACTTGTTCATTTGAATGGTTCCATTTTTGCGGGAAATGTAGTACCTTGCAATCTCTTTGGCGTTATTAGCATGCACAAGTGTAATTCGACCACGCCGGGAAATCGGTCCAAGAACGGCTACAGGGGCAATTTCTGTTGACATGTAGAATAAAAAACAATTGTAACATATCGTTGAAGATAAATATAGTTTATGAGCATCAACATTAAAATAATACTTTTTACCAGCGCTTTGTGCACACAATTGGTCTTGTTCAGTGTCTGCACCATAGGTCTAATTAATCCCATCCAAAATTCAGCACTCATACGCTATGCTATCTCTGTCAGATTATCAACAAAGTTTATGACATGCTTCAAGTCCTTCCAGTGAGATTTGGTACGCTTAGTAACATATAGATCGTTCACTATGCATCCAACATATCATGCTTAAAAGGTGGAAATGTATTACTTATTTAGAACATGGCAGAAGAATATATAGTGCACATAAATTGGTAAACATAATTTGTTACTGCCTAGGAACGGAGTCAGAATATGATATCACAATTGGTTGCTTAAATAGTTATCAATTGGTTGCTTAAATAGTAATATGACAACATGGAGAAAGTTGAAAGGACACTAACCTTGATCACACTTTGATCGGCTGATGACGTTCGGGAAGTAAACATCCATGTTAATTAGACCAGACTGTGGTGCACACACTAGAATTTTATTGCCAGCTTTCAGTTCATAACACTCAGACATTTTTCTCCAAAGGTCCGCATTAAAATAGGAGTGACCATCTTTATCAAGTTTTACGCTAACCATCATTGTAAATCCATGTTGCGTTGTCAATATGACATCTTGGAAGTCATTAGAAAAGTAAAGCCCAAGAATTCCTTCTACTCCTGTTCTTGCAAAGCAAAGGATGTACTGCTTGAAATGAAAATTAAGATCGTAAATTGGATATATTTAAATAACCGAGCAAGATGCAAATATGGGAGTAACTGGTAGAACATATCCATATATAGATGCAAGCAAAGTACAAAAATATAGAATTAAAAAAAGATAATGTAACAAAGATTTGATGCAAATATATAGATAATGTAGCAACAGACGGTATATGTTCACAAATTTAGGCCATGTCGACCGTGGTAGGTTGAGATTGAACATACCGAGCGCTCCCTAAAGTCAACCGGAATGGTAAGATAGAACTTCGTTTCCGACTGGCCACGACCACAGTTTCCCGATTTGTGCCCGCACTGTGCACACATAAATGAACACCCACGAATCAGCTAGAACAAAACTGATTCCACGGCGATTTCCACCGGCTGACTAACAACGATGGATGGACTGTGATAAGAGATGAGTGGATATTTTGCCAATTAAGTTGATTACCTTCTCCATGAGAAAAATCCCCGGCCCAATCCCGCAGAAAACCCCAATCGACCAGAGTCTAGAATGTCGGTGCAGATAGGCGGCGGAAAGCGGTGGAGGCGAAATTCGGTGCCATTTGGAGCGCGACCTATGCCCGCCGTCAACAGCCATCAAGATTAGGGTGCAGAGTTGTGGAGGAGTCCGCGGCGAGTGAGTAGGGACGAAGTGGGTGACAGTTTTATTTTCCTTTTGCATGTGTGAGTGAACACACATGGTTCGCAGAGGCGACGGAGATGAATCGTGTGCGATAGTAAATCACCGAGATCGAATGGGAATCCAAATTTCCTTTGTCCTTCATCCATGAGTTTTTTTCTATGATGAACATAAACCCTGCTAATCATCGTGTTCAAATTTGACACTTTTCCGGGTTCATTTACAATATTTAGGGGATTATGTGCATTTTGTAGGCATTAATGCACATAATTCAAATTCAAACAATTGGTGCATGAAAGGGTGCACAAGAATGGTCTGGAAAAACCATACTCGTGGTATTTAGTATATTCTCAAGCCTTTTACAAGGAATGGGCAGAGATTTCAATGGAATGCGTGGCAATAGTCAACCACAAACGCGTCATTTACTGGGTTATCAACTATAGAACAATGAAATATGTGCTTGAAAAACATGACGGCTGGCATGGTGCCATGGTATGGCCTCACCATGCCCTGGTTAAAAGCTGAGAAGGTTTTATTTATGTCGTCATGCACACCCTTCATAAATCGAACCATCACCGAGGAAGTTCAATGCTTTCGAGAGGGAAATGATCAAGATTGAAGGGGAATCCAAATTTACGTCCTAGTTTGTCAATCAGTTTTTTCCAACGATCAACATAGCGCCTCAAATGAAACGTGTTCAGATTTGAAATTTTTCCGAACTCATTTACCATATTTAGGGGATTGTGTGCATTTTCTAGGCATTAATTATGCACATAATTCAAATTCAAACAATCGGTGCATGAAAAGGTGCACAAGAACGGTCTGGAAAACCATGCTCGTGCTATACAGAAAATGAAACACATGGTTGGAAAGCATGATGCCTAGTGTGGTGCCATGGTATGGCCTCACCATGCCCTGGTAAAAATTGGAGAATGTTTTCCTTATGTCGTGATGCGCGCCTTTCATAAAACAAACCATCATCCAAGGAAGTTTCATGGTTTCGAGGGGGAAATCACCAAGATTGAAGGGGGATCCAAATTTCCTTTGTCTTTTGTCCACGAGTTTTTTTCTATGATGAGCATACAACCTGCAAATCACCGTGTTCAACTTTGGCTCTTTTCCGGGTTCATTTGTCATATTTAGGGGATTATGTGCATTTCCTAGGCATTAATGCGCATAATTGAAGTTCAAACAATCGATGCATGAAAGGGTCCACATGAACGGCCTAGAAAACCATGCTCGTGCCATTTAGTAAATTCCCATGCCTTCTATAAGGAATGGACTAATATTTCGATGAAATGTGTGGCACTAGTCAACTACAAATGTCCGTTTGTCGGGTTTTCAACTATAGAGAAAATGAAATAAATGCTTAAAAAACATGAAGCCTGGCATGGTGCCATGGTATGACCTCACCATGCCCTGGTAAAAATTTGAGAAGGTTTGGCTTATGTCGTCATGCACGCCCTTCATAAATCGAACCATCACCGAGGAAGTTCCATGCTTTCGAGTGGGAAAATCCCCAAGATTGAAGGGGAATCCTAATTTCCGTCCTAGTTTGTCATTCAGTCTTTTTTCCAATGATCAACATACCGCCTCAAATGCAACGTGTTCAAATTTGACATTTTCCCGAGCTCATTTACCATATTTAGGGGATTATGTGCATTTTCTAGGCATTAATGGACATAATTCAAATTCAAACAATTGGTGCATCAAAAGTTGCACAAGAACGGTCTGGAAAACCATGCTCATGTTATTTAGCACATTCTCATGCCTTTTACCAGGAATGGGCAGATATTTGAAGGAAATGAGTGCAATAGTCAACCATAAATGCGTCGTTTACTCGGTTAACAACTATACAAAAGATGAAATACATGGTTGGAAAATATAACGCCTGGCGTGGTGCCATGGTATGGCCTCACCATGCCCTGGTAAAAATTGGAGAATTTTTTCCTTATGCCTTGATGCGCGCCTTTCATAAATCGAACCATCACCGAGGAAGTTTCATGGTTTCGAGGGGGAAATCACCAAGATTGCAGGGGGATCCAAATTTTCCTTGTCCTTTGTCCACGAGTTTTTTCTATGATGATCCCACAACCTGCAAATCACCGTGTTCAAATTTGGCACTTTTCCGGGTTCATTTTCCATATTTAGGGGATTATGTGCATTTCCTAGGCTTTAATGCGCATAATTCAAGTTCAAACAATCGATGCATGAAAGGGTCCACAAGAATGGCCTAGAAAACCATTCTCGTGCCATTTAGTAAATTCTCATGCCTTTTACAAGGAATGGACAGATATTTCGATGAAATGTGTGGCAATAGCCAACCACAAATGTCTGTTTGTTGGGTTTTCAACTATAGAAAAAAAATGAAATAAATGCTTAAAAAACATGACGCCTGACATGGTGCCATGGTATGACCTCACCATGCCTTGGTAAAAATTTGAGAAGGTTTCGCTTATGTTGTCATGCACGCCCTTCATAAATCGAACCATCACCGAGGAAGTTCATGCTTTCGAAAGGGAAATCCTCAAGATTGAATGGGAATCCAAATTTTCTTCGTTCTTTGCCCTGGAGTTTTTTTCTACGACGAACATACACCCGGCAAATCACCGTTTGCAAATTTGGCATTTTTCCGGGCTCATTTACCATATTTAGGGGATTATGTGCATTTTCTAGGCATTTAGCGCATATAAATCCAATCTAGCTACAGGTGCACGGGTGTGATGTGAGGGACGTGGATTGCGGTTCGATCGCGGCACATCCAATGGTGCACACGCGTGATCTCCATGGCTGGGGTTCCGGCCAATCATAATGCAACACACAATAGGCGCAGCACACACTATTTACGGAAGCGACGGAGATGAACCCTGTGCGATAATGAATGAGAAAAATTGTAAGGGAAGCCAAATTTCTGTTGTCGTTGGTGGTTGAGATCTTGAATATCACCGCACTGTACGGCTGCCCGACCCCTCCGTCCCAGAGCTCTCTTCAGGCGTCGTCCATGGCACCGTGGCGCACAGTAACTGGTAAGGAAGCGATGGCATCCCGCCGCACCGCGTTCCTTGCCGACCCTGACCGCACACATGGTAAGGAAGCGATGGCATCTCGCCGCGCTAAGTTCATCACCGCCAGCGGCTAGACAGTTACATGGGCGGACTTTGAGGCTGTCATGGCCAAATGGGTGGTGGGTCTAGAGGCGGCCAAAGCCGCACAGAAGAAGCGAAAAAGGCAGAAAGCAGTCAAGAAAAGGGAGTCCCGCCACCGCAAGAAAAAAGAGGCCACATGCCGTGGTGAGGAGAGCTTGGCGGAGATCGATGCACGGTGGGCTACCGCCTACAAGGCCGGGAAGGAGAATGCTGGCGTCTGGCCAGCATGCCCTGATGGTAGCATGTGAGAAGTAATTTAAGTTTGTAGTATTAACATACAATGTCGGTAAGAGCATCCTTTGAGGGCTTTGAGCGTTGATTAGCATGTGTGCCCGTGTGCGTTTTTTGCGTTAATCATTAGAAGATCACAAAACACATGGTTTCTATGCCGTACCCGTCTGCGTTTTTTGTGTTAATGACCCACAAGTCAGTTACCTGTGGGATATTTCCTAATAAACCAGGCGTACCATTGACCGAAAAAAATCAAGTACACGTGTACATTTTTTTGGAGACGGGATCTGCCAACTTTCTTTTTTCTCGCACACAAGTATTTTACGCGCTTCATCTGCATTGTGTGTTTCCCCCGCACAAGTTTCAAATTTCGCATCGAAATTTTCATTAGGAGCGCGATTTCATAATTTATTCCTCCAACCACATCCCCTTCCCCTCAGTATCCCCCTCCCTCGCGCCTCCCCCTACCGGCACCTCAAACTGCCGCCGCCGCAACCACAGCTTCAACCGCATCTACGTTCTGCTCGGATCCGGTCAGGTAACCCACCGATCTCTATCACGTCCCCGGCCTGATTTCTTAAATGGAGCCTGTGAAACATCCTCATGCCTCCAAATACCCCACCAGGAGCTGATGGCAGTCCATGGCGCGATGGCCGCTGTGCGTGTTGACCCGGAGGAACACCTTGCCTCCGCCGCTGTCGCCGACATGGTGCAGGCTCTGGCACAGATGAAGTCCCCCAGCGACTACCCCCCAGGACTTAACAGGTAAGGTCTGACCAGCTAAATCTTACCAATACCACTTGCAACGACTATGATTTGTACGGTTGATGTATTAAGCATGTTCGTGCCTTGTTTATTTTAGTACTACAAACTGTGTGATGTTCAAATATTACCGTGTCCAGCTCAATTTCACCAATACCAGCAACAAACATGCAATACATGACTCATGATATCACTAGAGATGCTGCCCGTTTGCTACTTTTAGTGGATGCTAACCCTGTTGCACTTAACATGCATGTCCATGTACTTATGCAGGGTCATAACGGCCGATGCTTTTGTTTGCGGTCGAGGTGAGTTGCATCCCATGTCTTACAGTATTTCATATAATTTATGCAATTGCAGTTTAACTTCTACCCATTTACTACTTGCCTGTAGGTACACATGTCAGTGGCACTGATCCATGCTTCGACTCGGAGGAACAACTTGCCTCCGCCGTCGCTGACTTTGGGCGAGCTCTGGCCAAGATGAAGTGCCCTGGCAACAACTCTCAGGACTTACCAAGTATGTACTCACTAGTTCAATCTTACCAATACCAGTTGCAATTAATGGCTATGTTCTATACGGTCGATGTATTAAGCATGTTGTAGTAAACATGCCTAAAACGTTTTTGCTACTTTCCCTACCTTTTTATGAACATCTGGGCCATTCTCCGTTATGGCAGCACCTGCCTTGTGATGTTTAACTATGCCAATTGCATTTTTATCAGTACCGGTTTCAATGTCTATTAAGCCTGTTCCAATTAACAGTTGAAGCCGTTTTTAAACAGTTGCATTTCAATGGCTACAAACTCACAAATCATGACTTAGGATGTTGTTAAGCCTGTTGCAATTAATAGTTGTATCCATTTTTTAATCTATCCATTTTCTACCATACTACTCTCTGCAATGAAGATATACTATAGGCGCTGCCCCATTTTCTTTTTTTGGTGGATGCTAACCTTGTTGTACTTAACATGCTTGTCCATGTACTTACGCAGGGTCATAACGGCCGACGCGTTGTCGTCAAGGTTAGCTGCATCCCATGTCTTACAATATTTCACATCATTTGTGCAATTGCAGTTTAATTTCTACAATTTACTGGTTGCCTGTAGGTACTCATGTCAGTGGCACTGATCCATGCTTTAAACCGGAGGAACAGCTCGCCTCCGCTGCCGCTGACTTTGGGAGGGCTCTGGCCAAGATGAAGTGCCCCAGCAACTACCTCTCAGGACTTACCAAGTATGTACCCACCAGTTCAATCTTACCAATACCAATTGTAATTAATGGCTATGTTTTGTACTATCAATGTATTAAGCATGTTGTAGTAAACATGCCTAACACATTTGAGCTATTTTCCCTAGCTTTTTATAGACAACTGGGCCATTATCTGCTCTGGCAGCACCTGCCCTGTGATGTTTAACTCTGCCAATTGCATTTTTATCAGTACCGGTTTCAATGGCCATTAAGCCTGTTGCAATTAACAGTTGTATCCATTTTTAAAGAGTTGTATTTCAATGGCTACAAACTTACAAAACATGAATTAGGATGTTGTTAAGCCTGTTGCAATTAACAGTTGCATCCATTTTTTAATCCGTCCCTTTGCTATCGTGCTACTCTTTCGAAATGAAGATATCACTAAAGATGCTGCCGTTTTATTACCATTTGCTATTCTTGGTGGATGTTAACCCTGTTGTAGTTAACATTGGCTTTCCATGTACTTACGCAAGGCTATAATGGGCGACGCTATTGTTTGCCATCGAGGTTAGCTGCATCCCATGTCTTATACACCATCTATTCCTAAATGTAAGTATTTTTAGAGATTCCAATATAGACTATATAAGGAGCAAAATGAGTGAATCTAGATTCTAATCTACACTATATCTATAATTCTATATACATCTATATGTAGTTCATATTGAAATCTAAAAAAATACTTATACTTAGGAACATAGGTAGTTGTATTTTACATCATTTGTGCAATCTCAATTTAGATTCTAACATTTACTGGTTGCGTATGGGGCAATGAGATATTCATGAACAAGGGTCAAGTGAGAAAACTAAGAAAGATTATTAGGCAAAAGAAACGGGTGATTGGAATTAAGCACTTTATTTACACTTTGTCGAAGACAACAGTGAACTTTAGGATGGTAAGTAATGTGTTGCCTTTTCCCCTTGCCCACAACAAGTTACTCTATTAGACCTCAGTATCTGATATTTTTCTATTTTTAGTGGTTGCCGAAGCTATTTACTGATGATTACCTTGCAAATTACATGACCGGAGTGGAGGCAACTAAGGTTAAAGTATATAATTCATGCTACCATGATAATGCTCTAGAAGTCTTCCTGAAGGCGGTGAAGGATGGGAGGGCGATCGTCACAAGGGGTTGGACAAAAGTGGTTCGTGCCTATGGAATGCAGGAAGGCACATTATGGGCACTCCGCTTCTTCAACACCGTCTGCAGTCAAAATGATTTACACTTGTCTCTTCACCTTTACCGCCTTTAAATACTGGGGTTTGATACGTCCATTTTGCGTCATGCTTTTATATCAATATTTATTGCATTATGGGCTGTTATTACACATTATATCACAATACTTATGCCTATTCTCTCTTATTTTACAAGGTTTACATAAAGAGGGAGAATGCCGGCAGTAGGGATTCTGGGCTGGAAAAGGAGCAAATATTAGAGACCTATTCTGCACAACTCCAAAAGTCCTGAAACTTCACGGAAGATGTTTTCCAAATATATAAAAAATACTGAGAGCAAGAACTTCACCATGGGGGCCACACCCTTCCCACGAGGGTGGGGGGCGCGCCCTACCCCTTAGGGCGCGCCCCCTACCTCGTGGGCCCCCTGGTGGCCCTTCAGTGACCATCTTCTTCTATATGGAGTCTTTTGATGGGAAAAAAATCACAAGCCATCTTCTCGGACGAACTCCGCCGCCAGGAGGCAGAACCTTGGCGGAACCAATCTAGGGCTCTGGCGGAGCTATTCTGCCGGGGAAACTTCCCTCCCGGAGGGAGAAATCATCACCATCATCATCACCAACGCTCCTCTCATCGGGAGAGGGTAATCTCCATCAACATCTTCATCAGCACCATCTCATCTCAAAACCCTAGTTCATCTCTTGTATCCAATTCTTGTCTCCATGTCTGGGATTGGTGCTAGTAGGTTGCTAGTAGTGTTAATTACTCCTTATAGTTGATGCTAGTTGGTTTAATTGGTGGAAGATCATATGTTCAGATCATATATGCATATTAATACCCCTATGATTATGAACATGTTTATGCTTTGTGAGTAGTTACTTCTGTTCCTGAGGACATGGGAGAAGTCTTGCTATTAGTAGTCATGTGAATTTGGTATTCGTTCGATATTTTGATGAGATGTATGTTGTCTCTCCTCTAGTGGTGTTATGTGAACGTCGACTACATGACACTTCACCATTATTTGGGCCTAGAGGAAGGCATTGGGAAGTAATAAGAAGATGATGGGTTGCTAGAGTGACAGAAGCTTAAACCCTAGTTTATGCGTTGCTTCGTAAGGGGCTGATTTGGATCCATATGTTTCATGCTATGGTTAGGTTTACCTTAATACTTTTGTTGTAGTGGCGCATGCTTGCAATAGAGGCTAATCATAAGTGGGATGCTTGTCCAAGTAAGGGCAATACCCAAGCACCGGTCCACCCACATACCAAATTATCAAAGTACCGAACGCGAATCATATGAGCGTGATGAAAACTAGCTTGACGATATTCCCATGTGTCATCGGGAGCGCTTTACATCTTATAAGAGTTTGTCCAGGCTTGTCCTTTGCTACAAAAAGGATTGGGCCACCTTGCTGCACCTTATTTACTTCTTTTACTTGTTGCTCGTTACAAATTATCTTATCACAAAACTATCTGTTACCACTTATTTCAGTACTTGCAGAGAATACCTTGTTGGAAACCGCTTATCATTTCCTTCTGCTCCTCATTCAGTACGACACTCTTACTTATCGAAACGACTATGATAGATCCTCTATACTTGTGGGTCATCAAGACTCTTTTCTGGAGCCGTTTCCAGCGAGTGAAGCTCCTTTGGTGGGTGGAATTTGGTAAGGAAAAATTTATATAGTGTGCTGAAATTTACTGTCACTTGTTATCATGGAAAGTAATCCTCTGAGGGGCTTGTTCGGGGTATCTTCACCCCTACCAGTAGAGCAAAGAGATGCTCCTCAACCTACGGAACCAACTGAAAATGAAAATGCTTGCTTTGAAGTTCCTTCGGGTATGATAGAAAAACTGCTAGCTAATCCTTTTCTAGGAGATGGAACAAAACATCCTGATGAACATCTGATATATGTGGATCAAGTTTTTGGATTATTTAAGCTTGTAGGTGTACCCGGAGATGTTGTTAAGAAGAAGGTCTTCCCCTTATATTTGAGGGGATATGCATCGACATGGTATAGGCTATGTGATGATATGAGGTCTTGGAATTACAAACGATTGAAATTGGAATTTCATCAGAAGTTTTATCCTATGCATCTTGTTCATCGTGATCTCAATTATATATATAATTTTTGGCCTCGCGAAGGATAAAGCATTGCTCAAGCTTGGGGGAGGCTTAAGTCAATGTTATATTTATGCCCCAATCATGAGCTCTCAAGAGAAATGATTATTCAAAAAATTTATGCTCGCCTTTCTCATAATAATCGCACCATGCTTGATACTTCTTGTGCTGGCTCTTTTATGATGAAGACTATTGAATTCAAATGGGATTTATTGGAAAGAATTAAACGCAACTTTGAAGATTGGGACCTCGACAATGGTAAGGAGTCAGGTATGACACCTAGTTTTGATTGTGTTTAATCTTTTATGGATACCGATATTTTTCGTAAATTTAGCACTAAATATGGACTTGACTCTGAGATAGTAGCTTCTTTCTTGTGAATCTTTTGCTGCTTATGTTGATCTCCCCAAGGAGAAGTGGTTTAAATATCATCCTCCCATAGAAGTAAAAGTAGCTGCACCTATTAAAGTTGAAGAAAAGACCATCACTTATAATGATCCTATTGTTCCTACTTCTTATGTTGAGAAACCACCTTTCCTTGTTAGGATAAAGGATCATGCTAAAGCTTCAACTATAGTTCGTAAAAGCAATATTAAAACATATACACCTCCTGAGCAAGTTAAAGTTGAACCTAATATTGCTATTGTTAAAGATCTCTTGTCTGATAATATAGATGGGCATGTTATTTATTTCTATAATGAAAATACTAGAATTGCTAAACCCCGTGATAAAGATAAACCTAGACCTGTGGTAGGCATGCCTATTATTTTTGTTAAAATAGGAGATCATTGTTATCATGGCTTATGTGATATGGGTGCTAGTGCAATACCTTATTCTTTATACCAAGAAGTTATGCATGATATTGCACCTACTGAGATGGAAGGTATTGATGTCACAATTAAACTTGCCAATAGAGATACTATTTCACCGATGGGAATTGTTAGAGATGTTGAAGTCTTGTGTGGGAAAACTAAATATCCTTCTGATTTTCTTGTTCTTGGTTCCCCACAAGATAGATTTTGTCCCATTATATTTGGTAGACCCTTCTTAAACACTGTTAATGCTACCATAGATTGCAAAAGAGATGTTGTTACTATCAGTTTAGATGATATGACTAATGAATTTAATTTATCTAAATTTAGTAGACAACACCGTGAAGAAGAATTACCTAGCAAGGATGAAATTATTGGTCTTGCTTCTATTGCCGTACCTCCTAGTGATCCTTTAGAACAATATTTGCTAGACCATGATAATGATATGTTTATGAATGAAAGAAGGGAATTAGATGAAGTATTCTTTAAACAGGAGCCTATTCTGAAAAACAATTTACGTGTTGAAATCCTAGGGGATCCTCCTCCACCCAAGGGTGATCCCGTGTTTGAGCTTAAACCGTTACCTGATACTCTTAAATATGCTTATCTTGATGAGAAAAAGATATATCCTGTTATTATTAGTGCTAACCTTTCAGAGCATGAAGAAGAAAGATTATTGAAAACTCTGAAGAAGCAGCATGCTGCTATTGGGTATACTCTTGATGATCTAAAAGGGCATTAGTCCCACTCTATGTCAACATAAAATTAATTTGGAAGAAGATGCTAAACCAGTTCGTGATCATCAACGCCAGCTGAATCCTAAAATGAAAGAGGTGGTAAGAAAGGAGATACTAAAGCTCCTTGAGGCAGGTATAATTTATCCTGTTGCCGATAGTCAATGGGTAAGCCATGTCCATTGTGTCCCTAAGAAGGAAGGTATTACTATTGTTCCTAATGATAAAGATGAATTGATTCCTCAAAGAATTATTACAGGTTATAGGATGGTAATTGATTTTCGCAAATTAAATAAGGCCACTAAAAAGATCATTACCCCTTACCTTTTATCGATCAAATGCTAGAAGGATTATCCAAACATACACATTTTTGCTTTCTAGATGGTTATTCTGGTTTCTCTCAAATACCTGTGTTAGCCAAAGATCAATCAAAGAATACTTTTACATGCCATTTTGGTACTTTTGCTTATAGACGTATGCCTTTTGGTTTATGTAATGCACCTGCTACCTTTCAAAGATGCATGATGGCTATATTCTCTGACTTTTGTGAAAAGATATGTGAGGTTTTCATGGACGACTTTTCCATATATGGATCTTCTTTTGATGATTGCTTAAGCAACCTTTATCGAGTTCTGCAGAGATGCGAAGAAACTAATCTTGTCTTGAATTAGGAAAAGTGCCACTTTATGGTTAATGAAGGTATTGTCTTGGGGCATAAAGTTTCTGAAAGAGGTATTGAAGTTGAGAAAGCTAAGGTTGATGCTATTGAAAAGATGCCATGTCCCAAGGACATCAAAGGTATAAGAAGTTTCCTTGGTCATGCCGGTTTTTATAGGAGGTTCATTAAGGACTTCTCAAAAATCTCTCGGCCTCTGACTAATTTATTACAAAAAGATATACCATTTGTTTTTGATGATGATTGTGTAGAAGCATTTGAAATACATAAGAAAGCTTTGATCTCTGCACCTATTGTTCAGCCACCTGATTGGAATTTACCGTTTGAAATTACGTGTGATGCTAGTGATTATGTTGTAGGTGCTGTTCTAGGACAAAGAGTTGATAATAAACTAAATGTTATTAAATATGCTAGTAAAACTCTAGAAAATGCTCAAAGAAATTATGCTACTACTGAAAAAGAATTCTTAGCAGTTGTATTTGCTTGTGATAAGTTTAGACCTTATATTGTCGATTTTAAAGTAACTATTCACACTAATCATGCTGCTATTAAATATTTTATGGAAAAGAAAGATGCTAAACCTAGACTTATTAGATGGGTTCTCTTGCTACAAGAATTTGATTTGCATATTGTTGATAGAAAAGGAGCTGAGAACCCCGTTGCAGACAACTTGTCTAGGTTAGAAAATGTGCTTGATGACCCACTACCTATTGATGATAGCTTTCCCGATGAGCAATTAAATATCATAAATGCTTCTCATACTGCTCCATGGTATGCTGATTATGCTATTTACATTGTTGCTAAGTTTATACCACCTAGTTTCACATACCAGCAAAAGAAAAAGTTCTTCTATGATTTGAGGCATTACTTTTGGGATGACCCACATCTTCATAAAGAAGGAGTAGATGGCGTTATTAGACGTTGTGCACCTGAGCATGAATAGGAACAGATCCTGCGCAAGTGTCACTCCGAAGCTTATGGAGGACACCATGCTGGAGATAGAACTGCACATAAGGTACTGCAATCTAGTTTTATTGGCCTACTCTCTTCAAGGATGCCCGTAAGTTTGTCTTATCTTGTGATGAATTTCAAAGAATTGGTAATGTTAGTAGACATCAAGAAATGCCAATGAATTATTCACTTGTTATCGAACCATTTGATGTTTGGGGCTTTGACTATATGCGACCTTTTCCTTCCTCTAATGGTTATACACATATTTTACTTGCTGTTGATTACATTACTAAGTGGGTAGAAGCTATTCCAACTAGTAGTGCTGATCATAACACCTCTATTAAGATGCTTAAAGAAGTTATTTTTCCAAGATTTGGAGTCCCTAGATATTTAATGACTGATGGTGGTTCACATTTTATTCATGGTGCTTTCCGTAAAATGCTTGCTAAATATGATGTTAATCATAGAATTGCATATCCTTATCACCCTCAGTATAGTGGTCAAGTAGAATTGAGTAACAGAGAACTCAAATTAATTTTGCAAAAGACTGTTAATAGGTCTAGAAAGAATTGGTCAAAGAAACTTGATGATGCATTATGGGCCTATAGAACTGCATATGAAAATCCTATGGGTATGTCTCCATATAAAATGGTCTATGGAAAAGCATGTCACTTGCCTCTCAAACTAGAACACAAGGCTTATTGGGCTATTAAAGAACTTAACTATGATTTTAAACTTGCCGGTGAGAAGAGGTTATTTGATATTAGCTCGCTTGATGAATGGAGAACCCAAGCCTACGAAAATGCCAAGTTGTTTAAAGAAAAATTTAAAAGATGGCTTGACAAAAGGATACAAAAGCGTGAGTTTAATGTAGGTGATTATGTATTGCTATACAAATCTCGTTTAAGATTTTTTGCAGGAAAAAATCTCTCTAAATGGGAAGGTCCCTACGTTATCGAGGAGGTCTACTGTTTCGATGCCATAAAAATCAACAACTTCGAGGGCACAAATCCGAAGGTGGTGAATGGTCAAAGAATCAAACATTATATCTCAAGTAATCCCATAAATGTTGAAACCAATGTTATTAAAACCGTAACCCCGGAGGAATACATAAGGGACACTTCCCGGCACGTTTCAGACTCCGAAAAGGAATAGGTATGTGGTACGGTAAGTAAACCGACTCCAAAACAGTTTTTAAGGCAATATTTCTCCGTTTTGGAATATTTAGAAAAATAGAAAAATAAGCAGCAGTCCGGGAAGGACACGAGGGCTCCCGAGGGTGGAGGGCGCACCCTACCCTGCTGGGCGCGCCCCCTACCTCGTGGGCACCTCGTGTGCTCTCCGGACTACGTTTTCGTACACGACACGTATTTTGGTCGGTAAAAATTCATTATATAATCTCCCGGGGGTTTTGAGTCCCGTATCACGCCAAAATCTCTTATCTTTGTTTTGAGCTGTCCTGCTGCAGATAGAGCAATATGTCGTCCCAGGATTCGGAAGGAGAAAGCTATGTGGCTGATTACCTTGCAGATCCTAAGATCTATGGGGATGTGGAGCATTGCGGTTGGATATGGAAGAAGAAGAGGACTATGAACCCAAGGGAAAGGAGGAGACGAGCTTAGATGAAGATGAAGTCCACTACCTCAACCTGGGGACATGCATGTGGAGTTCAAAAAGTCAAGTCTCCCAGATAGAGTAAAGAAACCTAAGATCGAGTTTATTCCTTTTCTCCTCTTGTAGGAGAACAAGAAGGAACTATGCAAAAAGATACTGAGCCTGGAACAGGAGATCGAGGACCTAAGGGACCAAAATTCTGTCCTCAAACGCAAATTAAGGAAGAAGCCTACACCATCAACAAAATCACCACTGTCTCCACCAACAAAGAAGATTGAGTATCTGGTATGGGCACTCCACTTGGCAACTGCCAAGCTTGGGGGAGTGCCCCCGTATCGTATCACCATCACTTTTATCTTTACCGTTTTTCTGAGTTTGATCCTTTTGGTAATATCTTGATCTAGTAGAATAAAAGTTCTTAGTATGATCTAGTTGTGAGTTTTGCTTTATTATCCTTCCATGTAATCGAGTCCATGAGCTATATAATAAAGATTAGTGTTGAGTCAAGGGCTTGATTATTTTGCCATGATCTTAATTGAATAAAAGAAAAAGAGAAAGGAATAAAAAGAAACAAAGAGATCATGTGTGGGATGTACCGTGTGGGATGTACATACCTACGAAAATGATTGGGATTCACCGTGTGGGATGTACATACCTACGAAAATGATTGGGTTTCGATGCCTCGCCTGATCGCACACTGCCCCAGCCTGGGTCCCAGGAGGGCCTATCCCCGATGATTTCTGGGTTGTGTGGGAAGGACACCCTATGGCACACACTCACTTGGCGACGGTTCCAATGCCGTCACGGAAAGGGGTAAAAAACCATTTGTTTAGGACCGACGCGCACTAGTGTGAGAATGACAAGAAAGGAGCAAAGGGAGATAGATGGAGGAACAAAAATTTATAATGGGTCCTGCATCAGTATCTGAAAGAGAATTTGTGCAAGATGTTCGTCCAAATGGGAAGGTCTCCCTCAATATGATGTGGCTTTGTTCCAATGCTATAATGTGAGATTGGCATTCACGGGCCAAAATTATCTTAGACCAAACATTAATAGTAAGTTTTCGTGTGATTTCACAAATATTTATTTTATAAATTTCTCATATATAATGTCTAATCCTTTTCTCAAACCAGATTGAATTAACCAAGAGTTTAAAGAAGTGTGATCATAAATATTTGGCGAAGAAGCTGGCTAAGTATTCCTTGAAAGAAATTGAACAAGTAATCTTTCTTATTTATACAATGATTATGTGTTGTATTCATGTAATGAGTGAGTATAGTTATGTGCCTAACATATCAAATTGATGCATGCAGATTTTCTTGCCAATGTGTAAAGATAACCATTGGATTGCAGTTCTGATTAACTTTACCAAGAATGCTTTATAAGTTTATGAATAAAAAAACATTGTCAAAGATGGAGAAGAATGCTACAAGACTCTATTAAAAATATGGTGTTTACATTTAATTTTTGCTGATTACTGAGCTTTCTATTCTACATATATTCTCCTTCACATAACATCTGAAGTAAATAATAATTTATTTTTCAGATTAATTAAGTAATGCCAATTTAATATTTTGTACACATCGAATCACTAGAAGACATTTAGTGTAGCAAATTGTTTTCCTAGTCAAAACATTGAACAAATGAAGACGTACTACAAGATAGTTGGGATTCAGCTGAACACATAAGAACTACACATAGCATATTAATTTTTTCTTCATGTAATCTATACATACCCTAATCATGTTGTCATTATTTAATGAATTACAAACTGATTATTCATTTTATACTCCATAGGAAAGACTGTGGATACTTTTTATTAGAGTTTTGCAATGCCACAATGGCAAGGAACTAGTCGGGAACTGCAAGGTACAAACAATTGATTGATGAATTATGTGGAATAAACATCTTATCAAATATATTAACAAGTATATGCATTATATACAGATATCAACGGATTTATTCAGGAAGAAAATCTGCTATGCCTTGATAAAGCATGCTCACAATGATCTTACACTACTAGGGAAAACGTTATACACAGAACTTTAGCAGTAGCGCTTGTTAAAAGAGCACGCAACTATTAGATAGCAGTAGCGCGTGCAAAATAAGCGCACTGCAGATGGACATATATCAGTAGCGCGTCTCACCGAAAACTTGCTATTACTAAAATTCCAATCACTTAGCCGATGGGCTACACATAGTAGTAGCGATCTTCCAAAAACGGCGCTACCACTAATAAACTTATAGCAGCGCGTTTATGTGTAAATCGCTACTGCTAACGAAAAGAAAATGAAACGAAAAATGAATAGAGAAATAAATGAAAATTAAAGAAATAGAAAAAGGAGAAAGGAAAAATATAAAATGTAAAGAAAAAAATGAAAAAGGGAAAAAATGATGAAGACATAGCAGTAGCGCGCTCTCTGAAACGCGCTATAGCTAACTTAGCTATAGCGCGTTTTCTGTAACACGCTACCGTTACTTTTGACTTAAGCAAAAATGGTTTCCCCCCGGCCACCACTTCTCCCCCAAATCGATCCCTCGCTTCGCCGCCGTCTCCCCCACTTCGCCGTCCCCCCACTTTGCCGCCATCTCTTGCCGGCGTCGACACCGCGCTCATCCTCACGACCGCCGCCCGAGGCCGCCCAGCCTCACCGCCGCCGCCTCTCGGGCCGCCCTCGACCTCACCGTCGCCTCCCTCGACCTCACCGCCGCCGCCCTCGACCTCACCGCCCCCGAGCCCGCCAAGACTGCCGCGTCCCGATCCTGAGCCGGCCCACCCCGCCCCTACCTCCGTCGCCAAGCACCTCCCCGCCACCGTCTCTCCCCTCTCTGTAAGCCCCCCAACCCATCCTTTTTAGTTAATAGATGTTAATGTTAAGTAGTAGATAATGTTGATGATTTTTAGTTAGGGTAATAATAGACGATGTTAAGTAGTAGATAATGTAGATGTTAATTAGTTCAGTAGGGTTTAGTTTTTGAACTGATTTTGTTTAACTAGATGTTAATTAGGGCAGTAGGGTTTAGTTTAGAGTAAAGTTTAGTTCAGTAGTTAACTAAATATAATCTATATTTGGTTTTTGAATTGAGTTTGAGAGAGCATGTATGATTTGTGTAGATTTTCTTGAAGTGTCAAACGCTATAGGACATGCAAATTTGAAGTGGTCAGGATATATGCAAATTCCTCAATTATGTTTGCCCATGTTTCGATTGTGCCCAAGTGGCCTTTTGTTGTTTCCACGGAATGATGCTGAGCGGCCTATGTTTTGCCGGAATGTTGATTCATTTCCGTTCTGGCAAGTTTCAGGTTCTCGATTTGTCCACTTTTAGCAAAGGTAATGCCAAAATTTTCCGTGAATTTCGGCGTGACTTGTGCTACAAACTAGGACATATCGAGTGCACGGGATTTTTCGCACCAGGAAGGAGTCAACGTTCCTGCAAAACATAGGCCTTTTGTATGTCATTATTCATTTTATTAGGTCTAGAGTTAATTTACTAGATTTAATCGTAGGAAACATGGCTAGCAACGATGAAGGATAGGGTTCTGTATGAAAAAACTTTGAGTTATGCATGGTGAAACTTTATTTGTGATGTAATTAAACCATCCTCCTCCTCGACTAGCGAAAATCAGTCTAGTTAGGGCATTTTGGGGTACGATGAACTTTGTTATTTATTCTTATGATATGTTGTTTCTATTTTTGCCAAGTCTGTCTCTTTCTGTTGCTCAACTATATATGTTGCATATCATCGACTCATGTGACGATGCAGGTGCATAGATCATAGATGGCAAAGAAGTGCTACGCCAGGAGTATATATAAGACAAGTGGCCGGAGTGTCAGGCCCAAGTGTACCGGTTTCTGGTTTTCGAGCGACAGGCAGTAGTTAGTTTAGGTTCACACTAATGTGAGAGAGGGATACGAACTCACGTACTCAAAGTGATAGCTCTTCTCGCATATATCATTGTTTAGATGGATGACGATGTATTTGAAAGTAATCGAGACTTGTATCGCTATTTTTGAGATGATGACGAGAGACCACTTTGTGTTGGATGATGATTATGATGATGACATGATTTGATGAGACTAATTGTATGTATATGCTATGATACATTTGTATGTGTATGATATGCTAAAGATTATTGTATAAAGCCTATTCAAATACAAAACAAATATGCAGGGAAAAAACTAATAAAACTAGTAGTAGCGAGGGGGAAAATTTAGCAGTAGCGCCGCCTTCTAAGTAAACAGCGCTGCAGATAATATCAGCAGCGCCCTTTTCTATAGAGCGCTACAGCTATTCATGTATAGCAGTAGCGTGGGACAACAGGCGCTACTGCTATACATTAGCTGTAGCGCCGGTCCCCGTGCTACTAATAGGCCCAAAACCCTCGCTGCTGCTAGGCTTTTCCCTAGTAGTGTTAATCCGGACAGACCTGAGATAGCAGCATTGAGACGAGATGTCGAAACAACATCGGAATGAGTTGTTGATATTTATCCAGCTTTCAAAATATTGGTTGTTCTATGAAACTTGTTATGACGTGGATATGAGAAACTTTCTGCATGTAATGGAATATGGTAGTAGTACTAATACCTTTTATTAACGCGTAGCATACCTGATACTTTAATATTCTCGAGACTCATTGTGAGTTCTTATGGTTGACTATTAGGTTTAATTAAAGCCTATAATATGGCTACATTATGTGAAATGTGTTTTTTTACATCCTAAAAAAATTATACAATATTAATGATTTTCAAAACGTTCAACTACTTGACTATCTTCACATAATCCTATTTCATGAAACATATTCGACAAATGCTAGTTAGATATAACATTACACATAACATACTAAATTAACCGTATTGTCGCGATGAATGTACGACACACAATACATTTTCACAAGTTCTACTATATATTATATTTCACAAGTTCGTTCCATGTGTTATTACAATCTTAAAAAAATATACAAAATTATAGAATTCCAAAACATTTTATTTATCGAAGAATGTCAAAAAAATCCAACTACATGAAACATATTTCACCTTTGCTATTTTTATTCAATCTTATCGGATACAACCATAAACAATTATATCGGTGTTATAGTGCATATTTGTTTCACATAACACAATGCACATCCAGTTGACCTATTATGTAAAAAACATTATTTTGCACAATATAATATTTTTTAAATCATGAAAGTAATCATATATTTCTCCATTTCAAATTTTATTTATCACATATCATAAAGTACAGTTGCATATGATATTTGCCATTTCATTATTTATATATATTCATTTGTTCAATGTTTCGTGATCATTTTTCATATTCCAAAAATTGCATGTCACATGTTTATTATGTGATACTTAAAACTTGTTATATGTTCTTAACTAATCCATAATTAGGAAATGTTAAGTGAAATGTGAAATTATTCTTGAAGCATCACACCAAATCACAATATTAGAACATATTTCACATTTGCTATTTAGTTGACACATGCATATTATATTCCCATTTTCATTTATTATATACATTCATTTGTGCACTGTTCTAATCATTTTTCATATTTCAAATATTTCTATGTCATAAGTTTAATATGTGATACTTAAAACTAGATATACATTTTTAACTAATTCTAATCGATAAATGTTATGTGAAACATTTATGGAAGCATGTCAGATTTTTAACAAACTTGAAACATATTTCACATTTGCAATTTAGGATGCAACCATAAACATTAATATTGGTGTTATATTAAATATAGTTTTCACATAACACAAGACACATCTAGTTGACATATTATGTAAAAGATCTTTAATTTTCACAAAACCATTTTAGAAAAATACTGAAAGATATAACATATCTTAAATTGTAAAATGTTAACTATTAGATATCATAAAGTACACATGCATATGATATTAAATATTTCATTGATTATATACATTCATTTGTTCAATGTATTAATCAATTTTCATATTCCACAGTTTGTATGTCATGTGTGAAATATTTGAATCTTAGAAGTAGTTATACATTTAGAACTATTCCATATTTCATAAATGTTTTGTCAACTTTGTAATATGTGATTTTTCTGGAAAAAAATCTTATGTGGAATTTTTTGTGTGAAATAATAAAATGTACTCCCTCCATAAACTAATGTAAGAGCATTTAGATCACTATTTTAGTGATTTAAACACTCTTATATTAGTTTAGAGAGGGAGTACTTTTTTACATAAAGCAATGCGTGAGATTTTTTGACAATTCAAATTTTGAATATAAATTTTTTAATCAATGATCTTTTTTCACACTTCACAATTTTTTTCACACTTCAAATATTGAATGATATGTTGCTAAACAGAGATAAGCATAGGTCCTCTTTTCACACTTCCAACCAAAGAAGATCCACAATTTGAGGGAAAGATTCAAAGTTTTAATTATTAAAAAATACATAATATGTTGCTCAATAGACAGAAGCATAGGTTGACACAGTGCTTTCCAATATCTTTTCATTGAATATATGTGATGTTTATTGATCTTCAGCTCTTCCGCTCCTCCTTCATGATTATTCTTCTTCATCATGGGATACACCTACATTTCATGATGTAAATATTAGTTATATTAATAGAATGAAATTGTTTTTAAGCATTAAATAAGAGAAATGAAATAATGTATCTAAACATTCCTCATGTTAAATGAAAATTCAATAATATTTACCTCAAATGCAGAAAGTCTTGTATGGATAGATTGCTCTAGTTATATCTATTCCAAACAACTTTTTTGCTGTTACATTGACCATATTAAACTCAAATATTCCACTGCCAGTCCTAATTATCATTGCATCAACCAAATTGAATCTAAATCGATGCTTCAACTTCAAGACCCAATACATCATATCACTAATAATACTTCATGGACAAAACTCCACTCCAGAAATTGTTTCTAAAACATACATCGAACATTGCCAAGTTGATGTAACAGAAGTAAATGTATAAACCTTGGTGCTTGTTTGACAAGTGGCTACCCATATTATTTTGAACGGTAAATTGTGGCAACCACCTTTGTGGTCATGGTTTGCAGCACATAAAATGTTTTCTGGACTATTTATTTCAACTTCAGGTTCTTCTGTAGTTACAATCTCCCCAGTCATTGGATCCCAAGCAGCAGGTATTTTTCCATGGAATGAATGCATAAGTACTTTCCCATGCCTGACATCAACAATTCTTAAGCTAGGAAATGATTCTTTCTCTTTCAGAGTCATGAATGGCTTCTCAAAGTAGTTGAACCCTTCTACACCAGGTTTATATACAATAGGAAGGAATCTGATAAAATTATCTATTCTGGTGAATACCCCAATTAATGGTGGTATTTTGTTCCTTTTGAATAATAGCTTCTTGAACACATTGTTACAAATCGATTATTCAACTTTTTGCAAACAATTATTAGCTTGAAGACATCAACAGGAAGGGAGGACACTTTTGATAAGATTATCTGTTTTAAATCATTTGGAAGAACAACTACACCACCTGTCTCCTCGAACATATCCTCTTCCATCCTTTTGTCTAACTGCAAATTATGAATTATTAGAATAACACAAGTTAGCTAAAGGATCTCAACGATGTGAATTTCCTTTTTTAACTTAGTAACAAGGTCATGTTAAAAATTAAGGTTTTAATGTCAATCTAGTATTCTTACACACTAATACAAGAAATATCTTCTTTTGAATTACAAGCACAACCATGTTTACCACACATTTGTTCAAAAAGTAAAATTTAACTAGTATGCAACATTAAAATTGTGAATTCACAAATATTTATATACTACCAATATCACATATTTGTGAAATATGGTACATACTTTTGTAGACTATAGGAATTTTTCATATATGTGATATATGATACATACTTTTGAAAACTATTGAGTAATTTTTCTTATAGTATAACAAGTGTGAAATATGCTATGGAAATGTCTAACACTTATGAAACTAGTCATATAGTAAAATTTTATGTTCCTTAATATTACGTATTACATAAGACACTGCAACCATTAATGTGAAATTTGTTATACAACCATTACACAAGATATATCCATTATAATTTAGAACATTTTCATATGCCATATAGAAGTCTTAACACATGATACATCAAAACATGGATATATAACAGATAATACCTAAATGGTACTACAAACAAAGAACCATTAACGTATCTGGAAATTTGGAACTCATTTAACCAATAAGAAATCGACATATAACTATATTTCAGAAAAGAGGTACATAAGAATAAGAGACAAAGCCATACCTTGTGAATGTAGTGTAGACAATATAACTTTTAGATAACATGCAGATCTATGATAGCTGAAGAAGCTCTTCCTTTTGTTCAATGAAACCAGACAGTTCTTGTTTCTTCAGACACTTCATGTGAAAGTATAGAGCAAAGGTAGGAGAAGAATAGTAGGTGGAGAAAGGTTCTGTTGGGCACCCGTAAGGTAAGAGAAATAACTAGTCAAGACTCCACTGCCCCCGTTCCCTCAAAATTTTCAGTTTGACGTGAGTACTCATGTACCAGTCACTGAAATAGGAATTTACATTACTGTCAAATGAGCTTTTCTCACATGAGTCTCTTCAATAGGACTATAATGGTAAAATTATACTTCATCCTTTCAAACTATTCATTTTTACTTCCGAAAGGTCAAGTATGATATTTTCATCCCACAGCTTCTCCAGGAAGATTCACATGCAATCAATTATGTCCTCATTTTCTAATAACTATAACATGGCTACTCTTCTGTTTAAAATATATTCATTATAAATCACATATCATTTTGTACGTATAATGAAATATATAATCATAAAATATTGAGATTGGCATATAAAAATTAATATCTTTAATAACAAGATTTTATCCTTTTTTAACTATCTTCTTGTACTTGAAATATAGAATTTCTTCTTTAAAAGAATTATTTATAGATTTTTGGATACATGTTTCATTTTTTTCAAACATAATTTATAAAGTAACAAACATTATTTTCATTATATGAAAGATGTTGCAGCTTTACAGTTATTCCTTAAATATTCTCAGTCTTTTTATGTATTTTATACATAATGTCGTACCACATGCTATGATAAGTGATATATTCCAATGCATGTGTCTTTGTTGTCACATGTCTTCTTAAAGTTCTATAAATATGGCATACTACTAGCACAGAAGAAGAAGTATTTCAAGTAGCAATGCCTCCTCAAAAAGGTAAGAAGATAGTTGATGAATCACCACCAAAAAAAACCAAACAAGTGCAAAATGCCTTGGTGGTTGACAGCTTCAAGCAGCTCCAACCAGTTTAATGAGGACTCTAAAAATCACATCCTCTTCCTCTTCAAACATAGAGAATGAAAGTTCTCATTTATCTAAAGTGGTAACTCATTTACTAAGGCCTTACTTGATTGGTGAGGAAGTGAAGGCAAATGCAAGGATGGGAATAATGCCAACAAAAGTTGTTCAAGTTATTTAGAAACCAATAGAAAAATTCATTATTCTTTCCTCTAATGATGATTCACATGAATAGGTTTTCCTAGCACTACATGTTTCAGTGTGTAACATGTAACATTTTTTACTTATAATGATGCATATGAATCTTATTATGTTGTAATATTTATGTTATGTGAATTTTTATCATGCATTATATTCTCTGATGATGATTTCATATGTGTAACAAACATATATATGAAATCATTACGTACTATCACATAATGTAAAAAGTATGTTATAATAGACAGTATATTAGGAAAAAGGATCTTTCCTTAACACAAATAATTATATAATTCGATACGAGTACATCTGATAAACTTAATAAGTCTGAACATAGTTGCAAAAAGAAATACAATCTATTACAATAACTTAAGTTCTTGTGCACCGCAAATACATCACAAATGACAAACACTTGTTACAAACTAAAAGATCTGGCATCTGCTCATAGGTTTCTTCATCAACCTATAGAATAAGAAAAATAAGCAAATTAAAAATTTATTAATAAAATGGTACATTGAAATTGAATTATACTACAATGCATTTACTATTTATAATTTTGCATACCAAAAGGTTTTCACTAACAATCTCTTGTTCAGTAGTTTCAACACTTCATTCCTCATCCTCGTTTCCATCGATGACACCTGGGGATATAGAAAGTTGTATATGTAGAAGTCAAATAATTTATCAAAGAAGAAATAATTATGAATGTTTATTGATTTTACTTTGTAGCTAAACTGGGACATAGAAAGTTATATATGGATAGATTTCTCTTGTAACTTCAGCACCAAATACCTTTGGTGCTACAACATTTGCAAGATCTAGCTCATAGATTCCAGTGCTTGTCCTAATAAGTATTTTCTCACGATCATCATAAATATGAACTATCACCCCATGTGGCCTCCAACATACATGTGGTGTTGCAGTAAATGGTATTATGTTGAGGAGATCTATCAACTTATGTGGTATCCATGATGCTGTGTCATCTGAATCTGATTTCATCTTCCAAGTAGTTAGTATGAAAGAGCTAAGTCCTGCAATCCCCACATCATCATGATTTATCTTAAGAACATGAACATTCCTTCAAATATATGCTTGACCTTGAGAACACAATATATGGCATCGCCAATTATAGTTCCGGCACGAAACTCCACATACGAAAGAGTTGGCAGAGCAGCCATTGCACATTGCTAGACTGATGTAGAAGAATCAAAGGTATAAACCTTTGTTGTGGTAGTTCTAGTTGTTATCCATATTATTTTGATAGGTAAACCATGGCAGCCATCTTTATGGTCATGATCAGCAGCACAAATAACACTGCCTAGCTATTTACCTTATCCTCTGATTCATTTGTAAAGATTGTATTACCTGTAATAGGATCTCAAACAGCAAGGATGCTACACATTAAACAAACCATCAAAAATTTACCATGCCTAACATCAATTATCCTTAAGTTGTTCAAGAACTCATCATCAAAAGAGCTCTGTAATTCTTGTTCAAAGTGTTGATAACGAACTACATTTGGATACTCTCCAACATGTATGAATCTGAATAGGTTTTCTAGTTTTGTGAAGATACCAAGCAGAGGTGGTATTTTGTGCCTGTCCAGAAGTAGTTTCTTGAATATCCTATTTGTTATTAGTTTTTTTTTCCACTTTTTGCAAACAGTTGTAAGTCTAAGGATTTGATTTGGATGATAGGTTACTGAAGATAATATGATCTGCTAAATGTCATCTGGAAGTACAGCCAGATCCCTTGTTTCATTGGACTATTCTGTATTTGAAATGTGTACTATTTTGTATTTAAAACTATATGTACTATATCACTTTTCACATTGACTTCAATGCTAGTATATCATCAAAATGTCAAATTAAGATTAACATAGAACACACCTATTTGTACAACTCATATACCATAGAATTATATCAAATATCAAAGGTTTAAAAATTATAAAATGATTAGTTTCACATTACTTAAAAACTAAAAAAATTCACATTGTTTGAAATGGTTTCATAGTTAGCATTCAAATAATCTATTAGGTCATACAATTTCACATCACAGATGTGAATTTTCATTCAGTAGCCACAAATATTAACTATACAATTTCACATAACAGTTGTGTGAATTTCTAAACTTTTTTTGTATTCCAATTTAACACTTATGTTATGCCTTCTATGGAAAAAATTAACATATATCATTTAAAGTACTCTTTATCTATATCATACTACATCATAATGAAAAAAAGTTTCACAAAAAGTTGAAAACATACTTTTTGCACATTTGTTTACATAGTATGACATGTCAATTTGTAACATATATCATATATCACATATGTCACAATGAACATATAAAATTTTAGTTTAGATGTTTTGACATTAGGAACAAATTTCACATATAGAACAATAGACATCTATGTTTAGAATCATACCACATGATACATGTTTCACCATATGTGTGCTTTACAAAACAAATTTCAGGAACAGAAACACATCTTAACATGGCAGAAACATGAAGAAGAAGAATTGACAGATTTACCTGATTGGACACCTTAAGAACTGTCGTGGATTTGTCACGGCAAATGTACTTAGTGTGAGGACTTAATCGTGAGGCCAGCACATCTATGTGATAGCTTCAGAGGGGTTGAGTGGGACGAGAGACGCGAGGTTTTACCCAGGATCAGACCCTCACGGTAGAGGTAAAAGCCTACATCCTGCTTCATTGATATTGATGATGATGATGCTCACGATTACAAGGGTGCTCTATCTCGAGAGCTATTGACTTATTTGTCTAAACTTATCCCTCTTGGGGTGCCCCGCCCCTCCTTATGTAAGTTGATCGGGCGGGTTACATGACTAGTCCTAGTAGGATTAGGATTACTTTATTACAAGTGGAGTCCTGGTCTTGCTTCCTTTGTAAGGGAATATTCCTCATGCCTTCCTTCTCAAACCGTCCCACCATAATATGAGTTGGCCTTCCATGAGCCTTGAGCCTTGTCATCCATTTGACCCGCCGTCGGGGTCATTTAGTGAGTCACCAGACTAGTGAGTCGCCAGTCTTCGGGCGGGTCATTGATGAAACATCAAGTCCCAGTCGGGTCATATATCTGCACGGGTCATACTACGGGGTATATCCCCGACATTAGCCCCCAGTTTAATTTTGATTTATCCATGTTAAACTGATCCTGCAAAATAAACACAAGAACAAATTTGATAGGTTGTGCTCTGGGTTAAAAGTTCTTTTGAATCGGCACCTGATCATCCTGAAGTCTTTGTCATTTCCTTATTGATATGTGTCCATGACCTCATAGCAAATCTCCTTTAGCAGATATGTTCAAACTTTGCCAATGCAAAAAATCCATGTACTTCTTCTGAAAAGTCCGGGTCAATAAGCCAGCTTAAAAATCAATTTGCTGACATTTGCTTCTTGCAGAAAACCATTATAAAGAATAATCCATTTGATTCGGTTTCCAATGCTCTAGTTTGACATAAATATTGGTCTTGAAATACTCATCCGATTTTCAGCCGGCTTGAAGATGTAGATCTTGCCGATTTATGATTGCCAAAATTGTCAGCTTATGAAACAGATGATGCCGGGTCATGATTGTTGCTGATGCCGGGTTATGTAATTTGTCTTCCTAAGTTTTTGAAAGTGCAACTATCCCTAGGTGGTTTTGGTAATTCATAACAACATATAGCTCATTGAGCTAATTCTATTCCAAGATGACTATTTCAGGAAAGCTCAATGATTGGCATGGCATGGATGTGAAAGTGGCACCCTCAAAATGCTAAGGACAAAGGATTGGCTCAAGCTCAAAAGCTCAAGACTCTTCATTTTATATTTTAGTGATCCAAGATCACATTGAGTCTTTAGGAAAAGCCAATACTATCAAGGAGGGATGAGGTGTTGCTTAATGAGCCTCTTGCTTCATGTGCTTCGTGATATGCTCCAAAACCCTCAACTACTTTCCCATATCCACATATGACCTAAACCCTAAGCCAAACTCAGTCCTACCGATTCTTTCTATCCGGCGCCACCGAGTTTCACTTGTCATAAGCCACTGCCAAACCCTAGCAATTCGGTTCTACCGATAGGGATCTCGGTCTCACCGAGATGGGATTGCAAACTCTCTATTTCCCTTTCATAACTTTTCGGTCTCACCGAAAGAGCGAATCGGTCCCACCGAGATTGCAATGTAAACTCTTTGTTTCCCTTTTGTAACTTTTCGGTCTCACCGAAAGAGCAAATCGGTCCCACCGAGTTTTCCTGACCAACTCTCTGGTTAGCTTATTACCAAACTCGGTCTCACCGAGTTTGTGTAATCGGTCTCACCGAGATTACGTTATGTCCAAACCCTAACCATATCGGTCCTACCGAGTTGCATGTCAGTCCCACTGAAAATCTCTAACGGTCACTAGGTTTACCTTTTCGGTCCGACCGAGTTTGTTGATTCGGTCCCACCGAGATTGGAAAACTGTGTGTAACGGTTAGATTTTGTGTGGAGGCTATATATACCCCTCCACCTCCTCTTCATTCGTGCAGAGAGCCATCAGAACACATAGACAATTCCAACTCATATGTTCTGAGAGAGAACCACCTACTCATGTGTTTAGACCAAGATATTCCATTCCTACCATATGAATCTTGATCTCTAGCCTTCCCCAAGTTGCTTTCCACTCAAATCTTCTTTCCACAAAATCCAAATCCTATGAGAGAGAGTTGAGTGTTGGGGAGACTATCATTTGAAGCACAAGAGCAAGGAGCTCATTATCTACACACCATTTGTTACTTCTTGGAGAGTGGTGTCTCCTAGATTGGCTAGGTGTTACTTGGGAGCCTCCGACAAGATTGTGGAGTTGAACCAAGGAGTTTGTAAGGGCAAGGAGATCGCCTACTTCGTGAAGATCTACCGCTAGTGAGGCAAGTCCTTCGTGGGTGATGGCCATGGTGGGATAGACAAGGTTGCTTCTTCGTGGACCCTTCGTGGGTGGTAGCTCCTTCGTGGACCCTTCATGGGTGGAGCCCTCCGTGGACTCGCGCAACCATTACCCTTCGTGGGTGGAGCCCTCCGTGGACTCGCGCAACCGTTACCCTTCGTGGGTTGAAGTCTCCATCAACGTGGATGTAGGATAGCACCACCTATCCGAACCATGGGAAAAACATCCATGTCTCCAATTGCGTTTGAATTCTCCAAACCCTTCCCTTTACATTCTTGCAAGTTGCATGCTTTACTTTCCGCTGCCAATATACTCTTTGCATGCTTGCTTGAATTGTGTGATGATTGCTTGACTTGTCCTACAATAGCTAAAATCTGCCAAGAACTAAAATTGGGAAAAGGTTAAGTTTTTATTTGGTCAAGTAGTCTAATCACCCCCCTCTAGACATACTTTCGATCCTACAAGTGGTATCAGAGCTTTGGTCTCCATTTGCTTTGATCTCCATAGCTTTTGGTGGTCATAGCCTTGGTTTCACAACCTAGGAGATTATGGCGTCTAGCGAGGGAAATTTTCACCGTAGAGGTCCTTACTTTGATGGTACTAATTTTGCTAGTTGGAAGCATAAAATGAAAATGCATGTTCTTGGACATAACCCTGCCGTTTGGGCTATTGTGTGTGTTGGTTTGCAAGGTGACTTCTTTGATGGGAAAGAACCAAACCGTGAAGCTACCGCGGATGAGTTGAAGATGTTGCAATACAATGCTCAAGCTTGTGATATTCTCTTCAAAGGATTGTGCCCCGAAGAATTCAACAAAATCAGCCGTCTTGAGAATGCAAAGGAAATGTGGGACACTTTGATTGATATGCACGAAGGTACCGACTCCGTCAAGGAATCCAAGTTGGATGTGCTTCAAAGTCAACTTGACAAGTTCAAAATGAAGGATGGTGAAGGTGTCGCTGAAATGTACTCTAGGCTTGCTCTCATCACAAATGAGATTGCCGGCTTAGGAAGTGAAGAGATGACCGATAGATTCATCATCAAGAAGATTCTAAGAGCCTTGGATGGAAAATATGATACCGTGTGCACATTGATCCAAATGATGCCCAATTACAAAGATCTCAAGCCAACGGAGGTGATTGGAAGAATTGTTGCTCATGAGATGTCACTTAAGGATAAAGAGGAACTTCACAACAAATCAAGTGGTGCCTACAAACCCTCATGTGAAGCCCCTACATCATCAAGTGAGAAACAAAACTTCAATGAAGAATTGAGCTTAATGGTGAAGAACTTCAACAAGTTCGATAAGAGTAGAAGCAAAGATAGAAGCTTCAAGTCAAGGTCCTACAATGACAAAAGATCTTCTAGTCGAGAGCGAAACTGCTACAGTTGTGGAAGACCCGGACACTATTCCAATGAGTGTACAGCTCCCTACAAGAGAAGAGAAGATTCTCCAAAAAGAAGAAGCAAAGAATCACCACCAAGAGAGAGAAGGAGTAGAGATGATCGTTATGAACGAAGATACTCACGGAGAAGCAAGGATTCGAAAAGGAAGGAAAAATCATCAAGGAGCTACACAAAACGAAGACATCAAGCTCATGTTGGTGAATGGGTATCCGGCTCCGACTCCGACAACCACTCCAAGAGAAGTTATCACTCCGACTCCGAAGATACTCAAGATGAAGGTGTTGCCGGTCTAGCACTTGTGTCAACCAACTCCTACGACATATTTGACTCACCAAATGAAGGAATTGGAAGATGCTTCATGGCCAAAGGTCCTAAGGTAACACACCCTGAGTATGTTGATTTCAATAGTGATGAAGATGACTTGTTAGGTGATGATTTGCTTGTTGACAACTCTAGTGATGAATACTATGATGAAACGTCAATTAATCATGCTAATCAAGATAAAATGAATGACAATGATAAGGAGAAGATTGAGGCTCTAACTAAAGAACTAAACACTCTTAAGTTAGCTCATGAAACTATCTTCGAAGATCATCGAGAACTTTTAAGAGCTCATGAGAAATTACGCTTTGAAAAGCTCAATCTTGAGAAAGAGCATGAGTTCTTAAAAGCAATCAATGATGATCTCCGCAAGAAAAGTTCTTCTTACATTGCCAAGCGTTTACTCTTATCCACTTACATGCCTCAAGTCAAGTCTAGTAACAAGAACAAGAAAGATTCTTCCTCTAGCAGTAACAATGATCATGCTAAATCCAATATTGTTGCTTCTAGTAGTTCTCTTGATTCCACTAATGATTCTCTTAGCCAAGTTACACTTGAGCAAGAAAATAGCTTATTGAAGGGAATTATAGAGAGAGGATTGTACAAAAGCCTTGCCGGGAGTAAGCAATTCGAGGAAATTGTGCGCAAGCAAGGAATGCACCGGAAGAATCAAGGTGTTGGTTTTAAACGAAAATTCAATGCCAATGGAGTTGAGTGGGAAGAAGATCAATACCCCAAGACAAAGTTTGTTCCTCAACAAGAGAAGTATGATACTTCTTTCAAGGGGACACAAGCTCAAGATGATCTTCCACCACAAGACTACAAGCAAAAAGGAAAGGACAAGCTTCAAGAGGAAATTGATGCATTTGAAGAAGCTCCTAAGACCTTAGTCAAGTGGATTCCCAAGACTACTTCAAGTTCCACTTCATCAAGTACGACTACAACTCCAAGGATTCCCATCAAGATGGTGTGGATCCAAAAGAAGAAGAACTAGAGAGTTCTTGAGGGTGACTCCGCCAACATACTTCACTCTTATCATTTTGGCAAGAAACAAGTGCAATCAACTTCCACATCTTGAACTAGTTCAAGGAGTCACAAACCCTCTTGTTGGTAAGACAAGGGACAAGGTAACCTAAAAGTTTTCATGGACATCATCTTGTGTGTGCATCACTCTATGTATATGGATATCCTTGTTTGTTCCTTGTGGGACTAACCCATGTAGGTATTGAAAGTGCAATTCACTCAAATGGATAGCTCCAAGTGATCTACATCAACGTTGAGCATCCACATCTTCAACATCTACATGAAGTCATCATCGACAAAACCCGAGGTTAGTTCATCCCTCTAAGGGGGGATATCACACCTAGGGGGAGCTTTACTCTAAGACTTGAGCTAAAGCAACTCTAAAGATGTGAACACAACAATGCTTTATGTAAAAGTGGTAACCCCACTTGAGCTTAAACGATGAGTATGACCTATGATCAAGTGTTCTCACTTGACTCCTAAGTCAATATACTCATATATAGATGACCTTGTCATCGCAAATTGCTTGATAGATGCTAGAATTGGTTGTGCGTGCCTTGTCACATATTTCATTTGCCATCTTATTGTGTGAGCATGCTGGTTGCATATTTTACTCATTCGAGGACATCCACTTGTTGTTTTGATTGTTTGGTTTTATTTCCTTTTGCCAAGTGGATGGACAAGAATGCCTAAGAACCTCCCCTAGCTATCTATGCTTTTCTCGTCTCAAACTCTATTCATGCTACATCACAAAATTTGATCAAGTCAGATTCGAACCACTCTGTGTGAGGAGCGCTCGGAGTCCCCGATTCGTCATAGACTTAAACTTCCAAAACCTCTTTATGATTCTCGATCTGACCGATACCCTACTTTCGGTCCTACCGAGATCATTAAGTTGATCTAGGTTTTCGATCTCGGTGCAACCGATTTGAACCATTCGGTCACACCAAGTTGCAACAACTGTATACAGTTTTGCATCTCGGTGCCACCGAGTTGTTCCACTCGGTCACACCGACAGGGTCGGGCTATATATAGTCACGGGCAAAAATTTGGAAATTTCTCCGAACCCCTTCGCCCGCGCGATAGCCTGCTCTGCCAACTTGGTCTCCGGATCGTCTCCTCGCCACCAGCCGCCTCCAGTCGCTGGTCTCCGTCGCCGCCAACGGAAATTCAACCCCGCCGTTGCCGCCATAGCGAGTCTCCGCCGAACTAGGGTATGGACTCGATCTTTGTGCTATTCCCCAATCCGATTCTTAGCACATTGTGATCATCATGATTCTTGCCACGTTTGTTAAACTTCTATCCAGTCAATGAACTTGTAGATTAGGTTTAATTCGAAAATTTTAGGGTTAGGTTTCCGCCGAAACCATCTCGGACCCACCGAGTTGAAAAACTCGGTCCCACCGATTTGGCTTATGCCATTGCACAAGTGAGACTCGGTCTGACCGAGAATTACTTATCGGTGTGACCGATTTTGGAACTCTGTGAAACCCTAGCAGTCTCGGTGCCACCGAACTGTGACTCGGTCTGACCGAGTTCACTAGTTTAGGTGCCAAAACTGCTTCGGTATCACCGAGTTTAGAAATCGGTAGATCCGAGATGCTTTCAGTGGGAAACTAAAACTAAGTTTTTGAATTATTCTTTTGCAAAAATCTCTGCATTTTGTGATGCTTATCCACTCTATCTCATCTATAACCTATTCACAGGGTCAGCAGTCAGAGTTTGCATCATGTCAGACCAAAGTGATAGCCAGAACTTGTCAGAGCAGCAAGTGCAGATGAGTGAGGGCACTAGTCCCTCAAGTTCCTCAGATGATGGCAGCAGGAGCACCCCTAGCAATCTGCCTAAAGCTGCCACAAGACAGAGAAAGAAGAGAACCTCAGACTCAGAAGATGAGGATTATGTGGCAGAAGAGGAAGCAACTTCCAAGAGAGTTGAGCCAGCACAGGGCATAAAACCAGGGATGAAGATCAAAAGGCCAGCAGGCAGGCAGCCTATGTCAAAGGCCAGAGCTTTAACTGAGAAGCCCACTCCCATTGAGCCAGTTGCTGCTGAAGGCAAGAAGAGGAAAGAAAGGGTGAAGAAAATTGTAGCCAGAGTGCTTGGCAAGGCTTCCATCATGGAAGATGAGGAGGAAGAAGAAGAGGTAGCTGCACCAGCACCTAAGGCACCCTAGCTGATGGGTGATGCCATAAGAACAGGGACAGCTGCTTCCAAGGCCAAGCCAGCTCCAAAGCCAAAGCCAAAGAGGAACACAAGAAGCATCCCAACTACTGAGAAGAACAAGGCCCCAGTGCCTGAAGCTGCAGAAGAAGAAGAAGAGAATGTTCTTAGAAAGCTCAAGCCCAAGATCCCAGACCACAATGATGCTCATCCTGTGGCTGAGGATATGAAACTCAGGAGAGATTCAGGGCTCCGGAAGTGGAGAGAAGCAGACCCGTATGCTTCAAGGAGAAGGACTGCAGTTGACTACAGGTTTCACACCAAGGAGCAGCAAGACTTTTATGAGACAGTGCTGCTAGACAAGAAGCCAATTGTCTGTGATATGAGATGGGTTGATTGGCAATACATCAAGGACAACGAAGAGTACTACCCTGGAGTGCTCCGGACTCCACCACCACCTGAAGATCAAGCCTAAGTGTCAACTTAGCACTATGCATTTTCTAGGAACTTTTTGGTAACTTGTTGCCAAAGGGGGAGAAAATGTATAGATCATAGGCTTCGAGAGAGAGAGTGTTGCTTTTATTCTCTCTTGTTTTATTTGGTGGTTTTTCGAACTTTGTTTGCTTTTGTGTGAGATACTATGTCATTGCTCATGAGACATTGATGATCATGTGTTTGATCATAAGCTACACTTAATGTTTGCTTAATATTATCATCTTATCTATCTTATGTGATCATTCACTATTCTTGGTGATGAGTGCATGTATTTCATTCTTATCATTTTAAGCGCTCCACCAAGATGTATGTGACATGGAAGAGTAACCCATGAATCTAACTCTTTGTGCATTTGCAGTCCAAAGCAAATTTTAAATATGAACAAATTTAGGGGGAGCTCTTACTTGTCACATACTTCTCAAAGCGACGATATATTTCATGCTTATTATCATTTGTCGAAGCTTTGATCTATATGTTGTCATCAATTACCAAAAAGGGGGAGATTGAAAGTGCAACTATCCTAGGTGGTTTTGGTAATTCATAACAACATATAGCTCATTGAGCTAATGCTATTCCAAGATGACTATTTCAGGAAAGCTCAATGATTGGCATGGCATGGATGTGAAAGTGGAACCCTCAAAATGCTAAGGACAAAGGATTGGCTCAAGCTCAAAAGCTCAAGACTCTTCATTTTATATTTTAGTGATCCAAGATCACATTGAGTCTTTAGGAAAAGCCAATACTATCAAGGAGGGATGAGGTGTTGCTTAATGAGCCTCTTGCTTCATGTGCTTAGTGACATGCTCCAAAACCCTCAACTACTTTCCCATATCCACATATGACCTAAACCCTAAGCCAAACTCGGTCCTACCGATTCTTTCTACCCGGCGCCACCGAGTTTCACTTGTCATAAGCCACTGCCAAACCCTAGCAATTCGGTTCTACCGATAGGGATCTCGGTCTCACCGAGATGGGATTCCAAACTCTCTGTTTCCCTTTCGTAACTTTTCGGTCTCACCGAAAGAGCGAATCGGTCCCACCGAGATTGCAATGTAAACTCTTTGTTTCCCTTTTGTAACTTTTCGGTCTCACCGAAAGAGCAAATCGGTCCCACCGAGCTTGCCTGACCAACTCTCTGGTTAGCTTATTTCCAAACAAGGTCTCACCGAGTTTGTGTAATCGGTCTCACCGAGATTACGTTATGCCAAAACCCTAACCATATCGGTCCTACCGAGTTGCATGTCAGTCCCACCGAAAATCTCTAACGGTCACTAGGTTTACCTTTTCGGTCCGACCGAGTTTGTTGATTCGGTCCCACCAAGATTGGAAAACTGTGTGTAATGGTTGGATTTTGTGTGGAGGCTATATATACCCCTCCACCTCCTCTTCATTCATGGAGAGAGCCATCAGAACGCATACACAATTCCAACTCATATGTTCTGAGAGAGAACCACCTACTCATGTGTTGAGACCAAGATATTCCATTCCTACCATATGAATCTTGATCTCTAGCCTTCCCCAAGTTGCTTTCCACTCAAATATTCTTTCCACAAAATCCAAATCCTATGAGAGAGAGTTGAGTGTTGGGGAGACTATCATTTGAAGCACAAGAGCAAGGAGCTCATTATCTACACACCATTTGTTACTTCTTGGAGAGTGGTGTCTCCTAGATTGGCTAGGTGTTACTTGGGAGCCTCCGACAAGATTGTGGAGTTGAACCAAGGAGTTTGTAAGGGCAAGGAGATCGCCTACTTTGTGAAGATCTACCGCTAGTGAGGCAAGTCCTTCGTGGGCGATGGCCATGGTGGGATAGACAAGGTTGCTTCTTCGTGGACCCTTCGTGGGTGGTTGCTTCTTCGTGGACCCTTCGTGGGTGGAGCCCTTCGTGGACTCGCGCAACCATTACCCTTCGTGGGTGGAGCCCTCCGTGGACTCGTGCAACCGTTACCCTTCGTGGGTTGAAGTCTCCATCAACGTGGATGTAGGATAGCACCACCTATCCGAACCACGGGAAAAACATACGTGTCTCCAATTGCGTTTGAATTCTCCAAACCCTTCCCTTTACATTCTTGCAAGTTGCATGCTTTACTTTCCGCTGCCAATATACTCTTTGCATGCTTGCTTGAATTGTGTGATGATTGCTTGACTTGTCCTACAATAGCTAAAATCTGCCAAGAACTAAAATTGGGAAAAGGTTAAGTTTTTATTTGGTCAAGTAGTCTAATCACCCCCCCTCTAGACATATTTTCAATCCTACAGTTTTTTCAGGCCAAGTCCTTATAAGATGAATCCTCACAGTCCGGGTTTTCTCAGCCCAGGTCAATCTTGTAATGACTTGGTTTGCTCAAAAAATAAGAATCTTTGCAAATTCCTCCAATAAGAATATGATACCTAGTTTGCTCAAAGCTGAGAACTTGAAAGTGTACCTCTCTTATATTCATATTACCGGTAGCCCCCAAGTCTTGATTATAACAAAGTGACAGCTTAAGACTTGCTTCAATACTACAACTTTGGAGAAATCCGGGTCAATCTTGCTTCAATACTAGAACTTAATATATTGTATTTCACATGTGTAGCCCCCAAGTGCCGGCTTAGTAAGATAATACTAGGCCGGGGCTTAGAAAAAAGATAGAAAGCCAGCTCATCTTCCTGAGATGACTTAAAAGCGACTTGCATTAGCCCCCAAGTGCCATGGTGCATGCTTGCAGCGACATGGGACTTGCATACTTAATATAATCGTGATTTGAATAATGTATCCACCAAGTGCCTGGTTGTATTCCTTCAGCAACTCGTGACTATATAAAACCATATCCATTGTCTGGATGATGCTTGTTGAAAGCCTTTGCATATCAATATTGAACCATGCTCTCTGTTGTGAGCTGATGTTTTTAGATGAAGAAATAATAACCATTGCTCTGAAGCGGGTTTTGAAAACCTCAACCATAATACTGGTTACTGATAACCATAATAAAAATCCAACCATGTTGGCTATTAAATATTTGAATAATATAATCCGGTATGAAAACCTCAATCATTCAATATCATAATCAAAATCTAGCCAAGTTTGGCTATTAAATATTTGAATACCTTATTTGTTGACGAGTAAATCCAGAGTTTAAATATTTAGTGGCTCTTGGCCAATGGCGACATTATGCGCATTCATTGTAATCCGGGATTTTTGCAACCCGGCGGCTTATAGCCTTTGTAAAAATCAAGAGCTGATAACCCTTTTGAAACACCAATTTTAACCTTTGAAGATGGGCTTGAACTTAATTATTTATGTAAGCCATAGCTCTGCATGTCCTGCACAAAGTTCGAACAACATATGCCCTGGCGACTTAACGTCAAAAGCCAGGGTGGGTTATCAAACCTCGCATATTCGTATAACCATTAAAAACATACCTGTAATCCGAAGATTTATAAGAGCATGACTCCAATTATGCAAACCAAAGTATATTGGCGACTTAAAGTTCATAGCCAGGCCGGGTTACCAAACCCCAAATATTTATCCAATTATTGAAAGACATGCATGTAGATTAATCCATGGTGATGCCTTGATAATTATAATCCGGAGTGGGTATTGTCGGTGGGAAACGACACCTATAGGGTCACTGGGATCCCTTCTACGGTTGGCGGGCGCGGGGTTGTGCGAAGAGCGGGTCTGGCCGTCAGCACACAAATCGTTTACCCAGGTTCAGGCCGTGGAGACGCGTAAAACCCTAGTCCTGCTTGTATGTGTATTGAGGTGTTCTTGTGTTCTTGAACTAGCTGCAGTGGCTCTCTAGTACAAAAGATCCGAATTCCCCACTAGTACGCCTCGGGCCTCCTTTTATAGATAAAAATGGGTTGCCATAGTGGCACACAGGAGGTGGAAAGGTGTACAGGGGTTGAGTCTATCCCCTGGCACCGTCGGACAAACGCATTTAATGCGCTGCCGACGTGCCCCTCTTGCTTTATTGGGGACGGCAAGGAAGCTCGTCCCAGCTGTCGTCGCCTCGCCTGGCTCCGACACACGTCCAGGCTGACGAGGCGTCGTAGCGCCACGTTGGCCGGTCACTAGGCTGGCGCGGCGGTGGAGCCTTCACGAAGATCTGCTTGACACCACACAGGTGCTTGCTGCGTTGGTGTAGAGGTCGCGCGCTGCCACGCAGATGAATGTTCAGTTGGTCGAGCTGGCAGCTGTATGGGAGCAGCGGTGGAGTCTTTGGCAGACGCGGGCCTGGCTGCGGCCCCGCAGGCATCCTCGGCAAGGTTCTTGCCGAGGGCCCGGCAAGGGTCTCGCTACGGCACCGCGGTCGTCCCCGGCAAGGACTTGCTGGGGGTCTCGTGGATTTCCATGGCAAGGATCATCGTCTTCTGGTTTCCATCTGATCTTACGTTTCTATGATCTCTACAAAGATCTGCATGCCACCACGGAGGCGCCTCCCGAGCCTTGGTTCCAATATGGCATAGGAACCCCTTAGGCTAAAGGGTGGCGTGCTCTACTGGCATCAGGCAAGTTGCCTCGGCAAGGATCTTGCCGAGGCTGTGAAAGCCACCCCGGAAAGAGTCTTGTCAGGGGAGTCCACCTCGCCCTCTTGCTCTCTTTGCATCTCTGGTCTTTGCGTTGCTTCGGCATCCCTCCCCTGCCCTACTTAGTGTGGTCGTGGGCGCGGCTCTGACTGCCGTGCACAATTTAAGGGGTGCAAAAGGAGAGCCCCTACTTTTGTACACCGACAGGAGCCCCTGGGCCTGGGCCACACATAAGCGCGATGCGTTGTTGGGCTAGCCCAGAACGGTGCGCGGGCAGGTGGGGCGGATTTTTACCGCAGTAATTTCCCGTCCGCTGTGCTTCCCCACGACCCGCATTGAACACGCGATGTGGAGGGGCATGCGTGACGTGGGGGTCATGCGTGGGGCAGTTTGAGCACGCATGTGTCACATCGTGGTAAAGAGGCGGCCCACGCCTTCCCCGTAAAATGGAACGACCGCGGGCGCACTACTCATTTACCCCCTGTGTCTTCTCCAATCTCGGAACCGCCGTCCCCTCCTTCCTCCTCACGCCTCTGCTCTCGCTTGCCTCTGCCCTTTCCCCTCCACTTCTCGCAGCCGCCATGGCACCCAAGACCAGCAAGAGCAAAGGAGTGGCCCGGGATGCCGGGGGCCAGAGCCGCCGGAGAGCGAATCGGTGACGCGGCGAACGCAGCTCGCCTACCTCCCCTCAACAGTCGACGCGGTCCACCTCCAGGACAACTTCAGGCCCCTGTGGGGGTGCAATACGGAGGGGAGACGAGGGGGCACCCGGCCACGCGCGTCATCCCCGCCAATTGCGCCAAGGCCGCCCCGAATCGGTACCCATTCTTCGTCGACTATTTCTCCTATGGCCTCTGCCCCCTTTCTCTGATTTCTTCAACGGTATCATGCACACCTACAGCTTCCACCTTCTGGATTTCACTCCAAATGTCGTGGCGTGCATGGCTCTTTTCGCCCATCTTTGTGAGGGCTTTGCCGGAGTGCTCCCCAGCACGGCGCTCTTCCGCCACTACTTTTACCCTCGGATCCAGAAGGGAGGCGCCATCTCTAGTTGCGTCACTTGGATCCCAAGGGCCCTGGAGAGGGGAACGTATCCAGAGGGCGCTCAGAAGGAGAGGTGGGAGGAATGGCGGAGCTGGTGGTGCTGGATTGAGGAGGAGGACCCTCTGGAGTTTTGCCAAGTTCGCCAGATGTCGCCGGTCCACAAAGATGACTGGGGCGAAGTCGACGCCTAGGATGGGAGGCTCACAGTCGCCACCACAAGGATCCTGTAGGATCGAAAGTATGTCTAGAGGGGGGTGATTAGACTACTTGACCAAATAAAAACCTAGCCTTTTCCCAATTTTAGTTCTTGGGAGATTTTAGCAACTTTGGAGAAGTCAAGGAATCTTAATACAATTCAAGCAAGCATGCAAAGAGTATATGAGCAGCAGAAAGTAAAGCATCCAACTTGCAAGAATGTAAAGGGAAGGGTTTGGAAGATTCAAACGCAATTGGAGACACAGATGTTTTTGTCGTGGTTCCGATAGGTGGTGCTATCGTACATCCATGTTGATGGAGACTTCAACCCACGAAGGGTAACGGTTGCGCGAGTCCACGGAGGGCTCCACCCATGAAGGGTCCACGAAGAAGCAACCTTGTCTATCCCACCATGGCCATCGCCCACGAAGGACTTGCCTCACTAGCGGTAGATCTTCACGAAGTAGGCGATCTCCTTGCCCTTACAAACTCCTTGGTTCAACTCCACAATCTTGTCGGAGGCTCCCAAGTAACACCTAGCCAATCTAGGAGACACCACTCTCCAAGAAGTAACAAATGGTGTGTAGATAATGAGCTCCTTGCTCTTGTGCTTCAAATGATAGTCTCCCCAACACTCAACTCTCTCTCATAGGATTTGGATTTTGTGGAAATAAGATTTGAGTGGAAAGCAACTTGGGGAAGGCTAGAGATCAAGATTCATATGGTAGGAATGGAATATCTTGGTCTCAACACATGAGTAGGTGGTTCTCTGTCAGAACATATGAGTTGGAATTGTGTATGCATTCTGATGGCTCTCTCCACGAATGAAGAGGAGGTGGAGGGGTATATATAGCCTCCACACAAAATCCAACCGTTACACACAGTTTTCCAATCTCGGTGGGACCGAATCAACAAACTCGGTCGGACCGAAAAGGTAAACCTAGTGACCGTTAGAGATTTTCGGTGGGACTGACATGCAACTCGGTAGGACCGATATGGTTAGGGTTTTGGCATAACGTAATCTCAAGCATTTCATTTTTCCACTCATGAAAATATTCTCCATCAAGAATAGGCACTCTATGTCTAAGACTCCCCTAAGTAGACTCATCCATCTTCCTCAAATGGTGTTTAAACCAAGGCAATGGAGACCAAAGCTCTGATACCACTTTTAACATCGAAAGTAAGTCTAGAGGGGGGGTGATTAGACTACTTGACCAAATAAAAATCTAGCCTTTTCCCAATTTTAGTTCTTGGCAGATTTTAGCAACTTTGGACAAGTCAAGCAATCTTAATACAATTCAAGCAAGCATGCAAAGAGTATATGAGCAGCGGAAAGTAAAGCATGCAACTTGCAAGAATGTAAAGGGAAGGGTTTGGAAGATCCAAACGCAATTGGAGACACGGATGTTTTTGTCGTGGTTCCGATTGGTGGTGCTATCGTACATCCACGTTGATGGAGACTTCAACCCACGAAGGGTAACAGTTGCGCGAGTCCAAGGAGGGCTCCACCCACGAAGGGTCCATGAAGAAGCAACCTTGTCTATCCCACCATGGCCATCTCCCACGAAGGACTTGCCTCACTAGGGGTAGATCTTCACGAAGTAGGCGATCTCCTTGCCCTTACAAACTCCTTGGTTCAACTCCACAATCTTGTCGGAGGCTCCCAAGTGACACCTAGCCAATCTAGGAGACACCACTCTCCAAGAAGTAACAAATTGTGTGTTGATGATTAACTCCTTGCTCTTGTGCTTCAAATGATAGTCTCCCCGACACTCAACTCCGTCTCACAGAATTTGGATTTGGTGGAAAGAAGATTTGAGTGGAAAGCAACTTGGGGAAGGCTAGAGATCAAGATTCATATGGTAGGAATGGAATATCTTGGTCTCAACACAAGTGTAGGTGGTTCTCTCTTAGAAAAAGTAAGTTGGAAGTGTAGGTTCGTTCTGATGGCTCTTTCCATGAATGAAGAGGTGGTGGAGGGGTATATATAGCCTCCACATAAAATCTAACTGTTACACATAACTTCCCAAACTCGGTGGGACCGAATGGTTAAACTCCGTCGGACCGATTCAGCAAAGCTAGTGACCGTTAGGGTTTTCGGTGGGACCGACATGCAACTCGGTAGGCCCGATATGATTAGGGTTAGGGCATAATGTAATCTCGGTGAGACCGATTACACAAACTCGACGAGACCGATTTTGGTAATAAGCTAACCAGAGAGTTTGTCAGGTAAACTCGGTGGGACCGATTAGCTCATTTTGGTGAGACCGAAATGTTACAAAAGGGAAACTGAGAGTTTACATTGCAATCTCGGTGGGACCGGTCGCAAGTTTCGGTGAGACCGAAATTATTGCAATAGGCAACAGAGAGTTTGCAATCCCATCTCGGTGAGACCGAGATCCCTATCGGTGAGACTGATTTGCCTAGGGTTTGTGGCAGTGGCTATGACATTTGAAACTCGGTGGCTCCTGATAGGAAGAATCGGTGGGGCCAAGTTTGACTTTTGGTTTAGGTCATATGTGGATGTGAGAAAGTAGTTGAGGACTTTGGAGCATATCACCAAGCATTTGATCAAGAGCCTCATTAATCAACACCTCATCCCTCCTTGATAGTATTGGCTTTTCCTATAGACTCAATGTGATCTTGGATCACTAAAATAGAAAATGTAGAGTCTTGAGCTTTGAGCTTGAGCCAATCCTTTGTCCTTAACATCTTGAAGGGGTTTCACATCCTCTAGTCCATGCCACTTCACTATTGAACTTATCTGAAACATACTAGATAAAAATGTTAGTCCAACAAGAGGTATGTTGACATTAATTACGAAAACCACCTAGGGATCACTTGTCCTTTCAATATCCCCCTTTTTGGTAATTGATGACAACATACATCAAAGCTTTAGATCAAGATATTAAGAGTAGTAAGTAAAGCTTTGGAAAGACATGTAACTTGCATAGGCTCCCCCTACATGTATGCAATCATGTGAATATGGAATATAGGAGCATGTGAATGCATAAACATGACAGAGTAAGCAATGTGTTACATGTATCTTGGCTATATGCATCAGAGCAAATGATGAAAATATGAGAAATATAGCTTCATGATCATGAGTCCTTCTTGCAAACAGTATGTACATCAGCAAGAAATTCTCATTCACATGACTGTGATGCATATGCTTACCTTGTGGTCTTGAGTTGGCTTAGGATGGGATGAACCTGCGTAAACAAGGTTAGATAACACAGATACACCTACTGACCAGAGCAAACAAGAGAGACCACAAGAGTACCAAGACTGGGATGACATGTAGAGTGAGTACTAAGTACCACATTGGATAAAGACATGTCCCCAAAGGTAAAGCTATGCAATAAATTCAAGGATTTCCTTCCCTTAGATGCCTTGCTCCCTCTGAATCTAACATGGGATATTGGGAGAAGATAGGGAACAGAAAAACAGAGCAAAATTAAAGCTCAAAGGAAATAAACAGAGCTAATGCAATCGAGCAAAAATGAACATATCTTCCCCCTCTTAAAGACATGTGACTTCTCTCCTCTTGAACACCAAGCATCTGGGTCTATTTCTTCCCTAGAGTATTCTCTCCCCCCTATAGATATGATTAAGCTTGGATGTGATGATCTCTCTCTCCCCCTTTGACATCAATTTCCAAGAAGGGTTCTTCTGGATTTTTTTTGTCCTGATGGGTTTGGTCCTTGAGTCACAGAACAAAGCGGCAATTTGAGTAGGATGCTGGTTGAGGACAAGACTCATTGAGTGAAGCTGGATCAAAAAGAATTCAGAAACAAGTGGCAAGATGTTTTTCCTGCAGTGAAATCGGTAGCACCGAGTTTGGTGCATCGGTGGCACCAAAACGGTTCGGTTGGACCGAAGTAAATAGCCCGGTGTGACCGAGTTCATCGCAGAGAAAACACTTGTCACCTCAGCTCACTAGACAAGTAAGATCTCACAAGGATTTGCAAGGAATTTAATGCAGAAAATGTAGAACGGAAAATAAAAGAGAAGAAACTTCATCTAGAATTGGGCGGTGCCATAGTCACCTATGTTAGAGTATATTGACTTAGGAGTCAAGTGAGACCACTTGATCTTTGGTCATACTCATTGTTTAAGCTCAAAATGGGGTTACCATTTTTCGTTAAAGCATCTTGATGTATTCACATCTTGTTGAGTTGCTTTATCCCATGACTTGGAGTAAAGCTTCTCTAAGATGGAATAACATACCTGGGGTGGTGGTGTTGATCATGATCATGTAGTTGAACTTGTATGTGTTGCCTAGGGTTGATGTAGCTCATCAAGAGTTGGGAGCATCACTTGAAGTTTGAGTTCATCTACCTACATGGGTTAGTTTTTGCAAGGAAGAGCACTTGTGTATCCAAAATGCCAATCATGATAGAATTTGTCATTGGATATGTTTGAATGGTTGCGTGCTTCCTTGTCTTCATCCACCATTGTGTAGCGACTTGGTGATATAGAAATTGCTCAAGATGTGAGTGAGTTGCAATCTCATAGATTTCGATTCGTCCAAGTACCTACACGGGTTAGATAGCATGCAAGGTGCAAATATATCCAAGACATAAGATAGTCAACATAAGAGAAATATCAAGGATTAGTCATAGGCTCATGCCTTGCATGTATTAAATGGAGTTCCTACTCCAAGTTTGAAGCATCAATGATGTTCAATTCACCTCTTAAAATGCAAAACACATTCTCATCAAGTGGTTTGGTAAATATATCCGCAAATTGCTTATCGGTGCGAATATGCTTAAGATTAATGTCCCCTTTGGCAACATGATCTCGAATTAAATGATGATGAACCTCAATATGCTTAGTTCAAGAATGTTGCACGGGATTGTCAGCAATCTTAATGGCACTTTCATTGTCAAAAAGTAATGGAACATGTTTCACATATATCCCATAATCTTTAAGAGTTTGGGTCATCCAAAGTAATTGAGCACAACATGATCCAGCGGCAATGTATTCCGCTTCGGCGATGGATAAGGATACCGAGTTTTGTTTCTTGGAGGACCAAGATACAAGAGATCTACCAAGAAATTGACAAGTACCCGAAGTGGACTTTCTATCAACCTTGTCACTGGCATAGTCCGAATCGGAGTAGCCCACAAGATCAAAGGAAGCCCTCTTTGGATACCAAATGCCAAAATTTGGTGTATGGATTAAGTATCTCACTATCCTTTTCACGGCCTTAAGATGACATTCTTTAGTAGCGGCTTGATATCGTGCACACATGCACACACTTAGCATAATATCAGGGCATGAAGCACATAGATATAACAATAAACCAATCATACAGCGATAAACCTTTTGATCAATCGGTTCACCTTCTTTGGTTAAATCAAGATGTCCACTAGTAGGCATGGGTGTAGTCATACCTTTGCATTCTTGCATATTGAACTTCTTGAATAAGTCCTTGGTGTACTTCGTTTGAGATACAAAGGTGCGTTCCTTCGTTTGCTTGATTTGCAAACCGAGAAAGAATTTGAGTTCACTCATCATCGACATCTCAAACTTCTCCGACATTAGCTTTCCAAACTTTTCACTGAAATGAGGGTTAGTTGATCCAAATATAATATCATCCACATAAATTTGGCATACAAATAGTTCTCCATTAACCCTTTTAGTAAAAAGAGTAGAATCTATTTTTCCAATTTCAAAGCCTTTTTCAATAAGGAACTTGGTCAAGCATTTATACCATGCTCTAGGAGCTTGTTTAAGACCATAAAGAGCTTTGTGAAGTTTGTAAACATGATTAGGTTTCTTAGGATTGACAAATCCGGGAGGTTGCTTAACATAAACTTCCTCCTCAATTTCACCATTTAGAAAAGCACTTTTTATGTCCATTTTGTACAAGGTGATATCATGATGATTAGCATAGGCAACTAAGATGCGAATGGACTCAAGTCTAGCAACGGGGGCATATGTCTCACCATAGTCCATACCTTCGACTTGAGTGTAGCCTTGGGCGACTAGGCGTGCTTTGTTGTGGACGACTTGACCATCTTCATCTTGCTTGTTGCGAAACACCCATTTGGTACCAATGATGTTGTGGTTGTTGTCGGGCTTTTGAACCAATGTCCACACTTGATTTCTCTCAAAGTTGTGTAGCTCTTCATGCATAGCGTTTATCCAATCTGGATCTTCCAATGCTTCTTCAACCTTCATAGGTTCAATGCGAGAGATGAATGAATAGTGTTCACAAAAGTTAGCTAAACACGTTTTTGAGTGATTGATTCTCCTGGTTTGGATATCATAGTAGATTTGCTCGATGGTATGATCTTTAGCAATTCTTGCTCGAACTCATGAAAGCTTTTTCTTGGATCTTGGTTGAACATATTCTTCATCTTGTTCTTCTTCTTGGCCTTCTTTGTTGTTGACGTTGTCGTTCTCTTGTCGTGGTGAGAAGGAGGTTGTTGGCATTCATCTTGATGCACTTCCTCGTTTTCTTCATCTTGATGTGTCCCACTTGTGGATGCTTCCGTATCAACTCTTGGTTCACCTTGTCGTGAGGTAGAAGCTTCCACTTGGATGGATGAGGTACTCTCCTTCACCTCCGTTGGACGAATCTTGCCAATAGACAAGTCTTGGATTGCTTCCGAAGGGTCTTTGTCTCCTACATCAATTGGCAATTGCTCTACTTGCGAGCCGTTAGATTCATCAAACTTCACATCTACCGTCTCTTCAACCTTTTGGGTGAAATTTTTGTAGACACGGTAAGTGTGAGAGTTTGAGCCATAACCAAGTAGGAAACCTTCATGAGATTTGGGAGCAAATTTAGAACGATGATGCTTATCAAGAATGTAGCACTTTGAGCCAAATACTTGAAAGTATCCAACTTGGGGTTTGTTACCGGTGAGGAGCTCGTATGCCGTCTTGCCGAGTAGCTTGTGAAGATACAAGCAATTTGTTGCATGACAAGCTGTCCCAACTGCTTCCGCCCAAAAGTGTTTTGGCGTCTTGTACTCATCAAGCATCGTTCTTTCCATTTAGATGAGTTTCCGGTTCTTCCTCTCAACAACTCCATTCTGTTGAGGTGTGTAAGTAGCCGAGAACTCATGCAAAATCCCTTCTTCGTCAAGAAAGGTATCCACATTTGTGTTCTTGAACTCCGTTCCGTTGTCGCTTCGAACCTTCTTGATCTTCATGTCAAATTGATTTTGGGCCTTCCTAGCGAAGTTTTTGAAGATCTTTTGGACCTGCAATTTGTCATCAAGAAAAATCATCAACTATGACTAGTCCAAATGAGTTACCACTCAGACTCTTGTAGGCATTAGGACCAAAGAGATCCATGTGAAGTAGCTCGAGTGGTCTTCTCGTGGTCATGATGTTCTTCGTGCAATGACTTCCTCCAACTTGTTTCCCTGCCTGACAAGCACTACAAAGTCTATCCTTGTCAAATATAACATCTTTTACTCCAAGGATATGATCACCTTTAATAAGCTTGTCAAGGTTTTGCATACCAACATGACCTAATCGTCTATGCCATAACCAACCTTCAGAAGATTTAGCAATTAAGCAAGTTCTGGGTTGAGCCTTTTTAGTGAAATCAACAATGTAAAGATCACCTCTACGTATTATGGTAAAGACCATTTTACGATTGTCTCTACGAAACACTTGGCAATCTACTTCAGTGAATAAAACATTGAAACCAAAATCAGCAAGTCTAGATACTGAAAGTAAATTGTACCCAAGAGATTCAACGAGCATGACATTTTGTATAGAGATATCATGTGAGATGGCACCTTACCGAGGCCAACCACCTTACCCTTTGAGTTATCACCAAAGGTGGCATATTTTCGAGGGCCGTCGTTTTCAGCAAGCTCATGGAACATATCTTTATCTCCGGTCATATGATCAGTACATCCACTATAAAGAACCCATTCCTTTCCTCCGGCCATGTAGCCACGAAGATTTGCCATAAGACCAAAGTGTCTCATCGCATCATCAAGTTCATAGTCACTATCATCATCCTCATCATAGTTTCCATGTTCAACATCATCTTGTGATTGATCAACTCCTACAGAGGGTAATTCATTAGATAAATGACCATTTCTATAGTTATCTTTATGAATTCTAATAGCTCTGGAAATGATATTGCTAATGATTCCAACATCTCCTTTGGCACTCGTAAGATTAGTAAGCTCAAATAAGTAGTCACCAAATTTGGGGTCATTGGAACTCATCTTAATCAAGGCAATAGACTTATGGAGGGTTTCATCTAGATCTTTCAAGGAATAATTTGGAAAGAGTTCCTCAATAAATTTCCATATGGTGTAGACACACTTAAGAGTAGGCAAACATCCAATCAAGTTTCTAGGCAAGCCTCTAGAGATAAGATTAACAGTTCTAAGATTGCGAATCATGTCAATTGACTCATCAAGGGTAGGATGCATGGGATCAACATGAGGTGCACAAGTGCTAGCAATATACTTGCTCAAATGATATTCATTGAAAATCTCAAGCATTTCATTTTTCCACTCATGAAAATATTCTCCATCAAGAATAGGCACTCTATGTCTAAGACTCCCCTAAGTAGACTCATCCATCTTCCTCAAATGGTGTTTAAACCAAGGCAATGGAGACCAAAGCTCTGATACCACTTTTAACATCGAAAGTAAGTCTAGAGGGGGGGTGATTAGACTACTTGACCAAATAAAAATCTAGCCTTTTCCCAATTTTAGTTCTTGGCAGATTTTAGCAACTTTGGACAAGTCAAGCAATCTTAATACAATTCAAGCAAGCATGCAAAGAGTATATGAGCAGCGGAAAGTAAAGCATGCAACTTGCAAGAATGTAAAGGGAAGGGTTTGGAAGATTCAAACGCAATTGGAGACACGGATGTTTTTGTCGTGGTTCCGATTGGTGGTGCTATCGTACATCCACGTTGATGGAGACTTCAACCCACGAAGGGTAACAGTTGCGCGAGTCCAAGGAGGGCTCCACCCACGAAGGGTCCATGAAGAAGGAACCTTGTCTATCCCACCATGGCCATCTCCCACGAAGGACTTGCCTCACTAGGGGTAGATCTTCACGAAGTAGGCGATCTCCTTACCCTTACAAACTCCTTGGTTCAACTCCACAATCTTGTCGGAGGCTCCCAAGTGACACCTAGCCAATCTAGGAGACACCACTCTCCAAGATGTAACAAATTGTGTGTTGATGATTAACTCCTTGCTCTTGTGCTTCAAATGATAGGCTCCCCAACACTCAACTCTCTCTCACAGGATTTGGATTTGGTGGAAAGAATATTTGAGTGGAAAGAAACTTGGGGAAGGCTAGAGATCTAGATTCATATGGTAGGAATGGAATATCTTGGTCTCAACACAAGTTTATGTGGTTCTCTCTCAGAAAAAGTAAGTTGGAAGGGTAGGTTCCTTCTAATGGCTCTCTCCACGAATGAAGAGGTGGTGGAGGGGTATATATAGCCTCCACACAAAATCTAACCGTTACACATAACTTCCCAAACTCGGTGGGACCGAATGGTTAAACTCGGTCGGACCGATTCAGCAAAGCTAGTGACCGTTAGGGTTTTCGGTCGGACCGACATACAACTCGGTAGGACCGATATGATTAGGTAAGGAATAACATAATCTCGGTGAGACTGATTACACAAACTCGGTGAGACCGATTTTGGTAATAAGCTAAACAGAGAGTTGGTCAGGTAAACTTGGTGGGACCGATTCGCTCATTTCGGTGAGACCGAAATGTTACAAAAGGGAAACAGAGAGTTTACACTGCAATCTTGGTGGGACCGATCACAAGTTTCGGTGAGACCTAAAGTATTGCAATAGGCAACAGAGAGTTTGCAATCCCATCTTGGTGAGACCGAGAGCCCTATTGGTGACACCGATTTTCCTAGGGTTTGTGGTAGTGGCTATGACATTTGAAACTCGGTGGCGCCAGATAGGAAGAATCGGTGGGGCCGAGTTTAACTTTTGGTTTAGGTCATATGTGGATGTGAGAAAGTAGTTGAGGACTTTGGAGCATATCACTAAGCATTTGAGCAAGAGCCTCATTAAGCAACACCTCATCCCTCCTTGATAGTATTGGCTTTTCCTATAGACTCAATGTGATCTTGGATCACTAAAATAGAAAATGTAGAGTCTTGAGCTTTGAGCTTGAGCCAATCCTTTGTCCTTAGCATCTTGAAGGGGTTTCACATCCTCTAGTCCATGCCACTTCACTGTTTAACTTATCTGAAACATACTAGATAACAATGTTAGTCCAACAAGAGATATGTTGACATTAATTACCAAAACCACCTTGGGAGCACTTGTGCTTTCAAATCCACCGCCTTGCCGCTGCCGGGCTCACCCTGGAGATGATCGGGGCGGATTTCATCCGCCGCCACATCGCTCCTCTGCACAACAAGGGGAGGCCGGCTTGGCTTTTCAGCAACGCGGCCGCCATCATGCGGCTCCGTCCTGGCCTGAACCACAACTTCATGGTGATGGCACACGCCCACTTCTGCCAGCGGCTTTTCCAGCTCGACGTGGGTCGCGACGGCAAGGCCGAAAGGGCCAGCAAGGCCGCGAAGGCCGGCAAGGTCGCCAAGGGTCCCTTGTTCGGGTTGCCAGTGGGGGTGGTCCCGCTGAGCAACAACTCTCGCCTAAATGACATCATCGCCATGATGCCGTACTTCAAAGCGCATGGTCTCAACCCGAATTGGGCCGAGCCGTGAGGAGGATCGGGTATGGGAGTTCTTCGACACCTTGGTGGAGGGGTATGTCCGCGAGGAGCCGCGGCTCATCTAGGACACCACCAAGGCGGAGCTGGACTACATCACCGCCAGGGCGGCAGAGGCGGAGCTTGACAAGGAGGCCGGCAATGCTGGCGGCGTGGAGGATGAGGCCGCGATGGCAGCGGAGGAGAAGGACCTCGCCCAGTGGGCGGAATCCGCTAGGGAGGCCAGCGGCACCGGCACCGGGGCCCCTCTCATTGAAGATAACGCCGACGAGTCGTCTGAGAAGGAGACCGAGGCTGTCAAGCCCCTGGTCACGGGGAGAGGGCGTGTCCTGCGGCAGGGCGTCTCTGGTGAACCAGTCCGATCCGGCAGGGCCGCACAACCGCAACTACCTCCAGAGGCGCCCATGTGCCAAACGAGGGCCGCGGCGGCGGGGAAGGCGGTGAGGGTTGTGGTGGCAGAGAAGAAAGCAGCTGCCCCTTCTCCGTCCAAGCGCCCCCCCACTACACCTGCTTCCCCTCCTCCCGCAGGTGACGATTCGGATGTCTTCTTCAACCTCGGGTCTCTTAGCCCGAGGAGGAAGAGGAAAGCCACGAAACAAGAGGCAGAGGATGAGTAAGTGTCTGGCCTTTTGTCATCTCCGTCCCTTTTGTTGAGGCATATCTCTCTCGATGTGGTTTTGGTGATTGATGACAACGTGTTTGCAGACAAATCATGTGCTTTGAGCATTTCAGAGATTCATCCTTGGCACGAGACGATTTCCTCCCCTCGGAGTGTCATTCAAGACGGTGTAGCTCTTTCGTTTCTCTTTCGGTGGTCTAGTTGCATAGAGGGCACCATACTATCAAGAGGGGGTCCGCTGTGGTACTGCTTGGGTGGAATCAACACGTACACTTCCGCTTCTCACCCTCAGAGCTCTTCCGCTTCAATGGAGAGATCTTTTCTCTACTTATGTGTCTTGTCTGGGTCCTAGCGGTAGTACCATGCTACCCAGCGGTAGTACCGCTGAGGGGTCACAAGCGGCAGTACCACTCCGCAGCGGTAGTACCGCCGGTGACTCCGCAGCTGTACTACCTCTGGCTTGCCAGGTTCCTACCGCCTCGACTCGAGGGCTCTTTTTCTCGTGTCAGGTTTTTTGCGGCACTAGTTGCAGCAGTAGAGGCGGTAGTACCGCCCCTACCACCGCGGTAGTTCCGCTCTGGGTCCAGGTCCTTGCTTCTCTCCTTTGCGCGGCAGTACCGCTAGTTGGAACGGTAGTACCGCTTCTCAGCGGTAGTACCGCCCCTACCTCCGCGGTAGTACCTCTCTGTGTCCAGGTCCCTGCTTCTCTCCTTTGTGCGGCAGTACCGCTAGTTCGAACGGCAGTACCGCTGACTCGGCGGTAGTACCGCCCCCCCCCAAGCGGTACTACCGCCCTCTGCGGGGATGTTTAGTGGGGCAATGGTTGGATTGTTGCCCCCACTATAAAAGGGGGTCCCCTTCTTCCCCGTTGACCTACCTCTTCCCTCTCAAGCTCCATTAATGCTCCAAGCTCCATTTTCGCCCGATCTATCTCTCTAGCCAATCAAACTTGTTGATTTTCTTGGGAGTGGTTGAGAAGGCCCCGATCTACACTTCCACCAAGAGATTTTTGATTCCCCCACCTATCCCTAGCGGATCTTGTTACTCTTGGGTGTTTGAGCACCATAGACGGTTCAGGTCACCACGGAGCCACAATCCATTGTGGTGAAGCTTTGTGGTATTGTTGGGAGCCTCCGATTAAGTTGTGGAGATTGCCCCAACCTTGTTTGTAAAGGTCCGGTCTCCGCCTTCAAGGGCACCAATAGTAGAATCACGGTATCTCGCATTGTGTGAGGGCATGAGGAGAATACTGTGGCCCTAGTGGCCTCTTGGGGAGCATTGTGCCTCCACACCGCTCTAACGGAGACGTACTTCCCCTCAAAAGGAAGGAACTTCGGTAACACATCCTCATCTTCACCGGATCCACTCTTGGTTATTTCTTACCTTTACTTGTGCAAGCTATTTAGTGTTACTTCTCTTGCTTGCTTATTTGTTTGTTGTTATTGCATCATATAGGTTGCTCACCTAGTTGCACATCTAGACAACCTACTTTGATGCAAAGTTTAATTTGGTCAAGAAAAGTTAAAAATTGTTAGTTGCCTATTCACCCCCCTCTAGTCAACCATATCGATCCTTTCAATTGGTATCAGAGCCTCGTCTCTTTATTAAGGACTTTACCGTCCGAAGAGTATGCTTGATACCGTAGACGGTGTGGAGGAACACTCCGGTGTGAATCCGATCTCGTCTACGGGCGATGGGGGAACATCGGTCTCTCGTGAGGAGTTCAATGTGGCCTTAGAGACATTGAAAACCTCCATGACGACCGAGGTTGAAAGCATGTTTACTAAATTCCTTGAAGGGCATAAACTATCCACCGCACCGTTGAATGTGGGTAATCCCATCGACAAGGTGACGGATGCTACCTCCGATAAAGGGGAAGCTAGTAGTGAAAAGGCCCCTTCTTCTAGTGGTAAGAATGGCACCGGCATCTTTGCTCATGTGGAACCACCACTTGTTTATGGTGGACCGGTTCCTTCCACTCATTTGAATCATGCCGGTCCTCCCCCTAAGATTGTGAAAAATGAGGACTTTGATTCTTGGGTTTACTGCTTTAAACGTCATTTAAATCATGTGAACACTAATCTTTGGAGAATCATTGAAGAAGGTTTCTATCCGCATGATCCAAGCAACTTCACTCCTCGAGAAGCCGCGGATAATCAATTTAATGAGAATGCTCTCTTCATCATTCAAGATGCAATTCCACCCAAAGATCTACCTCATCTTCGGCCCTTCGCCTTGGCCAAAGACGCATGGCTTTGTGTTGTCTCACTCTACCGGGGAAGCGCAAGCATTCAACTCTCAAACTATGAAGTGGTGCAAGATGAAGCCGATGAGTTTGCAATGAAAGAAGATGAAGAACCTCGTGAGCTTTATCGGAGAGTAACCAAACTCGCGGTCTCACTCCAAGATCACGGGAGCAAGGACACGGATGACAATTGGATCAAGCGCAAATTCCTCAAGGAAATGACGCCCTACCACAAGGCCATGTCCTCCGTCATTCATCAAAGGCCGGACTTCCACACTTTGACCTCAAGAGAAGTGTTGGATGAGTTTGTGGCCATGAACATTTTGGACAAGACCGCCGACAATGCGGTGCTTTGTTCTCAAAGGGCAAAGAAGCCCAACCTTGCTTTGAAGGCCAAGCTCTGCGTTGAAGAAGAAGAAGAGGAAGAAGAGGAAGAAGAGGAGAGCAACCCCGAAGATACAAAGTATGCATATCATGAACAGATGGCACTTGCTTCAAGGCAATTTTGGAGCAAGAAAAACTCAAGGCCAAACTTTAACAAAAACAACTCAAGTGGCACAAAGAGCAAGCAACGTGTAAGGACTTGCTAGAATTGTGGCAATGTGAGTCATTTTGTTGCAGAGTGCCCGTATGAGAAGAGGGAAGACAATGGTGTCAAGCTCATCCTAAAGGACAAGGCCAAGTCGTTCCCCAACAAGAGCAACTTCACCAAGAAGACTCCTCCCAAGGCATTCATGGTACAAGAAGAGTACAATGAGGATGATGACGATGATGAAGATGGTGAGTCGGTTGCCAAGGCCTCAGTTGCCATTGCGACGACTCCATGGGTGTCTCTCTTCGACTCACCCAATGAGAGGATCACCGCCAAGTGCCTCATGGCTAAAGACACCAACAAGGTAACCTCCAACATCAAAACTACCATCATTAATCATCCTTCTTCGACGGATAGCATTGATGAACATGAGGGAGCTAATGTGGAAGTGACTGAGTTTGATGCCTTTGTGGGCAAACTTAATGGTAAATCCAAGAAGCACTTTGTTGCTCTCTTGGAACAACTTGGTGAAGCCAATGACATGATCGAGGATCACGAAGATACCATCTCTAAGATGGAAGGGCATAGTCGTGACTATGCCGATGAGATCTCGGATCTTTCCAATGCTCTTGAGGAAGGGCGTGGTCTTCGTTTGGCTCTTGAGGAGTCACACAACGTCGATCATGCTAAGTTAAAGAAAGATTTTGATCATGTTCTCATTGTTTCTCGTGTGCTAAACTCCGAGAAGGCCGAACTTGAGGTTGATCTTTATAGACTCAAAGAGGAGTTTGATCTACTTTACAAGGCTCACAAGGTCTTGAAGGGTGCTCATGCTAGCCTCAAAGAGTCTCATGACCAACTTCAAGTAAAGCTAACCAAGGAAAAAGCCACTTTTCCTCGTATGATGTTAATTGATAATGCAAATGCTACTAACCCGTGTTGTGAGCATGCGCATCTTGTTGAGGAGAACGCTAAGCTAAAGGTGCATCTTGCGAAAGGTCTTGTGACTTGCATACAAGGAAAGAAGAACCTCAACGACCTCTTGACCAACCAAACGGGAGTTGTGACCAAGGAAGGAGTTGGGTACGTGCCCGAGTCCAAGAACAATAAGAAGAATGACAAGACCAAAAGACCTCCTCCTCTCATGCAAACCTTTGTGAAGGAGGGAGAGAGTGCTTACAAGGAGAAGAAGAGCAATGTGAAGGATGGCAGTGTCAAAAAGGGCAATGCCACCCCTTCCATCAAAGCCGACGTTAATCCATCTTATATATTATGTCGTGCTAGTGATGGGCATGTCTATGCCAAATTCGTTGGTTCTCCTCATGTGTACATTGAATGGTCTATTTGGGTTCCAAAGACCCTTGTTACTAACATCAAAGGACCCATTACAGAATGGGTACCTAAAACCAAGCATTGATCTGTTGTAGGTGTTTGCTTCCGGTGGGGGATCATGGTTGCTCGATAGCGGAGCTACAAATCATATGACCGGAAGCAAGGACTTGGTGGTGGACGTGCACAAGATTCCATCTATGCCCACCAATGTCGAGTGGGGTGACGCCTTGTCTTCTAAGGTATTGGGACTTGGCAAGGTAGTCATCTCTCATGATCTCACGATCAAGAAGGTCATGCTTGCTGAGTCCCTTGCATACAATTTACTTTCCGTTCGTTAACTTGCAATCATGGGCTTTGCCACTTTCTTTGATATCGATACCGTGGCCCTCTTGTGGAATAAGACTCTTAAAGTAGCCTTTGTTGGGCATGTCGAGAACGGTCTATATGTGGTTAACTTTTCGGAGCGACCCACTAAGACCGCGACATGCCTAATGGCTAAAGTTGATGTGGGGTGGCTTTGGCATCGCCGCCTAGCCCATGTCAATATGAGATCTTTGCAAAGCCTTCTCAAGGGGGACCATGTCCGTGGACTAACGAATGTTAGTTTTGCTAAAGATCGTGCTTGCAATGCTTGTATTGAAGGAAAGCTACATGAGAAGGCTCACCCTCCCACGACTATCATTTACTCAAAGAGGCCTTTGGAGCTCCTTCACTTGGATCTCTTTGGGCCTCCATCCTTCGATAGTCTTGGGGGTAGGAAGTATTGCTTGGTGATTGTGGATGACTACTCAAGATACACTTGGGCGTATTTCTTCAAGAGGAAGAGGGAGACCCAGCAAACCGTCATTGACTTTGCAAATGAAGCAGAACGTCAACACAATGCAAAGATCTTGACAATAAGAAGCGACAACAACACCGAGTTCAAGAACTACACCTTGGATGAGTTTCTTAGTGATGAGGGGATCAAGCATCAATATTCCGCACCTTACACCGTCAACAAAATGGTGTTGCGGAGAGGAAGAACCGGACGTTGATGGATGCGGCAAGGACCATGATGGCGGAGTTCAAGTCTCCATACAACTTTTGGGCCGAAGCCATCAACACCGCGTGTCATGCATCCAATCGGCTCTACCTCCGCAAGGGTTTGAACAAGACTCCATATCAGATACTCACCGGTAACAAGGCCAACCTCAAGTACTTTCGGGTGTTCGGGCGTAAGTGTTTCATTCTCAAGAAAGATGTTCGGTTGTCTAAATTTGAAGCTAGAGCTTATGAGGGCATATTTGTTGGTTATGCTACAAACTCTCATGCTTACCGTGCCCTCAATAAATCCACGGGACTTATTGAGGATACGTGTAACGTGGAGTTTGATGGAAATAACGGCTCCCAAGTGGAGGAAAGTGGCACTTGTGATGTAGGTGATGAAATTCCTCTTCAAGCCATAAGAAGAACGGGTGTTGGCATTATCCTACCCATTGAGGAACCCCTTGTGGCCGAAGGAGAAGGACAATGCTCCACCCAAGTGGAGCCATCATCAACCCAAGGCCCACACGCTTCCGAAGAACAACATGAAGGCCCTCATCCTCAAGAACAAGACCAAGGGCAAGATCATGCTCAAGACGGTGTTGACACACCAAGTGATGCCCAAGGTCAAGTTCTCTCCTCCGTGCAAGTTCAAGAACAAGAACACGCTCAAGACGACCAAGCGACCACTTCTCGTCTCACCCCCGAGGAGGAATTGGAGCGTCATGCCACCAAGGTTGCTTCCAAGCTCTCCACCAAGGACCATCTCATGACGAATGTGCTTGGAAGCTTAAGAAAGGGGGTAAGCACTCGTAGACAATTAGCAAACTATTGTGAGCATCACCCGTTTGTCTCTTGTGTCGAACCCCACAAGGTCTATGAGGCGATCGAAGATCTGGATTGGCTCAATGCCATGCATGAAGAACTCAACAACTTCGAGCGCAAAAAAGTGTGGAGATTGGTGCCAAGACCGATGGGGAACCCCAATGTCAGTGGAACCATGTGGATATTTAAGAACAAGCAAGATGCCCATGGGATTATCATTCGCAACAAGTCTCGTTTGGTAGCACAAGGCTACTCCCAAGTCGAGGGTATCGACTATGGTGAAACCTTTGCTCCCGTTGCTTGTCTTGAATCCATTCGCATGTTGGTTTCATATGCTTCTCATCATAACTTTAATTTACAACAAATGGATGTGAAGATTGCTTTTCTTAATGGTCCTATTAATGAATTGGTTTATGTCAAGCAACCCCCCGGGTTCGAGGATCCCTACTTTCCCGATCATGTGTATCATCTCGATAAGGCACTCTATGGCCCTAAACAAGCCCCACGTGCGTGGTATGACCACCTTACCGAGTTGTTACAAGACCGTGGTTTTGAAGTTGGGCTAATCGACCCCACTCTTTTTACTAAAAAGGTCGAAGGGGAGTTGTTAGTGTGCCAATTATATGTTGATGATATTATCTTTGGTTCCCCTAACAAAGCTTTCAATGAGGAATTTGCCGCTCTCATGACCTCAAAGTTCGAGATGTCTTCCATGGGAGAGTTGAAGTTCTTTCTAGGGTTCGAAGTGAAGCAAAGAAGAGAAGGAACCTTCATCAACCAAGCCAAATACACTCAAGTCATGCTCAAGAGATTCAAGCTAAGTGACGTCAAGCCGGCTTCCACTCCAATGCCCACCAAGTGCCAACTTGACATAGATCCCAATGGTAAAGCTGTGGATCAAAAGGTATATCGCTCCATGATTGGATCATTTCTTTACCTTTGTGCATCTGGACCGGATATCATGTTGAGTGTGGGAATTTTTGCACGGTTTCAAGCCACACCTAAGGAAAGTCACTATGTGGCGGTCAAACGAATCTTTCGATATTTGGCTCATACCCCAAACTTTGGCTTATGGTACCCAAGGGGAGAAAACTTCAAGCTTGTAGGGTATTCGGATTCCGATTGGGCGGGAGACAAAGTGGATAGGAAGTCCACTTTCGGAGGGTGCCAATTCCTTGGTTGCTCTTTGGTAAGTTGGTCTTCTAAAAAGCAAAGTTGTGTGTCTCTATCGTCCATCGAAGCGGAGTATGTAGCGGCCGGTAGTTGTTGTGCACAACTCTTATGGATGAGGCAAACTTTAAAGGATTACGGTGTCATTTGTGACAAAGTGCCTCTTTGGTGTGACAATGAAAGTGCCATCAAGATCTCTCTCAACCCGGTGGAACACTTCAAGACGAAGCATATTGAGATTCGGTATCACTTCATCCGGGATCACATTAGGCGAGGAGATATCAAGCTCAACTATGTCAACACTCATGATAACCTTGCAGATATTTTCACGAAGCCCTTGGATGAAGAAATATTTCGCGAGTTAAGGCATGAGCTAAATATCATTGATTCAAGCAATGTGACTTGAACCCTTGCACACCCCACCACACTCAATTTGTTGTCTAGTTTAGATGTAGGCATGGACATAGGAGGAGTGTTGTTCTCTCAATGAACTCTCCCTCCCCCCATTATGCATAAATTGATCAAGTCTTTCACATTAACCATTGTTGATGGTACTTGTGCTTCAAAGACAAGTTTTGGTCATGGGCCCAAGGTTAAAATCTTCGCGGCGCCATACCTCTTGACTCAAACATAGGTGGCCTCGGCCACCGCCCTCTCTTGAAGAGGTGTGTCTTGGCCTTTTGCTGGTGTGTTCTCTCTTCTTCTTGCCTTCTTTTTGTTCTTCTTTCGAGCTAAGCCGTGTTGTTTAGTTGCCGTGGTGTGCTGGGCGGTACTACCGCTGGTGGTGCGCGGTACTACCGCTGAGGGACGGGACCAGGGGGTTATATTGGGGCAGGGGAGGTTTCTTCTCCCCCATACCCATTCACTTCGCCCCCTCGTTCCTCTTCCTCTCTCTAGCCTCACATCGCCGCGGGAGGGCTCCAGCGGATCTTCGTCTCCGGGGCGTCCCTCTCCATTTCCTTCGGTGGAGTTGATCCCCACCTTGTTCTCTTGCCATGGATGCCGATATTGCCCCTGTTCCTTCTCTCCTTTTGTCTCGTTTTCAGATCTTGCGTCTTAGGGGCAATGGTGGTTGCATCTCTAGATTTTTGGCTAAATCTAGGCTTGAGTAGGTTGGAGAAGGCAACTAGACTATCTAGATTAGAGTTTGGTAGGAATATTTTTGAATTTGGCAGGCCGGTAGTGCCGGATCTGACCATGGTAGTAGGGAACTGCTGTTTCCCCGCCTCGAGCGGTACTACTGCTCTCTTTGGAGCGATACTACCGCTTGGGCAGTACTGCCGCGTGCATGTCGCGGTACTACCGCTGCCTGCCAAGTTCCATCATGTTCCTGCCATACCTTGATCCTTTTGTTGTGTTTGTTGGCTTATGCTCGTTTTTTCTGGTTGTTTTGCGTGTTCTTGTGTTTGGTTCCAGGTGATGATCATCCTGAGCAGCAGGTCCGCCGTGTCAACCCCGGGCGTGCAACGTCAAAGCGCTACCGCACCTCTGAGCCAGCAGGTGGTTCCTCTAGCACTCAACCGCCACCAGCAGGCGCATCCGCAAGTGCACCTCCACCACCTCAGCAGTCGAAGAGATCCGACAACAAGCCAAAGGGAAAGACTGTGACTAAGATGACTGCCAAGGAGTTTTGGGAAAAGCGTCGCCGCAACCCCTATGAGGCGGACCAAGATCCCACTTTGGTCAACCGCCCGTTATGGAACTGCTTTCAGTTTGCCGTCTATTTTGATGTGATCAAGGCCAAGAAGAATCTCTATGTTGATGTTCGCTCCATCAACACTGATGCCATGGAGAAGGACCCTGAGTACTTTGCCGAAGCCCTTCAGATGTGTACTCAGCCGAACATTCTCAGGATCATGCAGTTCAAGAAGGATTTCGATGCAGATTTGGTGGCTCAATTCTTTGCTACCGTTCATCTTGGAACTGATGCCTACAGGACTCTGACTTGGATGACCAATGGCAAGTTGCTTTCCGTCAAGTGGAAGGCCTTCATGGGGTTACTTGATGTGGAAGATCAAGGGCTTGAGACTCCAGTAGGCTTCCGCCCTCACCGCAATGCTACCTCCGCTCACAAGTAAGCCCTTTGGCCCTACTGCACTGTGAAGGTTCACCCAGTGACTAAGAAGGAAACCTATGAGCTGTCTACATTTCTGGACATTCTTCATCGTGTCTTCCGTGAGACTCTGTTCCCTCGCATCGGGAATCTGGATCAGTTCCACTCCTATCTCGTGGACATGCTTCTTTTCTACCAGCATGAGAAGGAAGCAAACACTGGAGAGAGCCTGGACATTTCTCATGTTACGTGGTCTGAACTTCTATCTGCCGTTTCTGAGCGCAAGTGCCCGATATATGGTCCATTCATCATGAGGCTCGTTGAGAAGGCCTGGGCACGTGTTTATCCCAGAGTGATGTTGGAAACTGGAGACTTGGTTTCTCATGAAATCAAGCGTCTGAGGAAGAAGGACAATTGGGGCACCCCAGCGCCTAAACTTGGGGGTCCATCTACTACCGCTGCTGCCATGGAGGCTGAGGGTGAGGCTGCAACTGATGATCACAAGGATGACTTTGGGCCCGCTAGTGCAGAACCTTCTTGGGCAAAGAAGCTTAAACGCAAGATGAAGAAGCTTTTCTGCATGGAGTCTCATGGTCAGTACATGACTCATGTGGCTGAGAAGCAGACCAGGGTGCGCCACAAGGAGCTCATGCGTCACCTGGGTGCGACCGTTATCAGCGGTTCTGAAGGACAGATCACTGAAGAGGAGGAATGGATTCACCAGCATTGCCCTTGGACTGATTCAGGCGCCGAGCAGTTTCCGACCAACGACGGAGATGAAGATGATCACGCTGAGATGTGATGTTCAAGATCCTTAGCTTGCCATCACCTAGAGCTGTAGCAACGCTCTTTGCCCTTTTGGTGTCTCGATGCCAAAGGGGGGGAGAGTTTAGGGATTTGGGTTGTTGCTGTGTTGCGAGCGTGTCTTTGTGTCTTGCGTTCTCATGTGTTTTCTAGTTGTCTTTGCTTGGTTTGGTTTGGTGCCAGTGAGACCTAAGTTCTAGACATATGGTGTGAGACATATGCTCCCTATCGCTACCTTATTACTTATGTCTTTCAGTACTGTAGTATCTTATGAGTTGCATGCTTTTCCTGTTTTATACCCTTCTCTCATATATCATGTGCTTAGAATTGTTGGACTATAAAATATAGGGGGAGTGTTGATCTGAATGTGTGTGTCTTGCATTCAAAAGGCTCCACTTACTACGTGCACAGATTCAGGGGGAGCCCGTCTATATTTCGTAGTTCTAAGTATTCTTACTTTTATATCTTTTCCTTGTGCAAATCCCTAGTTGTCATCAATGCACCAAAAAGGGGAGATTGTTGAGGCATATCTCTCTCGATGTGGTTTTGGTGATTGATGACAACGTGTTTGCGGACTAATCGTGTGCTTGGAGCGTTTCAGAGATTCATCCTTGGCATGAGACGATTTCCTCCCCTTGGAGTGCCATTCAAGATGGTGTAGCTCTTTCATTTCTCTTTCGGTGGTCTAGTTGCGTAGAGGGCACCGAACCATCAAGAGGGGGTCCGCTTTGGTACTGCTTGGGTGGAATCAACACGTACACTTCCGCTTCTCACCCTCAGAGCTCTTCCGCTTCAATGGAGAGATCTTTTCTCTACTTATGTGTCTTGTCTGGGTCCCAGCGGTAGTACCGCTGAGGGGTCACAAGCGGCAGTATCGCTCCGCAGAGGTAGTACCGTCGGTGACTCCGCAACTGTAGTACCGCTGGCTTGCCAGGTTCTTACCGCCTCGACTCGAGGGCTCTTTTTCTCGTGTAGGATTTTGCGGCACTAGTTGCGGCAGTAGAGGCGGTTGTACCGCTTCTCAGCGGTAGTACCGCCCATACCACCGCGGTAGTACCGCTCTCGGTCCAGGTCCCTGCTTCTCTCCTTTGCGCGGCAGTACCGCTAGTTGGAACGGTAGTACCGCTTCTCAGCGGTAGTACCGCCCCTACCTCCGCGGTAGTACCTCTCTTGTCCAGGTCCCTGCTTCTCTCCTTTGCGCGGCAGTACCGCTAGTTGGAATGGCAGTACCGCTGGCTCAGCGGTAGTACCCCCCCCCCCAAGCGGTACTACCGCCCTCTGCGGGGCTGTTTAGTGGGGAACGGTTGGATTGTTGCCCCCACTATAAAAGGGGGTCCCCTTCTTCCCCGTTGACCTACCTCTTCCCTCTCAAGCTCCATTAATGCTCCAAGCTCCATTTTCGCCCGATCTATCTCTCTAGCCAATCAAACTTGTTGATTTGCTCGGGAGTGGTTGAGAAGGCCACGATCTACACTTCCACCAAGAGATTTTCGATTCCCCCACCTATCCCTAGCGGATCTTGTTACTCTTGGGTGTTTGAGCACCCTAGACGGTTGAGGTCACCACGGAGCCACAGTCCATTGTGGTGAAGCTTCGTGGTATTGTTGGGAGCGTCCGATTAAGTTGTGGAGATTGCCCCAACCTTGTTTGTAAAGGTCTAGTCGCCGCCTTCAAGGGCACCAATAGTGGAATCACGGCATCTCGCATTGTGTGAGGGCGTGAGGAGAATACGGTGGCCCTAGTGGCTTCTTGGGGAGCATTGTGCCTCCACACCGCTCTAACGGGGACGTACTTCCCCTCAAAAGGAAGGGACTTCGGTCACACATCCTCGTCTTCACCGGATCCACTCTTGGTTATTTCTTACCTTTACTTGTGCAAGCTCTTTAGTGTTACTTCTCTTGCTTGCTTGTTTGTTTGTTGTTATTGCATCATATAGGTTGCTCACCTAGTTGCACATCTAGACAACCTACTTTGATGCAAAGTTTAATTTGGTAAAGAAAAGTTAAAAATTGTTAGTTTCCTATTCACCCCCCTCTAGTCCACCATATCGATCCTTTCACCTTCGGACCGCGCCACTTCTCTTGACTTGTCTTCATGCTCACAGGGATAGGGAGACGCTGGCCCAAAGGGTGGTGAAGAGGGTCAAGGCCTCGGCGGGCGGGCGGCCAGCCCCCGGCGGGCACCTCGAGCATGCCGCTGGTGGTGGTGGAGAGCAGCCCCTGGCATGGCCCCCAGCGTGCATTCATCACTCGCTCCCCCTTGACGCGGGCTGGGGCACGGTTTCCCAGTGCTGACCTTATCATGGTTGCAGGAGGAGAACGGTAGCAGGAGGGGCCACTGAGGGCCACCCCCAATGCACCGCCCACATCGACCACGCCACCCCAAGAGGGGTCCCCGCAAGGGCGCCAAGCACCGAGCCCATGCACACGGAGGAGGAGGAGGAGGTGAACCCGGGTGCCGGTGGCTTCGCCCCGGCACCGAATGCCGTTGGGGAGGGGGCCACTTCGTCCCAGCTTGGCGCAGGTAAGTTGTTTGCCTCCCGTTCCTTCCCGTTTTCTTTTTTCAAATTTTGGTCTTGGCTTTGCCTCATTCTCTATCTTGGTACCCAGATCCTTCCTCGGCAGACCGGGAGGACATGGACACCGTCATAGGTGATGTCGCCAGAGAGGCCGCGCCCGAGGGCGACAAGATAGCCGTTGAGGAGGCCGCCAAGGACGTTGCTGAGGACGCCGCTGAGGGGTCCGCTGGGGAGCCCGACGAGGCCGCTACCGAGGAGGCTGGCAAGGGGCCTACCGGGGAGGCTAGCAAGGTCGCTGCCGAGGAGGAGGTGGTCGATGACCAGCCTTCCTCCTCCGCCGCCCCTAGCTCGGGCAAGTATCTGAAGGTGGGCGACTTGTTCGTCCACCTCCCATGGACGGCGAGCACCAGGGTGCCTGCCGAGGGGGAGGTGTTCGATGACGAGGTGCTTGGCACCGCCGGGCTTGAGGTCGTCGACGGACCGAGTGTCGGCGGCGGCAGTTCTCAGGAAGAGCGGCTCCTCCAGAGCTTGAGCGCCAGCTTCCACAAGCTCCAGGCACTTCACCGTGCCCGCCTGGACAAGGCCAAGTCCAGGATGGCAGCGGCGGATAAGGCGGAGGCGGACCTCGAAGAGCGCGTCGCCAAGGCGCAGGCTTGGTTCCGCAGGCTTGTGAGGAGTTCAAAGCCGCCCAGGACCAGCTGGCCGAGCGCAAGCTAGAGCTTGTCATGAAGCAGGCTGACATCGAGAAGGCCCAGGAGATGGTGAGTCGACAGGCCGCCAAGGAGGAGGCCGCTCGGCTCCAGCACGAGGCCGAGCTGAACTCCCAGGAGGAGGACCTTGCCGCCCGCGAGGAGAAGCTCGCCGCGACACTCCGCGGCAAGGACGAGGAGGTCCAGGAGCCCGTCGTGCAGCGGACCCAGGAACTGGAGCAGAGGCACAAGGAGGCCCTCAATGCTCAGGCCCAGGTCCACGCCGACAAGGTGAAGGAGCTGGAGGCGGAGCATGATGGGTTGAAGCGGCAGGCCCAGGAGCTGGCGGGGGAGAGGGATGCAGCCAAGGGCGCTTTGTCTGACACGCAGGCCGTAGTCCTTGAGAAGGCTGAGCTACTCTCCACGGCCAACGAGTCCATCAAGGACCTAAAGCTGAAGCTGGAGGGCCTCGAAGGGACACTCTCGGAGGTCAGGGCCTGGGAGGGGGCCCTGACCAAGAGTCTAGGGGAGGAGAAGCTGCTGCGGAAGAATGACGCCGCGAGCCACGAAGAGTTCATGGCGGGCGAGAACCTCTAGATCAGCCACCTCACCGATGTCGCCGGCAGGATCACAATGCAACTGGCTACCATGGGGATGCCAAACGTGAGGTACGTCCCAGAGCCAAACGTGAGCCCTAACGCCAGGCTGAATCTGTTCTTCGAGGGTGTTCTCGGGGCCCTGAAGCGGTTCCACTCCAACAGGACGGCCTCTCTGGCCAAAGAGGCCCGGAGGCTTTGCCGGGGCGCCATGACCAAGGTCCTCACCAAGATGGCGTACAGGAACCCTGACCTCAACTTCGAATCTTCGCTGGATAGCTTGACAGACGACGTGGACCCCACGCCACTCACGGTGTGCATCGAGCCCGTCATTGGCTGCATCGACAGAGTTCGGAGGGTACAAGGCCAGCGCCGGGACAAGGCACCCCGTTTCTTATCGCCACCGTAGGTTCAAGACCAAGACAATTTTTATCTTTAGTTAGAACCGCAGTGACAAATGATGTAATATAACTCTACAGTACTTTTGAAATGATGCATGTTATTTTCCTGTTTGATTTCCCTTTGTATCTCCGCCCTATGTTATTCAGGTAAGTTTGCCGGCGCGGAAGCCCAGGCGCGTCTTGAGGACGGATCCTCAATGGCCTGCCGGGCATGCTTGCTGCCGGGTAAACCACCTCGCTGCTCTTGACGCGGGCGCTCGAGCTGTCGAGCGGACTCGAAGCAGAACGAGAGCGTTCCCAATCACAGAAGGTCGCCCTGCCGTTCTTGACGCAGCCGCTCGAACTGTTGAGCGGACTAGAAACATAACGAGGGCGTTGCCAATAGTGGTAGGGCCCCATTGCGTGCAGGTTTTCCATACACAGGGTAAGATCGTCGAGGACGATAACCTTATATATATATATAAAGCAATTACTCAAGGTTTTGTATGACTTAGCTTTTCTGCCGTTGCGTGAGCGTTCGCCGAGTCCACCGAGGATGCCATTTGTTCGGTCGTCTCCTTGCTTGAAGTGACGACCACGATGAAGCCGTTGCTTCGTCTAGGTTGGATTCTCACAACTGTGCACCCCCTACCTGGCGCGCCAGAGATGTCGGTGGGAAACGACACCTATGGGGTCACTGGGATCCCTTCTACGGTTGGCGTGGGCGGGGTTGTGCGAAGAGCTGGTCTGGCCGTCAGCACACAAATCGTTTACCCAGGTTCGGGCCGCGGAGATGCTTAAAACCCTAGTCCTGCTTGTATGTGTATTGAGGTGTTGTTGTGTTCTTGAACAAGCTGCAGTGGCTCTCTAGTCCAAAAGATCTGAATCCCCCTTCAGTACGCCTCGGGCCTCCTTTATAGACAAAAAGGGGTTGCCATAGTGGCACATAGGAGGTGGAAAGGTGTACAGGGGCTGAGTCTATCCCCTGGCACCATCAGACAAATGCATTTAATGCGCTACCGATGTGCCCCTTTCGCTTTATTGGGGACGACAAGGAAGCTCGTCCCAGCTGTCGTCGCCTCGCCTGGCTCCGATGCGCGTCCAGGCTGACGAGGTGTTGTAGCGCCACGTTGGCCGGTCGCTGGGCTGGCGCGGTGGTGGAGCCTTCACGAAGATCTGCATGCCACCACGCAGGTGCTTGCTGAGTTGGTGTAGAGGCCGCGTGCCGCCACGCAGATGCCTATTCAGTTGGTCGAGCTGGCAGCTATATGGGAGCGGCGGTGGAGTCTTTGGCAGACGCGGGCCTGGCTACGGCCCCACAGGCGTCCTCGGCAAGGGTCTTGTCGAGGGCCCGACAAGGGTCTCGCTGCGGCACCACTATCGTCCCCGGCAGGGACCTTGCTGGGGGTCTCGTGGATCACCATGGCAAGGATCTCACCAAGGATCGTCGTCTTATGGTTTCCATCTGATCTTGCGTGTCTATGATCTCTACAAAGATTTGCATGCCACCACGGAGGCGCCTCCCGAGCCTTGGTTCCAATATGGCATAGGAACCCCTTAGGCTCAAGGGTGGCGTGCTCTGCTGGCGTCAGGCAAGTTGCCTCGGCAAGGATCTTGCCGAGGCTGCGGAAGCCACCCCGGCAAGAGTCTTGCCGGGGGTGTCCACCTCACCCTCTTGCTCTCTTTGTGTCTCTGGTCTTGGCGTTGCTCCGGCATCCCTCCCCTGCCCTGCTTAGTGTGGCTGTGGGCGCGGCTCTGACTGCCCATGCACAAGTTAAGGGGTGGAAAAGGAGAGCCCCTACTTTTGTACACCGACATGTATCAACCTGAAGTTATGAAATATCATGATGTTGATTGCTCAAGGGAAAAATATACTAGCAACTTAAAGTCCGGTATCAGGGCGGGTTATCAAACCCAAAAATGCGCAATTATGATTCATATAATCAGGGCTGCATGGCCCGAATTGCGAAAACCATATATTAATATGGAAGAAGGATATGAAACCAAAAATTTCAAAAAAAACAGAAATCCAGAAAAACAAGGCTTTCATAGGCCGTCAAGCATAAAACTTCAAGTGCTTTCATGGGCCGCACAACCACTGAGTTAATTCCCGCACACACCTGTAAGCCGGCCCTCACAAGACAAACCTCCGTTTTAACTTTAACAAGTCCAAGGTCTTATTTAAAATATTGATTTCAAAGAGTACGGCGGGTCATTACAGGATTACCTGGGCAGAGTAACAATGACATACATGCCACATAACCCGGAATTTGGTGTTTACACCTAGCATGTAAGCTAATCAAGAGGGTAAGCAGAGCTATCCTCATTAAGCAAGAAGCCCCCAAGTGACCTGCCAGAAGGCATGTAAGCCTGATCAAGAGGGTAAGCACAGCTATGCTCATTGATCAGGAAGCCCCCAAGTGACCCGTGAGAAGGCATGTAAGCCTGATCAAGAGGGTAAGCCTAGCTATGCTCATTGAGCAGGAAGCCCCCAAGTGACCTGCGAGAATGCATGTAAGCCTGATCAAGAGGGTAAGCATAGTTGTGCTCATTGAGCAGGAAGCCCCCAAGTGATCCGTGAGAAGGCATGTAAGCCTGATCAAGAGGGTAAGCATAGCTATGCTCATTGAGCAGGAAGCCCCCAAGTGACCCAAAATATAGGTTAGCCATGTTTTGAACTGCGCATTATAGTAAGTTCTCTTTGGCAACTTTAATTTTTCTGAGAACTCGAACTTGGAAGGGATGGATTCTTCTTGAACCAGATGTTAAACTTGAGCTGGATTTTGAACCGGAATATTTTTTGATTACCCGAAAACTTTCTTTTGATACGGAACTTTCTGATTGCTCGGCCTTTTTTAAGCTAGAAATTTTCTGACGGTCTTTAAATTTGCGCCAATGTGGCAGTAGCCCTTGAGACCGGGTCATTTTCCCTCCAATGACCCGGGGTTGTAATTTGCTAAGTCATGTCATCGTGGCCCTCGAGTTTTAAGACAACACTAGGAGTTGTCTTGAGATTCTCCATAAATATTTGTTATATACTTCTGGTATGAGTCATTCAACAACTCAGTGACATAAAGGTCCCTTTTGTAGTAGACAACTTGTCCTGCAATAAAGAATTTGTGAGCGAGAGTAATCGCTCTTTTGAAGAAATTAATATACAATATAAAAATATACTGGATGGATTTCACCTGATACATTAGGCCGGAAATTAACCGCCGTGGAGTTGATAATCAGTATGGTGAAGCTAAAGTCAATCATGATCGAGTCGCCCGCGAGAGCAGACAGATGAGTCGGCCACGGCATTTGTAAGCCAGTGCAGACGGGCGAGTCCATCACAGGAGAGGTAAGCCACGCGGAGATACGAGTCAGCCGCGTCGTATTGATGTAGACTAGGCCACAAGGGCGGCGGCTTGCGCACGCCCGTGGAGAAATATAGCACAGATGAACATTAGTGCAAAATGATGCTGGCGGACGCTCCGTATCCGCGGTATAATACCACTTTTGCAATGAAGACTTATTCTGGAACTTTCCTCAGGCGTCTCAACCAGTAAAAGCCGACCGTATGCTTAGGTTCTGACGTCCCACTCATCATTGAAGGAATATAACAGCTGCGGAAGAAATCACCAGGAAATTACCCGTTTGTATGGGATAAGCTCTTCTCTGGTTACGACATTGACAACACTGGACTCACCAGCATTCTCTTTGAGTTGCAGCCGTCAGATAGACATCTTGATCTCGTCGTGAGCACACAATAATTCGCTCTGAACAATTGACAAACTCATTGTTAGAGAAAAAGTCCTTACACATAGTCTCGAAAGAAGTAAATGTCTCCTAGCAATTTCAACATATTGCTTTTTCAAAATTCTCCTTTAGTGGTTTCAAATAGCCCTAAAAGCAGTCTCCGTTCGAAAAAGATGTTTGTAGACCTCTGTAAATCACGTGCTTCATCTACTATGACACTCAATGTTCTCATCCTTTTGACAGAAGCAGCCTATTTTGAGAGAGGGCCTTCGCGGCCTGTTTCATAGGAGCTGCGGTGGTCGGTTTTGCCAACCAGACGAACTGAACCGCGGCAGAGGAGGCAAGGTAGGCCGGACTGGCAGCATTGACTCCTCCTCCGGGTCATGGTGTGGATGCGGCGGCTCATGCAGCGCGCCGAGGAGCGACGGGCCAGGTAGCGAGGGAGAGGTAGCCCGCGGGCACGGCGAGTCAAAGACGACGTGAAGCGATGGAGGAGGCGTGACTGCCACAGCTCGAGGATAGCACGAGACATCATGGCGGCTCAACAATGATAGCCACGGCAACTCGGCGCCCGACGGCAGCTCGCAGGCGTGTCGAGGCAGTCATCCATCGACTCATGGGTGCGGCGGCTCGTCGCAGCCAGGGGCGACGGCCGCGTGGCCACCCGTGGTGACGAAAACGAGTCAGAGTTGAACGTGGCTTGTTGGAATAAGCCACGGCGTGTGTGGTCGGCCTCATCGGGCGCGACGGATTCGCGCGGGACGAGCCGGGCGCACTGATGCAGTCGGGCTCATCGGGCGCGTCGGGTGTGCGCGGGACATGTGAGGCGCAACGAAAGTGTGGCGTGTGTAACATGCGCGCGTGTGTGTACGTTGTGATCAGCCGTGTCAAGCTAGCTAGATAGGTGATTAGCGATGCATTGGGAGCAGCCGCGGTGTGCGTGTCATGGGCGCGTGAGGCCGAGCATGCAGGACGTGCATGCAGCACAACGCGAGGCATGGAGGTTGGGTCTCGTGGAGGAACGGCATGGCCCCATGCACAAGCGGCCGGGTCGCCGGGTGAGCGCGTGCACGTGGGTAGTTCACTGAGTGTGTTGTGTGAGCTAGCTACACTATAACTTGGGCATGTATCTCGTATGAGAGTTTGGTGCTCTGGAAAGTAAAAACGGGGTTGTGTTCAGCCGGGTGAAAATTCCAGTGTATCCTATTCCTTCTTCTACCTCTAGTTTTGAGTGAGAAAGGGATAGCGGCAACAGCAATTGGTATACAGAGCTTCGGTTCAGGCGATCATCGGCGACCATGGCACTCGTCCCACACGGCGGCGGCGCAGGCGGATCGGCGACTATGGTGATGCCGATGCTGACCGCGGACAACTACACGGTCTGGGCCATCAAGGCGCAGGCGATCCTCGACATCCGCACCGTATGGGAGGCGGTGGCGCCGGGGGACGCGGCTATGAACGCGCGGAAGGACAAGATGGCGCGTGCATTGCTTCTCGGGGCGTTGGCGGAGGATGTGCTGCTGCAGGTGTCAACGAAGCTCACCGCCAGGGAGGTATGGGACTCCCTGAAGGTGAGGTTCGTCGGTGCCGTTCGGGTCCACGTGGCGAGGCTGGCGATGCTTCGCGGCAAATTCGACCGCCTTAAGATGGCAGACGACGAGGAGCTCGACGTGTACGGCGGGAGGCTTGCAGCGATGGCGGCGAGGTACGCCAACCTCGGGGAGACACTGGGCGACGCGACGCTCGTCAAGAAGCTAATGGATACGGTGCCAGATCGGCTCTATCCCGTCGTCGCCGGCATAGAGCAGTTCCACGACGTGACGACGATGGCTTTCGATGAAGCGCTCGGGCGGCTGCACGCGTTCGATGAGCAAGTTCGGCGTCAACGGCAGGACAACGGCGAGCGGGCGGACGGACAGCTCCTGTTCACGGCAGCGCAGTGGAGGGCGCGGGAGCGGCAGCAAGGCGGAGCACGGGACGACGACGATGAGCACATCGTGGCGTCGGGGAGCAGCGGCAACAGGCGTAGGCGCTGCTACAATTGTGGGGAGCACGGGCACTTCCGGCGCGAGTGCCCGCAGCTGCAGAAAGGACCGCGGCGGAGCAGGCTCTGTTGGCCGGCGCCAACATCGACGACGACGGACTTTTCTAGGTCGTGGCCTAGGGGGATTGTGTTGGAATAAACCACGGCGTGTGTGGTTGGGCTCGTCGGGCGCAACGGATTCGTGCGGGACGTGCGGGACGCACTGGTGCAGTTGGGCTCGTCAGGCGCGTTGGGTGCGTGTGGGACGTGCGGGGCGCAACGAAAGCGTGGTGTGTGTGACATGCGTGTGTGTGTACGTGGTGGTCAGCCGCGTCAAGCTAGCTATATAGGTGATTAGCGATGCATTGGGAGCGTCCGTGGTGTGCGCGTGATGGGCGCGTGAGGTCGGGCATGCAGGACGTGCATGCAGCACGGCGCGAGGCGTGGAAGTTGGGTCTCGCGGAGGAACGGCCTGGCCCCATGCACGAGCAGCCGGGTCGCCGGGTGAGCGCGTGCGCGTGGGTAGTTCGCTGAGTGCATTGTGTGAGCTAGCTAGACTATAACTTGGGCATGTATCTCGTATGAGAGTTTGGTGCTCTGGAAAGTAAAAACGGGGCTGTGTTCAGACGGTTGAAAATTCCAGTGTATCCTATTCCTTCTTCTACCTCTAGTTTTGAGTGATAAAGGGAGAGCGGCAACAACAATTGATATATAGAGCTTCGGTTCGGGCGATCACTGACGACCATGGCACTCGTCCCACACGGCGGCGGCGCGGGCGGATCGGCGACGATGGCGATGCCGATGCTGACCGCGGACAACTACATGGTCTGGGCCATCAAGGCGCAGGCGATCCTCGACATACACACCGTATGGGAGGTGGTGGCGCGGGGGACGCGGCGGTGAACGCGCGGAAGGACAAGATGGCGCGCGCGTTGCTTCTCGGGGCGTTGCCGGAGGATGTGCTGTTGCAGGTGTCGACGAAGCTCACCGCCAGGGAGGTATGGAACTCCCTGAAGGTGAGGTTTGTCGGCGCCGATCGGGTCCACGTGGCGGGGCCGGCGACACTTCACGGCGAATTCGACCGCTTGAAGATGGCAGACGACGAGGAGCTCGACGTGTACGGCGGGAGGCTCACGGCAATGGCTGCGAGGTACGCCAACCTCGGGGAGACGCTGGGCGACGCGGCGCTCGTCAAGAAGCTGCTGGATACGGTGCCGGATCGGCTCTTCCCCGTCGTCGCTGGCATCGAGCAGTTCCATGACGTGATGACGATGGTGTTCGATGAAGCGCTCGGGCAGCTACGCGCGTTCAACGAGCGAGTTCGGCGTCGATGGCAGGACAGCGGCGAGCGGGCATACGGACATGTCCTGTTCATTGCGGCGCAGTGACGGGCGCGGGAACGGCAGCACGGCGGAGCACGGGACGACGACGACGAGCACAGCGTGGTGTCGGGGAGCGGCGGCAACAGGCGCAGGCGCTGCTACAAGTGCGGGGAGCACGGGCACTTTCGGCGCGAGTGCTCGCAGTTACGGAAAGGACCGCGGCAGAGCAGGCTCTCTTGGCCGGCGCCAAGGTCAACGACGACGGACTTCTCTAGGCCGTGGCTTAGTGGGAGTGTGTTAGAATAAGCCACGGCGTTTGTGGTGGGGCTTTTCGGGCGCAACGGATTCACGCGAGACGTGCGGGACACACTAGTGCAGTCGGGCTCGTCGGGCGCGTAGGGTGTGTGCAGGACGTGCGGGGGGCAACGAAAGCATGGCGTGTGTGACATGCGCGTGTGTGTGTATGTGGTGGTCAGCCGCGTCAAGCTAGCTAGATAGGTGATTAGCGATGCATTTGGGAGCGGCCCCGGTGTGCGCATCATGGGCGCGTGAGGCCGGGTATGTAGGACGTGCATGCAGCACAGCGCGAGGCGTGGAGGTTGGGTATTGTGGAGGAACGGCTTGGCCCCATGCATGAACGGCCGGGTCGCCGGGTGAGCGCGTGCGCGCGGGTAGTTCGCTGAGTGCATTGTGTGAGCTAGCTAGACTATAACTTGGGCATGCATCTCGTATGAGAGTTTGGTGCTCTGGAAAGTAAAAACGGGGTTGTGTTCAGCCGGGTGAAAATTCCAGTGTATCCTATTCCGTCTTCTACCTCTAGTTTTGAGTGAGAAAGGGAGAGCGACAACAACAATTGGTACACAGAGCTTCGGTTCGGGCGATCATCGGCGACCATGGCACTCGTCCCACACGGCGGCGACGCGGGCGGATCGGCGATGATGGCGATGCCGATGCTGACCGCGGACAACTACATGGTCTGGGTCATCAAGGTGCAGGCGATCCTCGACGTCCACACCGTATGGGAGGCGGTGGCGCTGGGAGACGCGACGGTGAACATGCGGAAGGACAAGATGGCCCGCGTGTTGCTTCTCGGGGCATTGCCGGAGGATGTGCTGCTGCAGGTGTCGACGAAGCTCACTGCCAGGGAGGTATGGGACTCCCTGAAATTGAGGTTCGTCAGCGCCGATCGGGTCCGCGTGGCGAGGGTGGCGACGCTGCGTGGCGAATTCGACCTCCTGAAGATGGCAGACGATGAGGAGCTCGACGTGTACGGTGGGAGGCTCGCGGCGATGGCAGCAAGGTACGCCAACCTCGGGGAGACGCTGGGCGACACAGCGCTCGTCAAGAAGCTGCTGGATACTGTGCTGGATCGGCTCTTCCCTGTCATCGCCGGCATCGAGCAGTTCCACGACGTGATGACGATGGAGTTCGATGAAGCGCTCGGGTGGCTCGGCGTGTTCGATGAGCGAGTTCGGCATCGACGGCAGGACAGCGGCGAGCAGGCGGACGAACAACTCCTATTCACGGCGGCGCAGTGGCGGGCACGGGAGCGGCAGCACGACGGAGCACGGGATGGCGACGACGACAAGCACATCGTGGCGTCGAGGAGTGGAGGCAATAGGCGCAGGCGCTGCTACAAGTGTGGGGAGCACGGACACTTCCGGTGCGAGTGCCCGCAGCTGCGGAAAGGATGGCGGCGGAACAGGCTCTCTTGGCCACGCCAACGTCGACGACGACGGACTTCTCTAGGCCGTGGCTTAGGGGAGTGTGTTGGAATAAGCCACGACGTGTGTGGTGGGGCTCGTCGGGCGCAACGGATTCGCGCGGGACGTGTGGGACGCACTCGTGCAGTCGGGCTCATCGGACGCGTCGGGTGCATGCGGGACGTGCGGGGCGCAACGAAAGCATGGCGTGTGTGACATGCGCGTGTGTGTACATGGTGGTCAGCCGCGTCAAGCTAGCTACATAGGTGATTAGTGATGCATTGGGAGTGGCCGCTGACGGTGTCCTGGACTAGGGGGTAGTCACCACGTCGTCTCCCGGTCAGTTAGATTGGGCCGAGGACCCCCATTGCCGTATACTCATGGGCCAGTTCAGACAGCTGCCACATACAAGGAAGATTCCACAAGACTTGGTGGTCAAGACAAGGACTCCTCCCCCACCGGCGTATTCGGCTAGGACTCTTGCTATCCTAGGCGTCTGGTGCATTATATAAACCAGGGCCAGGCAGTCGATAGATATACAGAACAATCATACCATAGGCTAGCTTCTAGGGTCTAGCCTCTCTGATCTCGTGGTAGATCTACTCTTATAATACTCATATCATCATGAACAATCAAGCAGGACGTAGGGTCTTACCTCTATCAAGAGGGCCCGAACCTGGGTAAAACATCGTGTCCCCTGCCTCCTGTTACCATCCGTCTTAGACGCATAGTTCAGGACCCCCTAATCAAGATCCGCCGGTTTTGACACCGACAATGGTGCTTTCATTGAGAGTTCCGCTGTGTGATCGGCAAAAGAATTGATGGCTTGTGTGCAGGTCAACTGTGATGCCGGCATCTTTGTCGCCGGCTCGACTGGTCACCTTTGTTCAACTGAGGACCGTGCTCCATCTCCGATCATCATGTTCGGACGAGGGCCTTCATCGACATCAACTCCGATCTCTATCAAGATCATGGAGGAATCATCCATGGAGCTCGGGGGCTCAACGTCAACATTGCCCTCGGGCGACCGTGTTGTTTTTCCGAACAGCGAACTTGTATCCGCTGCCACCACCTCTTAGAGCATCGCTTTGACGATCCCTTTGGTAGAATTGTGCGGAATTGAGTCTACAACAACCACGAAAAATTTAGTCGAGTTCCGGTGGAGGAATCTCCAGCAATCTACGATATACTGGAGCCCTGTCCAATCTGGATGGGAATCTGGACGAGTTTACGGCGTGTTCTCCAGAACCTAGCTCGGACGTCCTTTGGAAGATCCAACCGTTGATCGGCTGCGGAATTCCTATATCTAACACCCCTCAAAATTTCAGCTCGATCCGACCATCCAAACTCCGTGAACCTTCCGATTAGTGCATCACTTTTCGGGTCTGTTTTCTGCGCGAATACGGATCCGACCCGAATTCATGTTTCTTTATGAATGTGATATGGGACAACCTTATTAAAGGAATTTTCTCCTAGGGTATTGTGCTTTGTTTTTAAACACATGACCATAAAATTTTAAGCCTCCTCTGAGGTAATCTTCACTATCATGCTGGTGTCAAACCAGTCCGGCAATACTGCTCCGCGGCTACCGGCCTGCACTAGACACGTTGTCACCTTTTGAGTCGAGCTCAACTTCTTCGGATCATCATCTCGACGAGCGAACAAGAGTTCGGAATCACCAAGGATAAATCATCATAAACATCTCCGCCCCACGGGAATACACGGAGCGGGAACATAGGCATCGCCGCATGGTCACTTCATCAAACCGGCATTGACCGCGTCACAAGTTACGACCTGCGTCGGCATGGCCGCACTGTTGCTTCTTCAAGCCGATGTCCATCACGCCGAACTGCTTCAACACCTCGGTTGACACGGCAGCTGCAACATCTCCTTACTGACCTGCTCCGTCTCCTCGGCTAGACCAAGGGCTTCACCATCTCTTCATTAACTTACTTCGGAGACTTCGCCGTCACCAGCCGACCAGCTTCATCGCGTTAGCTGGACCACAGGCTTTTCCTTGGCGAGCCAACCTTTGCTAGCATCGCCATGCCACCACTTCATCACCCATCAGGCAATGGGTGTGCGGATCAATAACCAATTTTGGGAGTAACCTTTCTCCAGATTGCTACAACAGATAAACCAGGTGCTATTAATCCTAGTTTTTTTTCTTGATTGGGTTTATTTTTCCAAAGGAATTATTACTCCGGTTTGTTTCATCATTTATACACAGGTTTATCAAATGGTGGTCGCATTAACAACGGCCGCATGGTGGTTCGGTCAGTTTTCGTATACAGGTCGGCGAATGCCCCATCTGGAACTCAGACCGACCTGCGAATTCGGGCTTGGCCACGCCTTCACCGCGTCACGCCGACGCCCTGCATCGACATGACTTCGGCGCCAGGCCACATCTCTTTCAATAAATTATTTTTGCAAAAAGCAATTATCCTTTTTGGACCGCACTATTTTATGTGTGTAGGTGATCGACTTCGACTGCGTCACGTGGTCTCTTCGGCAAGCCGACGCCGTCGTCCCAATCGGCGTAAATCGTCTCGCGTGGTCACCTTGTTGGTCGTGTTGCCATACCAACGTGTTCGGTTGCCTCAGGGACTTCGGCATCGCCGGGAGAGCTCTACCTCATCGAGTGTTCGGCGCACAGGCCTGTTGGGGAACGTAGCAGAAATTCAAAATTTTCCTACGTGTCACCAAGATCTATCTATGGAGAAACCAGCAACGAGGGGAAGGAGAGTGCATCTACATACCCTTGTAGATCGCTAAGCGGAAGCGTTCAAGAGAACGGGGTTGAAGGAGTCGTACTCGTCGTGATCCAAATCACCGGAGATCCTAGTGCCGAACGGATGGCACCTCCGCGTTCAACACACGTACAGCCCGGTGACGTCTCCTACGCCTTGATCCAGCAAGGGGAGAAGGAGAGGTTGGGGAAGACTCCATCCAGCAGCAGCACGATGGCGTGGTGGTGGTGGAGGAGCGTGGTACTCCAGCAAGGCTTCGCCAAGCACCGCAAGAGACGAGGAGGGAGAGGGGTAGGGCTGCGCCAAGAAGGAGATTGAATCGTGTCTCTGGCAGCCCAAAACCTCAAGTATATATAGGGGGAGGGGAGGGGCTGCGCCCCCACCTAGGTTTCCACCCCTAGGGGTGGCGGCCAGCCCTAGATCCCATCTAGGGGGGCGGCCAAGGGGGGAGAGAGGGGGGCGCACCACTAGGTGGGCCTTAGGCCCATCTGAGCCTAGGGTTTGCCCCCTTCCACTCTCCCTTGCGCCTTGGGCCTTGGTGGGGGGCGCACCAGCCCATCTTGGGCTGGTCCCCTCCCACACTTGGCCCATGCAGCCCTCCGGGGCTGGTGGCCCTACTTGGTGGACCACCGGGACCCTCCCGGTGGTCTCGGTACATTACCGATAAAACCCGAGACTTTTTCGGCGACCAAAACAAGACTTCCCATATATAAATATTTACCTCCGGACCATTCCGGAACTCCTGGTGACGTCCGGGATCTCATCCGGGACTCCGAACAACATTCGGTAACCACGTATATCTATTCCTTATAACCCTAGTCGTCATCGAACCTTAAGTGTGTAGACCCTACGGGTTCGGGAACCATGCAGACATGACCGAGACATCTCTCCGGTCAATAACCAACAGCGGTATCTGGATACCCATGTTGGCTCCCACATGCTCAACGATGATCTCATCAGATGAACCACAATGTCAAGGACTTAATCAATCCCGTATACAATTCCCTTTGTCTATCGGTACGATACTTGCCCGAGATTCGATCGTCGGTATCCCGATACCTTGTTCTATCTCGTTTCTGGCAAGTCTCGTTTACTCGTTCCGTAACACATCATCCCGTGATCAACTCCTTGATCACATGGTGCACATTATGATGATGTCCTACCGAGTGGGCCCAGAGATACCTCTCCGTTTACACGGAGTGACAAATCCAAGTCTCGATTCGTGCCAACCCAACAGACACTTTCGGAGATACCTGTAATGTACCTTTATAGCCACCCAGTTACGTTGTGACGTTTGGCACACCCAAAGTATTCCTACGGTATCCGGGAGTTACACAATCTCATGGTCTAAGGAAATGATACTTGACATTTAGAAAAGCTTTAGCATGCGAACTACACGATCTTGTGCTATGCTTAGGATTGGGTCTTGTCCATCACATCATTCTCCTAATGATGTGATCCCGTTATCAACGACATCCAATGTCCATGGTCAGGAAACCGTAACCATCTATTGATCAACGAGCTAGTCAACTAGAGGCTTACTAGGGACATGGTGTTGTCTATGTATCCACACATGTATCTGAGTTTCCTATCAATACAATTCTAGCATGGATAATAAACGATTATCATGAACAAGGAAATATAATAATAACTAATTTATTATTGCCTCTAGGGCATATTTCCAACAGTCTCCCACTTGCACTAGAGTCAATAATCCAGTTCACATCGATACGTGATTAACACTCAAGGTCACATCCCCATGTGACTAACACCCAAAGAGTTTACTAGAGTCAATAATCTAGTTCACATTACCATGCGATTAACACTCGATGAGTTCTGGGTTTGATCATGTTATGCTTGTGAGAGATGTTATAGTCAACGGGTCTGAATCTTTCATATCCGTGTGTGCTTTACAAATCTCTATGTCATCTCGCAGATGCAGCTACCACATTCTATTTGGAGCTATTCCAAATAACTGTTCCACTTGGAGCTATTCTAAATTGTTGCTCCATTATACATATCCGGTATCTCTACTCAGAGCTATCCGGATAGGTGTTAAGCTTGCATGGACGTAACCCTTTACGACGAACTCTTTTACCACCTCCATAATCGAGAAAATTCCTTAGTCCACAGTTACTAAGGATAATTTAGACCGCTATCTGGTGATCTACTCCTAGATTACCTTTGTACCCTCTTGCCAGATATGTGGCAAGGCACACATCAGGTGCGGTACACAGCATCGCATACTGTAGAGCCTACGTCTAAAGCATAGGGGACGACCTTCGTCCTTTCTCTCTATTCTGCCATGGTCAGGTTTCGAGTCTTACTCAATGTTCACACCTTATAACACAGCCAAGAACTCCTTCTTTGCTGATCCATTTTGAACTCCTTCAAAATCTTGTCACGGTATGTATTCATTTGAAAGTAATATTAAGGGTTTTGACCTATCCTTATAGATCTTAATGCTCAATACTCAAGTAGCCTAATCCAGGTTTTCAATTGAAAAACACTTTCCAAATAACCCTATATGCTTTCCAGAAATTCTACGTTATTTCCGATCATCAATATGTTAACAACATATACTCATCGGAAATTCTATAGTGCTCCCACTCACTTCTTTGGAAATACAAGTTTCTCATAAACTTTGTATACACCCAAAAACTTTGATCATCTCATCAAAGCATACATTCCAACTACGAGATGCTTACTCCAGTCCTTAGAAGGATTGCTGGAGCTTTGCATACTTGTTAGCATCTTTCAGGATTGACAAAACCTTCCGGTTGTATCACATACAACCTTTCCTCAAGAAAATCGTTGAGAAAACAATGTTTTGGCATCATGTTTGCAAGATTTCATAAATTAATGCAGTAATCGCTAATATAATTCCAACAGACTCTTAGCATCGCTACGAGTGAGAAAGTCTCATCGTAGTCAACTCCTTGAACTTGTCGGAAAACATCTTAACGACAAGTCGAGCTTTCTTAATGGTGATACTTACCATCATTGTCCGTCTTCCTTTTAAAATCCATATGTACCTAACAGCCTTACGACCATCAAGTAGTTCTTCCAAAGTCTACACTTTGTTTTCATATATGGATCCTCTCTCGGATTATATGGCCTCGAGCCATTTTGGAATCCAGGCCCACCATCGCTTCTCCATAGCTCGTAGGTTCATTGTTGTCTAGCAACATGACTTCCAAGACAGGATTACGTACCACTCTGAATTAGTACGCATCCTTGTCATCCCACGAGGTTTGGTAGTGACTTGATCTGAAGTTTCATGATCACTATCATAAGCTTCCACTTCAATTGGTGTAGGTGCCATAGGAACAACTCCCTGTGCCCTGCCACACACTAGTTGAAGAGACGGTTCAATAACCTCATCAAGTCTCCACCATCCTCCCACTCAATTCTTTCGAGAGAAACTTTTCCTCGAGAAAGGACCCGATTCTAGAAACAATCCCTTATTGCTTTCGGATCTGAGACAGGAGGTATACCCAACTGTTTTGGGTGTCCTATGAAGATGCATTTATCCGCTTTGGGTTCTAGCTTATCAGCCTGAAACTTTTTCACATAAGCGTTGCGGCCCCAAATTTTTAAGAAATGACAGCTTAGGTTTCTCTAAACCGGTGTCATCTCATCGGAATTACGTGGTGCCCTATTTAAAGTGAATGTGGTTGTCTCTAATGCCTAACCCATAAACTATCGTGGTAATTCGATAAGAGACATCATGGTATGCATCATATCCAATAGGGTGCAGTTATGATGTTCGGACACACCATCACACTATGGTGTTCCAGGCTGTATTAGTTGTGAAACAATTTCCACAATGTCTTAATTCTGTGCCAAACTCGTAATTCAGATATTCATCTCTAAGATCATATCATAGATATTTTATCCTCTTGTCATGACGATCTTTCAACTTCACTCTGAAATTACTTGAACCTTTCAATAATTCAGACTCGTGATTCATCAAGTAAATGTACTCAAGATCTACTCAAATCATCTGTGAAGTAAGAACATAACGATATCCACTACACGCCTCAGCACTCATTGGACTGCACACATCAAAATGTATTATTTCCAACAAGTTGCTTTCTAGTTCCATTTTACTGAAAACGAGGCTTTCAGTCATCTTGCCCATGTAGTATGATTTGCATGTCTCAAGTGATTCAAAATCAAGTGAGTCCAAATGGTCCATTTGCATGGAGCTTCTTCATGCATATACACCAATAGACATGGTTCGCATGTCTCAAACTTTTAAAAATGAGTGAGTCCAAAGATCCATCAACACGGAGCTTCTTCATGCGTTTTATAGCAATATGACTCAAATTGCAGTGCCACATTTGTGTGGTACTATCATTACTATCTTATACCTTTGGCATGAAAATGTGTATCACTACGATCGAGATTCAACAAACCATTCATTTTAGGTGCAAGACCATTGAAGGTATTATTCAAATAAACAGAGTAACCATTATTCTCCTTAAATGAATAACCGTATTGCGATAGACATAATCCAATCATGTCTATGCTCAATGCAAACACCAATCTCGATGGTAGAGGGAGCGTGCGATGCTTGATCACATCAATCTTGGAAAAACTTCCAACACATATCGCCAGCTCACCTTTAGCTAGTCTCCGTTTACTCCGCAGCCTTTTATTTCGAGTTTACTAACATTTAGCAACCGAACCGGTATCTAATACCCTGGTGCTACTAGGAGTACTAGTAAAGTACACATTAACACAATGTATATCCAATATACTTCTATCGACCTTGCCAGCCTTCTCATCTACCAAGTATCTTGGGTAATTCTGCTTCAGTGACTGTTCCCCTTATTACAGAAGCACTTAGTCTCGGGCTTGGGTTCAACTTTGGGTTTCTTCACTAGAACAGCAACTGATTTGTTGTTCCTTGAAGTATCCCTTTCTTGCCCTTGCCCTTCTTGAAACTAGTGGTTTTACTAACCATCAACGATTGATGCTCCCTTTTGATTTCTACTTTCACGGTGTCGCGAATAGCTCAAGGATCATCATATATGTCCCTGATATATTATAGTTCATCACGAAGCTCTAGTAGCTTGGTGGTAATGACTTCGGAGAAACATCACTATCTCATCTGGAAGATCAACTCCCAATCGATTCAAATGATTGTTGTACTCAGACAATCTGAGCACAGGCTCAACAATTGAGCTTTTCTCCCTTAGTTTGCAGGCTAAGAAAATCGTCAGAGGTCTTTATACCTCTTGACGTGGGCACGAGCCTGAAATCCCAATTTCAGTCCTTGGAACATCTCATATGTTCTGCGATGTTTCAAAAATGTCTTTGGTGCCTCAGTTCTAAACCATTTAGCATTACGCACTGAACTATCATGTAGTCATCAAAATGTGTATGTCAGATGTTTGCAACATCCATAGACGATGTTCGAGGTCCAGCACACTAAGTGGTGCATTAAGGACATAAGCCTTCTACTATCTGCATAATTGCTACTATCAACTTTCAACTAATTTTTCCCTAGGAACATATCTAAACAGTAGAACTGAAGCGCAAGCTACGACATAATTTGCGAAGACCTTTTGACTATGTTCAAGATAATTAAGTTCATCTTATGAACTCCCACTCAGATAGACATCCCTCTAGTCATCTAAGTGATTACATGATCCGAGTCAACTAGGCCGTGTCCGATTATCACATGAGACGGACTAGTCAACATCGGTGAACATCTTCATGTTGATCGTATCTTCTATATGACTCATGTTCGACCTTTCGGTCTTCTGTGTTCCGAGGCCATGTCTGTACATGCTAGGCTCGTCAACACCCGTTGTATTCGAATGCAAGAATCTATCACACCCGATCATCACGTGGTGCTTCGAAACGATGAACTTCCGCAACGGTGCATAGTTAGGGGGAACACTTTCTTGAAATTTAATGAGGGATCATCTTATTTACTACCGTCGTTCTAAGAAAATAAGATGCAAAAACATGATAAACATCACATGCAATCAAATAGTGACATGATATGGCCAATATCATATTGCTCCTTTTGATCTCCATCTTCGGGGCTCCATGATCATCATCGTCACCGGCATGACACCATGATCTCCATCATTGTGTCTCCATGAAGTTGTCTCGCCAACTTATTACTTCTACTACTATGGCTACCGGTTAGCAATAAAGTAAAGTAATTACATGACGTTTATGTTGACACGCAGGTCATAAATAAATAAAGACAACTCCTATGGCTCCTGCCGGTTGTCATACTCATCGACATGCAAGTCGTGATTCCTATTACAAGAACATGATCAATCTCATACATCACATATCATTCATCACATTCTTCTTGGCCATATCACATCACATAGCATACCCTGCAAAAACAAGTTAGACGTCCTCTAATTGTTGTTTGCATGTTTTACGTGGCTGCTATGGGTTTCTAGCAAGAACGTTTCTTACCTACGCAAAAACCACAACGTGATATGCCAATTGCTATTTACCCTTCATAAGGACCCTTTTAATCGAATCCGATCCGACTAAAGTGGGAGAGACAGACACCCGCTAGCCACCTTATGCAACTAGTGCATGTCAGTCGGTGGAACCAGTCTCACGTAAGAGTACGTGTAAGGTCGGTCCGAGCCGCTTCATCCCACAATGCCGCCGAATCAAGATTGGACTAGTAACGGTAAGCATATTGAACAAAATCAACGCCCACAACTACTTTGTGTTCTACTCGTGCATAGAAACTACGCATAGACCTAGCTCATGATGCCAATGTTGGGGAACGTAGCAGAAATTCAAAATTTTCCTACGTGTCAACAAGATCTATCTATGGAGAAACCAGCAACGAGGGGAAGGAGAGTGCATCTACATACCCTTGTAGATCGCTAAGCGGAAGCGTTCAAGAGAACGGGGTTGAAGGAGTCGTACTCGTCGTGATCCAAATCACCGGAGATCCTAGTGCCGAACGGACGGCACCTCCGCGTTCAACACACGTACAGCCCAGTGACGTCTCCTACGCCTTGATCCAGCAAGGGGAGAAGGAGAGGTTGGGGAAGACTCCATCCAGCAGCAGCACGACGGCGTGGTGGTGGTTGAGGAGTGTGGTACTCCAGCAGGGCTTCGCCAAGCACCGCAAGAGACGAGGAGGGAGAGGGGTAGGGCTGCGCCAAGAAGGAGATTGAATCGTGTCTCTGGCAGCCCAAAACCTCAAGTATATGTAGGGGGAGGGGAGGGGCTGCGCCCCCACCTAGGTTTCCACCCCTAGGGGTGGCGGCCAGCCCTAGATCCCATCTAGGGGGGCGGCCAAGGGGGGAGAGAGGGGGGCGCACCACTAGGTGGGCCTTAGGCCCATCTGAGCCTAGGGTTTGCCCCCTTCCACTCTCCCTTGCGCCTTGGGCCTTGGTGGGGGGCGCACCAGCCCATCTTGGGCTGGTCCCCTCCCACACTTGGCCCATGCAGCCGTCCGGGGCTGGTGGCCCCACTTGGTGGACCACCGGGACCCTCCCGGTGGTCCCGGTACATTACCGATAAAACCCGAAACTTTTCCGGCGACCAAAACAGGACTCCCCATATATAAATCTTTACCTCCGGACCATTCCGGAACTCCTCGTGACGTCCGGGATCTCATCCGGGACTCCGAACAACATTCGGTAACCACGTATATCTATTCCCTATAACCCTAGCGTCATCGAACCTTAAGTGTGTAGACCCTACGGGTTCGGGAACCATGCAGACATGACCGAGACATCTCTCCGGTCAATAACCAACAGCGGTATCTGGATACCCATGTTGGCTCCCACATGCTCAACGATGATCTCATCAGATGAACCACAATGTCAAGGACTTAATCAATCCCGTATACAATTCCCTTTGTCTATCGGTACGATACTTGCCCGAGATTCGATCATCGGTATCCCGATACCTTGTTCTATCTCGTTTCTGGCAAGTCTCGTTTACTCGTTCCGTAACACATCATCCCGTGATCAACTCCTTGATCACATGGTGCACATTATGATGATGTCCTACCGAGTGGGCCCAGAGATACCTCTCCGTTTACACGGAGTGACAAATCCAAGTCTCGATTCGTGCCAACCCAACAGACACTTTCGGAGATACCTGTAATGTACCTTTATAGCCACCCAGTTACGTTGTGACGTTTGGCACACCCAAAGTATTCCTACGGTATCCGGGAGTTACACAATCTCATGGTCTAAGGAAATGATACTTGACATTTAGAAAAGCTTTAGCATGCGAACTACACGATCTTGTGCTATGCTTAGGATTGGGTCTTGTCCATCACGTCATTCTCCTAATGATGTGATCCTGTTATCAACGACATCCAATGTCCATGGCAGGAAACCGTAACCATCTATTGATCAATGAGCTAGTCAACTAGAGGCTTACTAGGGACATGGTGTTGTCTATGTATCCACACATGTATCTGAGTTTCCTATTAATACAATTCTAGCATGGATAATAAACGATTATCATGAATAAGGAAATATAATAATAACTAATTTATTATTGCCTCTAGGGCATATTTCCAACAAGGCCATATTTCTTTTATTACTCACTTTGCATAAATTGTTGATTATGCAACATTTTTTTATTATTCCTATTATCTCCGACTTGCACTATTTTTTGTGCATAGGTAGATAATCCGGGCAGCGCTGTCACCGCGGCGTACCGACGTACCATGTCACCTCGGCTGACCGGGGTCTTCGTCATGACATCATTAACACACGCTGGGGGCTTCAGCGTCACACTGCCGGCCTGCTCCGTCGCCGCGGTCGGACTGGGGTTTTCACCTCACCCATAGACTATGTTGTGTCACCACTTCATCAAGCCGAGTTCTTTACTTGGACATCTCGGGACCGGCTTGGGGGGTGGGATCTTGTCCCGCCACAATCTCGGCCTGCATTATCAACATCGAGCACATTAACCAGCTAAGTCGCTTTCATGCTAAAAAACTTTCAGTTTTAAATTTTGTTCGGTTCGACCAAGCATTATACTTTTCGGCACAAAGTTGTTTGTGACGAAGTTTGTTGTCAAAACTTTGTTTGTGACTCGCGTATTCAAATACCCCATTTATTTGGGGGCTCCCTTGATGGAGCTTTTCCTCTTGAATATGATTATACTTGTACGACTTCATTCCTTCTTCGTGTATTACGCCACAATATGCACCATATTGACCTAAGCGATTTGCAAGCTGGGTTGCCTCGCTCCTGTGTTTACCCCTACATTCCCGATTGTTCGGCTAGGGAGTAAAGGGAGCACCTTTGCGATTGTCACGACCGGGTCATCCGAGCTCTGACCTCAGACTGGGTGAAGCCGAAAGCTAGCTTCCTTATTGTTTTCAATCATGGTCGGTACACAACGGAACTCATGAGTACAAAAAATCTATTGCGCAAGTCTCATAGTAATAATGAGCACCGAAGAAAGGTATCGGTAAGGGTACTATTTTCTTCGAAGATGCTTCTTACACTTCGTTAGTAATATAGCATAAGTTCCTGAGCGCGCTTTGTCTGTTACAGCCTTATGCCCTGATTGCCTCGAGTTGATCCTCCGCCGCCCGGTTCACATCCATGAGATCCGGTTCCACCTATAGGAGATCCTCAATGGCAGCAGCATGTGCGCACTCCGTGTCGAGTTGAGCCTCTGCCTCCCGGTCCTCCTTTAGTATCGCCAAGTTGAACCGCTGGTCCACCTGCACCATGGGGGACCCGAACACCGGCACGAAGTTGACGTCCAACGTCTCATACCCATAGGGGGGGCTTCTGCACCGCGACCTCCGCCTTGAACATTGGATCAGTTTCCTACTCCTCGTAGCTTGGCTCTACAGAAATCGGGGATTGGCCCGCCGCAAACCGAGCTTGGGACCGGAGGTCTGTGGCGCCGACAGCCGCCGCGATTTCTGCGTGGTGCTTTGGCGTCAGCATCTTGTAGTACATGATCATGAGGCGCACCATGGCTTTCTGGAAAACTAGGGGACGCTTGATGCGGGCTAGGGGATCGAAAGGTGGGGGAATGGGCTGGAGAGGAGGTGTGGTTTTGGGGCAGTGGCTGGTGTAGGCCGAGCAGTGAAGGTTCTGGTGTGAATAGTGGTTCCGATGATGACCGATCAATAGTTTTTGACTATACATCGCTCTTGTCGCGTTCATGTTGCACCCCGGCACGTTGGACCCTCCACGTGGTTCACCAAATGGAACACACTTCTTCTTGCGTTTTCGCTCGCTTGTGGGACTGCAATTGAGAGCAAACGGACGTCCCTCCCCCTCCCCCTCCCGCGTCATTTATACTACCACCCCCTCCGTTTTATGTGGAGTAAATAAAAACAAAGGGAGTATACTACGGATGCGAATCCCCTGACGTGGTCAAACCCATTGAGTAACTGACATGCGGGGCCTAGAAAGCATGGGGTCCACTAGTATGTGACCAAAAGGGAGGGTAAGGCAGGGATACCTACGTCAGAGGATCCACTTCCACTACTACTCCCTCCATCCATCTATAGGGCCTTATGCGTTTTTCAAGGCTAACTTTGACCAAATCTTAGAGTAATAATATATGACATCCAACTTACACAGCATACGGTCAATTCGTATGTGAAAGGAGCATCCAATGATATAATTTTCACATTATACATGTACTATTAATCTTGTCAATAGTCAAAGGCGGTTTTGAAAAATGCATGGTTAATAATATAGCCAGCCGATGGCTATAAGGAACTGCCATGTCATCTATAGCCATCATCTATATGCACTTCTACAATAGTGTGGGCTATAAGGTTGGCTATTTCCTGCAAAAAAATAATATATAAGGTTGGCTATTGTATTAGTACTTTTTCCCATCTCCTCTCTATCTCTTTCTTCATATTTATTGTATTTACCTAGGGATGCGTATATAGCTAGGCTCTTACATGAGAGCTCGCTCCCCTTACTTTTTCACATCTCTCTCCTCCACATAGGTAAAAGTGCCATGTGAGCTGGCTCTTAGAATGGCTATTAGGTTGGCTCTAAGCATTTAATATTTGCATGAGCAAGGTATATAATTGGAAGAGAGTTGCATGCATACTATTTTTTATTGATCTATGTGTTATAGCCGGGCTATAGAATATAAGAGCCCGCTTCACTCTCTATCCTCTCTTCTCAGTCCTCCAAGTAGTATTTTAATGACATGACAAGTCTTATAGCCTGCTGACTAGGCCTTATTAGACTTGCTCTTAGGCCATATATAAATGGAAGGAGGGAGTACTATGAGCACTGCATACTCTACTACAGATGTTGTCAGTACTCCACTAGTACTATTGGACAGGGAGCACAAAAATGTTACTATTGGAATGGTTATACGTGGAGAAATCCTAGAAGGAAGAGCATCCGCGAGAACAACCACATTCACGTGGTTGAAAACAAATTGGAAACCATCTCTGTTTGAATACAAATCTAGGAGTACGTACAAATCTAACAATATTGATTGGGCATTGTTGAATGTTGATACTTTTTTTGTAAGTTTGATCAAAGTAGAGATACTTTGACTACACATAAAACTTATATGTAAACTAGAAAGGATTGGAGGGAGTATATTGTACGTTGAAAAGCGAAACGAACATTGAATACCCTTTATATATGATTTGCGGATGCTATGATCATTGGTTCAAAATTTTGGATCCACCTTAGGTATCACATATGCACCCACTCGTTTTCTCTCGATTTCATCTCGGGGCCCGGAGATCGATTGAAAGAGGACTAGGGTGGTTACAATATGTTCGTTTCACTTATGAACGTACAATATACTCCCTCCGATCCCCACAGACCCCCCCCCCCCGCGCGGGTCATTTCTATCATAGAAATAGACCAAACCTTTATCTCCTTGCATGACATGTAATTGATCTGTCAACATCAATTGATCTCGTGAAGATGTGTCAGGGCAGGAACCGAATGGGATGTCAAAACTAAGACGGGAAGCGGCACGTAGTGGAGGCAAAGTGAAACTTTAAACAAACCATTTTTTTGTATGCATGTCAGAGAAATTACAACATTGGAAATACAAGCATGGTGTAGGCCCACATGCAAATGATACTCGGCGGAATGTTCAAATGACGCATGCAGGAGGATGGACTCAACTGGAGGGCGGCACGATCGATGGAGAAGAGGGTTGGAGAGGAATGAGAAATAAGCAACGCCACATTTTTATACTTGAACGGAGCAAATAAATAATAAGTTGTCTAGTTTTCCCTTCCGTCTTGGTCACGGAGTAAGTTACTCCCTCTGTTTTTATTTACTCTATGTATTAGGTTTGACTGAAGTCAAACTTCATAAAATTTGACCAAACTTATAGAAAGCTAGCAAGATGCCCGTGCGTTGCGCGAAACATCAAGATCTTGTGGGAGAAAAGGATGAACGAGGGAAGGCCTTATCTGCAAATGTGGAGAGGAGTGCGGGTACATTGTCATAGTTTCCTTCCTATCCGTTATATATAGATCGGATGACCTATATTGCAGGACGGCAGGCACACCATCATCACCAACTCTACTTTTTATCTACACTAGCAAGATGCCCATGCGTTGCACGGAAACATCAAGATGCATTTATATGAGTAGTTTATCTTGTGAGAGAAAAGGATGAATGAGGGAAGGCCTTATTTGAAAATATGGAGAGGGGTGTGGGTATCTCTTTGCAAAATTGCCATAGTTTCCTTCCTATCCGTCAGATATAAATCAGACAACCTATATTGCAGGATGGCAGGCACACCGCCAACACCAACTTTGTTTTTTTATAAGAAGTAGAGACTAGCAAGATGCCTATGCGTTGCATGGAACATCAAGATGCATTTGTATGAGTAGTTTATCTTGTGGGAGAAAAGGATGAATGAGGGAAGGCCTTATTTGCAAATGTGGAGAGGGGTGTGGGTATCTTTTTGCAAAATTGCCATAGTTTCCTTCCTATCCGTCAGATATAAATCGGACAGACTCTTATAAAAAATAGAGTTGGTGATGATGGTGTGCCTGCCATCCTGCAATATAGGCCGTCCGATTTATATCTGATGGATAGGAAGGAAACTATGGCAATTTTGCAAAAAAGGTACCCATACACCTCACCACATTTACAAATAAGGCCTTCCCTCATTCATCCTTTTCTCTCACAGGATAAACTAGTCATACAAATGCATCTTGATGTGACGTGCAACACACGGGCATCTTGCTTGTAGGAGTAGAAATATGAACATTTACAATAGCAAATATATATGATGTGAAAGTATATTCAATAATGAATCTAATGGTATTGATTTGTTATTGTATATGTTATTATTTCTGTCTATAAACTTTGTCAAAGTTTACAAAGTTTGACTTTGAGCAAAGCTAAAATGCGGAGTAAATAAAAATCGAGGTAGTACGCAGGGACTAGTATAATTACTACTACCGGAACATGGTAAGTAGGACTGCTAAATGCGGGCACGGACCGGGCACACCTCATTTTTTTTTCAAACTGTCAGACACCTACATTTAGCACATCATCCTCCTACTTAATCAAGTGTTACGCTTAACTACTTGAAAAGGAAAAGGGTGGTACTGTACCCAAAATCACCGCACTTGGGGCTAGGTAACAACTAGGTCCCATACCACATTTGAACCAGGGCACAAAAACCACCTATTCTGCGCCTAATGCGCAACACAGAGCACTGACACTCCAATATGGCCGGGAAAACAGGGAAACCGACATGTGGGGCACACCTGTCAGGACGACGTGGCGCAGACTAGTCCAATGGAGGAGCTGGCCCAAGACCTCCTCGCCACTGGCAACCATTAATGTGGGTCGTGGGGGCCAACAACGTGGCGTAGCTCCAGCACCGCCTCTGGACTGGGCGACCGCAGTGAGCAACACGCTCATCGTCGTTGGACACAGTCGATTTTAGTGTGTTCAGTGTGGTGTTTGCGTTGTGGCACGACCAGCAGATCAACACCCGGCTCGTCGAGGATGCACGGGGCGCCGAAGTGCGCGCGCGCTGCGACACGTCTGCGGAGTGGTGTATCGGGGCCAACTACATCCCCAGGACCTGAGACCATGCCGGTCCATCTTGCTTTTTCAATGACATGTGGGGTCGCATGTGAGCAAAGGGCATCTCCAACGTTGCCACAACCGTAGCTGACTACCCTGGCACACCAAAAACCCTCGTCCCTCGCGCTGTCACGCGTTACGTTCCCAGCCGGCGCCAGCTGCCCGCATTCATGTCGTACGTCTGTATGACGTCGTTGAGAGGCTCAGTGCCCGAGGAACCAACTCCGGTGACTTAATGACGCACCCAGACACTTTGACCTCACCGGAATGCGCTACTTAAAGCGGCAATGCCCAGCTAACCTCCACACCATAGCGCATCGTCCTGCTACCTGGCACCACAACTGCCATGACCGCGAGCATGAACACTCTGCGGGAGAGCGTTGTCTTTGAGGATGAAGCTTGAGGTCACCGCCCTCGCTCAAGTCGCCGCTCGCGACACAATAGCGGCGTAGCCGGACGCGGACGCGACCACACAAGCGGGGGCCATGATGGCGGCCGATGATGGGAGCACCGTCAGCCACACGTCCTACCTGCCTCTGTCCAATGTCCGGCACCGCCGAGGTCATGGACTCCTCCGAGGATGAGTAGGGCATGGGAGGCGGTAGGGCATGGTGTGCCAACTGGCCGGTCCGTCTCTCGTGTTCTACTCTTCCTCACCAGAGACCGCACCTTCACTTCACAGGTCTTGAACCCCGCCATCGTACATGGAGATCGTGGATGGAGGATGTCGGTCACCGCTGTAGAATAGGTTTAGGGTCGGGTTTCTTTTATTTTTCTATCCTATAGAAGTTTGAAATGTAATGAAAATTTGCCGTGTTTGCATTAATCTCGGCCGGTGTATATGAACTTTCATAATAATATAGTATATTGTAGGAGTACTAGCAAGATGCCCGTGCATTGCACGGAACATCAAGATCTTGTGGGAGAAAAGGATGAACGAGGGAAGGCCTTATCTGCAAATGTGGAGAGGAGTGCAGGTAAATTGTCATAGTTTCCTTCCTATCCGATAGATATAGATTGGACGGCCTATATTGCAGTATGGCAGGCACACCATCATCACCAACTCTGCTTTTTATTGAACCTAGACAAAGCTAACATGCAAAGTAAATAAACACATAGTATCTACATACACAATTTATCTTAGGCACTCCAAGGTACGTCCACTACACATTCATGCATTTCACGTCTTTCTACATCTACGGGAACCTAAGAAAAGGTTAACGTAAATTGCCTCTCTCTCTCCTCCCTGATTTTCATGGTGGTGGGCCCCTCCCTCCCCCAATCTACAATCAACAGCTCACTCGTTTCACATTACGTTAATTATGTAACTGTTATTGCGTAGGTGTAGCATTACTCGTCCTAAAAAACCCAACTAAGCCAACCTCCCAGCATATCGCGGGGGAAAAGACCCGGTTGCGCCGTTTGAGTCGGGATTACCGGATTACTAGTAGTAGTATCGATCGATCGTGTGAAGCACCAAGTTTTTTTTAGGGGGCGAGGCACCTAGTTTAAAAGGAAAAAAGGTGGTACACTCACAACACCCCTGTCCCGGTTGCATTGCACCCCACACACGTTCGGTCCTGCACACGGCTCACACAAATGGAACGCGCTTCGGGTTGCGTCTTCACTGACATGTGGGACTGCACTTGGAGAAAATGACCATGCGCCAAACTCCCGCTGCCCACCGCGCGACCCCCCCCCCCCCCCCCCCCCCCCCGCCCCCAAAAAATTCCCAACAAATCCAAAATTCAACCGCCCTTCGGCCAACTAGCCAATAATATTCCCCAAACCCCCCTCCCCCTGTCCCCATCCACTCCATTCGCTCCGCCAAAGCAGCCCTCCCCGCCGCGCCGATACGCTAGCGCCGCCCTGTTAGGACCCCGATTCCAAGTCACATCGATCTAGCCGGTAACACCTCATATCACATTGCGGCCTCACACACGGTATCCCCACGGGTGTCGCCTTACCATGGCCCGGGACCATTTCCGCCTTTTGGCTCACATATATGATAGTGTCGCTAGCATCCATATGACAGAGAACCCGGGCCAACATGGCTAGTCGTGAACTCAAAGCGGCACAAACCTATGGAGACAGGCATACATGAATCATATCGAGCATGTCGGTCAACATCGTGTGAATCTGGGCTGTAGCACTGGGCTAACAGGACTCCGGGTAACCCGGGCTGTAGTAGGCTAGGCAGGACTACGGATGTCACCGCGTGACATTTCCCCGAAGGTACAGACATAGGAACGAAGTGAAACACATGCCGGCTAGTCAAGTGTCCTGAGCAGTAGTGCTGGGCTAGCAGGACTCCTGTGAACCGGGCTGTAGCGGACTACTATGGCTCGAGGAGCACTAGACTACATTTCCCCATAAGAGAGGCTGCCAAGGATAATCAACTAGATTGTCGGATCCCACACATACCAAGCATTTCAATCATACACACAATATGCTCGATATGTGCAAATACAACATGGCATCACAACAAAACTCTACAACTCAAGTACTTTATTTGAAGGCTCCAGAGAGCCATACATAACATGTTCATACAGGTAGGGGTCACATGACCCGACACTCAAGTCATACAAGCATACAAGCACATGCGGAAGCAAATAGTCTGAGTATAGACACTAGAAAGAAAGAAGGCTTGTCGAAGCCTGTCTATCTACATAGGGCCCTCCATGGCCAGGATCACCACCTGGGTGGCAAGTTACTCATCGACATCGAGGTCTACATAAAACCCATCGGAGGGGGCGGTGTTGTCATTTGAAATTAGTAATTGAAGCAACATGAGTACAAAGGTACTCAGCAAGTCTTACAACAGAATCTACTATACATGCTCATTCTCAAGAAGGTGGTGGAGTTATTGCAGCAAGCCAGCTTTGACTCTTGGCTAAGCTATCCTACGAGACACCACTAGTAAAATATTTTTCGCAGACAAGTCCACTAATCACCAACACAATATTCCACCGGGGATCCTCCCTCGTCATCCTACGAGAGGGCCATCCTCGGTACTCACACTTATCTTGAGTCTTTTAGTAGTAACCATTAACTTGTCTATGAACTGCATAGGCAACCAAGTAGTCCTTTACCGCGGACGCGACTATTCGAATAGATGATGTTAACCTTGCAGGGGTGTACTTCTTCATACACGCTCTCGCCACTTACCGTCGTTTACACGACATGTACTCGGCAACCTTCAAGCGGAAGCCCAACGAGGGTGTCGGCCACTGCCTACCTAAACACTCAAGTCTCTAGTCCAGGTTTATCGCCTATCCGGGTTCCATCCGCAGGGAGTCCGGCCGAGGTTTCCACATACAACCCTGAACGATGTGAACAGGGTCCCGAGATGCCAAACGGGCGCCCGGCATACCCGGCCACGGTGTATCTACCACATCATAGCCCACCCCTAGGGTCAGCGCTACACATGGCCACCAACACATAACCTACAAACACCAGAAACTAATTGCAACTCCTGGACAGAGTACTAGGGTGATTAAGAAGCCGAGAGGGTCAATTAAGGATCCCAATGCATGGTAGTAGCTGATTCTTAAATCACACATAAAGATCTCAGTTCTTAGGGACGACCTCAATGAAACAACCCACCATGTACTCCTACATGGCCTCTCATCGATACCTTTAACAAATCATGTTGAACACATCTCTCACATTACCGACATAATCATTCACTCTAGCCCATCACCCAGATGAACCAGACCTGACACAACTCTAAGCATAGCAGGCATAGTAAGGTAGGAAACACATACATGGCTCAATCAACTCCTACACATGCTAGTGGGTTTCATCTAGTTACTGTGGCAACGACAGGTCATCTAGTTACTTTATTGCGTCAGCAGTGCATCAGCGTGACGTCAGCAGTCAACTGGGACGGTCCAGGTCAAACCTGACCAGTGGGTCCCGCGTGTCAGTGTCATAGTCTAACTAATTTTTAGTTAGTCCTAATCCTAACTTAATTAGCAAGCGGGTCCCATCTGTCATAGACCAGGGGTCAAACTGGGCCCACCCAGGTTAACTCAGTTAGCGGGGTCAAACCCCTGGTCTGCAGGGTCAATCCTGCCGGCGTTGAGTCGCCGGCGAGGCCGAGACGGCGGAGAGCGTCGGAAACACTGCTCCAGCCACGGTTCGATGCGCGGGTGGGTGCTATGGTTAGCTGGCGATGTGGCGCATCCAACATGGCGTTGGTTGGTGCTGGGGTGGCCGGGAACGACGACGACGTCGAGCCGGGCGGCGGCCGGAGCTCGGCCGTAGGTGGTTTTGCTGCTGCAACGAGATAGCAGGGAAACGGATGCACTAGCGAGGCGCTACGAGGTGCGGTGAGTGTGTTAGGCACCCACGCCTGACCAAATGGTCACCGGAGTGATGCCAGTGTCGAGCTCGCGTAGCAGCGTGTGCGTGTGAGCTACGTGCAGTCTATACGGTGCTCGAGAGAGGGAATGGAGAGGGTGGGGAGGTAGCTAGGCTCACGGCGGTTGCGACGGAGCTGACGGCGAGGTCGGGGACGGCCTGCTGTGACGGTGACGGCGAAGGGGGATCTCTGGCGGTGGCGGAGTTGGGCGAGGTTGATGCGGTGGCTTCGAGGCACGCGAGCACTCGGGGCTCGGCCTGCTCGACGGAGAGGAGGGTGGCGGAGCTCGTGGACACGGTAGGGCGGTGCAGAGACGATGGTGGCTACGGCTACGGCGGTGGGACGACGGCGGCTGCGTCGGCCATGGCGTTGGGGGAGCGAGGGAGAGAGTAGGGGGGAGTGTGAGGTGTCCAGGGGGTCGGGGGCGCGACGTGGAGGTCGTACAGCCCGTCCAGCGGCGAAGCGGCAAGCAGGAGGTGGCGCACGATGGTGCGCGCACGTCGGGCACGCGCCCGTCCGCCTGGCAAAGGAGGAAGACGACAGGGGAGGGGGGCAGGTGGGCTGGGCCGGCCACTTGGGCCGCTAGGTGGCTGCATAGGTGAGGTAAGCCCAGGTAAGTTCTAACCCTTTCTTTTTCTGTTTTAATTATTTTCTATTATTTCTATAACTCTAGGGCTTTATTAAAAATGCCAGGGCATTTCCAAAAATCATAAAATTAATCATGTCTACTACTTAGAATATATGCAACAGTAAAAATTTTAGTTTTTGATTATTTGAGCATTCAAAATATCTTATAGCATTTAAATGCCCAAATGCAAATACTATATGAATTAATCCAATGACCTTAAGATGTCCTAGAAAAATGTTAACCATTTTTGTCAAAGGTTTTAACCCAAAACAAAAAGGGTGGGCTTTTTAGAAGGGCATTTCAGGTTCATTGAAAAGTTTTTAGTAAGCCCTATTTGTTCCAGGGGGGTGCTGGGGGTTCTATCCTCCCCATTTCATCTTTCTGGGAAATTTAAACATGATGCAATCACTCTAATGCATGAATTAGGTAGGGTGTGACAACTCACCCCCACTCAAAAGAATCTCGTCCCGAGATTTAGGATCTGTTGGGAAGAAAGTGGGGTACTCAATTCGAAGACGATCCTCCCTTTCCCAAGTGGCTTCTTTCTCGGAATGGTGTGACCATTGAACCTTGAGAAACTTGATGTTATGGCGTCGAGTGGTACGCTCGGCTTGATCGAGGATACGAACGGGATATTCCCGATATGGGAGATTATCTTGTAGGTCAAGCGTTTCGTGGTCCACTCCATGGATAGGATCCGCGAAGCAACGCCTGAGTTGAGAAACTTGGAAGACATCATGAACTCTGGAAAGATGCGAAGGTAGTTCCAATTGGTAGGCAACTTCTCCTCGTTTGGCAAGAATGCGAAAGTGTCCAATGTAATGTGGTAGGCCTTCTCACCGACTTCATAAGTCATGAGCTTATGTTTACGATCATATTGGCTCTTTTGACGAGATTGGGCTGTTTTCAATTTCTCACGAATAACACGGACCTGCGCTTTTGCTTCCTGAATCATATCCGGGCCAAAGAGTTGTCTTTCCCCGGTTTCTGACCAGTTAAGAGGCGTTCGACATTTTCGTCCATATAGAACTTCGAAAGTAGCTTTGCCCAAGCTAGCTTGATAACTATTGTTATAATCAAACTCCGTGAATGGAAAGCATTTCTCCCAATCCATTCCGAATGAGATGACAGAAGCTCGGAGCATATCTTCCAGAATTTGATTTACTCGCTCTACTTGACCACTTGATTGGGGTGGAAGGCGGTGCTAAAAGAGAGACGAGTTCCCATAGCATTTTGGAAACTTTCCGAAAATCGAGAGGTGAAGAGACTCCCACGGTCTGAGTTAATTTCCAATGGAACACCATGAAGAGACACTATTCGAGAGATGTATAAGTAAGCTAGCTGGCTAGCGGTGATATTCTCACGAATAGGTAGAAAGTGGGCCACCTTGGAAAGACGATCGATCACGATGAAGATGGCATTATTCCCTCTCTTGGTCCTGGGAAACCCAGTAATGAAATCCATACTGATTTTATCCCATTTCCACTCAGGAATAGCCAAAGGTTGAAGGTTGCCAGCAGGCCGTTGATGCTCTGCTTTAACACGACGACAGACGTCACAACTAGCAATGTATTAAGCAATTTCTCTCTTCATCGTAGTCCACCAAAACCTCTGGCGTAGGTCTTGATACATTTTAGTACTACCGGGATGAATGGTGAGAGGGGAATCATGAGCTTCCTTAAGAATCAACTGACGTAGATGTTGTTTCTTGGGAACCACCAAGCAGTTCTCAAAGAGAACAACACCTCGCTCATCCAGGGAAAAACATTTAGCAACTCCGCTAGCGATGTTTTCCTTAATCCGGGATATTCCCTTGTCATACCGCTGGGCGGTTATGATCTGATCCATAAGGTTAGGCTTCACCACCAGGGTCGATAGGAATCCTCGAGGAACTATGTGAAGGTTAAGATTACGAAATTCCTCGTGGAGAAGTGGTTGACTTTGTTGTAACATCAGGTTGTTACAATAAGATTTACGACTTAGCGCATCAGCCATGACATTGCTTTGCCCGGGGTGTAAGTTATTCCTAAGTCATAATCCGAGATCAACTCGACCCAACATCTTTGCCTGAGATTCAAATCCGGTTGGGTGAAGATATATTTTAAACTTTGGTGATCGGTGAAGATCTCGCAACGATTACCAAGAAGGTAATGTCGCCAAGTTTTAAGTGCATGGACTACCGCTGCAAGCTCTAGATCATGTGTGGGATAGTTTTCCTCATGTGGATGTAATTGCCGTGAGGCATAGGCAATTACCTGACGATCTTGCATGAGTATGCAACCTAGTCCTTGTCACGAGGCGTCGCAATAGATAATAAAGTCCTTGGAGAAATCTGGTGGTACTAGTACGGGAGCAGATGTCAGGCGTCTTTTCAGTTCCTGAAAGCTGAACTCACACTATGGGGTCCACTCAAACTTTTTATCTTTCTTGAGGAGTTCAGTTAGAGGTTTAGCAACCTTGGAGAAATTCTTGACGAAGCGGCGACAATAGCTTGCTAGGCCAAGGAAGCTCCGAACTTGCTTGACCGTTTCAGGTGGAGTCAATTCAAGGACGGCGTAAACTCGCTCGGGATTGATAGCAATACCCTTACCAGAGATTACATGGCCTAGATAGGTCACTTCTGGCAACCAAAATTCACACATGGAGAATTTGGCATAAAGGCGATGCTCTCGAAGTTTCGTTAATACCAGCCTTAGATGTTTGGCATGTTTCTCTTCATTCTTGGAGTAGATGAGTATGTCATCGAGGTATACTACGACGGATTTATCCAAATACTCCATGAAGACCGAGTTCATTAGTCGAGAGAAGGTGGCTGGGGCATTGGTTAAACCGAAGGACATGATGGTGTACTCGTATTGGCCATAGCGTGTAACAAAGGTCGTTTTGGGAATGTCCCTGTTTCTGATTTTGATTTGATGGTAGCCCAACCTCAAATCCATGTTGGAAAAGACTGAGGATCCAGCGAGCTGATCATACAGATCGTTGTTCCTGGGAAGCGGATACTTGTTCTTGATAGTGACCAAGTTGACAGGTCGGTAATCTACAACCATCTGATCCGTTCCATCCTTCTTCTTGACGAAGAGGACGGGGCGAGCCCAAGGGGAGGAACTAGGACGGATGAAACACTTTTTCAAGGACTCATAGAGTTGGTTCTTAAGCTCGGCTAGTTCTAAGGGTACCATCTTATAGGGTCTTCTAGAAATTAGAACGGTTCTCGGAACAAGGTCTATCACAAAGTCGACGTCCCTGTCAGGTGGAACACCTGGCAGTTCTTCTGGAAAGACATCTGGAAAGTCTCGGACTACCGGAATATCTTCAAGGTCTGGAAGGGGGTTGGCATTTAGGGAGTAAAGCTGGTGCTTGGCCACTCGAGTTAAGACATTGACTGTCTTGCCCGATGGATGAGTAAGTTGAACGGTACTAGTGGCACAATCAATCTTAGCATAATGAGCTGACATCCAGTCCATACCCACGATGATGTTTATGTCCGAGGACTTGAGAGCTATTAAGGATGCAAGGAAGACGAGTCTATCGACAAGAATTTCATTCCCATGGCTTACTCTAGAGGTTTGCCATCTAGAGCCAGGGGTTTGAATTTCCGTGGTAGTGGTCATGTCATAGAATGTCGTGTTATGCAATCGAGCATAGCTCTCAGATATGAATGAATGAGATGCTCTAGTATCGAAAAGAACAGATGCCAGATGGCAATTAACAAGGAGCATACCAAGGACGACGTTAGGATCCTCATGAGCCTCCTCAGCTGAGACATAGTTGACATGGCCACGTGCAGTGGTGGCTGGCTTGGCGTAGAAGGTCTTTCCCGTTGGCTTACCACGGCCAATGGACTTTCCAGACTGATTGGGGTTGTTGTTTTGAGGACACTCCCGACTGTAGTGACCCGACTCTCCACACTTGAAACATGTCACAACATTGGGGCGTGGAGCAGCATTAGCAGCGGGGCCACCGTAGGGCTTAGACGATGCAAATGCTGGTTGGGGCGAGGCGCCTCAAAGGATGGCCTCGGAATGAACCTGGGTGGCAGCGTTGTGCTTGGGATCCACACCCGGTGCTTCTGAGATCCAGAGCCGGATGAAGAACCAAAATCACGAGAGTGCTTGCGTGAAGCGTCATAGTCAGTCTAGCCTGTCTCAGCACTGATGGCTTTATTGACCAACTTCTGAAAGGAGGTGCACTCGTGCAGAGGAAGATCGCGGCGAAGCTCAGAGCTAAGTCCCTTGCGTAACCTTGCCTGCTTCTTAGCGTCGGTGGATACCTCTTCAGGAGCATATCGTGCCAGATTCCCAAACTCACGACTATATGCATCCACAGTCAGTCTTCCTTGGGTGAAATTGCAGAACTCTTCCCTCTTACGATCTATGAGACCTTCCGGGATGTGATGCTCACAGGAAGCCTCACTGAATTCAGCCCAAGTAGTGATTTGGCCGACCGGGCGCATAGCCTCAAAATTTTCCCACCAAAGGCTAGCAGGGCCTTCGAGGTGATAGGCAGCATAGGTAACATTATTAGCTTCGGCTACGTTAGCAGAACATAGCTTGTGGGTGATGGTGTGGAGCCAGTCATCCACGTCGAGGGGCTCGACGGAATGATTAAACTTTGGTGGGTACAACTTGATAAAGTCATTGATTGACACCAAGTCATTTCGCTGATGGCATGCAGTGTTCTGCTCAATCCGCTCCAGCAAGCGGTTAGTCTCACGATTGTTTCTTTCCGCCTCCAGCATAACTTCGGCCAGAGAAGGCGGGTGAGGCTAATTTTCACCCCTAGCTGCACTGGCTTCCCCCTGCTCCGGGGTAGCAGGGTTGCTGCGGGTGTTGACCATCCTAGGAAAAACAAGACAACGGTTTAGACAAGGATGGCACAAACTTAGCAAGGAAGTGCAGAATGTAATGGATAACATGGAATGCTAAGATATTCATTGCACGACATGGTAATATGGAAACTGCCATATATATACCATTGGTCATACACACCGTACATAGTTTAATACAAGCCTAGGCTAGAGTACAACTACGGTGAAAGACATTACATCTCATCGGAGGCATTCCAAGCTCCTATACATTATTTTTCTACACCTCCGAAGCGTGATACACACCAAGTCGTATCCCACGGTCACGCAGGACTGTGGAGATTACAACTAATACAGTACTAGTGAAACTACTACTAGCTCAGACGGCTCCATAGTAATCCTCATAAAAGTCACCACCAAAGCCTGGAAGTGGAATATGATCATCGGGGAATAGACGGTCCTGCGGAGCCTGTGGACCATAGGGGCTTGGATGTGGCCTTGGTCCCACAGGCGGTGGCAGAAGGGGACCACGAGGAGGGGTGATGCCTCCTACATCGCGCCACTCCATACAGTCTAGCAATCCAGACCGCACAGGATACAGGTCCCTCATGTCCATGTATCCTGCCTGCACCACAGGTACAAACCGAGTCAAAGTGGCCCAATGATCAGAACGAGTGTGGAAAAGCTCCATAAGCAAGGCCCGATTTTCGCGGTCCTTGTCCTTGAGCATCTCGGCAGTGGTGCGGAGTAGTGACTCCTCATGTGCAGAGTCATAGTACAAAGCCTGATAGTACCCCTGTGCTCCAGGAAGTGAGGCTGGCATGTAGCGGAAGTTGGTGTTCTGAAGCAAGGCAGTCCTGGCTCGAATGATAGTCATCATTGAGTAAGCTGCATCCTGCACAGACATCTCAATAGTGACCCCAAGTCCATAGGAACAGTGTAGGGGCTCAGTGGCTCCAGGATAAGAGGGATATATCCTGACGGTACAAAGGTACTGGCTCTGGTTGAAGTCTCTGAACTGCTCCTCGACGGTATATTCCGGGTACCACCGATAGCCTGACTCGACCATCACTCGAACCAACATGGCCGTGTGGCCGGGCACATCGAGGCACCGGGTCAAACGAACCACTTGGTTCTGGGAACAAGTGGCCATATGAAAGCACAGAATAATGCAAAGGCATTAGAATTTTCTAGGGGAAATCGGACAACATAACGACTGTAAATGCTCAGAAAAAGATTTGAGACATCCACAACAGTTTGCAAAACCACTCAACAACATCATATCAAGGTTCTGATTAAACTAAAAACATACTAAAAGTAGTAGAAACTGTACTGAGGCTTGTAACAACAATGCTATAATCTACTACAGATTAGTAACACGTGAACCTGATAGAAAGAAGAGAGCCTAGTCCTTAACCCACGTAGAATGAGAAGAGAATGACTTAGATCAGAGGGCATAAGGTAAAGGAGTAAAACAACCTTACGTTCCCTCCCACAATCAATTCCCCTACATATAACTAAAGCATTTCTAGACTCGACATCGACCAGTTTGGCTCAACGAACCTACAGGCAGTCCGACTCTGATGCCAACACTGTTAGGACCCCGATTCCAAGTCACATCGATCTAGCCGGTAACACCTCATATCACATTGCGGCCTCATGCACGGTATCCCCACGGGTGTCGCCTTACCATGGCCCAGGACCGTTTGCACCTTTTGGCTCACGTATATGATAGTGTCGCTAGCACCCATATGACAGAGAACCCGGGCCTACATGGCTAGTCGTGAACCCAAAGCGGCACAGACCTATGGAGACAGGCATACATGAATCATATCGAGCATGTCGGTCAACAGCGTGTGAATCTTGGTAGCACTAGGCTAACAGGACTCCGGGTAACCCGAGCTGTAGCAGGCTAGGCAGGACTCCGGATGTCACCGCGTGACATTTCCCCGAAGGGACAGACATAGTAATGAAGTGAAACACATGCCGGCCAGTCAAGTGTCCTGAGCAGTAGTGCTGGGCTAGCAGGACTTCGGTGAACCGGGCTGTAGCGGACTACTATGTCTCGAGGAGCACTAGACTACATTTCCCCATAAGAGAGGCTGCCAAGGATAAACAAGTAGATTGTCGGATCCCACACATACCAAGCATTTCAATCATACACACAATATGCTCGATATGTGCAAATACAACATGGCATCACAACAAAACTCTACAACTCAAGTACTTTATTTAAAGGCTCCAGAGAGCCATACATAACATGTTCATACAGGTAGGGGTCACATGACCCGACACTAAAGTCATACAAGCATACAAGCACATGCAGAAGCAAATAGTCTGAGTACAGACACTAGAAAGAAAGAATGCTTGTCGAAGCCTGTCTATCTACATAGGGCCCTCCATGGCCAGGATCACCACCTGGGTGGCAAGTTACTCATCGATGTCGAGGTCTACATAAAACCCATCGGAGGGGGCAGTGTTGTCATCTGAAAACAGTAATTAAAGCAACATGGGTACAAAGGTACTCATCAAGTCTTACAACAGAACCTACTATACATGCTCATTCTCAAGAAGGTGGTGGAGTTATTGCAGCAAGCCAGCTTTGACTCTTGGCTAAGCTATCCTACGAGACACCACTAGTAAAATAATTTTTGCACACGAGTCCACTAATCACCAACACAATACTCCACCGGGGATCCTCCCTCGTCATCCTACGAGAGGGCCATCCTCGGTACTCACACTTATCTTGAGTCTTTTAGTAGTAACCATTAACTTGTCTATGAACTGTATAGGCAACCAAGTAGTCCTTTACCGCAGACGCGGCTATTCGAATAGATGATGTTAACCCTGCAGGGGTGTACTTCTTCATACACGCTCTCACCACTTACCGTCGTTTACATGACATGTACTCGACAACCTTCAAGCGGAAGCCCAACGAGGGTGTCGGCCACGGCCTACCTAAACACTCAAGTCTCTAGTCCAGGTTTATCGCCTATCCAGGTTCCACCCACAGGGAGTCCGGCCGAGGTTTCCACATACGGGCCCGAACGATGTGAATAGGGTCCCGAGACGCCAAACGGGCGCCCGGCATACCCGGCCACGGTGTATCTACCGCATCATAGCCCACCCCTAGGGTCAACGCTACGCACGCCCGCCAACACATAACCTACAAACACCAAAAACTAATTGCAACTCCTGGACAGAGTACTAGGGTGATTAAGAAGCCAAGAGGGTCAATTAAGGATCCCAATGCATGGTAGTAGCTGATTCTCAAATCACACATACAGATCTCAGTTCTTAGGGATGGCCTGAATGAAACAACCCACCATGTACTCCGACATGGCCTCTCATCGATACCTTTAACAAATCATGTTGAACACATCTCTCACATTACCGACATAATCATTTCACTCTAGCCCATCACCCAGATGAACCAGACCTGACACAACTCTAAGCATAGCTGTCATAGCAAGGTAGGAAACACATACATGGCTCAATCAACTCCTACACATGCTAGTGGGTTTCATCTAGTTACTGTGGCAATGACAGGTCATGCAGAGGATAAGGGTTCAACTACTACAGCACACAGCAGTTTGAAACGTTGTTGTCTTAATGTAGTAAGTGAGAGCAGAAGCGAGAACATGGGATTGTATCGATATGATCAATGGGGCTGCTTGCCCGATGGAGTGGTAGTAGGGTACTGCCCTTCAGTTAGATACTCGGAGATATCCTCGGAGGCAGAACATACCACGAAAGACACCACAGAATATAATCAACACATGGCAATATGCAATAATATGATGCATGCTATGACATGGCAAAATGAGGTGTCCTGCCTAATGCAATGTGAAACAAGTTGAAATGGGTCCATTTGAATCAAAGATTCAAATGGAAGCTTAAGTTCTTATGCATTATAAGTGTATTAGCTTGTTTCACCTAAACAGCAAGGTTAAATTGTTTTGTCATGCATGAAACCATTACAAATGGAAAAGATTGAATTTTTCTGATCATTTTTCATATATAATTTGTTTGATTTGGAGCTATGGATGATTTTCTATGATTTTTAGAAGTTTTGTCTATTTTCTGGAATTTCCTGTAAAAGAATAATCCAGTAAATACTTTATTGCGCCAGCAATGCATCAGCGTGATGTTAGCAGTCAACTAGGACGGTCCAGGTCAAACCTGATCAGTGGGACCCGCGTGTCAGTGTCATAGTCTAACTAATTTTTAGTTAGTCCTAATCCTAACTTAATTAGCAGGCGGGTCCCATCTATCATAGACCAGGGGTCAAACTGGGCCGTAGGTGGTTTTGCTGCTGCAGCGAGCTAGCGGGGAAACGGACGCACTAGCGAGGTGCTACGAGGTGCGGTGAGTGCGTTAGGCACACGCGCCTGACCAAATGGTCACCGGAGTGATGCTGGCGTCGAGCTCGCGCGATGGCGTGTGCGGGTGAGCTACGTGCAGTCGCTACGGGGCTCGAGAGAGGGAACGGAGAGGGTGGGGAGGTATCTAGGCTCACGGCAGTTGCGACGGAGCTGACGGCGAGGTCGGGGACGGCCTGCTGCGACGGTTACGGTGAAGGGGGATCTCCGGCGTTTGCTGAGTCGGGCGAGGTCGATGCGGTGGCTTCGGGGCACGCGAGCGCTTAGGGCTCGGCCTGCTCGATGGAGAGGAGGGTGGCGGAGCTCGTGGACACGGTAGGGTGGCGTAGAGACGACGATAGCTATGGCAACGGCGGCGGCTGCATCGGCCATGGCGTCGGGGGAGCGAGGGAGAGAGCAGGGGGCAGTGTGAGGTGTCCAGGGGGTCGGGGGCGCGACGTGGAGGTCGTACAACCCGTCCAGCGGCGAAGCGGCAAGCAGGAGGTGGCGCACGGCGGTGCGCGCGCGTCGGGCACGCGCCCGTCCTCTTGGAAAGGAGGAAGACGACATGGGAGGGGGGCAGGTGGGCTGGGCCGGCCACTTGGGCCGCCAGGTGGCTGCACCGGTGAGGTAAGCCCAGGTAAGTTCTAACCCTTTCTTTTTCTGTTTTTATTTATTTTCTATTATTTCTGTAACTCTAGGGCCTTATTAAAAATGCCAGGGCATTTCCAAAAATCATAAAATTAATCATGGCTACTGCTTAGAATATATCCAACAGTAAACATTTTAGTTTATGATTATTTGAGCATTCAAAATATTTTATAGCATTTAAATGCCCAGATGCAAATACTATATGAATTAATCCAATGACCTTAAGATGTCCTAGAAAAATGTTCACCATTTTCGTCAAAGGTTTTAACCCAAAACAAAAAGGGTGGGCTTTTTAGAAGGGCATTTCAGGTTCATTGAAAAGTTTTTTAGTAAACCCTAGTTGTTCCAGGGGGGTGCTGGGGGTTCTATCCTCCCCATTTCATCTTTCTGGGAAATTTAAACATGATGCAATCACTCTAATGCATGAGCTAGCTAGGGTGTGACACGTGGTTCGTTGAGGGGACGCATCACGATCCTCCCGCTCCCATAGTATGCTCTCGTAGACTGCTGTCCTCTAGCCGCACTACCACCGCTGGCGACATTCTTGTGGAGGCTCACGGCGGTCAGCACCGCCACCGCTGGCGACATTCATGTGGAGACGCACGGCGGTCAGCTTCTCCCACGGTACGCGCATTCTAGACTGAGGCCCCGTTCATGTCAGTGTAGCACTGAATGTTAGCTGATACACTCTGTTAATCTCACTGTTTGCCGGAGTAGATTACAATCAATATGCTCCGCTTAAGAAGCTTCCTTGCCCTATTCTGCACTCAATCTGCTTAGCTGAGACGGCATGCCTCACCGGATTAGTTGCTAAACTATCCTGCCATATATTTATTGTGATGTAGATTGTCATGGTCTAGTGGCCAATCTATTAGGTGAAACAGCTCTACACCGTTTTATACTCGATCTTTGTTGCTGCGATGGCCTTCGATAGTTCGATGGCTGTGTGCTCGGCCTCACTGACTACTGAAACAGCCTGCCATAATTTAGCACTCAAATCTATTTGCTGAATTAGCTTTAAATATATTTCGTTACTTAGATCTGCTCGTCCAAATATCTTGCCATATCTTTAGACATTGACCTAGGTATTTTTCTCTCGACTTCGTAAAAAAGCATATATGTTTTTCCTGTAATATGTAGTAGAAGAACAAATTTGTATGTCTAACAGATGGACATGACTTGGATAACTTCTACTCGAAGATTCTCCACTGCATATGTCGAGGGGGTTGAAAACTTCATGAACTTTATCAGAGCTGAGTACGGTGGTCCGAAATCAGATGTCCTCCGCCCGTGTAGCAGTTGTATGAATTCAGTTACAAGACCCTAGTCAACTGTGCAAAATCATCTACACTTGTATGGGATGTCGGTCACATATACTAGGTGGGTTCATCATGGTGAAGCTGTGAACGTCAATGTTACTGACTACGTGGAAGCAGCAAATCACCATCTTGATCTCCCTGATGCTCAGGTGGAAGAGGAGGAGGTGGTGGTGGCGGAGCCAGTGAGTTTTACCAACATTGAAGCAATGCTACGAAATGCTCGTGCATTTCGTGAACTTTCACCTGCAGAAGAAAAACGGTGGGCCCGCATGTTGGAGCAATCCAACATGCTTGTCACCCCAGGAAATAAGCTGTCAGTATTCTCAGCTATGGTCACCTTTCTTCAGGTGAAGACATCTGAGCGGATGACCAACAAATCGTTCGATGTGATGTTGGCTGCTTTCCGCAAAGCTTTCCCAGATGCGTCTGAGCTGCCACACACTTACAGTAAAATGAAGAATTTCCTTCATGCAGTTGGAATTGGATATGATATGATCCATGTTTGTAAGAATAATTGTGTTCTATTCCGGAAGGATTATGCCAACTTAAGTGAATTCCCGAAATGCAAATCATCAAGATGGAAAGATGGCGATGCTATGAAGAGGATTCCTCATAATGTTCTAAGACATTTTCCAATTACACCAAGATTGCAGAGGTTGTTTAATGATGCTGAAACAAGAGAGGATGTACTATGGCATTCTAGGAACCAGGAGTACAGAGATCAGAATGTAATGAGCCATCCATCTCATGGTAGTGAGTGGAAAAGCTTCAATCAGAAACACAAAAAGTTTGCTGCTGACCGAGAAACATTAGACTTGGCTTCGCTCTAGATGGATTAAACCCATTTGGCCACCAGAGCGCCACATATAGCATGTGGCTAGTGCTTGTTATCCCTTACAACTTGCCTCCAAATGTCTGCACCAAAGAATCAAACTACATGATGGCCTTGCTCATCCCAGTTCCAAAAAGTCCTAGAAAGGATTTTGATTTATTCATGGAGCCTCACTACTAGGAAAAGGGCTATAGATGGAATTGACACTAATGGCGCACCATACATGTGGTGCGCCATTACTATATACTAATGGCGCACCATGTGTTGGTGCGCCATTAGTGTGGTAGACACTAATGGCGCACCACGTCCACGGTGCACCATTAGTAATTTTTTTTAATTTTTTCAAAACTACTAATGGCGCACCGTGGGAGTGGTGCGCCATTACTAGTTGAACTAGTAATGGCGCACCATGCCACGGTGCGCCATTAGTAACTTGGCCCAAACATTCGCCCGAATGCACCCCCACCCCCCCACCCCCCGTGGACCGTCTTTTCAGTTTCAAAAAAATAAAAGAAAATGATAGAAATGTCAAAAAAATAAAAGAAAATAATATTCCCATGTGATATGTGTTCTAGTTTTTAGCAAAATTTACAAACATGAATTTTCGACTTTTTTGCAAAATCTCTCAAGAATTTGTAAAAATGGGCATAACTTTTGCGTACGAACTCGGATGAAAAAGTTTTTTATATGAAAAATCATCTACTCGAAAAGTTACATCCGAATTTAACTGGGGGAACCCCGTTAAACATTTTCAAAATCCTCAAAAACCTAACAGAAAAAAGATACGGGGCTTTTAAGATCTGGAGAGGCAAAAAAATTCAAAAAAATTCAAACTTACTAATGGCGCACCTGCCCATGGTGCGCCATTAGTATCTTCCCGCCTTCAAAATTCAAAATAAGTCAACAAAATAAAAAAAGTTACTAATGGCGCACCTGCCCATGGTGCGCCATTAGTATCTTCCCGCCTTCAAAATTCAAAATAAGTCAAAAAAAAGTTACTAATGGCGCACCTGCCCATGGTGCGCCATTAGTATCTTCCCGCCTTCAAAATTCAAAATAAATCAAAAAAATAAAAAAAAGTTAGTAATGGCGCACCTGCCCACGGTGCGCCATTACTATGTCGTATATATGGCTGGGCGCACCTCCTCCACTCCATCTCCTCCTCTCCTCTCCTCCACTCCATCTCCTCTCCTCCACTCCATCTTACCTTCTCTCCTCCACCATACTACCCTCCTCCTCTCCGGCGACCTCCTCCTCCTCCTCTCCGGCGACCTCCTCCTCCCTCCTCTCCTCCCCTCCCCTCCCCTCACGATTTATCCTCCCTCCTCTCCGGTGAGCTCCTCCTCCCTCCTCTCCGGTGAGCTCCTCCTCCCTCATCTCTGGTGAGCTCCTCCTCCCTCCTCTCCGGTGAGATCCTCCTCCCTCCTCTCCTCCCATCCCCTCATGGTTTCTCCTTCCTCCTCTCCGATGCTCTAGTGAACTCCTCTCCGGCGACCTCCTCCTCCTCCTCCTCTCCGGCGATGTAGGCGAGCGCCTCTCTGGTCACCTCCTCCTCCTCCTCTCCGACGAACTCCTCTCCGGCAAAAGAACACGACAAAAGAACGTACAAGATCCAAAAACGGGAACAAAATTTGAAATAATATTGTGCAAAAAAATGAGCAAAAAAACGAGCAAAAAATGGGCAAAAAAATAGCGATCCAGATCCAAATTCAAAAATAGCAATGGCGCACGGTGGGGATTAGACGGTGCGCCACTACTATTTTCCCGCCTTCAAAATTCAAAAATACTAATGGCGCACCAGTGGCCTATACTAATGGCGCACCGTGGCCTATACAAATGGCGCACCAGTGGTGCGCCATTAGTATACCAGATACTAATGGCGCACCAGTGGTGCGCCATTAGTAAAAATTACTAGTGGCGTGCTAGTAATGGCGCACCAGTGATGCGCCATTAGTAGGCTAAACTGGTGCGCCATTAGTAGGCCTTTTCCTAGTAGTGCCTCTTGTGGAGGAACTTCAACAGCTATGGAGGGGTGTTCTCACTCGAGACCTATATAGCAGCCCACCAGCTGATTTCTTTCTGCATGCTGTTATAATTTAGTGCATCCATGATTATCGGGCTTTGGGCACTATGTTAGGGCGAATGACACATGGTTACAATGCATGTATTCGCTGTGATAGGAATCCGCTGTCATACACAATAATTAGCAAAATCTGTTACATTGGACACCGCCGTTTCCTTGCCAACGACATGTGTTCAATGCAAAGCATGAAAACCGTGATGCACCAAAGAGGCTCACTGCCGATGAGTTGCAAGTGGAATTAGAGAAGGTCAGGCATATTACACCAGGAAACCTTCCTGGTAATGGTAGTGGGAAAAGGAAGCGTGGCAGCGAAGAAGAGAGATTATTGTTTACCCGCGGGTCCACTTTGTGGGACTTGGAGTATTGAAAAGATTTGGATCTACGGCATAATCTTGATGTGATGCACATCGAGAAAAATATATGTGATAGCATTATCGGCAGACTTCTTAATATTGATGGCAAGACGAAAGATACCTTAAAATCTAGGATTGATTTGACACACCTGGGTATCAGAAAGGATTTTTAGGTGGAAGATGAAGGTAAAATACGGGATATGGCACCAGCTATGTACGTATTGGACAAGGTAAAAAGAAAAGATATCTGTGAGGTCCTGTCACGTGTGAGATTCCCACACAGATTTGCTTCCAACCCTGAAAGGAGAGTCAGTGCAGATGGAAACAAAGTACAAGGGTTGAAAACTCATGACTGCCACGTCTTACATCAATGGGTTTTACCTGTTATACTTATAGGATTGGGCCGCCTTGACTTAAACAGAGCAGTTGCAGAGTTGGGACAATTCTTCAGGGAACTCTGCAGTAGAAATATCAGGGTAGGTGCGTTAGAGCATCTTAGAGACAAGATACCAACTATCATATAAGACCTTGAGAAGATATATCCTCCAGCCTTCTTTGATGTGATGGTGCATTTGGCTGTTCATCTACCTGATGAGGCACTACTTAGAGGTCTAGTACAGTATGGCTGGATGTACCCTATTGAAAGGCGGCTAGGCACTTTCAAGGGTTATGTTAGGAACAGAGCTAGACCCGAGGGTTCCATTGCAGAGGCCTACATTGCTACAAAAGCGATGACATTCTGCTCAAAATACATTGAAACAGCTGATCAGCTTAGCAAAGAGGTGGGTGAAGAAAATCCCGGGCTCAATGCTTTCGATTATTCTGTTCAAGTTATAGGGAAGAGTCGACAAGAGGACAAACCTAAAGATTTGAACAAAATGGTTTGGTATGTGTTGACTAATTGTCCTGAGGTACTACCTTATATCAAGTAAGTGCTAAGTACTACAGCTTATACATCGTAATCTACTAAACTTGCAGCACATTCTTACATATTTAGATGTTGGACGCGATCACTATGTGGTGCAACATCTAAAAAAAGGAGTTATTGCCGCAAAATCCAAGAAACATTGACAAACTGGTTATGGCAGGATTTGCGAAATGGTTCAAGAGCCATGTAAGCTTTTGAATTGCATTGTCAGTTTTTTAATATATTGAGTACATACGATGATCAGCTTTTCTATTTTCTAACCATAGGTTAAGAAGGTGCTGGAGGATGGGCAGGAGGTTGATGATGCCCTTTACGCACTACCAATGGGTCCTGATACTCGGGTAAGACATTATGACTCTTGCATTGTTGGAGATGTGCACTACAACACCCTTGCACGCGACGAAGGCAAGAAGACACAAAACAGTGCCATCATGAGCACGGATACGTATGAAAGAGAGACAACTGAAATGTATGCTAACATAACACACATTGTTTAGTTGCAGTATATCTCCAGTTTCAAGGATCATCGGTGTGTGGTTCTGTTGTGCTGTCGTTGGTATAACCTGTTTTCCAGGATCGCAAAACCGAGAGCTGATGATTATTTCAAATCCATCAATGTCAAGGCGGCGTACCATACCAGCGAGCCTTTTATTTTGGCAAATCAAGCAACACATATATTTTTCTTGGAAGACGCATTTTCACATCGTGATGACTGGCGAGTATTGCAAAGGTTTGAGCAGAGGAATTCATTTAATGAAGTTGCACAACAAGATGATGCTTACACTGCTCCTCATGTACAAGATTCCATAGATGTTCCTAATATTTTTGAGAACCATCACGTCAAAGACGCTGGCAAAAAGATTGACTGTCGTGCTATGGACATACAAGAGTTGATCAAGAAGAATCCAATGTTCGAGGACATTGAGGATGAAGAAGAAGATGACACTCTTGGGAATTACGATTCAGATTAATACATATGGCGAAGATGTTGACGCTGCTGCGGATGACGATTAGATTGCGTTTGTCGTATTTGCCTATCAGTAGACATTTTTATCTACTATGTGAAATTGTGTTTGCCATGACAACTGAAACCTGATGAACGTCTGGTTTAGTACTTTGCTGCGAGAACATCACTTGTTATGTCTGTTCATTAGTGTTTGGTTATTGTATGACGACTAAAACATGATGACATTGTTGTTTAGTTGTACTCATATTTGGCTGTATGTCAGGACCACGATCTTAAGTCACACTGATCTAGCATGTTACACATCATATCACTTTGCGGCCTCACGCACGGTATCCCCATGGGTGCCACCTTACCTAGCCTAGGACCGTTTGTGCCTTTTGGCTCACGTATATGATAGTGTCGCTAGCATCCATATGACAGAGAATCCTGGGATGACATGACTAGTCGTAAACCCGAAGTGGCACTAACTTATAGGGACATGCATAGATGACCCATCAACGAACATGTCGGTCATCAACGTCTGAACCCAAGTCGTAGCAAGCGACAAGGACTTAAAGGAACAGCGCGTGGCATTTCCCCGAAGGGACAGACACATGAACGAAGAAGGACACATGCTGGCCAGCCTAAGTGTTCCGGAGCAGTAGCAAGCTACCATGGCTCACGGGAAGCACTAGGAGACATATTCCCCATAAGAGAGGCTACCAATAATAAACAACTAGGTTGTCGAATCGCACACATACCAAGCATTTCAAAATCATACACACAATATGCTCAATATGTGCAAATACAACATGTGTCGGAGTTCTGGGAACGGGGGTCCCCAGACTTACCTGCTTGCGGCCCGTGGCGTGGCTCCACCAGCGGCCCCGTATGACCCATCTTCACCAGCAAACATTCAAGACCCTCGCGAGGGGACAAGCCTCACGAGGTGGATGATGCAAGACCTCCTCAGGGGCGTCCTCACCAGGCCGGCTCGCGAGGGGCGGAGAGATCTAGGCGAGGGGCACCTCACGAGGTTTCTGTGACGCAAGCCATGACGACTGGAGCTAGGCGGGCGCCAGCGCGCAGTGTCCTTGTTTCCTCTTTAGTGCTAAAGGGGCAAGCATAGACGAGGAGTCCCGAGGCATCAGGCAAAGGTTTCCATATCAGTGCAACAAGACCAAGACCAGCAGGTCAGAGGTCACCGTGGAGCCCAAGACGGCGTCACCACCAGAGCCTTTGGTAGGCAAAGACTACTTTTGTCAGGATAGCTTGTACTAGTTGTATCCCTTAGAATTTGGCCGTTGTGGGATCCCTTCCCGCTCAATATTTGGGAAGAGGACTAGGGCCTCTATAAATAGGACTAGCCACCACCATAGGGGAAAATTCTGATTCGGACCTAGATCGAATCCATAGCACACCAACCGCTCAAGTTCACCAAGCACAAGAACACCTCTCCTCGGAAGGCTGTTCTTCCCTTGTAACTGTTCATCCATAGCCCAAGAGGCAATCCACCGCACCACACTAGAGTAGGGTATTACACCAAAATGGTGGCCCGAACCAGTATAAATCCTATGTCTCATGTTCTTTGGGTTCGTCGAGCTTGGCCGTGAGATCATAGAGTGTGCGAGCTAGAGAGGGGGGGGAGATCTTTGTGCGCACCCTAGTGTTCGAACCTCAAGGGTTTTGCCAGGTAGGGGTGTGCCGAAGCTTTCCTCTTCGTAGATCCGCGTTTCACCACTCCGCCAAGTTCATGGCTGACGCTCGCCGGGCCCGCGCTGAGCGCCGGGCCGCTCTCGCCACCCGTGTCGCTCAGACAGCCCCTGTCGGCGGACCTCGCCGTCGTTCTCCGTTGCCCACCGCCAGTGCCGCCACCGGCCCGGCAGAGAACGAGCAGCAAACCTCTTCACTGCACCCCTCTGTGCAGTGAGACAGTCGCACCGCCAGCCCGTCGCTGACTCCGCTCATCTCATCATCTCACGATCGCCGCGCCCCCACGGACGCGCATGCCGCGCTGCTCATGGTACGCGAGCTCCTGTGCTACTGCCCGGTCGACGACCTCTATGAGGACTGGTTGGACCGCATCGCCGAGCTCGTCAACGCTGCAGGGGGCTCTCCTGCACCATCCCTCTCGCTGCCTCGCCCACCCCCGACTGCGAGCGATGTGGCTCACGGAGCGCCTCTGCTCATCGCGCCAAGATGGCATCGTCGCGCCGAGGCGCGCGGCTCATGGAGAGCCTTAGATATTGTCCTTGCTCCAAGATGCGAGGCCCAGCGGTGTGATCCGCCGTGCCGTGTGCCCGCGCACAAAGAAAGAAGTTGCGAGGAGGTTCCCCGTCCGCAAGAAGACGCTCCACCGCTTCTAGCAACACCACGTCAGGATCGCTTGCTGCGGCAGGGCCATGTGCCACTTGCCGTAGCAGCACAGGGATGCCAAGGTCAAGCTCCGCCTCCACGACGGGCCCCAGTGGCCATGGCGGGCTACCGCGCCTTCACTCCTGAGCTACATAGCATCGTCTGGCCAGACAAGTTCAAAACTAGGGATGGCAATTTTATCCATGGATCTAGATACCCATGGATACCCGACCCAGTTGGGCAAGGGAATGGAGCACATTTCTTCCCATGGGTCCGTGGATATGGATACCCACGAACAGCCGGGTTGGGCATGGATATAGTTTGTGCTCCACGGATATCTAATGGATACCCGTATGACATGTGGGGCCATATGCCAGTGATAGTAGAAAGAGCGAATCAATGGAAATGGCAGGCAATATGCAACTAGTGCCATAAGCTGTATGCTGCAGAATCAAGCTGTGGTACGTCACACTTAAGAACTCATCGTATTACTTGTTGCCTACTTATGCATGTAGCTTATGGTGTCATTTGTGAGTGAATTATGATGAGTTAATTTGATCTTCAGGAAGGCTTCATGTTGACTTTTCTATGCCCATGGAGCTCCATGGGTATATGGGTATCCAGCGAGTTTGGGCATGGGCATGGGTTGTGCCCATGGATAATTTGGTGGATGGGCAGAGGGTAGGAAGATGGGTCATGGGTTGGATTTGGACTAGCTCCACCCGCCCCAAACCCGACCCATTGCCATCCCTATTCAAGACGGATCTGCCTCCTCGCTACGACGGCACCCCCGACCCTGCGGAGTTTCTGCAGCTCTACGAGCTGAGCATCGAAGAGGCCAATGGCGACGAAAAGGTCATGGTGAACTGGTTTCCCATGGCTCTCAAGGACGGCGCCTACTCATGGCTCCTGAACCTGCCCCTAGTCTTGATTTCCTCCTGGGATGAGATGCGCAGCCACTTCATTGCCAACTTCCAGGGCACTCGCGACCGACACCCGGTCGCGGGTGACCTGCGCCGCATCAAGCAACAACCAGGAGAAACCCTGCAGAAGTACATCCAGTGCTTCAACAGCGCGCGTATCAAGATCCCCAAGGTGGAAGACGAGGCCATCATCTGTCAAAAGAGCTCAAGTTTGGCTGATAGCGAACTGCACCAAACGTGATACCCTCCCTAATGGGGGGTTGACCCGAGTTGCTTTTTCCAACGGCGTCCGAGACGTCAAGATGAAGGAGGAGCTCGCCATCCATGACGAGCTATGCACGACCTTGGAGCTGTTCAACATAGCAACCAAGTGTGCAAGGGCTGAGGGGTACGTCTCTCCCTCCTCGAGCTCCCTGCTGCGGATCCAGAGGAGAAGAAGGCCAAGGTTAAGGACGTGAAGCGCAAAGGAGTGGTTGTACTCACAGCAAAACCGGACACCAAACACGGCCGAGATCTTCCCGAGTCGTCCAAGGGTGGCCGTACATTCTGCGCCTTCCACAACATGCGCACACACAACAGCAACGATTGTCAAGAGCTCAGGGCCATTCGAGATGGACGCTTCGGTCGACGCCCAGAGCGCAATGACCGGTGCTACAGCCGAGGAGGTCGACGAGGTGAAGGACGTTGGGACGACCATGGGCCCCGCCAAGAGTGGCGCGACCAGCCTCGCGAGGATCGTTGGTAGGACCAGCCTCATGAGGGCGCCTGGAGGGACCAGCCTCGTGAGGATCGTCCTTAGGGCAACCCTGATCTCCCTCCGCTGCAGCCGCCAAGAAGGAACGACCTGCATCTTGGGTGGTGCTCAGGCCCCAGCCTCCCAGCGCATATTCAAGCAGTTCTCCCACGAAGTGAATGCAGCCCTCCCCAAGCTCGAGGCTACGCGCCCGCTTAGGTGGTCCAAGTACGCCATCACCTTTAGCTTGGCAGACCAGCTCAAATGCGCGGCAACTGCTGGCATCCTCCCGATGCTCTGTTCACCCATCATCAGCAATGTCCAAGTCACCAAGACCCTCATCGGCGGTGGCGCAGGACTCAGTGTCCTACCTATCGAAATGTTCGACAGCCTTCAAGTGCCATACGATCAGCTGCAGCCCACCAAGCCTTTCTCAGGAGTGACAGACGGTTCCACCACCCTGATAGGGCAAGTTCGCCTCCCTGTCACCTTCGGTCAGCGCAACAACTACCACACCAAGCTCATCGACTTCGATGTCACCCACATCTGCCTGTCGTACAATGCCATCCTCGGATACCCAACACTAGCCAAATTCAGGGCAGTCACCCACCATGGCTAGAACGTCCTCAAGATGCCGGGAAGCGGCAGAATCATCACGGTCCCTTGCGAAGAACGAGACGCAGTGTTCTCCCTTGAGTGCGCCTTCCAGGCTGCATCAATCAAAGACCCTGACAGCACGGGTGCGTAGTACCATCCTGGTGCCAACCCCAAGAAGAAGAAGCAGCTACTCCGCACTGGGCCTCAAGGGAGCGGCACCTCCAGCGGCCCCGCTTCAGGATCTGCGCCAGCGCCTGGGGCGCCTCCCTCCCTCGCATAAGGAGGCATGCCCAGCGCCCTCCTCTGGCAGGGCTCAGGGGCTCTCTTCTGCAGGGCCTCAGACCTGGCCAACATCACGAGGGATGCACTCGGGCAGCACGTGGAGGCGTGCTTCATGGCACGTTTCCCTTGGGTAAGGAGCGCCCGGTGTCGGTGTCAAAACAGGCGGATCTCGGGTTGGGGGTCCCGAACTGTGCGTCTAAGATCGATGGTAACATGAGACAAGGGATATGATGTTTACCCAGGTTCGGGCTCTCTCTATGGAGGTAATACCCTACATCCTTCTTGATTGATACTGATGAATATGAGTATTACAAGATTTGGCCTACCTCGAGATCGTAATGGCTAAACCCTAGAGTCTAGCTTGTATGGCTATTATAATGAATCTCTCTTCCGGACTAAGTCCTCCAGTTTATATAGGCACCGGGAGGATCCAGGCTTACACAAGGTCGGTTAGAAAGAAAAGAAATCTACATATTCGGTCGCCAAGCTTGCCTTCCATGCCAAGGAGAGTCCCATCCGGACACGAGTGCAGTATTCGGTCTTCGCATCTTCATAGTCCATCAGTCCGGCCCATGGCTAATAGGCCGGACATCCGAGGACCCCTTTGTCCAGGACTCCCTCAGTAGCCCATGTACCTGGCTTCAATGACGAGGAGTCTGGCCCACAGATTTGTCTTCGGCATTGTAAGGCGGGTTCTATTCTTTCCGAACTCCAAGATAATCTCCAAACGTGATGATTGTATCTGGACCTCTTACACACACCACACACAACCGCAGAGAGAATATAATGCTCCACGAGTCCAGTCCGCTAACAACTTGTTACAACGTGACATCACGTCCGCCTAGTCATAATTTTAGACTGTTTTATGTCTGTCGTTCCACATTTCGAGATGCGGTTGCTATCGGCACGTCTTATCAAAGCAGAGATCGTGTCCCCTCATTACAGGATTCTCATCAATACGGGCGTGGGTAACCCAACCGTGCCGTTTACACATCCCTTGGGAATAGGCGAGTTTTAAGGAGAGTAGGGAGGCGTTTGATATTCGCAGCCCTTATAAGGGGATAAGGATTCATCCTCACTCACCCCTGCCTTCTCCTTCCTCTGCCCATCCATTCTTGAGCTCCAGCGCCCAAGCTCTAGCTTCCCCCACCGAACAAAGCACTCCAACCATGTCCAGATCCAGAGTTGGTGGAAAATGAATGGCTTCCTCTTTTAAGAAGAAAGACATCAAGGAGCTTCGAGAGGCCGGATACCTGGCCAAGGAAATCGTTCACCGTCTCCCTGCCGAGGGACAAATCGTCCCTACCCAGAGCCCCATGAGAGGGTTGTGTTTCGCACACATTTTGTCCGCGGGCTGGGATTCCCTCTCCACCTGTTTGTCCGCGGACTGATGTTTTACTACGGGCTGGACTTCCATGATCTAGCCTCCAACTTTATCCTCAACATCTCGACATTTATAGTTGTTTGCAAGGCCTTTCTCCGTATCCCGCCTCACTTTGGCCTATGGCTGAAGACTTTCAATGTAAAGCCGAAGGTGGTGAGAGGCCAACAAGCAGAGTGCGGAGGCGCCATGGTGGGCAAGATGCCTAACGTCACATGGCCCAAAGGCTCCTTTGTGGAGACGGTGAAGGGGTGACAGTCGGGGTGGTTCTACATCACCGAGCCGCGCGACACCAAATGGGCGGCGACCTCCGAATTTTGATCCAGAGCTCCGCTGCGGCTCACCTCCTGGCAAGAGAAGGGCCTAACCTGGGGCTCTTCGAGCGAGCTGACTGGGCTCCAGACTTGCATTCAGAACATGATAACCAAGAGGATCAAACGTGTCAACGTGATCCAGGTTATGCTCATTCGCCTGATCCTCCTGTGCCAATGCCGGACTTGCTATTTGTGGGAGTACAATCCGACCAAGCACTAGACGCTACTACAGCTCTTTGGCACGACACACGGAGATATCTGGAAAGTGCTCTTCAAGGCCGGCGAGACAACACCGCCCATGACCGAGGATCGTGGGCTCAGCTTAAAACGCCAGGCCAATTCGGTAAGATCTTTCATGTCTTCAAGGTATGGCCTTTAGTGGCATATTTTGAGAAGGAGTCTAAGCCTTCCTATAAATTTTTAGGCCTGGATCGACATAGCGGGGCGGATTAATTGTCCAGCTTCACTACCCAAGTATGAGGAAACCCCACTCCTGACGACGATGCTATTTCCGGCGCCTTATGATGTGCCGGAGAAGAAGCCCAAGAAGATGTCCAAAGGTACCAGGAGTGGCCTTCGCCGAAAGGGTGCTTCGGACATGTCATCCGAAGATGAGACTGACTCTTCGGCCGCCGAAGACGACGGCGAAGGGGAGGAAGAAGGTGGCGCCCCCCTAGAGGGGGAAAGAAGAAAAGAGAGGCCTCCACGAATCTGGAGGCGAAGGTGCCCAAGAGGGGGAAGGGCTCCCTTGAGGATAACTCCACATGGGATGTCGAAAGCAGTCTAGAGCGAATGCCCCGGACCAAGCCTCGGGCTGCCTCGTAAGTACCAAAACCCTATGCACCTCCCAATACCTGGCCTTTCTAGTTTATAATATTAATATGTTTAAACTATGCCATTACAGTCCAACCCGTGAAGGCTCCCCGCGATCCTCGATAGAGGGTTCGCTAGACTCAAAGGAGATGGCTAGCATGTCTCTGCCACCTGCTCACTCTGTCTCACCCAAGGGTGATGATGAGATGGTGTCCCAAAGGAACTTCCTAGACCAGGTGGAGATTCCAGAAATTGTTAAGGTGGCACCCCAGGATGACTCCTCGGCTGCCGAACACATGGGGGAAGAAGCCCCCATGGGGACTAGCAATGGGGGCCAAGTTCCATTCGGCCCTCAGCCGGATACTATTTCGGAGACCTACACGGCTCCGGAGTCCAGCGAACGGCCTTCCCCAAATGGAGGAGGTGTGCCTGTTCCGCCGGTGACCTCTGTCCAACCAGAGGCACCAGATAATCTGCTAGAAGCGCTGCGAGGCGCCTCCATTGTGGATGAGCACCGTGTCCTTATGGGTATGGTGATTGAAAAGGTTCAGTCCGCCAAAAGCGGACTGACCGAGGCCAGCGCTAGCCTTTTAACAGGCTTTGAGGTAACAATTGTAGAAAAAAAATATAACAATGTGGACAGTAGCCCCTGATGATCTATTTAGTGTCCGGAAAGGAAATGCCGAACAGGGGATCAAAATAATTTTCACAGGAGTCTAACATAAGATGTCTATGTGAATAAGCAGGCGTCGCTATTGGTTGTTTCCGCTCATACTGCGGAGGTCTCCGGACTGAAGCAGAACCTGGAGCGGGCCGAGAAAGAGCTCGGCCTCGTGAAGAAGTAGCTGGAGGACAGCCAAGGTATGCAGTAACCTGCATGTATATTTAGGAAGGATGGATGGTTCATGCTGACTGAAGTGCCATGAACTTTACTAGGGGCCATGACCGAGGTGGTGGCCCTCAGGAAGGCGGTAGCGGAGGCCGAGGACAAAGCGGCCATGGAACGCGCCACGCGCGAGAAGCATGAGGCCCGGGTCAGCGAGGTCCAGCAAGAGCTCTAGGACGCTGTCAAGAAGTAAGAGTCCTTGGAGCGTGATTCTATGACGCAAGTGTCCGAACTTGCGAAGGCTCGCCAAAGCGCACAAGAGGCTTGAGCCGAAGCCCAGAGCGCCCTTCAGGAAATCCAGGCGGCCAGGAAGATGGCGGAGGGTAAGACATTCATTATGCAAAGCAAGTCTATGAAGGAAGCGTTCCTTTTACTTACCCGAATTTTGAGCTCTCTAGGGGCGTTTACGGATTTGCCGCGCGGCGTATCAGACGCTGCCGAGTTCTATCGAGCCGAAGAAGGGAGTTCTATGGAGAAGCTGTTCTGGTCTCAATATCTTGGACCCAAACATCCATTGTCCTTCAACGACCAGTTGAAATAGCTGGTCAAGCTGCACAAGGCGGCCGAGCTAGCCATGAAGGAGATGATAGTCCGACTATGTCCTGCCGCGCCGATACCCAGCAGCTACTTCGGACTTGTGAAGTGGCTTGTTGATGCCTGCCCCCGGCTTGAGGTTATAAAGCGGTCGGTCTGTATCGAAGGTGCACGGATGGCCTTTGCCCACGTTAAAACGCAATGGGCGAAGATGGATGCCAAGAAGCTAATGACCGAGGGGCCGCCTAAGGGCAAGGAGCACCACCGACCCGAGTTGTATTTTGATGGTGTGCTGGAGGGATCCCGCATTGTTGTGGATCACTGTGCGAAAGACACTATCTTTGAATGAATGTATTCGGGCTCCCTCTGCCTTGTATGATGAAACAAAGTGTTTATGCAATATAATGATTGTTATGTTTTTAAATTTTTACTTCCTCTGCAGCCGTGTTGTATGAAATCTGAGGGTTAACCAGTCGTCGGCTTCTACCCCCACGTAGGTAGTACGGGGGTGTTCGGATGAAATCTAAACAATCTTGATCCAATTGGATGGTCCTTGAAGGAGTTGTTTAGCATAGAGAACCAGGCAACCAGACTATGCGGCTGTAACGCCCTCACTTAGTCATAGGAGTGCGAAAATAAAAACATGGGCGCAACCCCTAGTATCCGAACTAGAGTGCTATAAGTGTCTGATCGGGAAGTACCAATCCTTCGCGTGATGCGGAAGAAATCTCCAATGATTTGCAACCTCCGAACAGCTGACCTGCTCTCACCACATCATGACAGTCAGTTTTCGGCTTTATCTACTGAGGTGCTCCTTTGGATAAACCAAGGCACAATCGCAGTAGTTCTCCATTTACTACCTTAGCCAATATAGCAGAAAGTAAGGTAGCAAGCACAGGAGCCGGCCAACCCAACTATTAACCAAAGACATGATTCGGAGCCAATGCATATAATGCTAAATTCAGGGTGCCGAACTATACTTATAAAAAGTGTTCGGAATTTTGTTGCCGTAATGTGGGGTGCTATGAAGCCCCTGGAAAACATATCTGATAGGGTTATCCATAGGGGAGCTGAAAAAGAGAAAGAAAACAGAAAAGGTACAAAGGTAAAAAACTGGGGTCCTAAAGCTCCTGCCGCAAATTGTTCTTATTGTAATTTAATTAGTACGTCAAGGCGCATTGATACAGGCAGTGCGATAAGCAACATGCTATTTGACATGCCGAAACCAAGGGAAAGCTGCATGTGGGTCCTGAAAAATAGGTAGCGTTATCGTTAACAAAATCACCTAAAAAGTCCCCGTATGTCTATGTTTCTCGCCGTCTTGGTGTGTTTATCCTTCAAGAGGACCGATGACCAGACCATCAGATGCGGCTTGTGGGATTCAGACCTGAAAAGAAAACAAGTAAAAGTGAAAGTATGTGTGTATCCAATGTCGGTTGAGCCGTACTATGGACCGCAAGCTAGCTATGCCTCCGTCGATGCCCATGGGATTTTTTAGTGCGCAGTTATGTACGCGCGACACAAATGCCACCACTTGATCGGGACTGAGAGGGAGGCTGGATTGCTAGTCGATCTCCTGATGAGCCGAGCTCTCCTGCTGTATAGTAGTTCGGACCCTCTTATCGGTGTCTGTGGGCTCGGCAGCCGAATTAAGGTTTTGCTTGAGAAGGCCGCTCTGTACTTCTGCTGCTAAGGCAGCTGTGTGCTCTTCTATACGGAGGGAGCGTTTCGTATTTCCGTTGACTGTGATGACGCCGCGTGGACTAGGCATCTTGAGCTTGAGATAAGCATAGTGTGGTACTGTGTTGAATCGAGCGAACGTAGTTTGTCCAAGTAGTGCGTGATAGCCGCTGCGGAAGGGGACGATATCGAAGATTAACTCCTCACTTCGGAAGTTGTCCGGAGATCCGAAGACAACCTATAGTGTGATTGAGCCCGTACAGCGGGCTTCTACACCTGGTATGACGCCTTTGAAGGTAGTCCTGGTCAGCTTGATCCGTGATGTATCCTAATAGAGCAGATTGAGACTGCTACCTCCGTCCATAAGGACGCGAGTCAGGTGGAACCCATCAATTATTGGGTCTAGGACCAGTGCTGGCGAGCCACCATGACGGATACTGGTCGGATGATCCCGGCGGTCAAAAGTGATCGGGCATGACGACCATGGATTAAATTTTGGGGCGACTGGCTCTATTGTGTAGACGTCTTTGAGCGCATGCTTGTGCTCCCTCTTGGGGATGTGGGTAGCGTATATCATGTTCATCGTTTTGACCTGAGGGGGAAACTTCTTCTGTCCCCCTGCGTGCGGTTGCCGGGGCTCTTCGTCATCGTCCTCGCTTTGTGATCCCTTTTCCCTGTTCTCAGCGTTTAATTTGTCGGCCTGCTTAAAAACCCAGAAATCTCTATTTGTATGATTGGGTGGTTTGTCCGGGGTGCCCTGAATCTGGCACGGACGATCAAGTATGCTGACCAAGCTGGATGGGCCTGAATTGTTCTTTTGTAACGGCTTATTCCGCTTACCGGACTTAGAGCCACTGAATCCGGCATTGACTGCCGTGTCCTGGGTGTTACTACTGTTGTTTCGACGCTTGTATCTGTTGTGTCGAGACTTGTCTTTATTGTTTTTAACTTCAGGGGTGCCGGCGTCGCTTGCATTGTTTTTTCTATGGGCCAACCAACTGTCGTCGCCCGCACAAAAGCGGGTCATAAGTGCCGTGAGGGCTGCCATGGATTTTGGCTTTTCTTGGCCGAGGTGGCGAGCGAGCCATTCATCGCGGATGCTTTGTTTGAAGGATGCTAGGGCTTCGGCATCTGGACAATCAATGATTTGGTTCTTTTTAGTTAAGAACCTAGTCCAGAATTTCCTGGTAGACTCTCCGGGCTGTTGAACTATATGGCTTAAGTGATCAGCTTCCAAAGGTCGATCATATGTACCTTGGAAGTTATCGAGGAAGGCCTATTCCAAGTGCTCCCAGCTGCCAATAGAATTTTCAGGCAGCCTATTGAGCCAATGCCAAGCTGGCCCCTTGAGTTTTAATGGGAGGTATTTGATGGCGTGGAGGTCATCGCCGCGGGCCATATGAATGTGGAGAATGAAGTATTCGATCCACACCGCGGGGTCTGTGGTTCCATCGTATGATTCTATATTCACGGGTTTGAACCCTTCTAGGAATTCATGATACATGACCTCATCAGTGAAGCAATGAGGGTGTGCGGCGCCTCTATATCGGGTCGTATCGCGACGTAGGTCTGATGCAGTCCGTCTGCGGTTTTCAGCCCGCGCATGACTAAGTTTGTCACGTCCGAATAGGTGGCCGTCGTCGCGTGTCGAGGCATGTCCTCGTGATCCGTAGATTGATCTGGTATGTCCTGCTTTATTGTTCAGGTTTTGCCGAAGGTCATATGTATGACCGTGAGCTAATTTACCTGTACCTGTGTGATGAGGCGGGGCTGGCAGGTGTTCGGCATGAGTTTCCATTTTATCCCGGCCACGTGGTGGTCGGTCAACCGCATTGTATGATGGAGGTATGTATTCCGGCGCCTCCTCGTCAAACTGAGGTAGCAATTTGCACTTTGGGTAGCTTTTGGTTGGGCGCTTGAGGCCGTATTCTTCGGCTGCTAGGACATCGATCCATTTATCATTGAGCAGAACTTGGTTAGCTTGAAGCTGCTACTGCATCTTTTTCAGGCTCCTTGTAGTGGCGATTAGCTGGCGCTTGAAGCGCTCCTGCTAGAGTGGTTCCTCAGGCACGATGAAATTGTCGGTGCCGAGGCTCACCTCATCCTCGGAGATCGGAAGATAATTTCCGTCCTCTGAGTCTTCGTGTGTGGCCTGCTTATCAGGGCTAGCCTGCCCATCTTCCCGTTCATCTTGTTCATTAGCTGTTTCAATGGGGTCTTCGTTGTCTTCGGCACCTTCTGGAGTGTTATCTTCTCCTATGCAGGTGTTACTGTCTTTGCTGCGGCGTGACTTAGAGCGGCGCTGCTGATACCGGTGCTTGCATTGTATTTCGGAAGGTTTATCCTCAGTTGGATCTTCCTTGTTATCGCCGCTGTCCTCCTTTGGTGCATCCACCATGTATACATCATACAAGGAAGTGGTCGTCTAGCATCCGGTGAATGGCGGGTTCTGGGCCTGTTCTTCTCCGGCATCGTCGTCCATACCGTTGTAGCGACCAGACCTGAAACGGTCCAATCTCTGTGCTCAGGTGTCATCCCTGGATCAGTAATGCTGACACCACACAGTACTTGAAAGATTTATAACAGAGTAGCAATCACACACTTATTACATCGAGAGTCTCAAAAGAGAACTTATTACAATAAATATGGCTTAAGGCCATCTAATAACGATAACATCGGAAGGCTTGGAAGATAAGTGAGTCCACCAACTCCAACGGCATCACTGAGTATAGAACCACGACCTAAAAGCACCTTAATCGTCGTTTGAAAAGTCTGCAACATTAACGTTGCAGCCCGAAATGAGTCAGCACATGGAATATGCTGGCAATGTAACACATAGAGAGTAATGGAAGAATAAGTCTATACTACATGCATATTTGGCTGGTGGAAAGCTCTATGGTTACAGTTTTGCGTAAAGCCAATTTTTCCCTACTGCAAAGGAATAAATTTTATTTAACTATCATGGTGGTTGTTAAACATTGAGAATGGTTGACAGCATTCTCAATCCCAATTAAACATCATCATTAAACAAAACCCAACAAAATTTATTTTAGAATAACATGATGAGATTCACATGATAATCTAGGTGCTAGATACTCAAGATGTCCATAACCGGGGACACGACTAACCATGATTAGTTTACACACTCTGCAGAGGTTTGCGCACTTTTCCCCACAAGACTCGATCTCCTCCGTTGGATTTCTTGCACTACATGGTGTTTGAGAAACGGGTGACCGAGACATAGTCTTTCAGAAGCGCTAGCACCTTACGATCGGGTAGACCGTTACACCTACTTTCCTCTACATCTGCTAGTCTACCACTGTAAGAGTTCGCACAACTTAATCAACTATGCTAGAGCCCATAGTAGCTTGTGGCTGCACACGGAAGTTTCTAGCATGAATAGTCTCATGATCCCTTTGAGCCTGGGTGGCGGTCCAAAAGAAAACAGGCAATCACTGGAATACCTAGGTGCCTTAATCCACCCACATGTGTATTTAAGTTGCCACCTTAGATAAACCTTTAATTTAACAATCTCACATCTGTCATGGATTTCACTCACCCAATCCATGTCTACTAGCATAGTATGACGTAATAAGCAAACATAGAAGTAACTCCCAAAGGTTTGATAATAACAGGTAATAGGTACTACCTCAACTACTCCCCAAACCCACAATTTAATTAGATCCTAATCATGTAATGTGTGAGGATTGATCTAATGCAATAAAACTGGGTAGTAGGAGGTATGATGAAAGTGTTACTTGCCTTGCTGATGTTCCGCGAAACCTAGTAATTCAAAATAGCAAGCGGCGCACTCCGGGTACTCGATCACAAACAAACAAACATACAATAAGTACTCAGCTAATGCATAGGTAAAACTCGAATAAGAGATCTAACCAAAAAGTTCAACTTACGAACTCTGGTTGGCAAAAAGAATCAAATCGAACGAAGCATCGAAAGACAAACGGCAAAAGAAACAAGCTTCGTTTACTATTCTGGATCTAGGGAAATTTTTATAGTGGCAAAAACTTGTTTGAGTTGGTTAAAAGGAAAGAGGGTTTCGAGACAAAACTCCGGGTTCTTGAATCGCCTGATTCCGATAAACGAGCGAAAAGTTATACTAGAACGAAAAACAGATCAGGAATCGCGATAAGAAAAATCGCGGATTTAATCCGAGAAAAAGAAAACGACGAACAGATTAACGAACGGACGTTCATTAATTGGATCTAATTGAAGAATGCGTTTGTTAAAACAAACGAATGAGCGAACGCTAGCTAATTAAATAAACCAGAAAAACCGATCTATAAAAAATGAACTAAAAAAACCGAACGAAACCGACGGAAAACCGATCAGTTTTTCGAAAAAACCCAGCGGCGGCGAGGTCAACCTCTGGCGGCGGCGGCTCCGGCGGCAGCGGCGGCGGCGGCGGGCGGCGCGGCGGGTGGCGGCGCGCGGCGTGGTGGGCGGTGGCGGGCTAGGGCGGCGGGGCTGGCGGCTAGGGTTTGGTGGGGGTCCGGCTGGGCCTCCCCGGCTTATAAAGCCGGCCAGGCCAAGTGTCCAGGTCGGACACAGCCCGGTAAGTCGGTTGCGTTTTTTTTTCTTTAAATAGTAACGTGTCGGATTTCGGGTTCCGGCAGACCCTTGAGGTTCGAACACTGGGGTGCGCGGGGAGATTTCGCCTTCTACCTACCTGCGCCCCACCGCCACGCTAAGATCTAAGCTATGGAAAGAACAACACAAGAGACACAGGGTTTATACTGGTTCGGGCCACCATTGTGGTGTAATACCCTACTCCAGTGTAGTGTGGTGGATTGCCTCTTGGGCTGATGATGATGAGCAATACAAGGAAGAACAGCCTCGCGAGGGTCTGTTCTTGGCTGAGGGGATGAACTGCTAGGAGGAGTTCAGTCACCTCTCTCTCTCTGATTTCGATCCCCTCTACCCTGTGGGTGGCTAGTCCTATTTATAGGCAAAGGCCCTGGGCCTCTTCCCAAATATTGACCGGGAAGGGCGCCAACAATTGGCCATTTTGGAGGGGAACATTTGGTACACTTATCCTGACTAAAGTTGGTCGTCGCCTGCCAAAGGCTCTGCTGGTGACACTAGCTTGGTCTCAACAATGATTTCCTCCCTGCCGTTGGACTGGTCTAGGTCTCGTTGCACCGAAACGGGTGCCTTTGCTTGATGCTCTTGCATGCGCTTGCTCCCTTTGCACCAAAGAGGAAAGGAGGACACTGCGCGGGCTGGCGCCCGCCTGGCGCCCTTGGTCGTCATGGCTTGCGACACGGGCACCTCGTGAGGTACCCCGCCTTGATCTCTCCGCCTCCTCGCGAGCCAGCCTCATGAGTCCGTGCCTGAGGAAGCTCCGTGTCGTCCGCCCCGCGAGGCTTGGCCCCTTGCGAGGGTCATGGGTCTGTGTTGCTGAAGATGGGCCGTGCTGGGCCCCCCTTTGAGCCACGCCGTAGGCCGCAGGCAGGCAAGTCTGGGGACCCCCGTTCCCAGAACGCCGACAGTAGCCCCCGGGCCCAAGGCGAGCCCGGACCTGGCCGTGCAGGGAGGCGAAAGGGCAAGAGCGAAGCTCCACGGGCCCTAACAACCTGTGGCTTCAGGCGCCGCGTGGCAGTTGATTGGGCGTGGGCGGCACTGTTCCCCCACGCCCCCTTATTTTTCTCCATGCTAGGCGGACTCGTAGTCGTACACAGCCGCTCCCCTTTCTATTGCTCGAGCGCCCTCTGTCCTTCCTCCTCTCGAACTCCAGCTTCTGTTTTCAACCCGATCTCAAACCTTCCCCCCCTTCCCATCGCCATGGCTCCGACGAAGAAGGGAAGAGGGAAGAAACCCATGCCTCCGCCTTGCTCGCCGCCGTCGGCGGCCCCCGCCGAGGGCTTGGGCAAGGTCAGCTCGGCTCTGGCCACTATCTTCAATGAATGCGGGAGGATGACGGCCTGGCCGGTGTCCCACTTCTCCATCGACAGGATAGTCGCCGAGGTCCCGTATTTTGCCGAAGCCCTGTGGGCGGGTCTGGTTACCCCTTTTTTGATTTCTTCAATGCCGTGCTTTCCCACTATCATATCCACATGATGCATCTGGGTCCTCAATCCATCACCCTCCTTTCAGTCTTCGCCTTTGTTTGCGAGGCAATGATGGGCATCCTTCCTTCGCTTGCCTTTCTGCGCCACTTCTTCTCTCTGCGCCTTGTCGACCCTACCCAATGCTGGGCGTGCGTAAGCTTCCTTGCCGCGTCTGAGACAGCGGCCTCAGGGATTGACTTCAGGCTCCCTCTGCCCGCGGCTGGGTTCCGCGAGCGGTGGCTGTATGTGGATGCAGGGGTGCCCACCCCCTGCTATCGGAGCCAACTTCGCCTGTTGTCCCCAATTCGGGCTGGGGCCAGGAGACGCTTGAGAGCCCCCGGCTCGTCTTCATCTAGCACCGCTTCGCGTTCTTGAGGTCGCTTGGCGTGACAGCGCCCAAGGTGGTGAAGGAGTTCCAGCTTCGCTGCATTGCTCCTCTCCAACGCCACTCCTTCCGGATGTGGGCCTTCAGCGGGCGTGATGATCGTATGAGGCTCCAGGAAGAGGACCTGACGCCTGAAGTGCTCAGGACAGCTCTCTTGATCCTGACTGGGGACCCCAACCCTGGCAGCATCCAGCAGGGAGGGGCCTTGCTGTACCTCTGCCAGAACAGGGGCGATTTTGTGAATCAGATGCCTATCTTTGATGAGTGGGGGCCGCGCCCCGCCGGCCTCCAGGGGCCTCGCGAGAACCCAGTGATGGTGACTGCCCTTCAAGTCGGCCAAGGCGACTCTTCCTCATGTGGCGGAGCAGGGAGGCATGAGGCGCCAGAGGCTGAGGGGGCTCCCGGCGGGGTGACAGCGCCGGGCGATGCTCATGAGGGAGCAGCTCTTGGGGCCCGTGCCGCTAAGGCTGAGGGTGGCAAGCAGCTGCCCTCAGCGCCTGCGACTGAGGCCCCTGAGGCTCCAGCCGCTTCTCTTGGCGAGGCGATTGGCAGCGCGCATCAGGCAGGCGCCCCTGACACGGATCGCCTTGACGCTCCGTCTTCGTCGCAGGTTGATCCCTGCGCTCAACTCTTGGGCCGCTTCCGCATGGACTTTGAGGCCCTCCGGAAGAGAAGGGAGGCCCTGGGCGACAATTACACTTGTCGCCTGCTAAAGCGTAGGAAGTACTTCGCCACTGATGAGTAAGCCTTCTCCTTTCCCAGCTCCCGATCCTTCTGTTGCTTTTACTGATCCTTGCTCCACAAGCCCCTTCCAGCCGAGCTCATGGAGATGGCTGAGGTGCCACCCCCCTTGGCTTCGCCCCCTCCATCATCCTCAAGCGCTCCGAGAAGCAGAGCCCTTGGGGTGAGGGCGATCGGAGAGGCGAACCGTCCCGAGGCACATCGTGGCCCTGCGCACCTCGCGATCCTCCTTCGCGGGCCTTCTCGTGGCATAGCCAGCCTGCCGTGGGCTTCTCGCCTGGTCGTGGACTGCGATTGGCTGAGGCGCTCCCTATGCTCTTCATCTGGGGACGGGCTGGCTCCAGGCCGGGCTTCTGGCGTGGCGTGCCCGGCCGTCGCGAGGGTGCCAGCCCCCAGCCCCCTGCCCGGAGGGGGAGTGCTGATTCGTGGCCCCCGGCGCTTGCTCGGGGAAGATGATGGTGTGGAAGACGTGCTCGAGCATGCCCGGGAGCGTCGCACTCTTCGCCAAGGATTGCTTCGAAGGGCGGCTGACGCGGTGAGCCTGCTTGGTGAGGAGCTTGCTGATGAAGACGTGCGCCTTGAGGCCGAGGGCCTGTGCCTGGCTGCAGAGAGGCGCGAGCTGGAGGGCGCCATCGCCCTTGCGCGCCGTCAGCGCAATCTTGACGATGCAGAGGCCAAGGCGTCGCCGGTGGCCTCTCGGGAGGCCCGATCTTGGGCCGCTGAGGAGGCCAGGGAAGCTGACCGGCGGCGAGAGGTGTCGGAGGAGCGGGCTCGGGAGCTCCTGGCCTGGTGCCACTCACTGGAGGAGCAAGTGGAGTTGCGCGAGGCAGCCCTCGCGTCGACGAAGGTGGCCTCTGGCGACCCAGCAGAGCTCCAGAAGCGTGAGGAGGCGCTGACACTGGAAGCCGCCGAACGTACCCGCGAGTATGAGCGGCTGGAGACGAGGGAGCGCTTGGTGACGCAGGCGGAGGATGATGTCACCGCACGGGAAGCCTGTGTCCTACAGGAGGTCGGACGTCGGGTAGCGATGGCGCGCTTGAACCTCGAGCACGAGTTCGAGGAGAGGCTGGAGTTGATCCGGGCCGAGGCTGAAGGTAGGACTGCTGCCTTGAGGGCCAAGCTGGAGGAAGCGATGCGGCGGGCCGGTGCTTTTCGGGCCGCCCTTGAGGTAGCGCAAGGGGAGTCAACCACCTCCCAGGCCGAGGTGCCCCTTCTTCACCAGCGGGTGGAGGAGGCTGAGGTCGTCGCGCGCTAGAATGCGGATGAGATACGTAAGCGGCGGATCCTGGAGCATGAGCACGGCCCCATGCTCACCACACTCCTGGAGAGAGCCAACACAGCCTTGGGCAACATCTGCGAGGCGGCTGTTGGCGAGCCGCACGCAGTCAACTACGCCAGCAACCTTCAGTTCTTCACCGACGTGGTGACGCAGCTGGAGGCGCGGTCGGTCAGGGCCGATAGGTTGGTGGAGGAGAGGAGCCGCGCCCTGCTCGGGCGCGCCTTTTCTCGCGTCTTTAGCCATCTCCGGAACATGGATCCCCACTTTGATTCCGAGACAACCTAGTGCACTGGGTGGAAGACAATGTGGATGCTCTTGTCAGGGCCTTCGCTTCAGACAACGACGGCGTGATCATGGCTGCCAACGAGGGCAGTGTGGTGAACGGCCCTAACGCTGCTGGCGGCGAAGCAGACAGCGATGGCGAGTTCAGCGACGCCAGAAACGGTTCGGGTGGTGCTCCTGAGGATGCATTGGGGGATTTATCCGACTGATCATGCATCGTTCCTGTTTCCTTACCCTGCATGAATAGAACTCAGGTTTTGGCCTGATGGCTGTGAAAGCATTTTGGAGGGGGAGCCCCTCATGTAAAACTTGTGTTTTTCGTACTAGTAGACGTTACATTGCCCATGCGTCCGCGCCAAGTGGTTGGCTTAAGCGACGCGCTGGTTGGCTTGTTTACCTTTGTCCCGTGCGGGCCCTGAGGTAGCCTGTGGGAGGCTGTGGTGTCCCGAGTGTTCCGTGATCGAACCCATAGGATCTGCAGTAAAAAACCCTCCTGAGAGGACGCGGCGGCGGCAGTCTGGGCTGCGCGCAATCTAGGCCTGACCCGGCTCGCGAGGGGCTCACGAGGGGAGGCAGCTGAGGCGAAGTGGTAACCAAAACGCGTGAAATTGCTCGAACGAGACTAAGCACCCCTTCCCCGAACACACGCAAATCTCAAATTCGAATCCAACTTAAATCCAGCGGGGGAAAGTGACAACCAAAGGGAAAAGCAACGGAAGCAGACAAAAGGCCGTGTCCGGCACCTAATCTAGTCTTGGACGTCTTCTCACCAGCGCAGAGCTAAGTGCTGCCACTGGGTGTGGGAGGGAGCCCCAGGGCCTGAGGCCGGCACCCCTGAGACTCCGGGGCGTGTACAGCCCCACTCATTATTACGTGAGAGTGTCTCGGGGCGGCGAGCTTCACAGGCACTGGGCCTTCTTCACAGGTACCGGCCTTGCTTCATATCGCCAGACGAGGGCCCCGCCTTGCACCACACTGTGCCATCAACGACGACCGGAAACCAGGACGCAGCCGATGGGTTAGAGCGGTCGCCAGCGGTTCCCCCGACGACCACGGGTCCTCCGCCAGGGGCAGGCCTTGAGGCACCTCCCCAGCAGAGGGCCTACCTCCTGAGAACACTTTGCTCCGAACGCCGCCATGGTGATGTCGGATCTCGGCCCCTCTCCTACAGCCCCCTGCGCCCTCCTCCCGAGGGGTAGGAGATTGTGGGAGCAGGGCAGCTACTCGCTGTGGCGACCTGCACCTCCTGCAATCCATGGTTAGCGTATGCCTGCTGCTGAGGAATTAGCGGTACCCGATAATCGTTGCCTCCAGCGTGGCCAGTGGGACCGTCCCGGGGCTCCTGGAAGGGCTCAGCTTCTGGCGCCTCGTCCCCCCAGCTTGGGCTGAGGAGCGAGCCTTGTTCGCCCTCGTGAGGGTGTCCTTGGTCCATAATGAGGGGCACGTATTATTCTGGCACCGTCATCCCGAAGGCCATGCCGTAGTGCTCCGCGTGCCACGCAGCTCTGCTTGACGCGCCCACCGTGGGGTGGTAGCGCGGTTGTCCACTAGGCCGTGGGTCGCGTTGAGTCCTTCTTCTTCGCGGACCAGGAGCAGGGGCAGCGCCGCCGGCGGTCCGGTGCCGACAGCTTCGCTGGTGTTGGAGTAGCCTTGGAGCCCACGGGCGCACGCGGAGCCCCCGCGTGGGCCGCCCTGGGCATGAGATGGGAGCTGGGTGCAGAAGGGGTGAGCCCCCGAGGCGGCGAAGCCCAGGAGCTCTGCCACCCGCTCCAGCAGCACGTCGCGGCCGCCCTCCAGCAGCCTGCACTGCAGCAGCTCTCGGGCCACAGTGAGCGCGGCCCTTGAGTTCGCCTGCTCCCGGCGGGTGTATGGTGTCGTGGTCGTGGCGTGATTGGAGGCCCTTGCTGCCGACCGCGCCTGCCGCGGTGTGAGAGCTGTCGAAGCCTGTCCGCATCGCCCGCGGCCCGCAGCACCCTGCCGACCGCGAGCTGCCTGGGGCACGAGGTCGCCCGAGGTGAGCGGCTCTGCGGGGGCGGGCCACGCCGCCCATGGATCTGGGTTGCCCGCCTGGTCGCCGGACATGGTGATGACGAGGCGATGGGACACGAAGCGGTAGAAGGTGGATTTCGGCGCACCCCTACCTGGCACGCCAAATGTTCGATTTCGGGTTCCGGCAGACCCTTGAGGTTCGAAAACTGGGGTGCGCACGGAGATTTCGCCTTGTACCTACCTGCGCCCCACCGCCATGCTAAGATCTAAGCTATGGAAAGAACAGCACAAGAGACACGGGGTTTATACTGGTTCGGGCCACCGTTGTGGTGTAATACCCTGCTCCAGTGTGTGGTGTGGTGGATTGCCTCTTGGGCTGATGATGATGAGCAATACAAGGAAGAACGTCCTCGCGAGGGTCTGTTCTTGGCTGAGGGGATGAACTGCTAGGAGGAGTTCAGTCAACCCCCTCTCTCTCTCTCTCTCTGATTTCGATCCCCTCTACCCTGTGGGTGGCTAGTCCTATTTATAGGCAAAGGCCCTGGGCCTCTTCCCAAATATTGAGCGGGAAGGGCGCCAACAATTGGCCATTTTGGAGGGGAACACCTGGTACACTTATCCTGACTAAAGTTGGTCCTCGCCTGCCAAAGGCTCTCGTGGTGACGTTGGCTTGGGCTCCACAATGACTTCCTCCCTGCCGTTGGACTGGTCTTGGTCTCGTTGCACCGAAACGGGTGCCTTTGCTTGATGCTCTCGCCTGCGCTTGCTCCCTTTGCACCAAAGAGGAAAGCAGGACACTGCGCGGGCTGGCGCCCGCCTGGCGCCCTTGGTCGTCATGGCTTGCGTCACGGGCACCTCATGAGGTACCCCGCCTTGATCTCTCCGCCTCCTCGCGAGCCAGCCTGATGAGTCCGTGCCTGAGGAAGCTCCGTGTCGTCCGCCCCGCGAGGCTTGGCCCCTCGCGAGGGTCTTGGGTCTGTGTTGATGAAGATGGGCCGTGCTGGGCCCCCCTTTGAGCCACGCCGCAGGCCGCAGGCAGGCAAATCTGGGGACCCCCGTTCCCAGAACGCTGACATTACGCTCAGAAAAAAACGAAAGGAATACTAAACGGACTCCAAAAATCCCAAAATAAATATTCCCCAGCTTCTAAAATCGAGCCGCACAGGTGAACATTTATTTGGAGCCTAAACGCAATTTCGAAAAACGCGCATTTTTCCTAAATTCAAATAAAATAGCAAATAAAACCAAATAAAATCTTATTTCATTTTTTTATTAAATCATCAATATTTCTTTATTTTGGGAAAGTCATTTTATTCCCTCTCTCATATCTTGATAATAGAAATAATTGAAGATAAAATAAATAAAATCAAATGATCCTATTTTCAAAATTTGAGAAAACTCAAATATGAAAATTACGAAATCCCCAACTCTCTCTCCAAGGGTCCTTGAGTTGCGTATAATTTCTAGGATCAACCAAAATGCAATAAAAATATGTATGCAATGATGATCTAGTGTATAACATTCCAAAATGAAAATTTGGGATGTTACAACCGTCGATGTCCTCGGAGTCGTAATCAAGTGTGTTGGTCAAATCCTCGACCGTGGCTATGAAGTGGGTGGCGGGTGGGAAGCAAAATTCGCCACCATCAGCCCCTAGTTCAGGACGGATATAGTTCGGCTGTGAGTCCTCCATCAAGGACAGGTTTTTTAATGAGTTTAGCATGTCGCCCAAAGGCAAGTGCTGGAAAATGTCTGCGGCGCTGAATTCGAAGATCGATAAACGATCAGGTTCGGCATCCGCGGGCCGACATGGTTCGGAACTTATGACCGGAGATGAGTTCGGAGTTCCGGTGGCACAGGTACCGTGTGAGATCAAGTCTATGTGCGGATCCAACGCGAGGGAATTTATGACCTCCGTGGCGGGGTTGAGCTTCCAATCCTCGGATGTCGCAGTGTGCTCTGGATCTAAGGCCGGAGTGGTCACAGGAGCTAACTCCTGGATGCGGTCTGACGACAGATTTAGGTCATGTTCGTCAAGGTGACCAGGAGCGGTCGCCGTGGTCTCGAATCTGGCAAAGATTAAATCTCCACGGATGTCCGCAACGTAGTTCAAACTCCCAAATCTGACCTGATCGCCAGGGGCGTAGCTATCGATCTGCTCCAGGTGGCCAAATGAGTTGGCCCATAGTGTGAAGCCGCCGAACATGAAGATATGTCCGGGGAGGAAAGTTTCTACTTGGACAATGTCACTATCGACGATTAAATGGGCCATCGAACCTTTCGTTGATGGCACAGTATAACTCTCAATGAAAGCACCAATGTCGGTGTCATAACCGGCAGATGTTGGGTAGGGGGTCCCGAATTGTGCGTCTAAGGTCGATGGTAACAAGAGACAAGGGACACAATGTTTACCCAGGTTCGGGCCCTCTCTATGGAGGTAATACCCTACGTCCTACTTGGTTGATATTGATGAATACAAGTACTACAAGAGTTGATCTACCTCGAGATCGTAATGGCTAAACCCTAGAGGTCTAGCTTGTATGGCTATGATAATGAATCTCTCTTCCGGACTAAGTCCTCCGGTTTATATAGGCACCGGGAGGATCTAGGGTTACACAAGGTCGGTTACAAAGAAAAGGAATCTACATATTCGGTCGCCAAGCTTGCCTTCCACGCTAAGGAGAGTCCCATCCAGACACGAGTGCAGTCTTCGATCTTCGCATCTTGACAGCCCATCTGTCCGTCCCATGGCTAACAGGCCGGACGTCCGAGGACCCCTTAGTCCAGGACTCCCTCACCCGACGCTCAGAAGTTCATCACCAAAGCATCTCAGGAGCTTCAGGAAGCAAGAGAAATACGCGGCGACCGCCGCCCACCTAGCGTTGCTCTTCACCCAGGCGAGGGTGGTGAGGTGCGCGTCTGCATCGACATCCTAGGGCTCAACAGGGCCGCATCTCAGGAGCGCTTCTGGCCTTCACATGGTGGCATTGATGCGAGGGCCCGCCTCACAGCTACGTTCGCATGCCGTTCGACTTGTCGAGCGTGGCTACCGCCTTCTAGTGCAACATGTGGTGCATCCTGGCAGGTCAGGAGGCCAGGCACCACATGGTCCTGGCGGAGATGGTCCTCCGGAGGCCACCTGAGCCTCCAGAGCATCCCAAGACTCAGGGTCTCGGCGGCTCGTGAGAAGCGACTTCTTCGCTACGTGTCTTTAGCTATCCCAACACTCCTTCGGCAACCAAACTAGGTGACATCTTTCCAAGTTCATTCAGCTGGGAGCGCCCCCTGGGCTGCATCATCCCCAGGTCGCGTGGGTCCGTCCCTGCGGCATGTATCCGCTTGCATCTTTAGTTCACCTTGCCATGGGCGCCCCTCGGGCTGCATCATCCCCAGGTCGCTCGGGTCCGACCCAGTGGCATCTATCGTTCTCGCATTTACCTAAGCCAGTTGCTTTTCATGGATAATCTATCTATGTTTATCAGCTTCTTGATTGTCACCCACCATGGGAGCAGTGCGCCGATCGTCTTTCTTCAGGATCCTTCGCATAAGAAGGCTAGGCATGACGTCTATGCCCGGGCTCATCCCTGCAGTGTCGATAAATCCAATGGCTGAGCTCTATCTGGCGGGCCGACCCCGTTCACGTCACCTCCTGGGGTCATTGGTGCTTGGCCTTCTTATGCGATAGTCTCTGGAAATCCATTCGGCGCCGGTTGTCTAACCATCTCGCAGGAACGCCACAGCCATCAAGCACCAAGACTAGGCGCAACCCGCCTTGAGGTGGGGCCTCGTGAGTCTCGCGTTGGCTCACGAGTGCCCAGATACGCATCGCCTAGCCCTGCTGTCCAAGCCACGTGTCAGGGAGGGGCTGTACACGCCCCAGGGGCTCTCCGCAGTAGGGAGTCCCCTCCCACATGCCAGTGACGGACCAGCAATCACCATGGTGACTTGTGCCCCTCCTCACGCTAACCTACAGGAACTTCCTGAGGACTACAGTGGGCGGTACCGTGGACTATCTCTCTTCTTCCATGCAATTCGCTTGCGCGTTAAAAGGGGGGCTCCTGAACATCGCGACTCAGGAGCTCTTACTGGATCTCCAACCCTCACCCCTGGCCTTGACCACGACATTACGACCTGGCATACCAGCGGTGGCTGAGCTCGCTCGAGGGCCGGGACCTGAGGACGTAGAGCACCAGGAATCGCATGGAGAAGACGGGGAGGCCCGCACGGGCCTAACCTAGCTACCCAGCAGCGGTCGACCCCCAAGTCTGGTGCGACACGAGAAACCGGTTCCGGAACGCCAAAGATAAGTCTTGTACCTGGACCGACCTAGCGCTACGGCATAAGATACTCGCCTTTTCACTGCCCTGCTGCGGCAACGTGGCCTCCCTCTCCTATCCTCAGGTAGCTGATTGCACGCTAAATGGACCTTTTGAGCATCGCGCCTCGGGAGCTCTTACTGGACATCGGGCCGGTCCCTCCTGGCCTTGACCACGGCATCGCGACCTGGCATACCAGCGGCGGCTGCAGCATGCCTGGGGACCAGCACCTGTCAGCGTAGAGCACCAAGCTGTCGCGGGATTGGAAAGGGGAGACCGAGCCTCAGCAGGACATGCGCTCACAAATTTTCATATTAAGTATAATATCGACAAAATACATTACAGACGCTTTACACACCCCCGCGGGGTCCGTTTCGATTCCTCGCAGGGAACAAAAGGAAGGGAATTCCTAGGAGCTCTATCTACATGCGCCGGACGTCACCGACGCCATCATCAATAGTGGGCCACGGGAGGCCGGCGCCAACCCCATCCAAATCAGCAACGGCGGCGGCCGGGCGCCGCAGCCTTACTCCAGGCTCGGCGAGAGCTCGAGGGCACGTAGCTGTCGTTGTTCGTCTCTAGAGACTCGACGAGCTCGGGAGAGTCCCTGGACATCCAGGAGTCATCGCTGTCGCTGGAGGAGCTGCGGGTGAGGCCAGCGGCAGGCCCGACACCAGCCGCTGCGCCATACTGGTGACCCCCTTCACGGCAGCACTCCAAGCGACGGCCTTCCTCGTTGAAGACCTTGAAGAACAGCGTGGAGGCGCCATCATACTCGAAGTGGATCGCGAGGGCGCCGTACGCGCGACAGACTTTGGTGACCTCACCCCAACCTCGAGTCATGAAGATCCTCCTAGAGGCGACGACTTCAACCTCCGCTCCCACTACAAGAAATATGTCAACTTATGACCTTCTGTCAGTGACCCTCAAAGAATTGGTCATAAATTTATGACCATTTTAGACCAATTGGTCAAAAGCTGTTCAGGGGGCTCCAATCCCTAAACCATTGCAACCATTTTGGTCAGAAAGGTCGTAATTTCCTTACACGAAATGGTCACAAAGCGAACAGTGCTAGTCCGCTGCCTTATTTCTAGTTGTTAATGACCAATATAGATGGTCATAGCCTTGTAGATTGTGGTGGGTTGTGATGACTAGGCGCCATCTCATCAGTTTTGCCTATGTGTCATGTCCATGTGGCAGTTTTTGCCCTAGGTTGTGAAGCAACCTATATTTCTATCATTCCCAAAATTCCCCAAAAAATCTCGTTAATTCTTTGGGGCATATCTTCATCAAATATGTAAAAATCCTTCCTTGCCTAGTTCAAAACTAATTCAACAATATTCATTTTCCTATTCTGTTCACAACAACACTTTATGAAGGAAGTGCTATTTATATATTCTCGATTGCCCTCGGAATTTTTGGGCAATCTTTCCTATCCAAATCATTACCGCATGACAAAATTCAGCTCCATTTGCCTAGCAAATATTCCTCGGCAAATTTCCAAAGTTTTTGTCCACCTAGAAGCATTGTGAAGGAAGTACCTTTTTTATATCTCTAAATGACATGCAATTTACACAGTTTCTTCATATGCCCAAATTATCACCCTCCTCCAAATTGCAGCTCACTCAAATCATCTATGTAAGCCCAGGTTCAATTTATATTTTATGGCCAAATTGGCACGTTGCAAAGCAAGTGTTATATAGACCCCTCCTATTACCCTCAAACTTTTCGGGCACTCTTCCATACCCAAATCATTGCCACATGATAATATTCAGCTCAATTTTCCTAGTAAATCTTTCTCGGGAAATTTCCAAAGTTTCTACCTCGAGAGAAGCTTTGTGAAGTAAGTACTAGCTAGGCTTACCCAAATGATCTGAAAATTTACCAGCGCATGACCATATGTAAGTAACTTACCTACACCAATTTTGAGCTCATTTCATTCATCCAATCTCTCTCACTAGTTTTCCCAAGTTTCTGTCCATAGAAGAGCATTGTGAAGGAAGTACTATTTTGGCATGCCCAAATGGTATCAATTTTCTACAATGCTTTCCTATGCCCAAATAACCATCCTCCACAAAATTTTAGCTCAATCCATTCATTATTTTGAGCCCAGCTTCAACATTCGTAGTTATGTCCAGCGTGGTACTTTGCAAAGCAAGTACCACCTAGGATCCTCCTTTTGAGCTAAAAATTTGTGAAGACATTCTCCTTAGTAGATGATCATCCTCAGCCAAAACTCACGCCCATTGGCCATGTGTATTTCCCGTACAGCTAATCAAACACTTGGCTGCTAATTCATGTTTGAGCATCGATCGGTCTCCTCGTGAGAATATTATGTTGTAATTTTCTTCCTAGCACCTACCTGGGGAGTGCCCAACCCACTAGACATGTCTAGGCCACCTAGAACACATGGCAACGCCACGGTCACGCGCTGACCACGCGGCGGGCATGCGAGTTTACGCGCTCTAGAGATGGGGCCCTCGGCCACGCCCCAAACCTCGACGTATCGCCACCAAACCATGTATTTATGATTAAATAGGTACTTATGTAACTAGAACTGATTTTTGGAAAAAATAAATAGCAAGCTATGAGGCAGCTGCAGTTCAAATTTGACCCACTTCCACCTGAATCGGCGGAAATTTGTCTTTTTCACGAGAGGTGGATCAAAACTTTTTACACCCAAACATTTTGTCAATTGTGCATTAAATATGTCCTAGTATTTTAGAAAATTGATTTGGTCCAATTTTGCAACAATTATTTGGTAGTTCCTTCACAAAAAAACCTCCTTTCGGGCACTCGGAAAATGAAAAATGGTTTTTTCGTCCAAAGAAAATGAAAACTTCCTTAGGCAACATTGTTTGCCATTCCAATATGCACCCTTGTGCACAATATGAGATCATTTGAACAAACTATGCCACGAATGTGGCCATAAGATTGATCATTTGGCTTGAAAGCCATGAAACTTCTAAGATGATAGCTCATTTTTGAGAACACTTTTTTAAAATAATTGCCGTATTACAAGTTTGTTATTTTTCCTGGGAACTTGGCCACATATAATGACACAATGCGAAGGTTTCCCAATTTTTTGATTTTTTTTGAATTTTTTATGCCCGTATCAAAATGCGGTCAAAACGGCGGGCATGACCGTTCCTAGCTAGTGGTTGAATCTTGGAATTTTTTTGGTGTTTCTGTGATTAAATAGATACTTCTTTACCTGGAAATGATTTTTGGAAAAAATAAAGAGCAAACTATGAGGTAGCTACAGTTCAAATTTGACCCGCTTCCTTCTGAATCGGCGGAAATTTGTCTTTTTCACCAGAGGTGGATAAAAGTTTTTGACACCCAACCATTTGGTCAATTGTGAATTAAATATGGCCTAGTATTTTATAAAATTTATTAGGTCCAATTTTGCAACAAATATATGGTAGGTCCTTCACAAAAAAAACTCATTTCGGGCAGTCGGAAAATGGAAAATGTATTTTCCGTGAAAAGAAAATGAAAACTCCCTTAGGCAACATTGTTTGTAATTCCAAGATGCACCCTTGTGCACGATATGAGATCATTTGAACAAACTATGCCATGAATGTGGCCATAAGATTGACCATTTGGCTTGAAAGCCATGAATCTTCACGCATGATAGCTCATTTTTGAGAACACTTTTTTAAAATAATTGCTGTATTACAAGTTTATTATTTTTCCTGGAAACTTGGTCACATATAATGACATAATGCGAAGGTTTTCCAATTTTTTGATTTTTTTGAATTTCTTATGTCCGTTTCAAAATGGGGTCAAAACGGCGGGCATGACCGTTCCTAGCTAGTGGTTGAATCTTGGAATTTTTTTGGTGTTTCTGTGATTAAATAGATACTTCTTTACCTAGAAATGATTTTTGGAAAAAATAAAGAGCAAACTATGAGGTAGCTACAGTTCAAATTTGACCCGCTTCCTGCTGAATCGGCGGAAATTTGTCTTTTTCACCAGAGGTGGATAAAAGCTTTTGACACCCAACCATTTGGTCAATTGTGAATTAAATATGGCCTAGTATTTTAGAAAATTGATTTGGTCCAATTTTACAACAAATATATGGTAGATCCTTGAGAAAAAAACTCATTTTGGGCACTAGATAAATGATAAAAAATAGCTAGAAAGATCAGAAATGCATAAAAATTGGTGCTCATCCATATAATGTGGTCTAACTCAAGTGAAAATTTGTGTGGTGCCCTTTGCAAAATATATTTGGTAGCTGCTTCACAAAATCCCTCTATTTTTAGTACTTGGAAACTCTTTCATAAATCACTGATTTTCTGAGCCAATCAGAACTCTTCATGCGGATCACCGCACTATAGCTAATCTGAACCGTCCGTATCCAGTGGGTCCAACGCCTCTCATTCACCATTCAGATCTCAATAGCCCAGCCCAAACCCTAGCAGGCCGCCTCTCTCTCCCCCTCTCCCCAGAACACACCCGCCGACGCCTCTCTCTCCTCTCCCCATCCCGCTGCCACCTCTCTCTCCCCCTCTCCCCAGAACACACCCGCCGCCACCTCGATCCATCCCCTCTCACATCGCCTCCGCACCCATCCCCTCCGCCGGTGAGGCGGTGCTTCCGGACCCGCGACGGCGGCAGTGGGCTCGCAGCCAAGCCCACACAGATCTAGGCCTCGATCTGGAGGGATTTTCCCCCTTCTCCATTGGCGGGGCAGGGCTTGGGCAGCCGCGGCTCCCCGTCATCCTGCCCGGCGTCCGCTGCTCCCACGCCATGGAGCTCTGCACCCTCGGCAACATCTGCCCCGACACCGCAGTACTACGAGCACCTCTCCCTTGACGAGCGCCGCGCCCTCGAGGGCGAGATCGTCCGCAAGTGCCTCGCCCGCACTGACCAGCAGGTACACCTCCCCCTCCCTCTCCGTCTCATCCTCCCGCCAGCTGAATCCAGCACCTACCTGTAGTCCTCGCCCCCCTCTTCTTTTCCTGGATCCAAGAACCCCATCTTTGTCCCGAACCCAAATCAAGAACGATGTTCCTTCGGATCTGGATCAGGATGGGTTTGATTTGTGGACCTCGATTTTCATGCCCGTCTCACGGGAACTCTGTGCCAATTGATGCAGTGCTCTTTCGTGGAGCACCGGAACTACAAGGTCGTCTACCGGCGCTACGCCTCCCTCTTCTTCCTCGTCGGCGTCGACAACGATGAGGTGCGGATTCCACCAGCACTCTGTCCCGTTTTCATTATTATTATTGTATTATGGTCACACCAATTAGATATTCTTAGCGAATCTAGATGCAGTCGATTCAGGAGAATGTGTTGTGTGCTCTGCTCTAATCATCTGGCTTTGCTAAACGGAACTTAATATGCACATGATAGGGTACTGGGTGATTCTACTTTCATTTTTCTTCTGTCTTTTTTCCATCTGCAATCCTTGCAAATTGAAAGAAATTATGTTTGGGTTAGATGCTGTGTACTAGTCGTATGTGCTGCAGCCATTCTTGCACTTGATTTCAAATCAGAGTGTGGTTTGTTTCTCTATGATTTTTTGGAGTGTGGTCTATTCTATCTGAGGCGGCTCATCGATGCAGGGTGATCGAGGAGAGGGGAGAGGCCTGGGCGTGTGGACCGGTCCGATCGGTCAGGGTGGCGACCAAGGAGCTAAGGATGTCGAGGAGGGCGGTGAACCCCGGCGGTCATGGAAGGGCGGCTGGACATGTGTAGGTGCCTCGTCAACCCGTGAACTCTCACAGGGTAATTAATCCGGTTCCCTTTTGATCTCTTCGCATCAATTCTGCCTCACATCCCAGTAATCCTAGATTAATTTGGTTCTTTTGCTTTACTTATTGCAGGTGACACTGCTCTGGCCATTTGTGCGGCTTATGGGATGCCTGCTATCACAAGATATCTCCTGGGTCTGTATTGCTGCTCTACATCTGTATTGCTGCTGCAGTTTTTGTAGTTATATTCTGTGTAGAGTCCTGAAACATTTTGCTCACAGGGCGCCACCTTCGGAGAGGTGACAGAAATGACTGACATTTTTGAATGAAGCATCATACGGCTAGTTAAGAGGCTGGATGAATTTCTGAATCAGGTAAACCACCTGTTGGTTCCGGGCACTAGTACTAAAATCACTTGGATAGAGAGTGTCTGTCTTTGATTATCCCATTTGACTTAAAGTGCATGCGAATAAATAAAAACTGCCTTCAATTGATCCATTAGATCAATGTGCATGTGAATACAAGTGTGACATGTCCTTCTAGCAAAATGTCCATAAACTATCAACATTTACTCTCAACTGTGACATGACTGAATATGATGAACAAGTTGGGCTGTAGCTAGATATGTAAGAAATGTTATCTATTTCTGTTTATCTCCATCTATAGAAGTTGTGATTGGCATCGACTTTCTTCTTTGCCCTTTTCTGCATGCCCAACATTTTACTTTTCTTTTACAAGTTCTGTAAATAGTTAAGAAAATAAGCTTGCTTTGTTTTCCTTTGTCGAACCAACTGACTTGATTTGTTTGCCAGCTAAAAGCTGCTGCTGAAGTTGTTGGGGAGGTCAACCTTGAGAGTTTTCCAGCTAAAAGCTGCTGAAGCTTCTTGTTTCCCTTGCATTTCTTAACTTGCACAGGGCATGATTGCTGTATTGTCTAGAAAAACTGATCGCCTACCTGGGTGGCATCTGCATCGTGCTTGCCAGATTATTTGTGTGGTCAAATGAAATGGTGAGTGGTATTAAAATGCTCATGTAGACAATGTTCAAGCATTAGAATGGTGCAGATATAGTTGCCCGGCAACTATAGTGTCTGTGATATTCGAGATCCAGCGTAAATAAGTGTTCATTAGAATAGAATGTGATGATTTTTATTGTTCTGGATCTATGACTTCGGTTGCATATCTTGTCAAACTCTTTTAGAGTTATCTTGATGAGTGTCCACGTCCCAATATTATGACTATCTCTAATGAGTATAAATATAAATTAATATAGCTGTCAATTTTAAGACAGAGCAAAGTGTCAATGCATTTCACACCTATTGATTCATCAGGCTCGGTCAGTCGGTCTGATCCTGTAGTGTTTAAAACTGATAATTATGATGCATTGGTCCATATGGCCTTGTTTTTTGATGCATATATATATGATGTAGTTGATAGGCCTTGATCTCAACCTCTCAAGTTTATGTTTCCTTGTGTGTAGGTAACTTGTTATTTTTATTGGAAAGCCTGTAATGAATTTATTAGATTTTTGCTCCTATTGCCGTGTACAGTATGTCACAGGCATGCGGAGCCTGTCATTGTTCTTAGTTTGCTGTTGTGATTCTTGAACGGTGTCAATGGTCGTGTATAGGTGTCTTTTGTAGTATAAAAAGGGCCACTATCAGCCGTAGGATTTGGATTCATGCTGTGAAGATCATGAATATATATCTTATTTTGCTGCCCTATGCCTCATTCGTGTACAGATTCCCTAGCAGTATTTTTTTTGTCTGCCACTTGCGACTGCCGGGTTCCTGATGTGCTTCTCATGCCCCGCAGACCATTGACCTATACGTGGTTTTCGACATGGCCACTACCCTACTTCAGGTAAAATTTCACACTTTGATGAGGATTCATGAGCCCTGATTTGGGATAGACAAGTGTAGCATACTGAGTTCAGGAAATCAATTATGCGGCACGGCACCTATTAGGTGATTCATGAACACACAACCAGGATGATTCCTATCCTACCTATGCTGTGCTTATTGCTTCCAAGCTAGTGATGGCGGTCGCAGGTGCAGTACCTGCTGGTTGTTACTATCGCTGGCAGTTAGTGTTCAACATCTATCGCTTTAGCACCAAGCGACTAAACAATGTTTTGGTAAAGCTTTCAGAAATCAGTTTGTAGTGTTGAATCAGTACACATCTTTTACCTTCAATTTGGTAGTATGAAAAACACATTAGTAAATCTGAGTAACTTTGACATATTTTCTCTATTAACTTGCACTGGATTGGTACCCGTGATTGCCTTGTACTTAATTCTGCTAACACTGATCTTGTTACTGTTAATTTGTTATTGCCATGGTGTTTATGCTGTTTAGAATAAGATCCATGCATCAATTCTAAGTTCTCGTCTCTCTGAAGAGACACTTCTAGCTTCTATGACTCAGACTTGTTAACTATTGTTTCTTACTTTGTTAGCTACGACATATATTTTCCCCAGTTATTCTAATTCTTCTCTGATTCATGTAACAGGATGACAGTGGAAGCCATGTTGTTGTTTTGTTTGTTCCCAGCCCTGACTATGGTCGTCAAGCGAGTCCGGCATGTTGTTCATCTAGTAGAGCTTGTTAGGAGTCTGAATCTAAGAACTTGTAGAGTTTGTTAGTATTACAATTGTAGAGCTTGTTACACTTGTAGAGCTCGTAAAGCAGTATGGTCTTCTGTATTGGAATGGATAGAGCTTGCATTATTTGATCTGGTTGCTCTTATTTAAGTATCATGTGTGTTTTTGTCTTCGAAAATCTAAATAATGCTTGAAATATGAAGAATATGAGTGTGAATTGATGGGAACCTGTTACTAGAACCTGACAACTGGGACCCATCTGACTAGTGGACCCTTCTTTTGGAAAAAAAAGAAAAACTAAATTCGTTTAGACAAAAAGGCCACAACCCAACAATAAAAAGGCTGCAATATTGGGCTTGGCCCATGAACCCAACCAAAAATTGACACACAGAAAAAAACACAAATAGGCCGAATTGTTGGGCTAGCCCCATGTGGAAAATCAAATTGGACCGGGCTGAATCTTGTGCCACGTCAGATTGCCAAGCTGGATGCCTACGTGGCGTGGGGAGGTTGCTAGTGACCAAAACGCCATAGTAGACGTATTTTGGTCATAAACGTTTGTGACCATTCCAGAAGAAAGGTCGCTATAGTCAGTTTATGACGCCCAGCTTTTGACCTTATGTTTTTGGTCACAAAAAGGTCATAAATGGAAATTTTTGACCTTTCAGTGACCAATAGTGGTGGTCACAAGTTGACATATTTCTTGTAGTGTCCAGTCGCTGGGGCGTCAAAGTCGGCGTGCTGCAACCAAAGCCCGAGAGGGCCCCTCGGCAGCATCTTGGCGGTGAAGAACTGCGGGAGGCGAATCCAAGTGCTCGAAGGCATCACCTCCCACAGCACAAACTCATGCGAGGAGTCGGCGGCATGGACCCCTAGGGCAACGGCATGCGTCTACGCGACACGGCATCCACGGCCCTGGCACGGGCGGCGGTGCTCATCGCTCCTCCCTCCTGAACCCTCGGCGTGAGTGTACAAGGGCAATGGGTACCCAGGAGGTGGCCTCTCGTACGATGGCTGCGGCACTACCGGCCTCATGACCATCTCAAGATGATGGGACTACCTCTGCTTCGACGGGAGTATCTCGGGCTTGTTGAGGGGAGTCTTGCCCTTCTCCGCGGCCAAGAACCTCCCTATCGGCGCCATGACCGCACCAACGAGCAGTGGAGCGAGGAAGAAGAAGAAACATGAGAACCAAGGAAGAGATGGGTGACGGGGACTCCGCCCCCACTTCCCATTTATAGCCAAGGGGAGGCCAACCGCCAGCCTCCATGATCTAAGGTAATAATGATCTTTTTTCTGCGTGTGGCAAGGACCCGTCAAGTCGGTCAGTTGCTGAGGCAGCATGGGGAAGCGAAGACGCCCACGTCCAATTGGTCGCCACGCGCCAACCGTGGCCGCCGGCCGATGGGGCCCGCGGCGCTCCGCTCTTGAACTTTGGCTTCACCTCGAAGCCAAGCCTAACCATGCCTTGGGCCCAGGGGATACTGTCGGTGTTCTGGGAACGGGGGTCCCCAGACTTATCTGCCTGCGGCCTGCGGCGTGGCTCCACCAGCGGCCCTGTATGGCCCATCTTCACCAACAAACATTCAAGACCCTCACGAGGGGCCACGCCTCGCAAGGAGGACGATGCAAGACATCCTCATGGGCGGCGTCACCATGCTGGCTCGCGAGGGGCGGAGGGATCAAGGCGAGGAGCATCTCACGAGGTTTCTGTGATGCAAGCCATGACGACTGGAGCCAGGAGGGCGCCAGTGCACGGTGTCCTTGTTTCCTCTTTGGTGCTAAAGGGGCAAGCGCAGACGAGGAGTCCCGAGGCATCAGGAAAAGGTTTTCATATTGGTGCTACAAGACCAAGACTAGCAGGACGGCAGGATGGAGGTCACCGTGGAGCCCAAGACGGCGTCACCACCACAGCCTTTGGCAGGCGAAGACTACTTTTGTCAGGATAGCATGTACTAGTTGTCTCCCTTCGAATTTGGCCATTTTGGGATCCCTTCCTGCTCAATATTTGGGAAGAGGACCAGGGCCTCTATAAATAGGACTAGCCACCACCATAGGGAAAAAAGCTGATTTGGACCTAGATCGAATCCATAGCACACCAACTGCTCATGTTCACCAAGCACAAGAACACCTCTCCTCGCGAGGCTGTTCTTCCCTTGTAACTGTTCATCCATAGCCCAAGAGGCAATCCACCGCACCACACTTGAGTAGGGTATTACACCACAACGGTGGCCCAAACCAGTATAAATCCCGTGTCTCATGTTCTTTGGGTTTGTCGAGCTAGGCCGTGAGATTGTAGAGTGTGCAATCTAGAGAGGGGGGGATCTTTGTGCGCACCCCAGTGTTCAAACCTCAAGAGTTTTGACAGAACCCAAAATCTGACAACATGGCATCACAACAAAACTCTACGACTCAAAGTATTTATTCATTAGGCTCCGAGGAGCCAGATATTACAAACATGGGTCTGAAGACCCAACATTCAAGTCATACAAGCAATAAGCACATGCGGAAGCTTAACTTGTCTGGGTACAGACAACTATAAATGAAAAAGGCCAAGAAGCCTGACTATCTACAAGAGCCTGCCGAGGGCACAAGATCGTAGCTGAGGTAACAAGCTAAACGTTGAAGTCCACACGGAACTACTAGTGAGACTGAAGTCTCTCTACAAAAACATAAATTAAGCAAACGTGAGTACAAATGTACCCAGCAACACTTACATCAAAACTAGCTACATATGCATCGGTATCAACAAAGGGGTGGTGGTGTTTAACTCCAGCAAGCCAGCTTTGACTCAGTGGCTATCCTGAACTATGACTACAAGTAACTCTTTGGTGGTGGCGCACATGAGTCCACATATTCATGAATCAATACACCACTATGGATCGGCTCCCGTCTCCCTACGAGAACGCCATCCATAGCACTCATGCTTATCTTGCGCATTTTAGAGTATCCACATTCACTTGTCTATGAACTGTATAGCCAACCAAGTAGTCCTTTACTTCGGACGTGGCTATTCGAATAGTTTTTTTACCCTGCAAGGGTGTACTTCTTCACACATGCTCTCAGCACTTATCGCCATTTACACGACATGTACTCGGCAACCTTCAAGCGGTAGCCCAGCGAGGGTGTCGTCCACGACCTGACTAACCACACAAGTCCCTAGTCCAGGTTTATCGCCTATTCAGGTTCCATCCGCAGGGAATCCGCTGTGTTTCCACTACGGCCCTGAATGATGTGTGCAGGGTTCTCGGGTCACCAAACGGGTGACTCAGTCCACCAGACCATGTGTCTACCACATCATAGCCCACCCCTTGGGTCAGCGCTGCGCACGACCTCCAGCATACTACAAACACCAGAAACTACATGCATCTCCTGTACAGAGGACAGGGCGGTTACTAAGTCGAGAGGGTCCATTGGTTTCGGGCCCAACGCGTGGTAGTAGCTGATCTTAAATCACATACACAGATCTCAGTTCCTAAGGACGGTTCCAATGAAACAACCGACCATGTACTCCTACATGGCCTCTCATCGATACCTTTACCAAATCGTGTTCACACACTTAGCTCACACACAGTAGGACATGTTCATCACCATTCCAATTCATCCCCAATGAATCAGACCTGACTCAACTCTAAGATGTAGCAGGCATGACAAACAAGCATGAGTGAGTAGGCACATCAGGGCTTAAACAACTCCTACTCATGCTAGTGGGTTTCATCTATTTACTGTGGCAATGACAGGTCGTGCAGAGGAAAGGGGTTCAACTACCGCAGCATGTAACAGATGAATCGTTGTTGAGCTAACGCATTAAACGAGAGCAGGAGCGAGAGAGTGGGATTGTATCGGAATGAACAAGGGGGTTTAGCTTGCCTTGCACTTCTGAAGATAGTATAGTTCTTTATCGGTGTCATCGATCTCATCATCAGAACCATGTCTACTGAGAGGGGATAAATCCCGACAATAGAGAAGGAACACAGTCAATGCAATGCAACAGTATGATGCATGATCATGTCATGCCAATATGCTATCATTTGAGCTAATGCAACTAGCAACGATTTAAATGAAGTTGGTTTAAACCCTAGGTTCAAAATCAAACTCCATATGTAATTGTTTGAATGCAATTTTATTAATTTGAACTGATCAGCAGGCATTAGTTATTCAAACATACATGAAAATGGTACAGTTAGTTAGATTGGATTTTTTTGATAATTTTCCATATATAAATTATTTCATTCTGAGCTACGGTTGTTTTTCTATGAATTTTAGAAGTGTTAGGTATTTTTTGAAATAAATAAATCATTTCTGATTTATTTAAAATCCCAGAAAAACTTTACTGCATCAGGATGACGTCCATGTGACGTCAGCAAGCCAACAAGCGCGGTCCAGGTCAAACCTGACCAGTGGGACCCACTGGTCAGTGGCCCAGTGTCATTAGTGTCATGGACGGGTGGGTCCGGTCAACGGCCACATCAGCACGGTCAACTATGACATGTGGGTCACGCTGGGTTATAACTAATCTAAGCAAAAATAAAGTTGGGGTTAATTAGGGCGTGGGGCCCATGTGTCAGTCAGCCAAGGGGTTAATTAGGGCGTCATCAGCCACTAATGAATGTGCCACGTCAGGAGCACCAGCGGTAAGCCGCAGGCGACCAAACAGAGCGGCGGAGGCGCTCGGGATTTGCCGTCCGGCGACCGTTCGACTCGCGGTTTGCAGCTATGGGTTGCTGGCGCACGCGCGCATCCAGCGGTGGCCACGGGAGGGAGCGAGGTGGACTGTAGCAGCGGTGGCATCGAGCTGGGCGGTGGCCGGAGTTTGGGCTCGGTCGTGCGCAAGGCTACTTTGCACGGAGGGGTAGGTGAAGTGCTCTATAGGCTCCTGGGAACTCCATGAGTTCAACGGCATGCTCGGTTGCAACCAAATCAAGGCATGGCCACAATGGCGATATGGCCAGCGGCAGCGAGCTTCGGTTGCGGTGGGACGACGGCTACGACATGAGTTTGAGCAAGGGACAGGGGGTAAGACGGAGTGGGGCTCAATGGGAGGCGGATCATGCAGACGTCAGGGTCAGGGAAACGTTGGTTGTCGCGAATCGACGGTCGCGATCCATGGCGGCCGAGGCAAAGAAGACAATGGTGGTGATGGTGCAGGGCATCCAGGCGTCGTGTAGCTTCTGGGCTTAGCGACAGGGCGAGGGGTGGCCGGTGGCCACGGGGATAGCAATCGGTGTTGGCGAGCTCGGTCGTTCAAGCTCGTGTTCTTGCGGGGGAGAGGGGAAAGTGGGTGAGAGTGAGAGGGTAGTGCATGGGGTGTGCGTGGCGTCGTCCAGGAGGTCTAGAGGGAGGCGGCAAGAAGGTGGTGGCCGGGGTGCGTGCTTGCGTGTGGTGGCCACACGCCTCTCATCCTCCTGGCAGGAGGTTGAGGGTGACTCGCACGGGCCAGCACTGCTGGGCCACCAGGTGAGTGCAAGTAAGTCTCTCTCTCCTTTTATTTGTTTCTGCTTTATATTTTTCTTTCTTTTTTTGGATTTAGTAGTAATACTAAACCTTTTCTAAAAAACCTGTAATAAATTGTGGGCACTGCTGAAATATTTTCCAATAGCCCTCAACCATTTCCCGACTTATTTGGGCAGTTAAAATATTTATAGGAATTAAATTCCCAAATGCAAATACTTTGTGGATTAATTCAAAAATCCAAAGTGACCTAGAAAAATGTGCACCATTTTTGGCAGAGGTTCTGGACCAATTCAAAAATGATGAACTTTTCCAAAGGCATTTTGGGTTCATTGGAAATATTTTGAGGTTGAACCTATTTGAGTTAAATTTGTGTTAGGGTTTACCAATCCCCATTTCAAATTTCTTGAATTTAAACATGACGACATGATGATCAAGCAAAGTCAAACAAGGGCTGATCTAGGGCTGTGACAACTCACCCCCATTAAACAGGAATCTTGTCCCAAGATTCACGATGTGAGGTAAGAAGACAGAGGGGACACAAGGCCAACACAATCTTCTCGATCCTGACCGCACTTCATCACAACCTTGATTGCTTGCATCCTGCTGATCTTGACATCCTTGCGTTCAAGATCTTTGTCCACATAGTGAAGACAGAAGAAACTCTACAGGAATCGATCTTCTCAAAGATCGAGAAACTCCAAATCAACTCATGGAGTGAGACATAGGAACATCTCTTGAGTTGAGACATAAAACACACATCAGGAGTGAAAGAAAAAAGATGTCGGTTGCTCAATTTGGTAGGCAACTATTCTATGCTCGGTCATGACGTAGCGAGGAGTTAACTGCCATGATTCCATAACAGGACACATTGGGGGAGGTGACTCGTAGAAATATTCCCTTGAGTGGAAAAAAGAATTACTTTTGATATTGAAATCACTAAAACTCTCTAAACTAGCCCGAGGAAAATCACAAACGATCGTTTGAAGAATTTCGGAGAAATGACATACTCAGTTTGGAAAGAAAACTAGAGTTATAAGACAACTTAGTAAGCAGAGAACACATTCCTGATGATGCCGAGGATATAACCCAGTGACTGAGCATGCTCTCAAGAACTTGACCATTTCCTTACTCATCAGGGTTTTATCGACATCTGTGCTAAAGATGTTGGTAAAACTTCATACTACCATGATGAACGGTGATGGATGATGCGAATGCAAAGGAAGACAAACACTATATCAGATTTTACCTTAGCAATGCCAAGGAAACAAAATCTGGATGATCGACTGAGAGACATTTAGCACTCCGCTTCTAATGTTCTCCTTGATGTTCTAGCTACCACGTTCATGCTTAAAAAGCATCAACATGGCCATCAAGTAAAGGTCGGACTTCGGGAGCACAAAATCCATGAGGAACACCTTCTAGAATAAGTCATGCGAAATCCTCATGGGAAGTGACCAAACGGCTTAATTAAGATACTGCAATAATAGGGCTTCCAGCTAGGTGTTTCCACTTCAATGGAACCTAAATCATAGTTCTTGGAAGAAGTTCCAACCAACATATCTGCCCAAGATTCAAATCTGGTTGGTAACAGGATAATTCAGATAATAGGAAAGGTTGCAACACAAATCGACGAGATGACATTGCGAGATTCTCGGGAGATGAACTATGGTAGCAAGCTCCAAAGCATGAGCTAGCTTTACTACACACATGTGAAAATGCTGTCCCAGACAAGCATGACCACATGGTAGTCTTACAACAGAACACTACCGAGTTCTGGTTGGGAACTATCATTGCGGATAACGAAGTCCTTACATAAGTCATATGATTATCTCTTATGAAGGAACTTCTTCTCCTTGAACAAATCAATCAGTGGCTTGGTGTGCTAGGGATATACATAGAATGAAGGTTGCAAGTATCCATACCATAGAATACTTCACACATATGCATGAATGATTTGGCATGATTCCAAAGGAAGCAAAAAACAAGCTTTCTTGAGTTCATGCCGGCAACCTGCATCAAATGCACATGAATTAGAGGAAGTCACCTCTTGCATCAAAACATCTACTTCATGAGCTAACACAAAGATGATGCTTACAAAAGTTTCCAACACTAGCTTAATGTCCAACAAAATCATGGATAAAGTAAGGACGTTGTCGATGGGCTCAACAACAATTTATCAAGATTTCCATAGGATGGAATTCCACGACTATGTGAACAAGGTGATAGCATTGGTCAAACCAAAGGATATAATGGTGTATGCCCGAGGAAACAACCACGGGTAAGACAACATTACAAGCACCATTGGTTCTAATTTGATTTGATGATAGCCCATGCTCAAATCAAAGATTGGTAAGATAATAGATCCAACAACTGATCACGAGTGTCAATCGGTCAAGATATCATCTTTCTTCAATACACACACAAAAAAAAAATATCCCTTTGAATGAACCGAGTCAGATAAAGCTTTTATCTTCCAACTCTCCAAGTTATTGTTTAGCTTATCCAACTAGTTCAGGTGTTTCGAACACAGATCCATGGAGAAAGGGTGGTTTATGGAAAAACCAACTTGATCATGAACTCAACATAGCGGTCAGGTGACAACCTGGTAATACTTCCAAGAAGATATTCCGAAAATCACGAACCACCCATATGTTATTAAGCTCGAGAACAATCTTGATTTTCAAGGTAGGCCGCCATGATCAGAAGAGCAAGGGATTCAATCCTAACTCAAAGATCGAAGAGTGCACCATAAATAAGGACAAGGTAGCTCGTTCAATCCTCGACTAGTGATTCGATAACCAACACACTAAGAATGATATTAATGTCCATTAACTGCCAAGCAACACAGTTGCTATGAGTATGGATTTCACACGTCACAGTTCACTTGTCGGCATTCCGGTCACAACAACACAGAGACCAACGAATGAATAATGATGGCGAGAAGTATCACTGCACCAAGATTTCATAAGATGGTGTGCAATTCCTATGACATTCTTGACATAAAGAGGGTAATACTCCAGGGTAGAACAAAACAAAAGCTGGATTGGCATTTTGATCTACGGAATACAACTGCTTTGACCCAATCCTAGAAATGGAGAAAGTATCAGACTTTGTTTCTCCCAGTTATTCCAGAATAGAATGGCTCGACGGACCACAAGAAGTTTAGACTTCGACAGACACGGATGCACAACTACTCTTGACTATCAATTGATAGACAAATATCAGAATACAACTAATGAGAGACAACTCGAAGCAACATATGGTTTTATGAGTTGTGGATGCATAGATTAGTATGTCGAGTAAATCTCAACATTTCTTCCGGATAACCCATGCACAATGGTAGAACTGGCAGATTCACAATATAACGGAGAACTCATCAAGAGCACTTTGGTTGTGATCATTTGGTTCAAAAGAACTTCTGCCATATGCAGTTCATGGTATTTCGAAGAAGGAAATCCCACGGACCTCGAGGACTATCACAAAGGTTACTAATATCCTAAAGGAACTAGCAAACACTATCGACATGAAGTAAGTAGGGTGAATCTTGGGTTCAAGAACCCAGGAATGGAATGCCTACTAGCTACGTGGCATCACAAAATACTTTCGAGAATGATGACCAGAATCATCACACTTGGGAACACAAAACATGGCTAAATTACTAGGTGGTCCTCTAAGACACCTAGGGTCATAATAATAGCTTCAACATATAAGTCGAGGCAATGGAGTACCTCAACTCAATTATTAGGGTGGTTAATCTAGCCCAAAGGAACATGAGGAACGGGAAGAAGGGATTTGCAAATGCATGAGACTATTTAGAAACCTGGGATGACTCGGACAGCATAACAGCTGTAAATGCTCAAAAGATTTTTGAGACATCTTGCAAAATGGTGGCATAACCACTCAACATCACAAAATCAAGGTTCCGAGTCCAACTGTTAACACATAAAAGTAGTAGAAACTTAACTCAGACTTGAATCCATCAATCCTATAAGTCTATGGATTAGTAACACATGATACTGATAGAAAGAAAAGAAAGCCTAGTTCCTTAACCTCGTAGAAAAGATGAGGGTGACACAGATTAGAAGGGAATCAGGTAAAGTAGTAAAAAGAGCCTTATGTTCCCTTCCACAATCAATTCCCTTATATAACTAAAGCATTTATAGACTCAACTTCGACCAGTTCGGCTTGGTAATCCTACAGGCAGTCAGGCTCTGATACCAAACCTGTCAGGACCCCGATCCTAAGTCACACCGATTGTCAGGACCCCGATTCTAAGTCACACTGATCTAGCCTGTAACACCTCATATCACTTTGCGGCCTCACGCACGGTAGTCCCATGGGTGTCGCCTTACCATGGCCCGGGACCGTTTGTGCCTTTTGGCTCACATATATGATAGTGTCGCTAGCATCCATCTGACAGAGAACCCGAGCCGACATGACTAGTCGTGAACCCAAAGTGGCACCAACTTACGGGGACAGGCATACATGAATGAACATCGAACATGTCGGTCAATGGCTTATGAATCCGGGCTATAGCAACTGGGCTACCAGGACTCTGGGAACCCGGGCTGTAGCAGGCTAACAGGACTCCGGATGTCTCCACGTGACATTTCCCCGAAGGGACAGACACAAGAATGAAGTGAATCACATGCCGACCAGTCAAGTGTTCTGGAGCAGTAGTGCTGGGCTAGCAGGACTCCAGTGAACCAGGCTGTAGCGGACTACTATGGCTGATGGAAGCATAATACTGCATTTCCCAATAAGAGAGGCTACCATGGATAAACAACTAGATTGTCGGATCCCACACATACCAAGCATTTTAGACATACACACAATATGCTCGATATGTGTAGATACAACATGGCATCACAACAAAACTCTACAACTCAAGGTACTTTATTCAGAAGGCGCCAGAGAGCCTTACATAATATGTTCATACAGGTATGGGTCACATGACCCGGCACTCAAGTCACACAAACATACAAGCACATGCGGAAGCAAACTTGTCTGAGTACAGACAACTAGAATGCAAGAAGGCTTCACGAAGCCTGTCTATCTACAAGGCCCTCCACGGCTCGGGATCACCAACTGGGTGGCAAGTCACTCATCAACATCGAGATCTACATAAAACCCGTCGGAGGGGGCGGTGTTCTCTTCTGCAACAGTAATTAAGCAACCATGAGTACAAAGGTACTCAGCAAGTCTTACAACATATCCTACTATACATGCAACATTCTCAATAAGGATAGTGGGGTCATTGCAGCAAGCCAGCTTTGACTCTTGGCTAAGTTATCCTACGAGACAGCAACTTGTAAATGTTTTGCGCACACGGGTCCACTACTCACCACAACAATACACTACCGTGGAACCTCCTTCGTCATCCTACGGAAGGGCTCTCGGAGTACTGGGCCGCGGGTAGGCCAACCCGAGTCCCAGAACCTTTCAAGACATCGGGGCAGGCTGCGCCCCTCAAGCCCCAGGACGAAGAGCCGCCTCCTGAGGAGTCGACGGCAAGATGGCCGACTGCCCGCTCACGGACGAGTCCCAAGGATGACTTCCAGAGAAGCCGGCTTTGGGGAGTCGGCCTGCGACTCCAACAAACCCCATGACCTCATCCGAGGGGACGAGGCAGGGGCGTGGCTACAGTGAAGCCCACCCCCGCCCCTCACCAAGGGCAGGCATGGCCACAACACGCCGTACACCGGAAGGTCTCCGTGCGGCGTGGCGCTGTTGCCATGCCGTCCCTGACATCAGCACCGCAGGGCCGAATCGTGCACTCATGACGGCTTGTCTGTACCGCCTGGAGGCAGCAGGCCCCACCAGTCAGTTAGACCTCGGGAGACGGCAGGAGAACCACCAGTCGGACCCGTCGGGAGTCGGCCTGGGGGAGTCGGCTGAGCCCTCCCCCGGGGCCCACGCGCCATTAATCAAGATGTGATGCGGAGAGGCAACAGTGATCGCCCGCCAGGCGGCGGGGCTATTGCCATGACCTCATGATCAATCCCGCGTCATCAGAAGCGCGGCTACAGTAAGCAGCAGCCAGCAAGACCCGCCCGCGGCGGACGCGGGTTGTCGGCTCCGTACCAGGCCAGTCGGCGGGCCCCAGCGGTCGGCAGAGAAGACGGAGGCCAGAGACACTGACGGCTGGGCCCGCGCCTAGCCGGATTACCATTGTACCCCTAGGGGGTATGCCCATATAGACCCCCCAAGGCACCCATGCAAAGGGTTGGAACCCATTAGCTCTAGACCAGATCATAGAGAAGTGGAGAGCTAGCCTTGCCCTCTGCTGCCACTAGAAAACAGCTCAAGGAGCAACCTTGTAAGCATTTTGCCACAGTGATCATGCGGAGACCCCGCAGAGAAGCAGTAGGGGTATTATCTCCCCGGAGAGCCCCGAAGCTGGGTAAGATTCACCGGCGTGCATGTCTTCGCCTCATCCCGTTTCCAGGCACCGGCGACGTTCTACTCGCCCCCACCATGATAAGCCATCCGTTGGCATATGTCGCACCAAACCCCCGACATTTGGCGCCCACCGTGGGGCCTGGTGCACCGCCGTCCGGAGATCTGTTCTGGACGGGAACCCTTTTCCTCCCTGGCGAGCGCAGCCAGCCAGGCACGCCAGATGGAGTTTGCGCCGACGCGCTAAGCGGCATTGAGATCGCCTGCGGTCAGCTCCTTGGCCGAACTCGTCGGCGAGGTCCGCCTCTTCGATGAACCTGCATCCAACGCAGGCACGGGCGGCCCTGAGAACCTCCTCGCGGGCCTCCTCGATCAACTCCACGTTTCCTGCGAACCTGCCGTAGACTTGGAGTCCGTAGGCTCCACCGACCCGATGCTGGTCGACTCCGACACCGCGTCACTCGACGCGTTCCCCACCAATGTGGTGGTCTACGACGAACCTCTCCCCCACGCAGAGAGCGACGGAAGCACCGTCATTGAGGTGCTAGTCATTAGTCATGACGAGCTCCCCGGCGGAGGACCGCGCGACTCACTCGGCGCGGCGCTGCAAGACCTAACTGCGCCCATTCCGGAAGACGCTGACGCGGAGACGTTGGAGGCGCGCCGCCTTCAGCTCGTTGAAGGCGCGAAGAAGCTGGCCAGCATGAGGCGCTTGTCAGAAGCCTACTAGCGGGAGATGGATCGCGCCATCGGCGGCTCGCCGGCCCCGGCGGGGCCCGGCCGCCTTGGCGCGGTCCGGCAGCGCGGCATAGCCATCGCCAACCTGTTTGGGGCAAGCCGCCTTGTGTACGCTGCACCAGCGGAGAACATCCGAGCCGCCCAGGTAGCAGCGGACGAGCTGGACAATTTCGAGGGCGAAGAATGCCGCCTCATGATGGAGCGAGTCCTGTGGCTTCTCGACACGGCCGCCGCGCAGAACGAGGCCAGCTGCCGTGCGGAGGCGCCTCAACGGCCCAACGACGACCTTCACTGAGATCAAGGCGCGACGTCTCAGACGCCAACTGGTGGCGGCCGAGGAAGAAGATACAAGGAGCCGACTGTTAGCCACAGTCGGACTCGCATTACCATAGAGCGCGACCGAGACGGCCGCCCAAGGGCAATGGAATGACGGGACAACTGTCCGCCTCCCCCTCCCCGCAAGGAGAGGCGAGTTTCCCCGCCGCCTGTTGACCACCCGACTCTCGGTGACCGCCTTGGCCGCCGAGAGGGAGTTGGAGAGAACGACGCCCGCCATCGGATCGACTGACTCCACCGATCCTTAGCGCTGGAAGAAGAAGACGAGCTGGGTCCGCCTTGTTTCGGGCCCCGCATTCGGGACGAGCCCTTTCCCAGAGGGTTCACACTCCCAAGAGACACTCCCAAGTATACCGGCTCCGTGAAGCTGGAAGACTGGCTAGTCGACTACTCCACAGCTGTCAGCATAGCAAACGGCAACAAGCGTGTCGCCGTAAAGTACGTTCCGCTCATGCTCCAGGGCACGGCCCGGACATGGCTGAACATCCTAAAGCCCCGCAGCATCAACAGCTGGGTTAACTTCACCGAAGCATTCGTCCGCAACTTCACCAGCACGTACAAGCGTCCTCCCAAGCCTCGTCAGCTCTCCTTGTGTGTGCAAGGCCCCGACGAGTCGACTCGCGATTACCTCACGCGTTGGGCCGAGCTCCGGAACTCCTGCGAGGGCGTGCTCGAGGTGGCCATCGAGTACTTCACGGCCAGGTGCAGAGAAGGCACTCTCCTCAAGCACAAGCTCCTTTGCGACGAGCCAGAAAACCTCGACGAGCCGCTGATCATAGCGGACAAGTATGCCACAGCCGACTCCTCCATGAAGGCGGAGATTCAAATCAGCACAACTGGCAAAGTGGCTCCTCAAGCTCCAAGAACTCCGGTGGCAGATGCCGGCCGGTGACAACAGCAGGGCGACAACAAGCGCAAGGCCCCGCGGCCAGCTTCCAACAGCCGGCAGGTCACGACCGTTGAAGCCCAGCAGCCAGATGAGCAGCCCCCGCCTAAGCGACAGAAAGGCGGCAATCCAAACTGGTTGCCTGCCTTCTCCTATGAGCAGACCTTGGATCGACCTTGCAAGTTCCATAGCGGCGCAAAGCCGTCGAATCACACCACCCGGAAGTGCCATTGGCTCACCAGGATCGCCAAGGGAGACGGCCTCCTGCCTCCCCCGCCTGCTGGGCAGCCGCCTCCGCCTCCGCCCCAGCAGCCGGCAGTCAGGCCAGTCGGCGCGGTACAAGACGAATACCCAAAAGAGCATGGAGCCTATGTGGTGTTCACCAGTGTGGCTGATGATCGACGCAGCAGGCGGCTGCAGCGACAAGAGGTGAATGCGGTAGCGTCGGAGACGCCAGAGTTCATGCACTGGTCTGAGAAGCCCATCAGCTGGAGCAGGGCTGACCACCCAGAAGTGATCCTGAGTCCGGGCTCCTATGCCTTGGTCCTGGACGCCACCTTTTCTACGGACAGACAAGCCGCGCGTTTCTCGCGAGTTCTGATAGACGGGGGCAGCAACATCAATATCCTGTACAAGGACACCATGGAGAAGTTAGGAATCAAGCAAAGATAGCTTCAGAACAGCCGAACTGTGTTCCACGGCATTGTTCCTGGGCTTTCCTGCTCGCCAATCGGCAAGATCCTGATGGACGTCCTCTTTGGGGATAAAGATTACTTCCGTAGAGAGCCCGTTTTGTTTGAGGTGGTGGATCTTGAGAGCCCATACCATGCGCTGCTTGGCCGACCTGCCTTGGCCAAATTCATGGCGGTCCCCCACTACGCCTACCTCAAGATAAAGATGCCTAGTTCCAGGGGAATTCTTACCGTGGCTGGCGACTACCGAAAGTCGTCTGCTTGCGCAGCAGAGAGCAGTCGGCTGGCCGAGTCCCTGGTAATCGCGGCTGAGAAGCGGCTCCTTGAGCGAGTTGTGGTGATGGCCGGCAAGCAGCCTCAGGTATCGCCCAACCCAAAGGAGTCGGAGGCTGAGGGTTCGTTCAAGCCGGCCAAAGAGACAAAGAAGATACCCTTGGACCCGGAGCACCCAGAGAGGTACGCCATCATAGGTGCAAACCTCGACAGCAAATAGGAAGGCGAGCTCGTCGATTTCCTCCATGAGAATCAGGACATCTTCTCATGGTCCCCCAAAGACATGCCAGGTGTACCGACAGAATTCGCCGAGCACAAGTTACATGTCCGATCTGATGCAAAGCCAGTCAGACAGCCCCTGCGCCGCTTATCAGACGAGAAGAGAAGAGTTGTCAGAGAAGAGATAGCCCGACTCCTAGCAGCCGGCTTCATTATGGAAGTGTTCTTTCCAGAATGGCTAGCAAATCCAGTCCTGGTACTAAAGAAGAACAAGCAGTGGCGAATGTGTATCGACTACACGAGCCTCAACAAGGCCTGCCCCAAGGACCCATTTGATTTACCAAGAATCGATCAGGTGATAGACTCCACAGCCGGATGCGAGCTGTTGAGTTTTTTGGATGCATACTCAGGATATCACCAGATCAAGCTAAACCCGGCTGACAGACGGAAAACTGCTTTCATCACGCCGTTTGGAGGCTTCTGCTACCTCACCATGACGTTCGGCTTAAGGAATGCCGGCGCGACCTTTCAGCGTTGCATGCAGAAGTGCCTCCTCAAGCAGCTCGGCAGGAACGCCCACGTTTACATGGACGACATGGTGGTGAAGACGGAAAAGCGTGGAACACTGCTGGAAGACCTCAAGGAGACTTTTGAGAACCTGCACCGATTCCAGATCAAGCTCCACCCCGAGAAGTGCGTCTTCGGAGTACCAGCCGGCCAGCTTCTAGGTTTCCTGGTCTCTGAATGCGGTATAGAATGCAACCCATTAAAAATCAAGGCCATTGAGAGAATGGAGGTACCCAGCCGACTGCTGGATGTGCAGAAGTTCACCGGCTGCTTAGCGTCCATCAGCCGATTCATCAGTCGACTGGGCAAGAAAGCTCTCCCCTTATACCAACTCATGAAGAAGACCACTTTTTTCGAGTGGAACCATAAGGCGGACAAAGCTTTTCACCAGTTGAAGAAGATGCTGACTACTCCACCCGTCCTGGCGGCTCCGACTCCCAAGGAACCTATGCTCTTGTACATCGCTGCCACCAGCCGAGTACTCATCACAGTCATTGTAGTGGAGCGCAACGAGGAAGGCAAGGCGCTGCCTGTCCAGAGACTGGTATATTACCTGAGCGAGGTACTGTCGACCTCCAAGCAGAACTACCCCCACTACCAGAAGATGTGCTATGGCGTACACTTTGCTGCCAAGAAATTGAAGCCTTACTTTCAAGAGCATCCAATCACGGTGGTCTGCACGGCCCCACTTGCCGAGATCATTGGCAGCCGAGATGCTTCTGGCCGAGTGGCCAAGTGGGCCATAGAGCTGGCTCCCTACACCATCCACTACCAGCCCCGTACCGCTATCAAGTCACAAGCACTGGCCGACTTCCTCGTCGACTGGGCCGAGACCCAGTACCTACATCTAGCACTTGATTCCACCCATTGGCGAATGCATTTCGACGGCTCCAAGATGCGCACTGGCTTGGGAGCCAGCGTCGTCCTCACCTCTCCCAAAGGAGACAAGCTCAAATATGCGCTGCAAATCCACTTTGCCGCCTCCAATAACGTCGCCGAGTACGAGGCGCTCATTCATGGGCTCCGGCTTGCCAAAGAGCCTGGCATCCGCTGGATCTTGTGTTATGGCGACTCAGACTTAGTGGTCCAGCAATCATCTGGCGACTGGGACGCGAAGGATGCAAACATGGCGAGCTACCGTTTCCTCGTGCAGCAACTCAGCGGCTATTTCGAAGGGTGTGAGTTTCTCCATGTGCCAAGAAACGACAACAACCAAGCAGATGGCTTGGCACGAATAGGCTCTACCCGCCAAGAAATACCATCTGGCATCACCCTTCAACGCCTCCTTAAGCCGTCTATCAAGCCTTCACCAGAATCAGACTCCATTTTTGTGCCGGCTCCTCCCGAAGATGGCGGATCCGACTCCAGAGCTCCGGCAGTCGGAACGGGGATTTTGGCGGATGATTCCAAAGCCGCCACAGTCGAATCCGGCCCGGGGACTATGGCAGTGGACTTGAAGACTCCAGAACTCGACCCAAGGGCCGCGCCAGTAGGCCTAGGGACTTCATTAACCTAGCAAGGGGTTGTTAACTCCAGCTCGCCGCCTCCCAGCCCAACCGCCCTAGTCCAAGTCGCAGTTCTGGCAGTCAAAGAAATAGCGGCACCCTCATGGGCCCATCCCATCCTCAAATTCCTGGTGAACAAAGAGCTGCCGACTGATGAAACTTCAGCTCGGCAAATACAACGCTGGGCGGCAGCCTACACCATAGTCAACAGAGAGCTGGTCAGGCGTAGTGTCACTGGCGTCTTCCAGCGCTGCGTAGAGCCAGAGCAAGGCCAAGCGATTCTCAAAGACATCCATCAAGGCCAGTGCGGCCACCATGCGGCTTCTAGGGCACTCGTCGCCAAAGCCTTTCGACATGGTTTTTCTGGCCAACTGCGTTCGAAGAGGCCAAGGAGCTGGTCCAAAAATGCCAAGGGTGTCAGAAGTTCAGCTCCAAGCCGCAGCAGCCAGCTTCTGCACTCAAGACCATCCCCATTGCCTGGCCTTTCGCAGTTTCGGGTCTAGACATGGTGGGACCATTCAAAACAGCACGAGGTGGTTTAACTCACTTACTTGTCGCAGTGGACAAGTTCTCCAAGTGGATAGAAGCAAAGCCAATCAAGAAGCTGACTGGTCCGACTACCGTAACTTTCATCTCCGATATCACAATTCGGTACGGCATACCACACAGCATCATCACCGACAACGACACAAATTTCGCCAAAGGCGCCTTGGCCCGTTTCTGCGCAACACAGGGCATCCGACTGGACCTAGCGTCCGTCGCCCATCCGCAGTCAAACGGCCAAGTGGAGCGAGCAAACAGCCTCATCCTGTCCGGCATCAAGCCTCGGCTGATCGAGCCTCTAGAGCGCTCGGCTGGCTGCTGGCTCGACGAGCTGCCAGCCGTCCTCTGGAGTCTGCGCATGACTCCAAACAAGTCAATCGGCTTCACGCCCTTCTTCCTCGTCTACGGTGCTGAAGCCGTCATCCCAACGGACATAGAGTTCGACTCCCCACGAGTCACCATGTACACCGAGGAGGAAGCTGAAGAAGCATGACAAGACGACGTCGATCTGCTAGAAGAGGGCTGGCTGTTAGCACTCAGCCAGTCCAGCATCTACCAGCAGAGCTTGCTCCGATACCACAACAGGAAGGTCAGGCCAAGATCTTTCCAAGAAGGCGACCTTGTGCTCCGGCTGATCCAGCGAACAGCCGGCCAACACAAGCTGTCGGCGCCTTGGGAAGGCCCTTTCATCATCAGCAAAGTACTGGGCAACGATTCCTACTACCTGATCGACGCTCAGAAACCCCGAGCACGAAAGAGGGACGACTCCGGCAAGGAGACAGAGCGGCCGTGGAATGCAAATCTCCTCCGAAGATTTTACAGTTGATGCAATATGTACCATGCTACCTTTTGTATTAAAGTACCAAGACTTCGGGCCCCCTGAGACGAGCTCGGGGACTTCCCTCTTTTGTCTGTATGATAAAAATTATGCCTACAAGTATGATACTCTTTGTCATGCCGCTTGGCACCGGGCTCGACAAGTCGGCCCGGGGACTTGCCGCCTTGCACTATGAAATGCTTCCGGCAGCCGGACAAGTAGTGTGTAATACCTAAACCGTCTTCTGTCAGAAGCCGCGGCTCGCAGAGCGACTGTACGGTGGGCAGAGGTAAGGTAGAATGGGTGTTCGCATGAAAAATGGTTAAGGACTCAAAGCATAGAACATAGCTCAAGACGGCTTCCAGCCTTTCTCGCAAACGGACTCTTGGATAGTCAGATTGCTGCCTTCTATCCAACTTGCTCAAAGACTCTTAAAAACGGCTAAGTACTCGCTTTCCCAAAGTAGCCAAGCACTTGATCCAGCAACAGTCCGCAGAGCGGCTGTCCGATTGGCAAGGCAGGCAACTAAGAGAAAGCGCCAAAGGAAAAAAGCCAAAAGAGCAATAAGCAAGAAAAGATAGAACTCAGATAAATATATTTACATAACATAGGCCCTTGGCGGAATTTTCGAGTAGAAGTTCAAAATACACCCCGCGGGTGGAATTGTGTGAATTAACAAGTTCTTCAAAGAAACAAAGATACAGCGGCAGCTTAGGAAGCAGCAGACGGACTCGGAGGGTCGGAGGAGGCGCTAGCGCCAGGCGTCCGGGCGGCCGGCTGGCTAGTCTCGGCTTGATCGCCTCCAGCGGCAGTCGGGTCGGTCGCACGCTGTCACAGCCCTAGAATTTGATTGCAATTAGTATCATAAGCATCCATGCATCATGTCTATATTTGTTTGAAAATTTGAAATGGGAATGACAAGCCCAAGCACTAAATGAAATGCAATTAGGATCAAAATAAAAATATTTTCAATGAACCCAGAATGCCCTTTAGAAAAGTTCATTATTTTTGATAAAGGTGAAAACCTCTGCCAAAAATGATGCACATATTTTAGGCCATTCTGGATTTTTGAATAACCCATATTGTATTTGAATTGGGGCATTTAAATACTATTAATATTTTTAAAATGCTCCAATAATTCTGAAAATAGTTAAGGGCCTCTGTAATAATTCATTTAATGCCCACAATTATTTTCAGGATTTATTAAAATGATTTGGGTTATAAACTAAATCAAAACAAAATAACATAAATAGAAAACAGAATTAAAAAAAACAGAGAGATCTACCTGGGCCAACCTACCTGGCCTTCCAGCCCACCTGGTGGCCCAGCTGGTGGCCCAGCCCACCAGGGGCACCCGTGTCTTCTCCTTCCTCTGCTAGAAGGACTGAGGTGCATGGCCACCGCACGCCGGCACACGCACGGCCACCGCACGCCACCTCCTGCTTGCCGCCGAGGGCCTGGACGCCTCCACGACGCCACGCAGCCCCCTGGTCCCCCTCGCTCCTCTCCCTCACTCTCTACTCTCCCCTCGCCCTCTGCTCCCTCTCCCTAGCACACCTGAGCGGAGCTCCTCATCGCCGACGCAATTTACCACGGCCACCGACCACCCCTCGCCCTGCCGATGAGTCAAGAAGCTCCGCCACGATGCCCTCTTTCTCCCCATCGAGCTACGCCTCACCGGGAGCTCTGGATCGCCGTCCCGCCATCGTCTTCCTCCTCGGATCGCCGGAGATTGTCATCGCTGTTCCGCCTGCACCGGACTTTCCCCGAGCCGCTGAGACCTCCTCCGGCCTCGCTGTGAGCTTCTCCACCTCCTCCCCTTGCTCCCGTGCTCAGCTTCTCACCGCAGCCATCGTTTCGATGATGACTGAATCGCGCCGCCGCCTGAGCTCCTCACCGTCGTGGCCATGTTCACCGTAGCCTCCAACCGAGCTCACCCACATGCTCGCCATGCCATGTAGGTGCCGTGGGAGCCAAGCACGCAACCCCACGGCCACCATAGCCTCGCCCGCGAGCTTGGCTGAACTCCGGCCGCCGCTGCCGTTGCCACCACCAACGTCTTAGAGCACCCCGGCCTAAGCTAACCCTGCCAGTCGATGCGCAGGAGCTCTAGCTCCTCGTAGATGGTCTCAGCCATCGATTTGGTCGCCGGAGGCCAAATCCCGGGCCCCTCCACTGTCTCTGGCCTCGCCGGCGACGAGCCGCGGGTCAACTCCGGTGAGTTTGTCCCCGGTTGACTAGGTTTGACTTCCCCCCTGACTCACTAATGTGTGGGCCCCAGGCCACTAACTAAACTAGGTTAGTATTAGTTTAACGCTAACTAAACTTAGTTAGTTTAACTGACACTGACAGACGGGTCCCCCGGGTCAGGTTTGACCTGGACCGGCCCTGTTGACCTGCTGACGTCATAATGACGTAGTGCTGACGCAGTAAAGGAGTTTCTGGATTTAAATTAATACAGGAAATTCCAGAAAACAATTTAAACTTCTAAAAATCATAGAAATTCAACCGTAACTCCAAATAAGATAAATTATATATGAAAAATTATCAGAAAAATTCAAGGAATCTGTTTATGGCATTTGCATGCATTTTTGAACAACCTAGGGTTGCTGTACAGGGCAATTTGCATAAATGACATTTAAATAAGCACATATGGAGTTTGAATTTGAACCCTTGGTTCAAACCAACTTCATTTAATATGGTTGCTAGTTGCATTAGCTCAATCAACAGCATATTGCCATGACATTATCATGCATCATAATTGTTGCATTGCATTGATTGTGTTCCTCTTTGTTTGCCGGTATTGTCCCCTCTCGATAGAAGTTGTTTCGACGACGAGTTCGATGACACCGATGAAGAACTATACTATCTTCAGAAGTGCTAGGCAAGCAAAAACCCCTTGTTCATTCCAATACCATCCCACTCTCTCGCTCCTGCTCTCTTTTACTGCATTAGGACAACAACGATTCAACTGTTACATGTTGCGGTAGTTGAACCCCTTTCCTCTGCATGACCTGTCATTGCCACAGTAAATAGATGAAACCCACTAGCATGAGTAGGAGTTGTTTGAGCCCTGATGTGCCTACTCATTCATGCTTGTTTGTCATGCCTGCTATTGCATAGAGTTGTGTCAGGTCTGATTCATCGGGAATGAATCGGAGGTGTGTGAACATGTCCTACTGTGTGTGAGCTAAATGTGTGAACACGTTTTGGTAAAGGTAGCGGTGAGAGGCCATGTAGGAGTACATGGTGGGTTGTCTCATTGAAACTGTCCTCAGGAACTGAGTTCTGTGTCTGTGATCCATGAACAGCTACTACCACTCATTGGGATCCTTAATTGACCCTCTCGGCTTCTTAATCACCCTAGTACTCTGTCCAGGAGTTGCAACTAGTTTCTGGTGTTTGTAGGTTATGTGTTGGCGGCCGTGCGTAGCGCTGACCCTAGGGGTGGGCTATGTTGCGGTAGATACACCGTGGCACGGTGTACCGGGCGCCCGTTTGGTGTCTCGGGAACCCTGTTCACATCGTTCGGGGCCGTATGTGGAAACCTCTGCCGAACTCCCTGCGGATGGAACCTGGATAGGCGATAAACCTGGACTAGAGACTTAAGTGTTTAGGTAGGCCGTGGCCGACACCCTCGCCAGGCTTCCGCTTGCAGGTTGCCGAGATACATGACGTGTATATGGTGGTAAGTGGTGGGAGTGTGTGTGAAGAAGTACACCCCTGCAGGGTTATCATTATCTATTCGAATAGCCGGATTCCTCGGATATGGAAACTTGGACCCCTTGCATAGTTCATAGACAAGTGAAAGTGGATACTCTAAAACTCGCAAGATAAGTGTGAGTGCTAAGGATGGCCTTCTCGTAGGGAGACGGGAGCGGTTCCATAGTGGTGTATTGAATGGTGAATATGTGGACTCGTGTGCGCCACCTCAAAAGAGTTGCTTGCAGTTGTAGTTCAGGTTAGCCACTGATTCAAAGCTGGCTTGCTGCAGTTAAACTCCACCACCCCCCCTTGTTGTTACCGATGCATATGTAGTTAGTTCTGATGTAAGTCTTGTTGAGTACCTTTGTGCTCACGTTTGCTTAATTTATTTTTTGCAGAGAGAGACTTCAGTCTCGCTAGTAGTTCCACGTGGACTTCGACGTTAGCTTAATACCTCAGCTACGATCTTGTGCCCTCGGCAGGATCTGGTAGTTAGTCAGGCTTCTTAGCCTTTTCATTTGTAGATGTCTGTACTCAGACATGTTAAGCTTCTGCATGTGCTTTGAATTGTATGCTATGATTGTTGGGTCATGAGACCCATGTTTCTAATATCTCGCTCCTCGGAGCCTAATGAATAAATACTTGAGTTGTAGAGTTATGTTGTGATGCCATGTTGTATTTACACATATCGAGCATATTGTGTGTACGATTGAAATGCTTGGTATGTGTGGGATCCGACAATTTAGATGTTTATCCTTGGCAGCCTCTCTTATGAGGAAATGTAGTCTAGTGCTTCCATGAGCCATAGTAGTCCACTACAGCCCGGTTCACCGGAGTCCTGTTAGCCCAGCACTATTGCTCAGGACACTTGACTGGCCGGCATGTGTTTCACTTCGTTCCTGTGTCTGTCCCTTCGGGGAAATGTCACGCGGTGACATCCAGAGTCCTGCCTAGCCTGCTACAGCCCGGGTTCCCGGAGTCCTGTTAGCCCAGTGCTACAGCCCAGATTCACACGCTGCTGACCGACATGCTCGATGTGATTCACGTATGCCTGTCCCCATAGGTTAGTGCCGCTTTGGGTTAACGACTAGCCATGTCGGCCCGGGTTCTCTGTCATATGGAAGCTAGCGACACTATCATATACGTGAGCCAAAAGGCGCAAACGGTCCCAGGCCAAGGTAAGGCGACACCCGTGGAATACCGTGCGTGCGGCCACAAAGTGATATGAGGTGTTACCGGCTAGATCGATGTGACTTGGAATCGGGGTCCTGACACACGCGGCTCATTGCTGGAGGCACGGTCGAGCTAAGGCTGGCCGTCTCCTCCATCTTCTGGTGCCTCCGCCTCGCCTCCATCCTCCGCCTCGCCCTCTTCCTTGACACTGGAGCCAATCACCTCTGCCGAATCCTCGCCGTAGTCTGGGTTCATCCCAAACCACTCTGGCAGTACATCCTCACCGTCTTCAGACCGCTCGGGGACGAAGATGCTGGCGTCGGTGTACTCGGCGATCGCCGCAGCACGCTTGACGAGGGCTTCTTTCGCGGCCGCCAGCTCCGGCTGGGCCTCCGACCGAAGCGTGGCCAGCCGGTCTAGGTCCAGCCCCGGATACCATGCCTTGACGAACTCCAAGGCCCGACGCGCTCCAGCTCGGGCCGAAGATCCCTTCTAGGCCTCAAGACGACCAGCCGCGACCTCCAGCCAGTCGGCCGTCAGGCTGGGGGTGCGCGGAGCCTGCATATCCGGCCACAGGGCGGCAATCGCCTGGGCACTGACACGCTGAAGCCGGCGCAACATCCGTTGAGCCGGCCGAAGGTGAGCCTCGATGCTCAGGATGTGCTTGTCAAGAGTTCAGGGGGCATCGGCGGCAATCTCTACGCCCTCCGCCCTCCGACCTTCACGGTCTGCCTCGATGGCTTGGATGGCGGCCTGCGACTGCTCAGGGAAGAAATCTACAAAGACGCGAAGAAACGAAGAAGCTAGTCAAAAACAAGGAGTCGGCACGACTTAAATCAGCAGCTCGAAGAAAGAAAATAAAGAGGCTCACCATCAAAGAAAATAAAGTCAGAGGATAGCAGCGCCTCCTTGTCAGACCAGGAGGAGCGCTCGCTCATGAACTCGGCCAAGAGGGCGGTTTCCATCTCCTCCGCCTCCCTCTGCGACTTCACAAGCAGCTCCTTTTGCTCTGCCAATTGATCGGCCAGCAGATCGCGCTCCGTGGAGAGCATGCTGCACTCCTCCTCTTTGGCACACAAAGCGGAGTTGGCGTCGCTCAGCTGCTGTTGAAGAGCAGCGTTGGCCCCTGAGAAGAAGAAAGAAAGAAGGCGTCAAGCCACTAGTAAAGAATGTCGCCGGGGAGATCCGGCCCGACTGCTCAGCAGTCGGCCCGAATATCGGGGACTACAGCCCGCGGGTGCGCTAGCTCGCCCCCGTGAAGAAGGAAAAGGACTTACTCCGGCTCTCCAACAGATCGGCGGTCCGGTTGCCCATCTCTTCAATGTTACGATTGAAGGCAATGACACAGAGGTTGCGGTAATCCTGCGACGAACATTTCCGACAAAAAGTTAATACCCAAAGTTCATCAATTGGAGTTCCGGGCTGCCTGCTCAGCAGCCAGCCCGAAACTCAGGGACTACACCCAGTGGGTGCGCTGGCGTGCCCCCACAGAGAGGAACAAGAAAAACAAAGGCCAAAAGGAAAGACATACCCGGACGCCGCTCGCGACGCCAGGTACGCCTTGGTGCAATTCTAGAGAGTGTCGCCCTCGGCACGAAGCTTCGCCTGGATGTCCAGAAGCGCCTGGTTCAGCGGCACTGTGCTGCCTCCTCGCACCCACCCAATGGGCGCGGTGCTCATCGCCTCGGCGTCTGGGATCGCCGAGCTGGCAGCGCCGGCTTCCAGGGGGCAGGGCGCCGAAGTCGCCTTCTCCAGACGGCGGCACGTTGGCGAGCCGACTTGGAGAAGTAGCCTCGCCACGGCCTCGTCTTCGGTCGGCGGCACCGGAAGGCCCGCCGGCTGCTCGCCCTGCGCACCTTCAGACGGCGGCGGAGGCGGCGGCGGAATGTTCGCATCCGGCATATAGGGGTCGCCGCCCTCTCCCTCCACGATGGGGTTCTCCCCGCCGGCTTCCCCAGTATGCCCAGTGAACTCTGGATGCGGCGGCGCAGAGTTCAGCGGGGTGACGAGCACCGCCGACTGGCGGCGTGCGGCTTCCTCAGCCTGCTGCTTCGCCGCGGCGGCGGCTTCAGCCTCCGCTAGTTTTTTCTTAGTGGAGGCCTCCACCCTATCGGCCTCCGCCTTCTCCATGCGGAGGGCCTCTTCTTCGTTGCGCTTCTCCTGCGCATTCCGCTCTGTCGCCTCTCGGAGGTCAGCAGCGGTGTCAATCCACCGAGTGGTGGCGGACGTCTCCGCTGACCCTATGACAGAGGCGGCGGTGACCCTCTCAAGAGAGAGAGGAGCCTGAAGCAAGAGGGGCAAGCAGAGACTCAGACAAATCACAAAGAAAGAATAATACTTTGAAGATAGAATACTTACACGGAGACCAACGGCGGCTTCTTCACTTCCTTACGGAAGAGGATGGCCTTTGCAGCCGCCTCGTCCCGCCGGGTCGCCACAGCCAAACCCTTGGGCTTCTTCGGCCGACTGCCGAACAAGGTCGGCACGGCCCTGCGCTTCTTCCTGCCGCCTGGAGCGCCCGGCACGACCCTGCGCTTCTTCCTGCCGCCTGGAGCGCCCGACACGGCAGAAGAGCCCGTGCCAGGCTGGCTGGCTCCTGGCCGATGGCGAGGGGCGACTTCTCCCTCGGCGTCGTCGTCAGGCCAGTCGGCGAAAGTGGCTGAAGGCCTGAAGCCGCCCGCTGTTCCTCCTCCTCCCTCGGCATCATCTTCCAGAGCCGCCGCCCCCAGATCGGGGTCGTCGACGTCGCTCTCCGCCTTGTCGGCGAGGAACTCGCGGGCTGGCCCCGAGGTGCCGGCTGGTGGGTGAAGGAGGGGATTTTAACCAAGACCGAATGGTCAAAACAAAACTCGGCAAGAAGAAGACAATCCAAAGAAAGAAAGGAAAGGCGACTCACCACGGGCGGGGGGTTGGCGCGGGAATACGGCTCCTTCCCGAACCGCCAATCCTCCAGGATCCTGCTGTCCGAGAGGTAGTTCACCATGAAGGCCACCTCTTCGTGAGGCATGTCCTTGGTGCTCATCGACTCGGGTCGCGGTGCCCGCTCATCTGGCATATCATATGGGGGCGGCCTTGGAGTGGGAGAATTCGGCGTGAGACGAAGGCGGCTAGCAGGTCCGGACCAGTCAGACCCTCCGACTGCGTCAGCACTCGGAGTCGCGTGATGGCGCCGGCTCCCACAGGCGTCAGCGACTTGGCCCGGTACGACCAGTTAGGCAGTCGCCCAACCGGCGGGCCGGCTTCGAAAGCCGGCAAGTTGACCCAGTCTCCCCTCGCGGAGGCGTTCTTGACGTAGAAGTAGGATCTCTGCCACATCTTCACCGACTTGATCAGCGAGATGGAGGGGAAGGGATTGTCAGCCCCCGACCTTCGCACGACGATGAAAGCGCCGCACTGAGCCGGCATGCCCGTAGCCTAGGTGCCGAGCTTGGAGAAGAAGAACTCCCCCCAGAGCTCGAGGGTGGGGAGAACTCCGAGGAAGCCTTCGCACATGGCCACGAAGGCGGGCAGTAGCACCACTGCGTTGGTGGTGAGGTGGTGCGGCTGGAGGCCGTAGAACTCCAGGAAGGAACGGAAGAAACTGCTCGCCGGCAGCCCCAGCCCGCGCAGGCAGTGCGAGCGGAAGATGACCCGCTCGCCCTCCTGCGGTGCGGGGGAAATCTCCCCCTTTGGCGCAAGACGCACCCGCACGCGATCCTCGCCGGGGAGCCGACGAGTCCGGCGGAGGAACTCGATGTGGTCTTCATGAACTTCGGAGCCGTCCCAGGTGCCAGAGCGCACTGGGGGAGGCACGGCGGCGGAGGAAGAACTCATCACGAGCTGTCGCCGAAGTGTTCGCCGGAGCTTGGGTGCGCGGCGGAGCGGAGAAGAGAAGAGGAAGGAGGAGAGCGAGGAGCAGAAAGAAGGAAGAGAATGAGGTGTAGTGGGAAGGAGGGGCGCGTGTGCCCCCCTCTTCCCCCTACTTACAGCCTCGTGGGCTGCGAAGCCGAGGGGGCGGACATGGGGATTTACTGCGCCCACGACCCCACGACCCCCACGATCCACGATAAAGTTACTGCACGCAGTAACTCCATGGAAATCCCAACCGACCACCGAGGCCGCAGCGGATCCGCTCGGGCGCCGAGGCGCGATAGTGGCGGGCCCCGCCTATGGACCTGTCCCGTCGCGCGCGTAGGCTGGTAGGACGGCCTAGCCACGTGCCCTCGCGTGATAGGCCTAGAGCGGGCGGTGGCTCGGAGGCTTAGCTAGCACGCCACTTAAATCCCGCCGCGACGTTCGAAATACTGAGCGAGTCGGAATTGAGTGGGTCTGAGTTGAGCAAGTCCGACTCCTTCTAATCGGCTCGGCAGAAGTCAATCAAAGACCATGTGTTGAGCACCCGGAAAGAGAAACTGCTGAGGTTTCTCGGCCGATCGTCCGCGGCGCCTCACCAGCTTCGGGGACTACTGTCGGAGTAATGGGCCGCGGGTAGGCCAACCCGAGTCCCAGAACCTTTCAAGACATCGGGGCAGGCTGCGCCCCTCAAGACCACAGGACGAAGAGCCGCCTCCTGAGGAGTCGACGGCAAGACAGTCGACTGCCCGCTCACGACCGAGTCCCAGGGACGACTTCCAGAGAAGTTGGCTTTGGTGAGTCGGCCTGTGACTCCAACAAACCCCATGACCTCATCCAAGGGGACGAGGCAGGGGCGTGGCTACAGTGAAGCCCACCCCCACACCTCACCAAGGGCAGGCATGGCCACAGCATGCCGTACCCCAGAAGATCTCCGTGCGGCGTGGTGCTGTTGCAATGCCGGCCCTGACATCAGCACCGCAGGGCTGAATCCTGCACCCACGACGGCTTGTCTGTACGGCCTGGAGGCAGCAGGCCCCACCAGTCAGTGAGACCTCGGGAGACGGCAGGAGAACCACCAGTCGGACCCGTCGGGAGTTGGCCTGGGGGAGTCGGCCGAGCCCTCCCCCGGGGCCCACGCGCCATTAATCAAGATGTGATGGGGAGAGGCAACAGGGATCGCCCGCCAGGCGGCGGGGCTGTTTCCACGACCTCATGATCAAGCCCGCGTCATCAGAAGCGCGGCTACAGTAAGCAGCAGCCGGCAAGACCCGCCCGCGGCGGACGCGGGCTGTCGGCTATGTACCAGGACAGTCGGCGGGACCCGCCGGTCGGCGGGCCCCAGCGGTCGGCAAAGAAGACGGAGGCCAGAGACACTGACGGCTGGGCCCGCGCCCAGCCGGATTACCATTATACCCCTGGGGGGTAGGCCTATATAAACCCCCCAGGGCACCCATGCAAAGGGTTGGAACCCATTAGCTCTAGACCGGATCATAGAGAAGGGGAGAGCTAGCCTTGCCCTCTCCTGCCACCAGAAAACAGCTCAAGGAGCAACTGTGTAAGCATTTTGCCACAGTGATCATGCGGAGACCCCGCAGAGCAGCAGTAGGGGTATTATCTCCCCGGAGAGCCCCGAAGCTGGGTAAGATTCGCCGGCGTGCATGTCTTCGCCTCATCCCGTTTCCAGGCACCGGCGACGTTCTACTCGCCGCCACCATGATAAGCAATCTGTTGGCATATGTCGCACCAAACCCCCGACAAGGGCCATCCACGGAACTCAAACTTGTCATGAGGCTTTTAGGAGTATCCATTTACTTGTCTATGAACTGTATAGGCAACCAGGTAGTCCTTTACCGCGGACGCGGCTATTCGAATAGATGATGTTAACCCTGCAGGGGTGTAATTCTTCATACACGCTCTCACCACTTATCGTCGTTTACACGACATGTACTCGGCAAGCTTCAAGCGGAAGCCCAACGAGGGTGTTGGCCACGGCCTACCTAAGCACTCAAGTCTCTAGTCCAAGTCTATAGCCTATCCAGGTTCCGTCCGTAGGGAGTCTGGCTGAGGTTTTGCACATACGGCCCCGAACGGTGTGTACAGGGTTCACACACACCAAACGGGCGCCCGGCATGCCCGGCCATGGTGTATCTACCACATCATAGCCCACCCCTAGGGTCAGCGCTACACAAGGCCACCAACACATATCCTACAAACACTAGAAACTAGTTGCAACTCCTGGACAAAGGACTAGGGTGGTTAAGAAGCCGAGAGGGTCCATTGGTTTCGGGCAGAATGCATGGTAGTAGATGGTTCTTAAATCACGCATACAGATCTTGGTGCTTAAGGACGGTTCCAATGAAACAACCCATGTACTCCTACATGGCCTCTCATCGTTACCTTTACCAAATCGTGTTCAACACATCACTGACATTACCGACATATTCATTTCACTCTAGCCCATCACCCAGATGAACCAGACCTGACACAACTCTAAGCATAGCAGGCATAACAAGGTAGGAAACACAAACATGGCTCAATCAACTCCTACACATGCTAGTGGGTTTCATCTAGTTACTTTGACAATGACAGGTCATGCAGAGGAAATGGGTTCAACTATCGCGGCACACAGCAGTTTGAAACGTTGTTGTCTTAATGCAGTAAATGAGAGAACGAGTGAGAATATGGGATTGTATCGATATGATCAATGGGGCTGCTAGCCTGATGCAGTAGTAGTAGGGTACTGCCCTTCAGTCGGATATTCGTAGGTATCCTCGGAGGCAGAACCTACCACAAAGACACAACGGAACACAATCATCACATGGCAATATGCGACAATATGACGCATGCTATGACATGGCAATATGATTGTGTTTTGGCTAATGCATTCTAAACAGGTTGGTTTGAGTCCATTTGAATCGAAGATTCAAATATAAGCTCATGACATGAACTCAGATTAGTGCATTAGCTTGTTTCACCTAAACAGCAAGGTTAAATTGTTCCGACATGCATGAAACCACTACAGATGGAAATATTGGATTTTTCTGATCATTTTTCATATATAAATCTTTGCATTTGGAGTTACAGATTAATTTCTATGAATTTTTGAAGTTTAGAACATTTTCTAGAATTTCCTGTATAAGAATAAATCTAGTAATTGAATTACCGTGTCAGCATTGCGTCAGGGTGACGTCAGCAGGTCAAAGGCGCCAGCCCAGGTCAAACCTGACAATTGGGACCCACATGTCAGTGTAACAACTAACTAATAGAGTTAGTTAGTGTTACGTTAGCACTAATCTAGGTTAATTAGGGCCTGGGCCCACATGTCAGTGAGTCAACTCATTAACTAAATTAATTAGCGTTAACTAATCTAAAACTAAACTAAACAGGGGCATGGCCCAGACGTCAGTGACCCTGGGGGGGGTCAAACTAGGCCCACCCGAGATCAAATTGGGTCAGCGGGGTCAAACTCGCCGGCATTTAGCCGCCGACGAGGCCAGACGCGGCGAGGTGGTGCGGGTTTTGTCCTCCGACCACCAAAAAGGCAGCGGAGACCGTCTACAGGTAGCGAGGAGTGAGCCGCGTCCTGTGGTGGCAGTGGGTGGAGCTGGAGTGGCCGGAAACGACACCGGCGACGAGCGTGGCGGCGGCCGGAGCTCGGACGAGCTCGAACTCGTCGCTAGGAGGCACGGTGAGGAGCGTGTATCAGTGCTACGGGCTCCTGCGAGTGCGGCGAAGACGATGGCGTGCTCGGTTTTGAGGCAACGTGGCTGTGGCCACGACGGCGACGTGCGGTTGTGGCGGCGGGTGCGGCCGAGCTTGGTGCGGTCGCTGCGGTGCTCGAGAAAGCAAATGGAGAGGATGGGGAGGTGGCTGAGCTCACGGCGGTCACGGCGAAGCAGACGGCGAGGCCGGGTGCGAGCTGGTGCGGCGGTGACGGCAAAGGGGATCTCCGGCGGTGCTCGGTGATGGCGGAGGTTGAAGAAGACGGCGTGGGGCGTGCGAGCGCTCGGGGCTCGACTAGCTCGGCGTAGCGGACGACGGTGAAGCTCGGGGACACGACGGGGCAGCGCGAGGACGAATGTGGCTGCGAGAACTACGACGGCGTGGGCGCGGCAGCGTCGGCCATGGCGAGGAGAGGGCGAGAGAGAGGAGCAGGGGGAAGAATGAGATGTCCAAGCGGTCGAGCGGGCGACGTGGAGGCTGTACATCGCGAACAGGGGCAAGCGGCAAGCAGCTGGCGCCGTGGTGAGCTCGGCAGCGTCGCGGTGTCCCTCCTGCCTGCCTAGCGAAGAAGAAGCAGCTGGCTGGCATGGGCGAGCACAGTGATGGGCCACCAGGTGGGCTGCGGCCAGGTAAGCTCTTCTCTATTTTATTTAATGTTTTGTTTTATTTTTTGCAAGTTTGTGGCATTTCTAAAAATAGTTAGGCACTTTCAAAAATCACCAAACTTCAAATGGCCCCTGTTTGGAATAAGTCCAACATGGAACATTTTATTTTGGGATTATTTGAGCATTTAAAATATTTATTAGCATTTAAATGCCCAAATTCAAATAGCTAAAGATTTAATCCAGTGACCTTAGGATGACCTGGAAATTTGTGCATCATTTTTGTCAGAGGCTTAGGACCAAGGCAAAGATGATGAACATTTTAGAAGGGCGTTTCAGGTTCATTGAAAATATTTTTAGTAAACCCTAGTTGTTATCAGGGGGGTGCTGGGGGTTCTGTCATCCCCATTTCCAAGTTTCTGATAATTTAAACATGATGCAAGCACTCTAATGCATGAACTAGCTAGGGTGTGACACCGATCTAGCATGTAACACATCATATCACTTTGCAGCCTCACGCACGGTATCCCCACGGGATCGACCTTACCTAGCCCGGGACCGTTTGCGCCTTTTGTCTCACGTATATCATAGTTTCGCTAGCATCCGTATGATAGAGAACCCTAGCCGACATGACTAATCGTAAACCCAAAGTGGCACCAACTTACAGGGACAGGCATACATGACCCAGCAACGAATGTGTCGGTCATCAACATATGAACCCAAGTCGTAGCAAGCTACAAGGACTCAAATGAACTACGTGTGACATTTCCCCGAAGGAAAAGACATCGGAACGAAGAAGGACACATGCCGGCCAGCCTAAGTATTTCGGAGCAGTAGCAAGCTACCATGCCTCAGTGGAAGCACTAGGAGACATTTCCCCATAAGAGAGGCTACCAAGAATAAACAACTAGGTTGTCAGATCCCACACATACCAAGCATTTCAAAATCATACGCACAATATGCTCGATATGTGCAAATAGAACATGGCATCACAACAGAACTGTATGACTCAAAGTATTTATTCAATAGGGTCCGAGGACCCAACATTCAAGTCATACAAGTAATGAGCACATGCGGAAGCTTAACTTGTCTGGGTACAACTAATGAGAGACAACTCGAAGGAACATATGGTTTTCTGAGTTGTGGATGCATAGATTAGTATGTCGAGTAAAGCTCAACATTTCTTCCGGATAACCCATGTAGAACAGTAGAACTGGCAGATTCACAATATAATGGAGAACTCATCAAGAGCACTTTGGTTGCGATCTTTTGGTTCAAAAGAACTTCTGCCATATGCAGTTCAAGGTATTTGGAAGAAGGAAATACCACGGACCTCGAGGACTATCGCAAAGGTTACTAATATACTAAAGGAACTAGCAAACACTATCAACATGAAGTAAGTAAGGTGAATCTTGGGTTCAAGAACCCAAGAATGGAATGCCTACTAGCTACGTGGCATCAGAGAATGCTTTCGAGAATGATGACCAGAATCATCACACTTGGGAACACAAAACATGGCTAGATTACTAGGTGGTCCTCTAAGATACCTAGGCTCATAATAATAGCTTCAGCATATAAGCCGAGGCAATGGAGTACCTCAACTCAATGATTAGTGTGGTTAATCTGGCCCATAGGAACATCAGGAACATGAAGAAGGGATTTGCAAATGCATGAAACTATTTAGAAACCTGGGATGACTCGGACAGCATAACGACTGTAAATGCTTAAAAGATTTTTGAGACATCCTGCAAAATGGTGGCATACCACTCAACATCACAAAATCAAGGTTCCGAGTCCAACTGTTAACACACAAAAGTAGTATAAACTGAACTAAGACTTGAATCCATCAATCCTATAAGTCTACGGATTAGTAACACATGATACTGATAGAAAGAAAAGAAAGCCTAGTTCCTTAACCCCATAGAAAAGATGATGGTGACACAGATCAGAAGGGCATCAGGTAAAGGAGTAAAAAGATCCTGAATTTCCCTTCCACATTCAATTCCCTTATATAACTAAAGCATTTCTAGACTCAACTTCGACCAGTTCGGCTTGGTAATCCTACAAGCAGTCAGGCTTTGATACCAAACCTTTGAGGACCCCGATCCTAAGTCACATCGATCTAGCATGTAACACATCATATCACTTTGCAGCCTCAAGCACGGTATCCCCACGGGAGCCACCTTACCTAACCCGGGACGGTTTGTGCCTTCTGTCTCACGTATATGATAGTTTCGCTAGCATCCATGTGATAGAGAACCCGGGCCGACATGACTAGTCGTAAACCCAAAGTGGCACTAACTTACAGGGACAAGCATACATGACCCAGCAACGAACGTGTCGGTCATCAACGTATGAACCCAAGTCATAGCAAGCTATAAGGACTTAAAGGAACAACGCGTGGCATTTCCCCGAAGGGACAGACACAGGAACAAAGAAGGCACGTGCCAGCTAGCCTAAGTATTCTGGAGAAGTAGCAAGCTACCATGGCTCAGTGGAAGCACTAGGAGACATTTCCCCATAAGAGAGGCTACCAAGAATAAAAAACTAGGTTGTTAGATCCCACACATACCAAGCATTTCAAAATCATACAGACAATATGCTCGACATGTGCAAATACAACATGGCATCACAACAAAACTCTATGAGGAGCCAGATATTACAAAAATGGGTGTGAATACCCAGCATTCAAGTCATACAAGCAATAAGCACATGTGGAAGCTTAACTTGTCTTGGTACAGACAACTACAAATGAAAAAGGCTAAGAAGGCTGACTATCTACAAGACCCTGCCGAGGGCACAAGATCGTAGCTGAGGTAACAAGCTAAACGTCTAAGTCCACATGGAACTACTAGTGAGACTGAAGTCTCTCTGTAAAAACATAAATTAAGAAAACGTGAGTACAAATGTACCCAGCAGGACTTACATCAGAACTAGCTATATATGCATCAGTACCAACAAATGGGTGGTGGAGTTTAACTGTAGCAAGCCGGCTTTGACTCATGGCTATCCCGAACTACGACTGCAAGTAACTCTTTTGGGGTGGTGCACACGAGACACATATTCACCAATCAATACACAACCATGAATCCTCTCCCGTCTCACTACAAGAATGCCATCCATAGCACTCATGCTTATCTTGCGCATTTAGAGTATCCACTTTCACTTGTCTATGAACTGTATAGGCAACCAAGTAGTCCTTTACCGCGGACATGGCTATTTGAATAGTTTTGTTACCCTACAGGGGTGTACTTCTTCACACACGCTCTCACCACTTATCGCCATTTACATGACATGTACTCGACAACCTTCAAGTGGTAGCCCAGCGAGGGTGTCGGCCATGACCTGACTAACCACACAACTCCCTAGTCCAGGTTTATTGCCTATTCAGGTTCCATCCACAGGGAATCCGGCCGAGGTTTCCACTACGGCCCCGGACGATGTGTGAAGGGTTCCCAGGTCACCAAACGGGTGACTCGGTAAACCGGGCCACGTGCCTACCGCATCACAGCCCACCCCTCTGGTCAGTGTTGTGCACGGCCTCTAGCATACTAGAAACACCAGAAACTACTTATAACTCCTAGACAGAGGACAAGGCGCTTAATAAGTTGAGAGGGTCGATTGGTTTCGGGCCCAACACATGGTAGTAGCTGATCGTAAATCACATACACAGATCACAGTTCCTGAGGATGGTTCCAATGAAACAACCCCCATGTACCCCTACATGGCCTCTCATCGATAACTTTACCAAATCATGTTCACACACAGTAGGACATGTTCATCACCATTCCAATTCATCCCCGATGTATCGGACCTGACTCAACTCTAAGCAGTAGCAGGCATGACAAACAAGCATGAGTGAGTAGGCACATCAGGGCTCAAACAACTCCTACTCATGCTAGTGGGTTTCATCTATTTACTGTGGCAATGACAGGTCATGTAGAGGAAAGGGGTTCAACTACCACATCATGTAACAGATGAATCGTTGTTGTGCTAATGTAGTAAAACAGAGCAGGAACGAGAGAGTAGGATTGTATCGGAATGAACAAGGGGTTTTTTACTTGCCTGGCACTTTTGAAGATAGTATAGTTCTTCATCGGTGTCATTGATCTCATTGTCGGAACCACGTCTACAAAGAGGGGACAAATACCGGCAACAGAGAAGGAACACAGTTAATGCAATGCAACAGTATGACGCATGATCATGACATGGAAATATGCTGTGATTTGAGCTAATGCAACAAGCAATGGTTTAAATGAAGTTGGTTTGAACCCTAGGTTCAAAATCAAACTCCAGATGTAATTATTTAAATGCTATTTTATTGATTTGACCTGATCAGTAGGCATAAGTTGTTCAAACATGCGTGAAAATGGTACAGTTAAATAGATTGGATTTTTTTGATAATTTTCCATATATAAATTATTTCATTCTGAGCTACGGTTGTTTTTCCATGAATTTAGAAGTTTTAGGAATTTTCTGAAATAAATAAATCATTTCTGATTTATTTAAAATCCCAGAAAAGCTTTACTGTGTCAGGATGACATTGGTGTGACGTCAGCAAGTCAACAGGCGCGGTCCAGGTCAAACCTGACCAGTGGGACCCACTAGTCAGTGGCCCAGTGTCATTAGTGTCATGGACAGCTGAGTTTGGTCAATGACCACGTCAGCATGGTCAACTATGATGTGTGGGTCCCGCTGGGTTATAACTAATCTAAAGCTAGGGTTAATTAGGGTGTGGGGCCCATGTGTTAGTTAGCCAGGGGGTTAATTAGGGCGTCATCAGCCACTAATGACTGTGCCACGTCAGACGCATCGGCGATTAGCCGCGGGCGACCAAACAGAGCGGCGGAGGCGCTCGAGATTCACCGTCTGGCGACCGTTCGACTTGCGGTTTGCAGCTATGGGTTGCTGGCGCACACGCGCATCCAGCAGTGGCCATGGGAGGAAGCGAGGAGGACCGTAGCGGCAGTGGCGTCGAGCTGGGCGATAGCCGGAGTTTGGGCTCGGTCATGCGTGAGGCTACGATGCACGGAGGGGCTAGGTGAACTGCTCTACAGGCTCTTGGGAACTCCATGAGTTCAACGGCGTGCTCGGTTGTGACCGAATCAAGCCATGGCCACGACAGCGACATGGCTGACGACAGCAAGCTTCAGTTGTGGTGGGATGGCAGCTACAACATGAGTTTGAGCAGGGGACAGGGGGAAGAAGTAGCGGGGCTCATGGGGAGGTGGATGGTGCAGATGGCAGGGTCGGGGAAGCGTTGGTTGTCGCGAATTAACGATGGTGATAACCCACAAGTATAGGGGATCGCAACAGTTTTCGACGGTAGAGTATTCAACCCAAATTTATGGATTCGACACAAGGGGTTCCAAAGAATATTCTCGAGTATTAGCAGTTCAGTTGTCAATTCAACCACACCTAAAAGACTTAATATCTGCAGCAAAGTATTTAGTAGCAAAGTAGTATGGAAGTAACGATAATGGTGGCAAAAGTAACAGTAGTAGTTTGTATAGCAATCTTAATAGTGGCAATGGAAAAGTAACTAAGCAAAGATCAATATGTGAAAAGCTCATAGGCAATGGATCAATGATGGATAATTATGTCGGATGTGATTCCTCATGCAACAGTTATAACATAGGGTGACACAGAACTAGCTCCAGTTCATCAATGTAATGTAGCCATGTATTCCGAATATAGTCATACGTGCTTATGGAAAAGAGCTTGCCTGAAATCTTTTGTCCTACCCTCCCGTGGCAGCAGGGTCCTATTGGAACCTAAGGGATATTAAGGCCTCCTTTTCATAGAGTACCGAAACAAAGCATTAACACTTAGTGAATACATGAACTCCTCAAACTACGGTCATCACCGGGAGTGGTCCCGATTATTGTCACTTCGGGGTTACCAGAACATAACACATAGTAGGTGACTATTGACTTGCAAAATAGGATCAAGAACTCACATATATTCATGAGAATATAATAGGTTCAGATCTGAAATCATGGCACTCGGACCCTTGTGACAAGCATTAATCATAGCAAAGTCATAGCAACATCAATCTTAGAACATAATGGATACTAGGGATCAAACCCTAACAAAACTAACTTGATTACATGGTAAATCTCATCCAACCCATAACCGTCCAGCAAGCCTATGATGGAATTACTCACGCACGGCGATGAGCATCATGAAATTGGTGATGGAGGAAGGTTGAGAATGATGATGGTGATGGATTCCCCTCTCCGAAGCCCCGAAGGGACTCCAGATCCGCCCTCTAGAGAGAGATTAGGGCTTGGCGGCCACTCCGCATCGTTAAACACGATGAATCCTTCTCTCTGATTTTTTCCTCCACGAGGCAGGGGCGCCCTGCACCCTCGTGGACAGGGTGTGGGACCCCTTACGCTGATTCTTTCGCCAGTATTTTTTATAAATTCCAAAACATGTGTTCATAAATTTTCAGGTCATTCCGAGAACTTTTATTTCTGCACAAAAACAACACCATGGCAATTCTGCTGAAAACAGCGTCAGTCCGGGTTAGTTCCATTCAAATCATGCAATTTAGAGTCCAAAACAAGGTCAAAAGTGTTTGGAAAAGTAGATACGTTGGAGACGTATCAACTCCACCAAGCTTAAACCTTTGCTTGTCCTCAAGCAATTCAGTTGACAAACTGAAAGTGATAAATAAATACTTTTACAAACTCTATTTGATCTTGTTGTTGCAAATATGTAAAGCCAGCATTCAAGTTTTCAGCAAATATTATGAACTAATCATATTCACTATAGCATTTAGCTCTCATGTTTACTCATATCAATGACATAATCGAGTAGCGAGCAATAATAATAAATCTCGGATAACAACACTTTCTCAAAACAATCATAATATGATATAACAAGATGGTATCTCGCTAGCCCTTTCTAAGACCGCAAAACGTAAATGCAGAGCACCCCTGAAAATCAAGGACTGACTAGAAATTGCAATTCATGCAAAAAGAGATACATGCATAGTCATACTCAATGCAAATTAATAGTAATGCATGCAAATGACAGCGGTGCTCTCTAACTGGTGCTTTTTAATAAGAGGATGATGATTCAACATAAAAGTAAATAGATAGGCCCTTCGTGCCAGAGCTCGAGATTTGAAACAGAGATGAATAGTATTTTGAGTGGTATACTTTCATTGTCAACATAACAACCATGAGATCTCGATATCTTCCATGCTACACACATTATAGGCGGTTCGCAAACAAAATGGTAAAGTTTATACTCCCCCACCACCAACAAACATCAATCCATAGCTTGTCCGAAACAACGGGTGCCTCCAACTAACAACAATCCTGGGGGAGTTTTGTTTGCAATTATTTTGATTTGAGCATGGGACTAGGAATCCCGGTTACCATCCATTTTCTCATGAATGATGAGCAGAGTCCACTCATCTTGAGAATAACCCACCTAGCATGGAAGATATAGACAGACCTAGTTGATACATGAGTTATTCGAGCATAGAAAACAGAATTTCATTTGAAGGTTTAGAGTTTGGCACATACAAATTTACTTGGAACGGCGGGTAGATACCGCATATAGGATGGTATGGTGGACTCATATCGAATAACTTTGGGGTTTATGGAAGTGGATGCACAAGCAGTATTCCCGCCTAGTACAAGTGAAGGCTAGAGAGAGACTGGGAAGCGACCAACTAGAGAGCGACAACATTCATGAACATGCATTAAAATTAATCAACACTGAGTGCAAGCATGAGTAGGATATAATTCACCATGAACATAAATATCATGGAGGCTATGTTGATTTTGTTTCAACTACATGCGTGAACATGTGCCAAGTCAAGCAACTTGAATCGTTCAAAGGAGGATACCACCCTATCATACCACATCACAAACATTTTAATAGCATGTTGCCTCACAAGGTAAACCATTATAAACTCCTAGCTAATTAAGCATGGCATGAGCAACTATAATCTCTAATTGTCATTGCAAACATGTTTTATTCATAATAGACTGAATCAGGAATGATGAACTAATCATATTTACAAAAACAAGATAGGTCGAGTTCATAACAGCTTCTCTCAACTCAATCGGTCCATCATATATCGTCATTATTGCCTTTCACTTGCATGACTGAACAGTGTGGATAATAATAATAGTGCACGTGCCTTGGACTAAGCTAGAATCTGCAAGCATTTAATACAAGGGAGAAGAAAAGGTAACATGTGCTCTTGGTTAAATCAACAATAATGCATATAAGAGCCACTCAACATTTTCATCACGGTCTTCTCCTCTCTACCCGCAAAGAATAAGAAAAGAAATAAAACTATTTACACGGGAAAGCTCCCAACAAGAAAAAGAAGAACGGGAAATCTTTTTGGGTTTTCTTTTAATTACTACTACTGCAGGCATGGAAAGTAAACTAGCTACAACTATTTTTTTTGGTTTTCCTAAAGGTTTTTCGAGCACACAAGAAGAGGTCTTAGAAAAGAAAATAAACTAGTATGGATAGTACAATGAAAAAGTATGAACGCCGAAAACTGGCATGAGTGTATGAACATGAATGTAATGTCGGTGAGATATACGTACTCCCCCAAGCTTAGGCTTTTGGCCTAAGTTGGTCTATGGCCACTACTGGCCTGGTGGATTCCAAAGTTGTAGCTGGGATCGTACTGAGATGCAGCAGCTACTGCTTGTATAGCTGCCACTTGGAGGCGAGCCGCCTTCGTACTCCTCTCGTACTCATTCCCCTCCTCCCTGGTTATAACATATCTCCTTTTTGCCTAAAAGTTAAAGAAAGTAGGAGCAGTGAGGGCAACATGGACAGTGCGCTGTCCGTCGAACATTAGTCGATACTGGAGAAACTGTTCGTTCGTCTCAAGAAACTGATGGCGAACCATATCATTATAATCTAGGTAAGCAGGAGATAGCTCTATGTCATTTCCATGTATAGGCACATTAAGATAATTAGCTGCACAATTTGCATAAATTCCACCAAAAAAATCTCCACTTATACCGTTATGATGCGAACTTTGTGCACAAACGACCCCCAAGTTATATTGTTTATCACCTAATGCTGCACTTTTGAGGACACAGTCGGATCACGAGTTCCGGCAAAACCCTCAAGGTACGGACACTGGGGTGTGCGCGAAGATCTCCCCCTATCAATCCTGGTTCGGGCCACCATTGTGGTGTAATACCCTACTCCAGTGTGTGGTGGTGGATTGCCTCTTGGGCTGAGGATGAATAGTACAAGGGGAAGAACAGCCTCCTGAGGCAAGGTGTTCTTGTGCTCGGTGAACTTGTGGTTGTTCTGGTCTCTCTTGATCAGACGGATCTCTCCTCCCTAGCTATGGTGGTGGCTAGTATTATTTGTAGAGGCCCTGGTCCTCTCCCAAAATATTGAGCGGGAAGGGAGCCAACAACGGCCAATTTGAAAGGGGACAACTAGTACAACTTATCCTGACAAAAGCAGTCTTCGCCTGCAAAAGGCTCTGGTGGTGACGCCGTCTTGGGCTCCACGGCGACCTCCGTCTTTCCATCCTGCTGGTCTTGGTCTCGTTGCACCGATATGGAAACCTTTGCTTGACGCCTCGTTACTCCGCGCCTGCGTTTGTTCCCTTGGCACCAAAGAGGAAACAAGGACACTTTGCGTGCTAGCGCCCGCCTAGCGTCCTCCTGACGCTCGCCTGATCTCGATCGTCATGGCTCACGTCAATGGAACCTCGCGAGGTTTGCCTGGCCTAGATCTCTCCTCCCCTCGCGAGCCAGCCTGGTGAGGCCGCTCCTGAGGAGGTCTTGTGTCGTCCGCCTCGCGAGGCTTGGCCTCTCATGAGGGTCTCGAGTCCTTGATGGTGAAGATGGGCCGTACGGGCCCGCTCGGAGAGCCACGCCATGGGCCGCAAGCAGGCAAGTCTGGGGACCCCCATTCCTAGAACGCCGACAGTAGCCCCCGGGCCCAAGGCGCGCTCGGGCTTGGCTTCGAGGCGAAGCCAAAGGACAAGTGCATAGCGCCGCAGGCCCCAATAGCCTCCGGCCTTGGTCGACGCATGGTGGTTGATTGGACGTGGGCGTCTCCGCTTCCGCACGCTGCCTTGGAATCCGCCTGGCTATGCGGCCACCGCAACCTACACAGTTATTCTCCCATAGCCTGCGCCATACTTCCCCAATTCCTCTGCTTCCCCCGGACTCCGCTCCTCTTTCCAATCTAACTTGAGCTCTGCTCACTCCATCGCTACGGCACCGATGCAAGCGGATAAGGGGAAGAAGACTCTGTCTTCGGCTAGTGCACCCCCGGCCGCCGAGCCTGCAGTTGGCCGAACGCTGGTGCTCAATGATGAGGGCATGGGCAAGGTGCGTCCCATGCTCGCCTCCAGCTTCAATGAGTGGGGAAAGATGGTGGCTTGGCCAGCGTCTCGTGCTCATATTGACCTGGCGGCCACCGAGGTCCCATTCTTCATCGACGCCCCTTGGGCCGGCCTGGTCCCTCCTTTCTCCGCCCTCTTCAATGCTGTGCTTGCACATTATCAGATCCATATGCTGCACCTTGATCCTCAATTAGTGACCATTCTCGCTGTCTTCGCCTTTGTTTGCGAGGCCATGATAGGCATTGCCCCTTCAGTGGCCCTTCTCCGCCACTTCTTTTTCGCTGCACCTGATTGACCCCTAACAGAGCTCAGGATGCCTGAGCTTTCAGGCCGTGGCGGCGACGGCCGATGCAGGGATTGACTTTGAGTTCCCACCATCCATGAGTAGGTTTCGAACATGGTGGGAATTTGTTGATGTCGGAGTGCTCAGCCCCCTGCTCTCTTCTCTGTCAGCGCCCGCTATTCCCAGCTCCGGTTGGTGCAATCAAAGGCTTACCGATTCACGCCTTGCCCCTGTCTGGCTCAGGCTGAGGTGGCTCAAGGACCTTGATGTGACTGCGCCTATGGTGGTGAAGGAGTTCATCCGGTCCCAGATCGCCCCGCTTCAGCGCCATGCTCAACCGATCTGGGCCTTGCTCAACAGCAAGGACCACATGAGACTTCAGGATTCCGGGCTCCCTCTCGAGGCGCGGCGAACGGTGCTCGAGGTCCTGACGGGTGTCCCACTGCTAGATGACATGACGAGGAAGAGTTGCCTTCTGTATCGCTGCTTGAACAAGGCAACATTCATGGAGCAGATGCCCGCCTTTAATGAGTGGGGGTTGCGTCCAGTCGGCCTCATGGGCCTCGTGAGAACCCCATCGTCGTTGTTCCTCTTCCTACTGCTGGCGCCGAGCACGCCCCAAGTGTGGACGCAGGGGGGCAAGCACTACTGGGGCCGATGGCGTAGGTGCCGAGATGCTAATGCCTCCCAGCGCTCCTGAGGCGTATTCCTTAGGAACTCGCGACTCTTCCCCTGGGGCGGCGGTTGAGGAGGCGACACAACCCATGTCTCCCGAGGCCGGGGCTCCTGAGACCTCGACATACTACTGTGAGGCAGGACCTGATGGCTCCCCTCAGCTTGGCGCTCCTGAGACTGCCCCTTTGAGCGATTCTCCAGTTGCGCCTCGTGTTGGACGCCATGTCCAGCGCTTCGGTCGGCTCTGCGTGGACTTCGAAGAGCTCCGCAAGAGGAAGGGGTCCCTTAGCAGCAGCACCTTCGGGCCATTAAAGCGGAGAAAGTACATCACCGTTGACGAGTAAGTACCTTATCTTGGTGATTCTCCGCGTGTTGCTTCCCTTCCTGACGATATGTCTTCAGGATTCCCTTCGGCAAGGCTGCAAGACCTTCTAAGGAGCAGCCTCCTCTCGCATCGCTTCTCTAGCTAGGCTCGAGCGCTTCAAGCCCGCGCTCTGCTCACGGTGTGGAGTCAATAGGGGAAGCCGGCCCGTCGACAAGGTGTCTCGAGCTCGCGCCTTCGCCGTCTTTTCTTCGCGTCCTTGTTCCGAGCACAACAAGCGTGCCAAGGGTTCCTCCCCTGGTCGTGGACGGTGACTAGTTGGCTTCGATCCTGGGGTCTTCTTCAAGCAGTGGGACTTCACTCGCTCGGGCCCCTCGTGAGGCCCGTCCCACAAATGGGTGGATGCTAGCCCCTAGCCCCCTGCTGAAAGGGGGCGAGTAGCTTCGGGCCCGATCCGCGGTCCCTGCGGCGGAGGATGAAGTCAGCAGCATGCTCAAGTCGGTGCAAGAAAAGAGCGTCGTTCTCCATGAGCTCTTTCAGGAGGCGATGGTTGCGATTAACCGGCTTGGTGAAGAGCTCGTGGATGTGGACGCGTGCCTCGTGGCCGAGGGTCTTCGGCTGGTGGAGGAGCGGCATAAGCTGAAGTGGACATCAACCTTGGGCGCCACCAGCGCAAGCTCGATAATGCGATGGCTGAGGCTTCCCTCGCAGCCTCCCATGAGGCCTGCTCCCGAGCTCTGGAAGAGGCTCAGGAAGCTGACCGCCGTGGCGAGGACGCAGAGAAACGCGCGTGGGAGCTCGAAGCCTGGAGCACCGTCTTGGCTCAGCAAGTGGAGGCGCACAGGGCCGCCCTTGCGTCGTTGAGGGGAACGCCCGCCGAAGAGGAAGAGATCCGAAAGCGCGAGGAGGCGCTGGCAGCTGGAAGCCGTGGAGTGTAGCCTTGAGCTCGAACGACTGGAGACGAGGGAGCGCCAAGTTGCCCAGGTAGAGGATGCCGTCGTTGTGCATGAGGCCAGGGCCCAGGAGGAGGTTGATCGCCGGGTGGCCGAGGCTCGTGCGGATCTTGAGAGCAGGTAGGACCTGAAGCTGAAGCTCATGGAAGCCGAGGCCGCTGGTAGTACTGCTTCCCTCAATCCAGGCGGCCGCCGCAACCGCCCTGGCCTCAGCGCAGGCTGAGATGGCTTCTGCCCGGGCCGAGCTGCTCCCTCTTTGGCAACGGGTCGCCGACGCCGAGTCCGTCGCGCAGCAGAACAAGGAAGAAGTGCTTCAGTGGCGGACGTTGGAGCGTGTGCACGCCCCATGCTCCAGGACCTTAGGAACAGGGCCAACACCGCCCTGGGCCATATCTGCGATGAGAATGCTCCTCATCCCCATGCAAATGACTACGCCAGCCACCTCCGCTTCTTCGCCGGCATGCTGACATGCCTGGAGAGCCGTTCCGAGAGGGCTTGCCAACTTGTTGAAGAGAGGAGCCGCGACCTGCTCGGACGTGCGTTCTCCCGAGTCTTCAGCCATCTCCAGAACGCCGACCCCAACTTCGACTTTGATGCCGCCATCGCTCCGTACCCGAGGCCATCCAGGGCGACATGTCGTGATGGGTGGAAGACAATGTGGACGCGCTGGTCAGGGCCTTCACTTCCGATGACGATGGGGTGGTGGTCGCGGCGGATGCGGGCGACATGGTCGACGACGGTGATGGCGGCACTGGTGGAGGTGATGGTGATGCAATCGATGGTGGCAGCATTGCTAGCGATGGTGGCGGCGATGCCACCGACGCGTCTGAGGGCAATCCGGGGGACGCGGCGAGCGAATGTCTGACTGATCCCGTGCTTCCCAGCTATTTGTCCTGCACACAGAAGCTCGGGGCGTAGCCCTTGAAGTTGTAAGAGCAATTTTGGAGGGGAAGCCCCTCTTGTAAATTTGCTACCGCCTTTATCTTGTTAGGCCGAGTTGAATATGTATCTTCGTGGACTCACGTGCCCTGGGGCGAGGTTGTTGTTGCGGTTTACCTTATCCTGTATGAGCCCAAACCGTCTCATGAGGTTGGAAGCTCCGGAGGAACTCGCCGAGATGCCCGAGGGGCCGCGTGGTAAGCGTGCACTAGCTGTAGCGTGACATGCACGTGGCGCGTGCGCGTCTTGCCCAGCCCCGCTGCTGAGGAGCCCGCGAGGGGGGAGCAACAGGTGCGAATTCTGAAATAAGGCAAGAACCAGACAGCAAGAAATCGCTCGAATGAGAAAAGGCACCCCTGCGCGCATCAAATGAAAACTCAACTCCAACTTAAATCCAAAGCCAGAAAGCAGGGCTACAGAAAAGAGGTTAAAAGCAAATGGCCGTGTCCGACGCCTAGTCTAGTCTTCTTGTCTTCAAGTCTTCTCACCAGCGCGGAGCTAAGTGCTTCCACTAGGACGTGGGAGGGATCCCGCAAGGCTCGAGGGCGGCACTCCTGAGACTCTGGGCGTGTACAGCCCCACTCGTTATTATGTGAGACTTTCACGGGTGGCGATCTTCACAGGCGTGAGCCTTACTTCATATCGCCAGACGAGGGCCCCGTGTTGCATCACTCCCTACCAACGTTGGGACGACCGGAGACCAGGACGGCACCAACAAGGGCAGAGGGGACGCCAACGGCGCCCTCGGAGACCACGGGTCCTCTGTCAGGGGTAGGCTCTGGAGCACCTCCCCGGCAGAGGGCCTACCTCTGGGGGACACCTTGTTCCGCGCGGCGCTGGGGAGGGCCTTCGTCCCGGCTTCCTCAATTGGAATGCAATTTGCTCGACGTCTTCGAATGGGAACAATGGCGACCCGATAGGGCCTCTAATTTATTTATTTATTACTAAAAGGTCCTATACTATTTATTTATGAGCAAAAGGGGATACCCACCGATTTCTGTTAATAGAAATCATGAGATGTTCACAACACTATTCCCAGCCTGCTACATAGGTTTCATTCATTACTAGTTTCAGCAAAGTGCTCATGTCATAGCCACTGAGTACATCACGAGTGCTACATACACTACAAATAAATAGACAATCATCCTATAGAGCACATCGATTTTTCCCATTATCATCACAAGCTCTTTCGTCTCCTCATTTCTATCAACGCCATTCAACAGTTGTTGCTTGGCCATGATCAAAGGAACTGCATCTTTAACCTTCTGCTCTGCATCTTCCTCTTCTCCCGTTCCTTCAGTTACCTGTCCAACATCCCAACCTGCTGGTATTGGGATTCCTTCGCTAACCAAATAATCAGCGTAGTTGCATTCCCCCACATCAGCAACTTCCCAGAAACACAAATCACACGAATGTTCCCTTTTCCGCATGAATCAAAATGGAAGATCATCAACTAAACTATTAAAAAAATCAGCAACTGAAAGCAGCAGAACGACACTTAAACATATTAATACCCCATGATTCAGGGGAAGACGCGAGAGATGACTCTACATGATTTGCAGCAGTGGCACCACACCAACGGCAGCGGGTTGCGATGAGTAACCGGCTGTGGTGCGTGTGCCGGCGGGGGTGTGATGAGACACACAAGTGATGGTACGGGTGGCGACTTGGCACATATCTGGTTGTTGCCTGCTGAATAGCAGGTGGACGAGCAGCCAGTGGACATGGTTGCTGCGGCCAGAGCTTCTGATGCTAGCCAAAGTAAGTAGATAAGAGGAGAAGCGAACGTTGGATATGTCGGTTTCATTACTTGCAGACTAGCATAGCACCATGTATAGTCATAGTCTAGGTTTGGATTCGAACCAACTATAGGAGAACGTCTCTCTTTTTTGTAAGACTCAGCAACGTCTCTTTACTAGTACACTAGATTGTTCTGTATGCCTTCTCAAGTCTTTGATTTTCTTTCTTTTTTGCGAGGAATGAAGGAGGACAAAATTGAGAGTTCCTGGGACTCAAACCTAAGACCTCTCGGTTGAAAACCAAGGGTGCTAGTCACTTATGTGGTGAACGCATTTTCCTCGCAGTTTTAGTTGTGACGCAAGATCGAACGGTCGCAGTTTCGGGAATGTTATCAGGCAAATGAGCCTAGTATTTCTTTTCTTCCTATATATAAAAAAGTGTGCTACTTGGTGTCAGCTTAGTCAACAAACGATTGTGCCAACCTTGACCATTGGATTGACATTCAACGTCTGTCGTGTTTCTTTAGTCTCTTCTTCCTGCAGCCGCCAAAGCCAAACCAGTGCCGGCGGGACCGCCTGCTCCCGCCTCCCACAGCTGGTTGTGCTGCCGCGCACGTATCGTGGCCACATTGCACCCTAAAACTCTGTGCATCTTACATGTCTCCTATCCGTTCCCGTCCGAGGCCTCACCATCGTCCTCCGCCTTGGTTCGCTCGCCGCGGTGCCGCACTCAGTGTTGTCAACATGGTCAACAACCAAGAGGAATAAGGAGATGACTTTACATGGTGAGGATGACAGTAGGGACCCGGCAACGCGCGCAGTAATTTTGTTTTTTCAGGACGGAGAAGGGTATCAATTGGGTTGTTCGGGAGCTGTGGCCCTTCTAGCACATGACCAGCCTAGTTCGTTTTTTTCCTTTCTAAAAATGGCTAGCCCAGCTATTTTTTTTGTAGAATAACCAACGTAGGCCTACTTGCTTTTCTACGCCCTGCTGGGCCAGAAATCTTTCAAGACGAGGAGGGATGCATTTTGCCCAGAAAATGGGCTATAAGTAATATTAAATGGGTTGTAAAATGAAAAAAATACAGAAAACAGGTAATTAGTTCCAAAATACTTTTTTCTTTTTGATTATGATATTTTAAATTTCATTGTTTTTGTGCGGGTAAAATTTCGTTGGATTTAAATGAAGGTATGTTTAGTTTTTAAATTAATTTGAATCTGGCTAGAAATTTCGGGTTGTATGCTGTTTGGGACTGACTTGGAGGATGACTTGTGGGTCTACTAGGTTGATGTGTACGGAAGGCTTTGTCAGTTTAGTCCTAAAACGATTCTAGCAGCAGTGACCGTTGGATGTTAATCCATTGGTCCTGCTGCTTCTTCAATATCCGATCTACTCGCTCCAGCCGCCCAAACCAGTGCCGGTGGGATTGCCTGCTCCCGCTCCCGTGGCCGGTTGTGCTGCCGCACAGGCCACACCGCCCCACCCTAATCCCTTGCTGGCTAGGCCATTCCTCTACTCATCCAGACCAGTAAACCCTCGTACTCCCCACCGCGTGGGCAACCACTGTCGAGTCTTCCCCGACTCCATGTCTTTCCCTTCCTAGGCCTCGCCGTCATCCACCACCCTGGTGCTCTCGGTGCGTTGTGGTCAACGTGGTCAACGTACGACATCCATCGGGCGTGGGCTGTACGTGGAGAGGCTGACAGTTGGGTCCACGGCCACACACAAGGAAATGCCTCCTTATTACGTGCAAAATGATGATTCATCCACCTGATATCTGGGACCCACCAGAAGGGCCCCTGTATTTTGCAAAAAAACGTTCCCCCCAGTGACAGGTCGGACCCACCAGCTATATCTTCGCACGCAAGGAAGTGCCTCCTTATTACGCACAAAATTGAATACCCCCCCTACTAGCTGGGACCTAGCGTAGTGGGAGGCTGACATGTGGGCCTACTAAGTTGACGAGGACGGAGGGCTTTATCAACTTAGTCAATATGAACGATTCACGATGTCCATCCAACGGCCATAGTGCTTCTTCAACCTATGGTCTTCTTGCTCTAGCTGCCCAAAGCAGCACCGGTTGTGCCGCGTGCTCCTGCCTCCCGTGGCCGGCTATGATGCCGTGGAGGCCTAACCGCCCCCTACTACTCCCACCGCTGGCCAGGCCATCCTTCTACTCACGCACACCCCCTGCTATTCTGCGGCGACAACAGCCTCACACCGCAGCCGAACCAGTGAACCCTCATACTCCTCTCCGCATGGGCATCCACTGCCGCGTCTTCCCCGGCTCCGTGTCGTCCCCTTCCTAGGCCTCGCCGTCGTCCACCGCCCTTGTGCTCTCGGCGCGGCGCGGTTAATGTGGTCAAGGAACGACTTCCATTGGAAGAGTACTGTACGTGGAGAGCCTGACAGCTGGGTCCACGGCCGCAGCAAGTGCCTCCTTATTACGTGCAAAATAATTATTCCTCTAGCTGACAGCAGGGACCCACCAGACGGGCCACCGTATTTCGTGAAAAAAGTTTCCCCCTTGACAGATTGGACCCAACAGCTACATCTTCGCACGCAAGGAAGTGTGTCCATATTATGGGCAAAAAATATGATTCACCCCTAACTACTGGGACCCACCAGCTACATCTTCGCACGCAAGGAAGTGCCTCGGAGTCGAGACCCACCTAGTCAAAGCATACGTAGCGTTGTCATTCTGGTTGCGAACGTGTATGTACATACTGGTCGATATAGAGGCGCACACGTGTCATAGTAGAGGTGCGCACGTAGCATGTACATGTACGTACAACGGCTAGGGTGCAAGAAAGTAAATACGACCATGTACGTACATACGGGAGGGTCTCAAACGCCGACTCACGCATACGTATGGCCAGGGCTCGTGTACATGGCTGGGTCGAAACAGAGAAACTGCGTCATCGTCGTGTTCTTAGGGAGGCAACAGAATGCGTCGTGTTCATCGGGAGGCAACGGAACGAGTGCTGTTCATCGGGAGCTAACCGGCTTGGACGGAACAGCCGATGGAAACAAGGCCTGGCATACCGCAGATCGGATGGAAACAAGGCCTTGTATTCGACCGGCCACGGTCGAAACAGGATCCTATTCATCGGGAGGGGTCTGCGTACCGAAAAATGGAGGAAACAAACTTCTATTGGACCTCCTACGATGGAAACAGGGTCCTATTGATCGGGAGGGGTGTGGCGCACCGCAAAACGGAGGAACAAACTTGTGTTGGAGCGCTACGGTCGAAACGGGGGTCCTATTCATCGGCAGGGGTGTGGCGTACGGCAAAACGGGACTCCACGGGATACTATTCATCTCCACCCTCGACTGCCTCCACATGCTACTGTTCATCCACCGCCGACCTCCTCCATCCTCCACTGGCGACTGTTCATCCACGGGCTCCTGTTCATCCAGCCTCCACCACGCGCTCCTCCATCGGCTACTGTTCAACCAGCCAGAGGGAGTCCTGGATTAGGGGGTGTTCGGATAGCCGAACTATACCTTCAAGCAGGACTCCTGGACTATGAAGATACAAGATTGAAGACTCCATCCCGTGTCCGGAAGGGACATTCCTTGGCGTGGAAGGCAAGCTTGGCGATACGGATGTTTAGATCTCCTACCATTGTAACCGACTCTATGTAACCCTAACCCTATCTGGTGTCTATATAAACCGGAGGGTTTTAGTCCGTAGGACAACATACACATCAACAATCATACCATAGGCTACCTTCTAGGGTTTAGCCTCTCTGATCTCGTGGTAGATCAACTCTTGTACTACCCATACCATCAATATTAATCCAGCAGGATGTAGGGTTTTACCTCCATCAAGAGGGCCCGAACCTGGGTAAAACTCCGTGTCCCCTGCCTCCTGTTACCATCCGGCCTAGACGCATAGTTCGGGACCCCCTACCCGAGATCCGCCGGTTTTGACACCGACATTGGTGCTTTCATTGAGAGTTCCTCTGTGTCGTCGCCATCAGGAAGGATGCCTCGGCCCGTCTTTAAAGACGGCACCGTTGCTAAGGGAGCTTTGGCTGTCGGCCAAACCCTCCGGCTAGGTGGTTTTCTTATGACCACCTGTTCGGCTTCTACGCCGACGATGACCTCTCGAGCCATCGAAAACAATCTTCATGTCAACTCGGAACTTGCCAAGCAGTTAAATCCAATAGAGCTTTCCTCCATAAACGAGCTCTTGGATCGCTTCGCCGCCCTGGGAGTCGCTACGGATTATGACCAGATTGGGCCTAAAACCGATCTGAGAGAGATTAACTCTCCCCAAGCCACCCATCATGTTGCCGCGGTAGAAGGACAGTGCGGCGACCCTTCATCTATCCTAAGGACTCGCTATGTCCGAATTCCCAATCCCTCCAAACCGGATGACCGCGGAGGGGAGGATATCACTCAAGACCTGAACCGAGAATCAGGCTCCAGACTGGATTCATTGGATGACACCCAGGAATCCAAACTTTCGAGGTCGGAAATTCCTCGGCCTCTGAGCCTCAGAAGGGGTAAGGCTTCGGATTCAATTCCACCCACCCACCTGAACATTAGCGATCTATCCCAAATCTGGCAAGAGCCCAAAGAAACAGTACATCATTACTGGGCCAGATTTCTCCTGGTTATGCACATGATAAAGGGCTGCCGCGAGGAAGACGCAATTTCATCCTTCTGCAATAATTGCATGGACAAGGGAATACTCAACGCCATAAGTCGCCATGATATTACACGCTTTGTTGACTTAGCGTCCATAGTACGAAAGTACTATGCGATGGAAAGCGCCTGGAAAACCGAAACAAAATTTTGGGACAGTCCGGCCCTTAATGCAAGCCCAGTCCGAAATAAAAGGGTGCAGCATCGCCAGACACCCGGGCCAAACACCAAAAGGCAAAAACCCTCTACAGGGCATGGAACCGTACTGGAAGGATGGCTTAATGGACCCTGTAAAATTCATAGTACAGATGACGCCACACCCACTCATAGCTTCAGAGCATGTTGGATACTTCGGCAGGTGGCCAAAATTGGCAAAAACCTCCAAATCCCAGAAGCCACAGAAAGCCACCCCAGAGACACCAATACGATATTAACAGTATTCGAGACCTTCGCATCAAATAACATGCGAAAAAGGACACTCCGCAGCCTTGCCGAAGTCTACCAAGTAGCAACGATAAACCCATGGAGTGACACGGCCATTACCTTCAACGCCAGTGATGAACCTAAATTCCGAACAGCCCGAGCACCAGCCGCATTGGTCCTTAGTCCAATAGTGGACGGCTTTCGTCTCACCAAGGTACTCATGGACGGCGGCAGCGGATTGAACCTCATCTACGAGGAAACTCTCCAAAAAATGGATATAGACTGGAACTGCATCACGCGAAGCAGCACAACCTTTAGAGGAATAATCCCCAGTCGAGAAACGCGCTATACAGGAAAAATCACACTAGATGTGGTGTTCGGCACGTCGGACAATTACAGGTCCGAAGAAGTCACGTTCCACGTGGCCCCGTTCAGTAGTGGTTATCACGCTTTGCTAGGGCGGGAAGCATTCACAATCTTCCAAGCAATACCCCATTACGGGTACATGAAGCTCAAGATGCCTGGGCCTAACGGGATCATCACTCTCGCTAGTGATCTGGATGTAGCACTCCGCACCGAAAACAAGACAGCCGCACTGGCCCTCGAGGCACTATCCGAAGCCCTAGCGGCTGAGGAGCTGACTGCGCTGCACTCTACGATGAATAGGGATGATGTGGTACTCGACAAAAGATCCAAATCCACCTCCTTTAAACCAGCGGACGAAATAGTCAAATTCCAAGTCCATCCAACGGACCCCAATAAAATAGCTTCCATCGGGGCACAGTTAAACCCTGATGTAGACGCCGCATTGCGAGAGTTCCTACGAGAGAACTGGGACATTTTCGCCTGGCACCCTTCAGACATGCTAGGAATCCCACGCAGGCTGGCCGAGCACAGCTTAAATATGCAAACAGGATTCAAACCTGTCAAACAGGCTCTCCGGCGTTTTTCCGAACCTAAGAAACAGGCTATGGGAGAGGAGCTAGCAAAGCTATTAGAGGCCGGTTTCATCAGAGATATAAAACATCCTGACTGGCTAGCAAACCTGGTGATGGTACCAAAGAAGGACAAATCCTGGCGCCTCTGTGTTGATTTTAAAGACCTTAACAAGGCTTGCCCAAAGGATCCCTTCCCCCTCCCCCGCATCGATCATATTATCGATGCGGCCGCAGGACACGATTCGTTGTGTTTCCTCGATGCATATTCTGGCTACCATCAAATCAAGATGGCAGAACTAGACCAAGCCGCAACGGCATTTATCACACCATACAGGCCATTCTACTTCAACACGGTGCCCTTCAGGCTCAAAAACGCCGACGCAACTTATCAGCGCATGATTCAGAGATGTTTGGCAAGCCAGATGATGTGGTCGTCAAAAAAAGACATGTTGAATCTCTAGTAGACGACTTGAGACTCACATTTGACAATCTCCAAACATACGACAACAAGCTCAACCCGGAAAAATGCGTTTTCGGTGTTCCAGCCGGAAAGCTCTTGGGCTTCATTGTATCCAGTAGAGGAATTGAAGCTAATCCAGCCAAGATCCGAGCTCTGTCGCAACTGGATATCCCAAAGGACCTCAAACAAATACAAAAGTTAACCGGATGTGTGGCGGCTCTAAGCCGCTTTATCTCCCATTTAGGAGAAAAGGCCCTTCCCCTTTACCGTCTCCTTCGGTGCACGGAACACTTCAAATGGACGGACGCAGCCACGGCCGGACTCGACGAAATGAAAGCCATACTGGCAACAAACCCAGTCCTGGCTGCGCCAAACACCGGCGAACCAATGCTATTGTACATCACAGCAACACATCAGGTGGTAAGCGCAGTGCTCGTCGTCGAACGAGAAGCGGACGGACACAAATTCCCCCTTCAAAGGCCGGTCTATTATGTGTCCACTGTCCTCACTCCCTGCAAATCACGGTACCCACATTATCAAAAGATTGCGTACGCGGTATTCATGGCATCCCGGAAGCTACGACACTACTTTCAAGAGTGTTCAATAACAGTAGCCTCGGAAGTACCACTTAACGACATTATAAACAACCATGACGCAACGGGACGGATTGCGAAATGGGCCATCGAGCTCCTCCCGTTCAACATAACTTATAAGCCATGGCGAGCCATCAAGTCACAAGTTTTGGCTGACTTCGTCGCAGAATGGACGGAGGCCGAACTACCTAGAGAGTACGGCACATATTCAAATTGGATCATGCATTTCGACGGCTCCAAAATGTTGGATGGACTGGGGGCTGGCGTCGTTTTGACATCCCCCACAGGAGACACAGTTCAATACGTACTACAGATTCTGTACACGGAGTCCAACAATGCAGCCGAATATGAGGCCCTTCTACATGGCCTCCGGATGGCAGTATCCATGGGCATCCAACGCCTAGAGGTGCGTGGGGACTCGAACCTTGCAATCTCCCAAATAAATGGAGACTTCGATGCCAAAGATCTGAAAATGGTAGCTTACCGCAACGCCGTCCTAAAAATGTCAGCTCGGTTCGAGGGACTTGAATTTCACCATATAGCCCGGGAAAATAATCAGGCGGCCGATGTCCTGGCACGCATCGGCGCAAAACGCGATGTAGTCCCCCCCAACATCTTCTTGGAAAGGCTGTTCAAGCCATCCGTGGCATGGGAAGGGGAGCCAAACAATAACAGCCCGAACCCAACCGCACTGCCCGACACGGAACATTCTGACACAATCGGAGGCTCTGCCATTGAAATAACACCTTCAGCCCACGTAATAATGGGCGTCATCGCCCCGTGGACAGAACCATTCCTCGCCTACCTTACTAGGCAAGAACTCCCCGAGGACCAAAATGAGGCACGCTACATAGTGCGGCGATCCAAATCCTACAGAGTCCACAAGGGAGAGCCTTATAAGAAAAGCACTACCGGAGTCCTTCAAAGGTGCATCTCCGAAGAAGAGGGGCGGAATCTCCTGGCTGAAATCCATGCCGGACTCGGCGGTCATCATGCTGCAGCGCGGTCCCTGGTAAGCAAGGCCTTCCGTACAGGTTTTTATTGGCCAACGGCCCGGGCAGACGCTCAGGACTTAGTCCAACGATGCACCGGCTGCCAGCTCTTTGCAAACCAAAGCCATATGCCACCCACCGCCCTCCAAACTATCCCCATCACTTGGCCCTTTGCGGTCTAGGGGCTTGATATGGTTGGACCCCTTAAAGGCGGAACCCACAAGCACAAATACTTATTGGTCATGGTGGATAAGTTCACCAAATGGATAGAAGCCAAGCCTGTTAAGACGGCTGAATCCGGACTTGTGATAGACTTCATATCCGGGGTCGTACACCGTTACGGCGTCCCCCACAGCATCATCACTGATAATGGCACGAACTTTACGGCCGACGAGGTAAAACTCTGGTGCAAAAACATGGGCATAAAGCTCGATTACGCTTCCGTCTATCACCCACAAACTAACAGCCAGGTCGAACGTTCAAATGGTCTTATCATGAGCGGCATCAAACCTAGACTAGTGCGGTCCCTCAAGGAATCTAACATGCACTAGGTAGAGGAGCTCGACTCCGTACTCTGGGGCTGCGGACCACGCCGAATCGCACCACCGGATACACACCATTCTTCATGGTGTACGGCGCAGAGGCAGTTCTACCTTGCGACATAATTCATGACTAACCTCGAGTGCGCATGTACAAGGAAAGAGAAGCCGAGCTCGATCGGCAGGACAGTTTGGTCGCATTAGAGGAGGAGCGTGATGTGGCGAAAGCCCGTTCCGCATTCTATCAACAGCAAGCTCGAAGATACCAAAGCAGAGAAGTACGGGCCAAAAATTACAACATTGGCGAATTAGTTCTACGCTTGCCGGACAAGAAAAAGGACAAACTCAAGCCCAAGTGGGAAGGTCCCTTCATAATTGACCAAGTCCTGACTCGTGGAGCATACCACCTGAGAAACGCATCGGATAACCGACTCGAGCCGAACACATGGAACGCGGCCCGTCTCCGAAGATTCTATGCCTAGCGCCGGATCCTATGTTCGTCTCCTTACTCTGTCCATTTTTTATATACTGTCCGTCGTACATTTCTCTCCTTCTCCCGTTTTCTTTCTCTTATAACCTTTAAAGGCCCACAAATTGAAGCGCTATCCGCGCTCAGTAAACCTGGGGGCTTCTTTAACAGAAGCTTATTTATACGGGCTTCATGCCTAACACATGTGTCAAACTTCCGCATGTACCTTTTATTCACCATCATATGCATCAATATGACTTAAGTTTTGGCCAAGCTGGGTTGCCTGGCTCCTGTGCTTACCCCTACGTTCCCGATTACTCGGCTAGGTGGTAAAGGGAGGAACTCTGCGATTTTTACTGCCGGATCAGCCGGATGTGTACCTCAGACTGGGTGAAGCCAAAAGCTAGCGTTCTTAAGAGAATATTCGGTCGGTGAACTAAAATATGATCTTTTTCTGTATCTATGTGCCCCCAGGAGTTTTTCCTGCGTTTCTTTTCGTAGCATGGACATGCACTTTAGGGCATGACCCCCAGGGAAAGGAACCCCTAACAGAACTATTCTCCCTGGAAGATGTTTCTTACTAACCATGTAATATAACATAACTAGTCGGGCACTTGTCTGTTCACGCCATAATGACCCCTACGCCTGGTCTCCACGCATTCCCCGGTTCCTATATAACCGCACGGGAATTCGGACACACTCCAGACCGTCAGGTCCCGAGGCTGAAGCGAAAGGGTCGGCCATGACAAACGATCTACAATTCGGCTAGAAGGCATTATAAATGCCAATTAAATTACGTAGTCATTTTGACTGACTGTACTCCTCTTCAATACCATCTAACAGGCTGTCTAATTTACAGTCCTGCTGGGAATACTTTGCGGCCAACTCTACTTGGCCATATACTAAGCTCCCAGGGATCTCCTTCCCATCGGGGCCTACAGGACCAACCTCGGCCATATGGTTGGGGTCGGCCTGTGAATACCGCGGCTTCACCATGGCCCAGGTCTCCCTAGCGCCTTGACGGCAGGCTGATATCTTCCACCACTGGAAGCACCGCCGTGCTCTCATCAGCTTCTCCACAAGCTCTCCAAGACCTTCGGGTGTCGAGACGGATGGCCACAGGACCTGGGCGACGCCTCGCATCGCCTGCCGAACTCGATCGAGCAATTGCAAGAGCTCGGGAAGAAGGTCACCCGTAGAACCGGGCATCTCCTCTGCAGGACAACCTGTTAACATACCTACGAACATTGCTCTGTTAATAAACGGCACTGCCGAACTTTCTTTTAAAAGGTTCGTTCAAGCACTTACTAAATATGCCACGCCGAAGCCGCTGATTCTCCTTCACAGCGTCTGACAGCTGGGCACGAACATCTTTTAGCTCGATGCCCAGCCGGGTGTTGGCATCTTGGAGAACGTTCTTCTCGCCCATCACCTTTAACAACACCCTCTCACCAGCCTTTAGTTGGCGTTCAAGGTGTTGCCTTTCCGGATTCAATCCGGTGCCATCTGCAATTTTTTTTGTCAGATTCGCACAAAAGTCGTGCTTTGCCACATACTTATGTTTCAAAATGTATATTACCAGAGGGGGTCTCCTTAGGCTCCCCTGCCGCGGCTAGTGCGACCTCCAGTTGGGCTTTGCACTCTTCCAGCTCCTGGGTCAGTAGGGAATTCTTTTCTGTAAGAACCTGCATTTCAAATGATCCTTAAACCAGTTATTCTAACTGTTTTCAGTCTCGGGGGCTACTGCTACATATATATTTACCAAAATTTTCTTACCCGAATGTCTTTTACATATTGCTCCGTGGCTCTGGCTAGACCATTTTGAGCGGCATGGAGGTGCGCATCTCCTGAATTGAAGGCATCTAATGCCTCTTGGGAGAAGCAAGCGTCGCGAAGAATGGTCCGGCGATGCCTGTGGTTCATGGCACATTCCACCTCTGAGTTGGTGGCAGATAACCCGTCCGTATCCTCCATCAGAGGAACGTCTGGCACACGCCTTGCATTCGCCTCCGCCCCCAGACCAGGCTTTGGAGCGTGGCTGGTGGAGGCGCGATTAACAGCCTCTCCCGATATAGTCCGGCGAGGTCTCTTTGTCTTGAAAAGGGCACGAGTGTCAAGTGTGCCTCGAAGGTATAACAACTGGGATAAAGGGGCGCGCCATACCTTCGCGTTGATGCCTCGGTCCGGACTGCGCCTCTTTTCTGCCCATGGGGCCCTGCGGCGCCTGGTTGGTTTGTCGCCGCAGGTTCAGCCTTCTGCCGTAAAAACCTCCCCTGCAAAGTTCGGTTGCAATCAGGAAATTAAACACGCGTGGACGAACCCCTATCCGGGGTACAAGGACTTTGGTCTCAGGTACCTGGGGTGTTCGGATTAGCCCTAGATAATCAGCCGTAATGGCCACCAGGGCGTTGTCCTCGCTCAATTGATGGAACACTCCATCGATCAGCTCCACAGATATGTCCGGATCCTCTTGAGAGGCCGGGTCGAGAGACCGTCCTGAGTCCTCGGGTTGTGGAGGCGGGCTGCTTATGTCCTTAACGGCCCGGCGCAGTTCCTGCGTTGAAGTCATGAGACTAAGTATTTAACAATGGGAACACTAAACGGATGAGAAAGTAAATGCGACAACTTACCCAGCTTGGGGGATTGTGCATAGAGAATCCGCCCTATGGGTTGACACGGAGAAATTCCTCCTCTTCTCCCTTGTACAAAGTGGACAAGATCTTTAATAGAGCGGCAACTGAATCTGGCCCTTTGCGACCGTAGCGGGTGGCGTCGTCCTCCCCGTTGAAATACCACTTGGGGTGGCTTCTGTACTGAAGCGGCTGCACCCCCTGCATGATGCATTCGGCCATAACTCCGATCATGGTTAGTCCGGAATGGGCCAACAATCTTATTCGGCCTATAAGATAAATGATGTCCCTGTCACTTTCCCTTTGAGGGCTCCATGGACGCCAGCTTAGGCGCTTCTTTAAAGGGGCACTGTCGAACTCTTGGAGGCCGATCCGGATAGGATCCGGCAGCGGGACGTCTTCTATATAGAACCATTCTGAGGGCCAGTCTTCGGATGCCTTCTTTGGGGTTCCGGACAGATATCCGGTCCCGGCAATGCGCCATACTTCGGCTCCGCCCACTTGATACATTGGCCCTTTCTTGGAACGGGGCACGAGGCAAAATAGCTCCTTCCACAGTCCAAAATGAGCTTCAATACCCAAGAACAGCTCGGAGAGGGCTACAAAGCCCGCGATGTGCAATACTGAGGTAGGCGTGAGATGATGTAGCTGGAGGCCGTAGAACTCCAGCAGCCCCTGGAGAAACGGGTGGATGGGAAATCCAAGCCCCCTTATTAAGTAAGGAACGAGGCACACCCGCTCTCCTTTGGATGGATTAGGGGCATCCTCTGCTTGCTCTCCGCCGTTGTAGACGGCAAGACCGGCTCGGACCGGGACCATATCGGCCGGGGGGAGAAATCCCTTGGTCTGAAGCGTCACTAGCTCGCTATGCGGAGTAGAACATCTCTCCCAATATCCAGGCTTAGGGCTAGAAGGACGAGAGGAGGAGTTGCAGTGGCTGGCCATGGTGGAATGGACCTTTGACGGATGCGCTCTGATGAACACTCGTGGAGGGGAGAAGGTGTGGATTGGATCTAAATCCTCATCCCCTTAAAAAGGGCAACTCATTTACACGGCAAGGGGTGTGAACGTAAAAACGCTCAGACTTTTCATATTCGTTTGGCACGTGGAAAGCGGCCATTATTGGGCGTAGAAGCCGAGGAGTGCAACATCTACAAGAAACAGGACTTTATTCAAATAGGTACACGGAATTTGGAGGAGAACCCGCCTTGCAATGCTGAAGACAATCTGCGCGCCGGACTCATCGTCATTGAAGCCTGGTTCGAGGGATACTGAGGGAGTCCTGGATTAGGGGGTGTTCGGATAGCCGAACTATACCTTCAAGCCGGACTCCTGGACTATGAAGATACAAGATTGAAGACTCCATCCCGTGTCCGGAAGGGACATTCCTTGGCGTGGAAGGCAAGCTTGGCGATACGGATGTTCAGATCTCCTACCATTGTAACCGACTCTATGTAACCCTAACCCTATCCGGTGTCTATATAAACCGGAGGGTTTTAGTCCGTAGGACAACATACACATCAACAATCATACCATAGGCTAGCTTCTAGGGTTTAGCCTCTCTGATCTCGTGGTAGATCAACTCTTGTACTACCCATACCATCAATATTAATCCAGCAGGACATAGGGTTTTACCTCCATCAAGAGGGCCCGAACCTGGGTAAAACTTCGTGTCCCCTGCCTCCTGTTACCATCCGGCCTAGACGCACAGTTCGGGACCCCCTACCCGAGATCCGCCGGTTTTGACACCGACACAGCTCTCTCCATAGGATCCTGTTCAACCAACCCTCCACGAGCTACTATTCATCCAACCCTCCAATGACTATTGTTCAACCAGCCCTCCACGGGGTCATCCTATTCATCCACCCCTCCACGGGGTCCTGTTCGTCCACCCCTCGACCGGCTCGATCGATCGGGCTCTTGTTCATCCAGCGGCAACACCACGGGTTCATGTTCATCCAAACCCCCACCGGGAACTGTTCATCCACCCCCCCCCAACAACACTCACTGTTCATCCGGAGACAGCATCGATTGGCTTCAGTTAACAACAGTAGTGAAGGAATCACTTGGGTTCAGTTAACAGCAAGGGATCGATCGATCGCTCGGGGTTAGTAACGTGTAGCCTGCAGTGCAATCGATCAGGTTCAGTTAGAGCCCAACGCCATGCTCGGATTCAGTTAGAGAGCAACGCTTCGCACACATGCATGTATGTACGAGAGAAACGCACATCGCTCGGCCCCGACCACCCACCGTAACTGGGAACTCCCCCTATATTTTCCTCTCCCTCGCTTCTATCATGGTTTTTTTCCGTCATGGATGGCCCAAAGAATGTCACGCAGCTGCGTCTCCGGCCCGCCCAGGACGAAAACACCATTTTCTATCATGTTTTTGTCATTGAAGTACGACCCCACCACATCTATGATGATATTGGGTTTTGTCATAATTATCATCATAGAAGTGTCAAAACATGACAGAAAAAAATCCGTTCGGCCCAAAATGTCAGGGATGTGTCTTTTTTGTAGTGCGTTCAGCTTGATGACGTCCCTCGTACTCTTGATCCAGCTGACGCCGGGGGAGAGTTTCGTCACCACGACGGCATGGTGACGGTGATGATGAAGTTACCAGCGCAGGGCTTCGCCTAAGCACTACGACGATATGACCGAGGTGTGTAACTGTGGAGGGGGGCACCGCACATGACTAAAAGATCAACTTGTGCGTCTATGGGGTGTCCCCTAGACACGTATATAAAGGAGGGGAGGGAAGAGGTGGCCGTCTGAAGGGGGGCACGCCAGGTGTGGGGAATGCTACTAGGACTCCCCAGTTCAAGTAGGATTCCCCTCCTCTTTCCTATTCCTACTAGGAGAAGGAGGGAAGGAGGAGTAGGAGAGAAGGAAAGGGGGCCGCCCCTCAAACCCTAGTCCAAATCGGTTTGGGCTAGGGGGTGCGTGCGCCACTCCCAGGCAGGCCTCCTCTCCTCCACCACTAGGCCCACGAGGCCCAATAACTTCCTGGGGGTGGGTTCCGGTAACCCTCGGTACTCGGAAACTTACCCGAAATGACCCGAACCATTCCGGCGTCTGAATGTAACCTTCCAATATATGAATCTTTATGTCTCGACCATTTCGAGACTCCTCGTCATGTCCGTGATCTCATCCAGGACTTTGAACAACCTTCGGTCATCAAATCACATAACTCATAATACAAATCTTCATTGAACGTTAAGTGTGCGGACCCTACGGGTTTGAGAACTATGATGACATGACCGAGACACATCTCCGGTCAATAACCAATAACGGAACTTGGATTCTCATATTGTCTCCTACATATTCTACGCAGATCTTTATCGCTCAAACTGCATAACAACATACGTTGTTCCCTTTGTCATCGGTATGTTACTTGCCCGAGATTCGATCGTCGGTATCATCATACCTAGTTCAATCTCGTTACTGGCAAGTCTCTTTACTCGTTTCATAATGCATCATCCCGTAACTAACTCATTAGTCACGTTGCTTGCAAGGCTCATAGTGATGTGCATTATCGAGAGGGCCCAGAGATACCTCTCCGATACACACTAAGTGTTCCTACGGTATTCGGGAGTTGCATAATCTCATAGTCATAGGAACTTGTATGAGTTATGAAGAAAGCAATAGAAATAAACTAAATGATCATAGTGCTAAGCTAACGGGTGGGTCTTGTCCATCACATCATTCTCTAATGATGTGATCCCGTTCATCAAATGATAACACATGTCTATGTCTAGGAAACTTAACCATCTTTGATTAACGACTCAAGTAGAGGCATACTATGGACACTCTGTTTGTCTATGTATTGACACATGTACTAATTTTCTGGTTAATAAAATTCTAGCATGAATAATAAATATTTATCATGATATAAGGAAATATAAATAACAACTTTATTATTGCCTCTAGGGCATATTTCCTTCAACATGAACAACTAGCTGTCAATATAAGTAACTGATAAAGGACAGCAGGTACTTACAAGAACAATGCAGAGCTAAAAAAATTCATTGGCATTGGATATATTCTACACTAATGTAACCATTCATATAGATCAGATAATTTGGAGTGAACAATTGATAAGCAAGCTATCATGCATACTTCTATCACATAACGAACCAGGTATGAATGCAAGTACAGTGATACAGGACAATAGGTACTAACAAGAGCAAAGCAGCAGGCAGCATAGTTGCGATATCCTGTCCTCCTTTTCAAACTGGAATTCTTATCGAGCAGATTTGCTGCAAAAGAGATCCATAAGGCACATGCGGAAAAGTAGGAGTTCAAATTGTCATGTGATATCATAGACAATACCTCATCCTGGGAACGAGACCAGTTCATAACACGGTTTTTCCATTCAATGTATTCTAAATTTAGCACATGAGACTTCACCGAAAATTCGTTTATAGAGTTGCCTACAAAGTGTGATTTCCTTAGGTAACACCGACACTGCTGCAATGCTTCCTTGAAAAGCGCAAGCAAGCTTTGGTCATCATGAGTATCCAGATTGACCCTCCCCTACTTAAAACAATGTAATGTAAATCATTGATCTGTTCAATCAGCAGAAAACAGGAAAATAATCACCATGAATAATAGCACTTACACGTAAGTGGGACAGGAAGATGTGAAAATGGTGTTTGTCTTCACTATAATCTTCCCATGATGGGAATATATGCACGTAGTCTCTAACAACATTGAAAGCATTGTCTTTTAAACTAGGAATAACTGGAATGGTGTTCCAATCTACAGGAATTGGCCCTCTCTATAGTTGGCATAGGTCTTCGACCGGTGGACTTGTTGTACTTTTTGCTGGAATGGGATTTTTCTGTGGTACGACTGGTGCTATGGCAACTGAAATCGGCATACCTTTTGCTGGAGTACAGGTCCTGTGTGGTGGGGCTAGTGGTGTGGCTTGTGAAGTATGGGTGCTGTCTGATTCTTCGACACCACCACATTTTTCAAGGACTTTGCTGGTGCTCCTTTAGGTTCGGCAATCACCCTCTTCCTTTTTGATGTCTGATGCACAAGAACAACATTTGAGTGGGAAAACATGGTATGATGACAGATGGAATATGTATTGATAATGGATGGGCATGGCATCTTGACATATATGATGAGTAAACTAAGTAGATGGCAGTGCAACAAAGTAGAAGAAATGCAAGACACCTTATGCAACATACACGCAATCAATAAAACCTTGCCAAATTAGAATAGGCACCTTGATGAGTGAACGGGACAGGCCATCTGCCTTTGACTCCTCGAGGTCAGAATAGTCATTAGGATCATATTTTGAAAAAGAATCTATAGGTGGGGAGTGTATGAGTTTCATTGCATCCAGAATGGCACTCAATGCCTTGGTGCCAATTTTGTAAGTCGTTGCAGTGTTCCACAATATTCTTCTAATGCACGGATCCTGATATTCACTGTGATTACGTATAATATCTGAAAAGCATGAAAACATAAATAGTAGTAAGATTATCTTTGTAATGCAGAGGATATTCTAATATAGGGGCGCCCTGTAAACCCTTATGTGTTATCATTGGATTCTGATGAAGGAGCCCATGTGTGCTGTAATATGGTGTGTGCATTAATATAATCTGGCACAAGTACACAAAAAATAGGCTCCAGAAGTAAGGATAGTTGGCAGATGATACATTCATAATATACTATATAGAGAATTTATTGCCAAACCATGATAACAAGAGCACACAACAACTAGGCAGATCGCAGTGTACATAAAAGGGGTACGCCATAACTAGGATAAATAAATCGGGAAGGTGGAACTGGATGGAGAATATGGTGTTGTATTGCCACTACTAATTGAAAGCCTATCGATCACGTACAGGCTAGCTCTATCAGCTGTTGACTACAGATGTCCCCTCTCCCCTTCCTGACAAGGAACATACTGTACATACTAAATGCAGAATAACAAAAGAGGAACATGTTAAAGGACAGAAGAGGAAGCATATTATTGAGGTTTCGCTTCTTTGCATACAATGTTGGTTCCCCACTCATGATGAATCACAACACCCAAAAAATGCAATTCCATGCTATCTCTCTATATGTGGCCACATGCATTTGGAAAATCATGTGGGAGCATTACCTGACCAATTAAATGTGTGTTTGTTAACTAATATCAGTATCATATCACAATTCATATTTGAAGAAGTAAGCTTTGGACTTATGATTGGTGTGTTGTTTAGCTTCAAGAGAGAACTGGTGCTAGTGAGACACAAAGCAGCTACACAGATCATAGTGCAGATATAACGGGAAAACCGTAAGCATCACAAGTAAAATCAACAAAGTGGAACTTGCTGGAAAATATAGGTTACTATTGCAGGTACGGCTAGAAAGGCTTCGGATATGTCACAACCCTAGCTCAGCCCATGTTGTCTTTGCTTGATCGTCATGTCATCATGTTTAAAATTAAAATGAATTTGAAATGGGGATATTCAAACCCTAGCACCAAATGAATTCAACTAGGTTCAAATAAAAATATTTTCAATGAACCCAAAATGCCCTTCAGAAAATTTCATCATTTTTGAATTGGCTAGAAACCTCTGCCAAAAATGGTGGACATATTTCTAGGACAACCTGGATTTTTGAATTAATCCATATTGTATTTGAATTCGAGCAAATAAAATCAATAAATAATTTTATAGCTCCAAATGTTTTGAAAATAATTGTGGGTCTCTGGAATAACTCAGTTAACATCCACAATAATTTTGAGCATTTATAAAAATGGTTTAGTGCCTAAACTAAATCAGAACACAGAAAACTAAATAGAAAAAGAAAACAGAAATAGAGCAGAGAGAGAAACCCACCTTACTTACCTGGCAGCCCACTGGCTGGCCCAGCACTGTGCCGGCCCAGTGCCAGTTGCTACCTCTTGAGCACTGCGTTGGTTTTCCCCGAAGAGGAAGGGATGATGCAGCAAAGTAGCGTAAGTATTGCCCTCAGTTTTTGAGAACCAAGGTATCAATCTAGTAGGAGGCTACGCGCGAGTCCCTCATACCTGCACAAAACAAATAAATCCTCGCAACCAACGCAAATAGGGGTTGTCAATCCCCATAAGGCCACTTACGAGAGTGAGATCTGATACATATGATAAGATAATATTTTTGGTATTTCTATGATAAACATGCAAAGTAAATTAAAGGCAAAATAAATAACAAAGGGAATAACTAAGTAGTAGGAGATCAATATGAGAAAGATAGACCTGGGGGACATAGGTTTCACTAGTGGCTTCTCTCGAGAGTATAAGAATTCTACGGTGGGTGAACAAATTACTATTGAGCAATTGACAGAATTGAGCATAGTTATGAGAATATCTAGGTATGATCATGTATATATGCATCACGTCCCAGACAAGTAGACCGACTCCTTCCTGCTTCTACTACTATTACTCCACTCATCGACCGCTATCCAGCATGCATCTAGAGTATTAAGTTAAAAATAGAGTAACACCTTAAGCAATATGACATGATGTAGAGGGATAGACTCATGCAATATGAAGAAAACCCCATCTTGTTATCCTCGATGGCAACAATACAATACGTGCCTTGCTGCCCATACTGTCACCGGGAAAGGACACTACAAGATTGAACCCAAAGCTAAGCACTTCTCCCATTGCAAGAAAGATCAATCTAGTAGGCCAAACCAAACTGATAATTCAAAGAGACTTGCAAAGATAACCAATCATACATAAAAGAATTCAGAGAAGATTCAAATATTATTCATAGATAGACTTGATCATAAACCCACAATTCATCGGTCTCAACAAACACACCCCAAAAAGAAGATTACATCAAATAGTTCTCCACAAGAGAGGGGGAGAACATTGTATTGAGATCCAAAAAGAGAGAAGAAGCCATCAAGCTACTAACTATGGACCCTTAGGTCTGAGGTAAAATACTCACACTTCATCGGAGAGGCTATGGGTTGATGTAGAAGCCCTCCGTGATCGATGCCACCTCCGGTGGAGCTCCGGAACATGCCCCAATATGGGATCTCGTGGATACAGAAGGTTGCGTCAGTGGAATTAGGGGTTCGGCTCCGTATCTGATCGTTTGGGGGTATGTGGATATATATAGGAGGAAGGAGTACGTCGATGGAGCAACAGGGGGCCCACGAGGGTGGAGGGCGCGCCTGGTGGGGGTGGGCACGCCCCCTACCTCGTGGCCTCCCGTTTCTTTTCTTGACGTAGGGTCCAAATCTCTCTGGTCTTATTCGTTGAGAAAATCACGTTCCCGAAGGTTTCATTCCGTTTGGACTCCGTTTGATATTCCTTTTCTTTGAAACCCTAAAATAGGCAAAAAAAACATCAATTCTAGGCTGGGCCTCCGGTTAATAGGTTAGTCCCAAAATTAATATAAAAGTACATAATAAATCCCAATAATGTCCAAAACAGTAGATAATATATCATGGAGCAATCAAAAATTATAGATACTTTGGAGACGTATCAAGCATCCCCAAGCTTAATTCCTGCTCGTCCTCGAGTAGGTAAATGATAAAAACAGAATTTTTGATGCGCAGTGCTACTTGGCATAATTTTAATGTAATTATTCTTAATTGTGGTATGAATATTCAGATCCGAAAGATTCAAGACAAAAGTTCATATTGACATAAAAATAATAATACTTCAAGCATACTAACAAAGCAATTATGTCTTCTCAAGATAACATGGCTAAAGAAAGTTATCCCTACAAAATCATATAGTCTGGCTATGCTCTATCTTCACCTCACAAAATATTTAAATCATGCACAACCCCGATGACAAGCCAAGCAATTGTTTCATACTTTTGAGATTCTCAAAACTTTTTCAATCTTCACGCAATACATGAGCGTGAGCCATGGATATAGCACTATAGGTGGTATAGAGTGGTGGTTGTGGAGAATACAAAAAGGGAGAAGATAGTCTCACATCAACTAGGCGTATCAACGGGCTATGGAGATGCCCATCAATAGATATCAATATGAGTGACTAGGGATTGCCATGCAACGGATGCACTAGAGCTATAAGTATATGAAAGCTCAAAAAGGAAACTAAGTGGATGTGCATCCAACTTGCTTGCTCATGAAGACCTAGGGCAATTTGAGGAAGCCCATCACTGGAATATACAAGCCAAGTTCTATAATGAAAGATTCCCACTAGTATATGAAAGTGATAACATGAGAGACTCTCTACTATGAAGATCACGGTGCTACTTTGAAGCACCAGTGTGGTAAATGGATAGTAACATTGCCCCTTCTCTCTTTTTCTCTCATTTTTTTTTCTTTTTCTTTCCCTTTTTTATTTGGGCCTTTTCTCTTTTTTATATGACCTGTTTTCTTTCTTTTTTTTCCTTTTTTTAATTTTTCGTCCGGAGTCTCATCCCGACTTGTGGGGGAATCATAGTCTCCATCATCCTTTCCTCACTGGGACAATGCTCTAATAATGATGATCAACACACTTTTATTTTTCTTACAACTCAACAATTACAACTCGATACTTAGAACAAAATATGACTCTATATGAATGCCTCCGACGGTGTACTGGGATATGCAATAACTCATAAGTGACATGTATGAAAGAATTATGAATGGTGGCTTTGCCACAAATACGATGTCAACTACATCATCATGCTAAGCAATATGACAATGGTGCAGTGTGTCATAATAAACAGAATGGTGGAAAGTTGCATGGCAATATATCTCGGAATGGATATGTAAATACCATAATAGGTAGGTATGGTGGCTGTTTTGAGGAAGGTATATGGTGGGTGTATGATACCGGCGAAAGGTGTGCGGTATTAGAGAGGCTAGCAAAGGTGGAAGGGTGAGAGTGCGTATAATCCATGGACTCAACATTAGTCATAAAGAACTCATATACTTATTGCAAAAATCTACAAGTTATCAAAGCAAAGTATTATGCGCATGCTCCTAGGGGGATAGATTGGTAGGAAAAGACCATCGCTCGTCCCTGACCGCCACTCATAAGAACGGCAATCAAAAAATAAATCATGCTCCGACTTCATCACATAATGGTTCACCATACGTGCATGCTACGATAATCACAAGCTTCAACACAAGTATTTCTCAAATTCACAACTACTCAGCTAGCATGACTTTAATATCACCATCTTTATATCTCAAAACAATTATCAAGTATCAAATTTATCATAGTATTCAACGCACTCATAAGAAAGTTTTATTATTAATCTTGTATACCAAGCATATTAGGATTTAAAGCAAATTACCATGCTATTTAAGACTCTCAAAATAATCTAAGTGAATCATGAGAGATCAATAGTTTCTATAAAACAAATCCACCACCGTGCTCTAAAATATATAAGTGAAGTACTAGAGCAAAATTATATAACTCAAAAGATATAAGCGAAGCACATAGAGTATTCTAACAAATTCTAAATCATGTTTGGCTCTCTCAAAATGTGTGTACAGCAAGGATGATTGTGGTAAAATAACAAGCAAAGAATCAAATAATACAAGACTCTCCAAGCAAAACACATATCATGTGGCGAATAAAAATATAGCTCCAAGTAAAGTTACCGATAGAAGTAGACGAAACAGGGGATGCCTTCCTGGGCATCCCCAAGCTTTGGCTTTTAGGTGTACTTAGATTTTCTTGGGGGTGCCATGTGCATCCCCAAGCTTAGGCTCTTGCCACTCCTTGTTCCATAATCCATCAAATCTTTACCCAAAACTTGAAAACTTCTCAACACAAAACTTAAAGTAGAAAATCTCGTGAGCTACGTTAGCGAAAGAAAATAAAAGACCACTTCAAGGTACTGTAATGAACTCATTATTTATTTACATTGGTGTTATACCTACTTTATTCCAACTTCTCTATGGTTTATAAACTATTTTACTAGCCATAGATTCATCAAAATAAGCAAACAACACACAAAAAACAGAATCTGTCAAAAACAGAACAGTCTGTAGTAATCTGTAGCTAGCGCAAGATCTGGAACCCCAAAAATTCTAAAATAAATTTATGTACGTGAGGAATTTATCTATTAAACATCTTCAAAAATAATTAACTAAATAGCACTTTCCAAATAAAAATTACAGCAGTTCTCGTGAGCGCTAAAGTTTCTGTTTTTACAGCAAGTTCAACAAGATTTTTCCCAAGTCTTCCCAACGGCTCTACTTGGTAAAAACACTAATTAAACACAAAAAACACAACCAAAACAGAATCTAGATAAATTATTTATTTAATAACAGAAAGGATAAATATTGGATTGACTCCCAACAAGCGCTTTTCTTTAAAGCCTTATAGCTAGGCATAATATTTCAATGGTGCTCACATGAAAGACAAGAATTGAAGCACAAAGAGAGCATCATAAAACACGTGACAAACACATTTAAGTCTAACATGCTTTCTATGCATAGGCATCTTATAGGCAAACAAATTATCAAGGAAAGCAAAAAATAGCATAAGCAAGGAGGCGGAAAGAAACAATAGCAATCTCAACATAACGAGAGGTAATTTAGTAACATGAAAATTTCTACCACCATATTTTCCTCTCTCATAATAATTATATGTAGGATCATAAGCAAATTCAACATAAAATATTTTCAACACGATCCACATGCATGCAAAGTTGACACTCTTCCAAAATAGTGGGATTAACATTAACTAAAGTCATGACCTTTCCAAACCCACTTTTATTGAAAACTTCATAAGATTGAACATTCTCCAAATATGTGGGATCTAAAGTTGACATTCTTCCAAACCCACTTTCAATATTATTGCAAACATTATAATCAATCTCATATTCATCATGGGGTTTAAATAAATTTTCGAGATCAAAAGAAGAATCACCCCAATCATGATCATTGCAACAAGTAGAGGACATAGCAAAACTAGCATCCCCAAGCTTAGGGTTTTGCATATTATTGGCACAATTGACATTAATAGAATTTATAATAGAATCATTGCAATCATGCTTTCTATTCAAAGATCTATCGTGAATCGTTTCATGAGGTAATTCATCACACTTTTCAGATTCACGAATTTCAAGCAAAACTTCATAAAGATAATCTAGTGCACAAAACTCACTAGCAATTGGTTTATCATAATTGGACCTCTTAAAAAGATTAGCAAGTGGATGAGGATCCATAGATCTTAGGTTCTTTGTTTAGTAATAAATAAACAACTATTCTAACCATACGAGCAAACAAGAAGCAAGCGGGCAAAAAGAGGCAAATAGAGAAAGAGAGGGAGGATAGAGAGAGAGAGGGCGAATGAAACGGAAAGGGTGAAGTGGGGGAGAGGAAAAGGAGAGGCAAATGGCAAATAATGTAATGCGCGAGATAAGGGTATTTGATGGGTACTTCGTATGTTAACTTTTGCGTAGACCTCCCCGGCAACGGCGCTAGAAATCATTCTTGCTACCTCTTGAGCACTGCGTTGGTTTTCCCAGAAGAGGAAGGGATGATGCGGCATAGTAGCATAAGTATTTCCCTTAGTTTTTGAGAACCAAGGTATCAATCCAGTAGGAGGCTACGCGCGAGTCCCTCATACCTACACAAAACAAATAAATCCTCGCAACCAACGCAAATAGGGGTTGTCAATCCCTATAAGGCCACTTACGAGAGTGAGATCTGATAGATATGATAAGATAATAGTTTTCGTATTTTTATGATAAAGATGCAAAGTAAATTAAAGGGAAAATAAATAACAAAGGGAATAACTAAGTAGTAGGAGATCAATATGATAAAGATAGACCCGGGGGCCATAGGTTTCACTAGTGGCTTCTCTCGAGAGCATAAGTATTCTACGGTGGGTGAACAAATTACTGTTGAGCAATTGACAGAATTGAGCATAGTTATGAGAATATCTAGGTATGATCATGTATATAGACATCACGTCCGAGACAAGTAGACCGACTCTTGCCTGCATCTACTACTATTACTCCACTCATCGACCGCTATCCAGCATGCATCTAGAGTATTAAGTTAAAAACAGAGTAACACCTTAAGCAAGATGACATGATGTAGAGGCATAGACTCATGCAATATGAAGAAAACCCCATCTTCTTATCCTTGATGGCAACAATACAATACGTGCCTTTCTGCCCTTACTGTCACCGGGAAAGGACACCGCAAGATTGAACCCAAAGCTAATCACTTCTCCCATTGCAAGAAAGATCAATCTAGTAGGCCAAACCAAACTGATAATTCGAAGAGACTTGCAAAGATAACCAATCATACATAAAAGAATTCAGAGAAGATTCAAATATTATTCATAGATAGACTTGATCATAAACCCACAATTCATCGGTCTCAACAAACACACCGCAAAAAGAAGATTACATCAAATAGTTCTCCACAAGAGAGGGGGAGAACATTGTATTGAGATCCAAAAAGAGAGAAGAAGCCATCAAGCTACTAACTATGGACCCGTAGGTCTGAGGTAAACTACTCACACTTCATCGGAGAGGCTATGGTGTTGATGTAGAATCCCTCCGTGATCGATGCCCCCTTCGGCGGAGCTCCGGAAAAGGCCCCAAGATGGGATCTCGTGGATACAGAATGTTGCGGCGGTGGAATTAGGGTTTTGGCTCTCTATCTGATCGTTTGGGGGTATGTGGATATATATATAGGAGAAAGGAGTACGTCGGTGGAGCAACAGGGGGCCCACGAGGGTGGAGGGCGCGCCTGGTGGGGGTGGGCACGCCCCCCTACCTCGTGGCCTCCTGTTTCTTTTCTTTATGTAGGGTCCAAGTCTCTCTGGTCTTATTCGTTGAGAAAACCACTTTCCCGAAGGTTTCATTCCGTTTGGACTCCGTTTGATATTCCTTTTCTTTGAAACCCCAAAACAGGCAAAAACAGCAATTCTGGGCTGGGCCTCCGGTTAATAGGTTAGTCCCAAAAATAATGTAAAAGTGGATAATAAAGCCCAATAATGTCCAAAACAATAGATAATATAGCATGGAGCAATAAAAAATTATAGATACGTTGGATACATATCAAGCATCCCCAAGCTTAATTCTTGCTCGTCCTCGAGTAGGTAAATGATAAAAATAGAATTTTTGATGCGGAGGGCTACTTGGACTAATTTTAATGTAATTCTTCTTAATTGTGGTATGAATATTCAGATCCGAAAGATTCAAGACAAAAGTTCATATTGACATAAAAATAATAATACTTCAAGCATACTAACAAAGCAATTACACTACTAGAAAAAGGACTATAGATGGGATTGACACTAATGGCGCACCAGACAAGCGGTGCGCCATTAGTATATACTAATGGCGCACCACCTTCTGATACGCCATTAGAGTTGAAACTACTAATGGCGCACCTGGCCCAGGGTGCGCCATTAGTATAAATTTTTTTTTGAACTAGCGCGCCTGTCCAAACATACTAATGGCGCATCTAGACACAGTGCGCCATTACTAGTTGTAACTAGTAATGGCGCACCTGTCGGAACGTGCGCCACTAATGTTGTTTTTTTATTATATTTTTTATTCCTTTTTTTGCAAAACTACTAATGGCGCACTGTTCCACCGTGCACCATTACTAGTTTAAACTAGTAATGGCGCACTATGGAACAGTGCGCCATTAGTATGTTTTTTTTTGCAAAACTACTAATGGCGCACCACCAAAAGGTGCGCCATTAGTAACCTGGATTACTAATGGCGCATTTAGAGTTGGTGCGACATTAGTAAGTGGGCAGCAACAAGATATTTTGGACAGCCTCTCCTACCCACACTCACTTTCTCCCCACTTCATTCTCTCCACCTCCTCCTTGTCTCGGGTGCATCCTCTTTTTCACCTCATTTCCACCACAGATTCATTCAATTTAAGTGGTTAAATTACCTTGTTTTGATAGGTAATTAAGGGGGGAAGCTATATTTATGTTGTTCTCCCTACAACAATGTGCACATGCACTTTTTATGGCCTAGCTAGATCTATGTATGTTCGTGGTGTTGCATATGTTTGTGGTGTTGCATATGTGTTTGTGTTTGGAGGTGTACCGGTATTTGAAATGCGATAGTTGCCAATATTTTGCCGGAATGTTGATTCATTTCCGTTTCGGCGAGAATTTTGGCATTAAGCATTCTTTTTGGTCCTATTTTTAGGGAAAGTCATGCCAAATTTTTTCTTGGTTCTAAAATATCGTTTTGCTCTACCCCGCAGGCGACCATGGTCCGCACGATGACCGAAGGCATCGTGAATAGGTTTTTGAGGTCCGCGAAGGCCGAGATGCTTCAAAAGAACGAGACGGAGATAAGATGTCCGTGTTGAAGATGCAAGCTGAAGAGCCTTATTGCCGACCCGGATTCCGGGCAGGTGCGGGACCACCTGCTCTTGCGTGGTTTCATGGATGGCTATCGGTGGCAAGGTGATGAAGATGACTACGAATTCATCCATGGGGGCCGGGCAAGAAATGAGGAAGGGCAGCAAGACAACCACCACAGCTCGGGCGGGCGAGAAGACGAAGAATCCCCAGGAGATGATCATGACGGTGATGCTGTACACAGTCATCATGTAGAAGATGCAGGACATGATGATGAGGAAGATGCCGGAGCAGACGACGGGCATGATCATGAAGATGATGATGCCGGCGGAGCAGACGACGCTGGACCATCAATGGGCTGGGTGCAGGACCCTCATATTCAAGAGCTGCTTCTCAAGCAGACGGATAACGCAAGAGCTGCCGCCCGAGAGAAAGCCAAGATGGATCAACTTGAGTTAAACGCGGTTACTCCATTGTATGAAGGATGCAGGCCCGAGGATACCCGCCTGAAAGTAACGCTCATGGCTCTGGAGATGAAGGTAAAACACAAAATGACCGACGCATGCTTCGACGAGAACATGTCATTCTGGCACGAACGTCTTCCCAAGGGGAACAAGTGCCCGACCAGTTTGGAGGAGGCGAAGAAAATCGTGTGTCCTCTGGATTTACCGCACATGAAATACCATGTGTGCATGAACAATTGCATCATTTATCGGGACGAGCACGCGGAGTCTACCATATGTCCGGTGTGCGGCGTCACTCGATACAAGAAGAGGAAGAAAGCTCCTCGAAAAGTGGTGTGGTACTTTCCGATCACTCCTCGTCTGCAGCGGTATTTCGCGGACCCTAAGGTAGCAAAGCTCCTGCGTTGGCACGCGGATAGGGAGGAGAAGAAGCGAGAAGATGACGCAAATGATCCGGAGATAGATAAAAAAGACAAGATGCTGAGTCACCCTAAGGATGCGAGCTAGTGGCAAGTGTTGAGAACCCCGTTGGTCTGCCCGTCAACAGGCACCTCGGCAGGCTCGCTGGATGGGGTCACCGTGAGGGTCGCCGCGAAATGCATGTCGACTTCGAGGGTCGACTCGCCGACTTTGAAAGAGCAAACCTAGTCGCGCTACAACACATAGACGTGGTCGATCCTTGGGTGGTAGAGCACAAAACCTTTATTAAGAAGACGTACAATGACCGAGGCCAACATAGGACAGACGGATATATACTCAAAGAGCACAACTTATGTTTCACGCGTTGGTTCAAGCAGAAGCTTCTGTCGTACACTTTACATGAGGATTCTTCCGCGGAAGAACAACTCATATTCGCCTTGTCACTGGGCGCCGAGCACAACCTGATGACCTATGAGGCGTACGATATCAATGGCTACACATTCTACACCGAGGCCAAGGACATGAAGAGCGATGGTTATCAGAACTCCGGGGTAACGATGGAATCCTACACCGGTACCGACAAGGACAGATACTACGGAAGGATCGAGGAGATCTGGGAGCTGAGCTACGCTGGAGAGAAGGTCCCGATGTTCCGTGTCTGATGGGCCAAGAGTGTCCTAAGTGGACCAATGCTTCTTCATTACCGACCCGTCAAAGCCCAGTCGTGTTGTCGTGAGGAGAGGCAAAAGGAAGATCATCAGAATGGATGGAGTAGCCAATGAGCAAGACTTCGACAAGTACGGCGACCCGAGGATCGAACATGACGACGATGATGTAGTAGCAGCATACACCACAAGAAGAAGCAGGACCACCCTACCTAAAGGACGTCCGTTCCATAGAAGAACTCCATTTGCGAAAAAGAAGGGCAAGAAGATTGTGAACAGATAGCTAGCTAAGATCGATTGTATTTTAAATCGTAGCCCTCATTTCTCGATTGTATTTCATGGGCACTTTTTGAACTATCATGAATATTTTTAAATTTCATGGACACTCGATCTCGATCCCCCTCCATCTCGATCGCTATCCTACCTCGCCAGATCCGGTCCCCCTTGCCGCCGAGCACCCCCCCGTCCCCCCGCCGCCGCCGCCCACCCCCCGCCCCCTCGATTCCCCTACTCAACCGCCGCCGCCGACCCCCACACCCCTCCCCTACTCAACCGCCGCCGCCGACCCCCCGCACCCTCCCCCGCTCCACCGGCATTACTGTTTGATGATATTTTTTAAAAAATTATTACTGTCTTATAAAAAAATATAACTGTTATGATTTAAACAAGTTTGAACATATTTCAAACACAAATAAGTATCAAACAGCATTTTAAATGCATAAAAAAATTGTGGAGCCTGGGAATCGAACCCAGGACCTCCTGGTGTGAGAACTAGCTGCTGACCAGTCGAGCTAGTAGAGGGAACTTGATGTGGATCACGTCAGGTGGAAGATAACCTGTTGGCTCGAGCAGAAATAAAAAAAATACTAATGGCGCACCAGGGTGAGGTGCGCCATTAGTATGGATGTACTTATGGCGCACCGACGGGTGGTGCGCCATTAGTATTGTGCCGCCCCCATCCATATTTCCTCCCCGGCCCAAACCTATCCCCTCTCTCTCCCTCGCCCTCGATCCCCTTCCCCTCTCCTCTCCCGACGCCGCTGCCCCGCCACCTCGACGCCGCCCCGACGCCTCCTCGACGCCTCGACGCTGCCTCGACGCCCCGATGCCGCCTTGATGCCCCGACGCCGCCTCGACGCCGCCCCGACGCCGCCTCGACGCCTCGACGCCGCTGCCCCGCCACCTCGACGCCGCCTCGACGCCGCCCCGACGCCACCGAGGAGCACGACCTGGCGCAGGCGCACGGCGTGCAGGGCTACCCCACCCTCCTCTTCTTCATCGACGGTGTGCCCAGGGACTACTCCAGCGAGAGGACCAAGTGAGCAATTTCTGCAGATCCCCAATTCCCTCCCTATTCCCGCTCCGCAGCTGCTGAGAATTTTGTTTTTGCTTTGCTGCAGGGACGCCATTGTTGCTTGGATCGGAAAGAAGCTGGGCCCTATGGTGCAGAACTTCACCGCCGTCGACGAGGCCGACAAGATCGTCACCGGCGACGACGTGGCCGTGCTCGCCTTCCTCGACCACCTCTCGGTATGCAATGCGCCTTCTCCAGTGGCAGCAAAGTCAAACAAACCCAAAATTGGTTCAGTTGCAAACCATGTTACCCACATTGACCCAAAATTGGTTGAATTGCAAACCATGTGACCCAGATTGACCCAAGAATACAATGCTTGAATTGTGGCCAAACCGAGAACATGTGGCCATGTTACCCAAAATACAGTGCACCTAGTTTTCCCAATGCCTTTATTCTTCTGCTTGCTCACTACTAGATGAAACGTCAACCTGCATTTTCCATTTCCATGTTCTGAGAAGAAATCCGAGATGTGCTTGTATGTTTAGCTCTCGGTACGCAATGCACCTTCTCCAAGCACAGCAAAGTCCAGCAACCCAACCTGCTTCAACTGCATCCATTACAAGCATAGTGTTCCTTTACAAGCATAGTAGAGCATAGTATGGATTCTAATGTTCAACTCTGACTAAACAGGTTCTGCAAACGGTCTTTTACTGCACTTGACTGAAGAAGTAGGTGTCTGCTATATCCTGCACTTGAGGTGAGTTGTGTTCTCAGGTTTACATTGCAATGGGCACTCTTCTTGTAAACACAAATTCAGATTTATATACTATATGCTGGCATGACTGTTTTTATTAGGCAGGACAGTGCAGTAGTTGATGTATCTTGGGTTGATTATAAAGTTGCTTGGGTTTAATATTACCCAGCATGATGATGTATCAATGTAGCATTAGCATATGATCCAAGTGCTAGTACTGCTAGTAAATAGCTAATACAGTTAATGAAGAAGAAAAAAAACTGCTAGTACAGTTAATGAAGAAGAAAAAAAGGTTAATATTAAAATATCCAGTGTATATTATATTTGAAAATGATTGCTGCTAGATGTTAATTTGCTGGTACTAGCTAGAATTTGGCACTGAAAAGCAAAAGCAAAAGCTAATTAACTGCTGGGTAATAGCACTGGTACTAGGTAGCTAAAATATGTGTTCTGAAACACTGAGAGCAGAAACACTTACTACATACATATGCTCAAGAAACACTTACTAACCAGAAAAGGTTTTGACTTGAAATGTTAATAGCACAGAGAGCATCACAAGTTAAACACCTCAATCTGTTAGTATTTGTCTGCATTTTCTCACATTCTTCTTGTATCTGATCCAGTATTGCTTGTAGTGGTTTGTCCAAAATGTTGAATGATACTGCTTGGAGATGCATATATTGTTTCACCTCTTCACTTGTAATGTGAAGACAAACTCGCTACTCGCGGTCTGGAGACTTGTAATATAATGTTCTATCTTTGTTCGGTCTTTTCAATTCGGAGACTAATATGTAGAATTATATTCAGAGACTAATATGATGAATTGTATTCAGAGACTAATGTTCTATTGTATTCGATGAATCTGTTGTTGATGTGTGCTGTCTATATTTTGTCCAATTATACATTTTGTAACCTGTGCAAAAAATAGAAAATAAAAAAATAAAAAAACCTAATATTCATACTAATGGCGCATCACATCACAGTGCGCCATTAGTATGCCGAAGTTACTAATGGCGCATCTTGTTGTTGTGCGCCATTAGTATGCCAAAGCACCTGGGTATACATGGCCCCCTGGGAGGCATACTAATGGCGCACTGTTGTATATACTAATGGCGCATCTGAGGTCCGCCATTAGTATACCAGATACTAATGGCGCACCAGTGGTGCGCCATTAGTAAAATATACTAATGGCGTGGCACTAATGGTGCACAACTAATGCGCCATTAATGGCCAAATTAGGTGCGCCATTAGTAGGCCTTTTCCTAGTAGTGTTATGTCTTCTCAAAATAACATGGCTAAAGAAAGTTATCCCTAAAACAAGCAAAAAACAGGCAAAAAATAGCAATTCTGGGCTAGGCCTCCGGTTAATAGGTTAGTCCCAAAAATAATATAAAAGTGGATAATAAAGCCCAATAATGTCCAAAACAGTAGATAATATAGCATGGAGCAATAAAAAATTATAGATACGTTGGAGACGTATCACCAGTCATTCCCTTCCTCTGGATAGAAGGATGTCGGGCGCATGCCCGATGCGCGCGCGGCCACCGCACTCCACCTCCTGCTTGCCGCCGACCGCCTGGAGCGGGCTAGGGACGCCACGCACGTCCCCAAGCCCCACCTTTTCACTCTCGTCCCCATTCCCCGCCTCTCTATCGCTCCACATCTCAGACCCGAACATGTCCGTCGACGTCGCTCACTACCACCGCGCTTACCACCCATCCCTCGATCAACCGCCATGAACATCGGCTCCGCCTCGTTGACTGCATCATCCTAGACAATCCACACATCCTTGAGCGCCCTACAACATCGCCACCATCACTGTCTTCGTCCTCGACCGCCGTGGTTCGTCGTCGTCGATCCGCTTCGACCCAAGCGCCCCCGAGCCCACTGACCTTCCCAACAGACTCGTGGTGGGCCCTCGTTCGAAACCCCCTTGCCCCATTGCCAACCGCGTCCCCTAGCTTGCTTAGCCACAAGAGCCGAGAGCTCCCGAACTCCAGCAATGTTGCCACCATGGCGCCAGCTGCTTTCGCTTGCATTCGAGTGTGTCATCGCACTCACCGTGCTCCCAGGAGCCGAGAACGGCCACCATCTCTTCCTCCTGTACACCACAACATCGTCCTGGGAACTCCGTGCGGGCGCCGCCGCGGATGTGCTCGTCGCCGTTAGCTCCGACGAATACGCGACCAACTAGTGGCACCATTGGACGTGGCGCATACCTAGGGTCCCATTGAATCCACCCACGCGGCGAATGGTCGTCGAAACAGAGATTCTGACATGCCTCCGCCGTGGGTTGAGGTCGCTGGCGGCGTAACCCTAGCCGGCTGACGTGTCAAATTAGGCTAAAACTAATTAGGTCACTAACTACCCTACCTAGTCACTGACATATGGGCCCCACGCCCTAACTAACTTCAGTTAAGTTTAGTTAAACTAATTTAATCCCTGTGTCACTGACGTGCGGGGCCCACTAGCACGTTTGACTTGGACCAGCCCCTTTGACCTGCTGACATCATGCTTACACAATGCTGATGCGGTTAATCATTTTCTGGATTAAAAATAATCCAAGAAATTCCAGAAATTAGCTTAAACTTCAAAAATTCATATAAAATCAATTGTAACTCCAAATGAAATAATTTATATATTAAAAATTATCAGAAAAATCCAATCTATCCATCTGTACCATTTCCATGCATGTTAGAACAATGCATGGCTTCTGTTTAGGATAAATAAAATAAAGGCATTTGCACATAGGGATTTTGAATTTAAATCTTGGATTCAAACCAACTTCATTTAAATTGTTGCTAGTTGCATTAGCTCAAATCACAGCATATTGCCATGTCATGATCATGCATCATATTGTCGCATTGCATTGATTGTGTTCCTTCTCTGTTGCCAGTATTTGTCCCCTCTCATTGGATGACACCGATGAAGAACTATACTATCTTCAGAAGTTCCAGGCAAGCAACCCCCATTGAACATTCTGATACAATCCCACTCTCTCGCTCTTGCTCTCTTTTATTGCATTAGGACAACAAGGATTCATCTATTACATGTTGAGGTAGTTGAACCCCTTTCCTCATCATGACCTGTCATTGCCACAGTAAATAGATGAAACCCACTATCATGAGTAGGAGTTCTTTGAGCCCTGATGTGCCTACACATTCATGCTTGTTTGACATGCCTGCTATTGCTTAGAGTTGAGTCAGGTCTGAACATGTCCTGCTATTGCTTAGTGTGTGAACATGATTTGGTAAAGGTATCGATGAGAGGCCATGTAGGAGTACATGGTGGGTTGTTTCATTGGAACCGTCCTTAGGAACTAAGATCTGTATTTGTGATTTAAGATCGGCTACCACCACACATTGGGATCCTTAATTGACTCTCTCGATTATTAACCGCCCATGTCCTCTGTCCAAGAGTTGCAAGTACTTTCTGGTGTTTGTAGTATGCTGGAGGCTGTGCGCAGCATTGACCCGAGGGGTGGGCTGTGATGCGGTAGGCACGTGGAATGGTGTACCGGAACGCCTGTTTGGTGCCTCGGGAATCCTACACACATCGTTCCGGACTCCCAGCGGATGGAACCTGAATAGGAGATAAACATGGACTAGGGACTTTTGTGGTTAGTCAGGTCGTGGCCGACACCCTCGCCACGCTTCCGCTTGAAGGTTGTCGATATACATGACGTGTACATGGCGGTAAGTGGCGAGAGCGTGTGTGAAGAAGTGCACCCTTGCAGGGTGAACATCATCTATTCGAATAGCCACGTCCGCAGTAAAGGACTACTTGGTTGCTTATACAGTTCATAGGCAAGTGAAAGTGGATACTCTAAAATGCGCAAGATAACCGTGAGTGCTATGGATGACCTTCTCGTAGGGAGACGGGAGCGGATCCATAGTGGTGTATTGATATGGTGAATATGTGGACTCGTGTGCGCCACCTCAAAAGAGTTACCAGCAGACGTAGTACAGGATAGCCACTGAGTCAAAGCTGGCTTGCTGCAGTCAAACCCCACAACCCCCTTGCTGATACTGATGCGTACGTACTTGGTTCTGATATAAGTCTTGTTGGGTACATTTGTACTCATGTTTGCTTAATTTATGTTTTTGTAGAGAGACTCTAGTCTCACTAGTAGTTTCACATGGACTTCGACGTTTAGCTTGTTACCTCACCTACGATCTTTTACCCTTTGGAGGGTCTTGTAGATTCATAGGCTTACTAGCCTTCTCTCTTTTCAGATGTCTCTACTCAGACATGTTTATGCTTCCTCCTGTGCTTGTTGCTTGTATGACTTGAATGCTGGGTCATAAGACCCTTGTTTGTAATATCTAGCTCTTCAGAGCCTAATGAATAAATACTTTGAGTCATAGAGTTTTGTTGTGAGGCCATGATGTATTTGCACATATCGAGCATATTGTGTGTATGTCAGTGAAATGCTTGGTATGTGTGGGATCCGACAACCTAGTTGTTTATTCTTGGTAGCCTCTCTTATGGGGAAATGTCTCCTAGTGCTTCTAGTGAGCCATGGTAGCTTGCTACTGCTCCAGAACACTTAGGCTGGCCAGCATGTCCCCTTCTTCGTTCCTGTGTCTGTCCCTTCGGGGAAATGTCACACGCTGTTCCTTTAAGTCCTTGTAGCTTGCTATGACTTGGGTTCATACACTGATGACTGACACATTCATTGCTGGGTCATGTATGCATGTCCCTGTAAGTTAGTGCCACCTTGGGTTCACTACTAGACATGTCGGCCCGGGTTCTATGTCATATGGATGCTAGCGACACTATCATATAGGTGAGCCAGAAGGCGCAAGCGGTCCCGGGCCAGGTAAGGTGGCACCCGTGGGAATACCGTGCGTGAGGACGGAAAGTGATATGATGTGTTACATGCTAGATCGGTGTGACTTAGGATCGGGGTCCTGACAGCTTTGGTATCAGAGCCTGACTACCTATAGGATTACCAAGCCAAACTGGTCGAAGTTGAGCCTAGAAATGATTTTATTACATAAGGGAATTGATTCTGGAAGGGAACGTAAGGCTCTTTTTACTCCTTTACCTTATGCCCTTATGATCTGAGTCAACCTCTTCCTTTCTTCGTGGATTGACAACTAGGCTTCTCATTCTTCTATCAGGATCACGTGTTACTAATCCATAGACTTATAGGATTGTTGGTTTCAGGCCTCAATTCAGTTCCTACTACTTTCGTATGCTGATCGTTGATCTCAGAACCTTGATATTGCGATGCTAAGTGGTTATGCCACCATTTTGCAGGATGTCTGAAATCTTCTTGAGCATTTACATCTGTTATGATGTCCGAGTCATCCTAGGTTTCCTGATAATCTGATGCATTTGCAAATTCTTTCTCCCTATTCTGATGTCTTCTTAGGCCAGGTTAACCACACTAAATCGGTGAGTTGAGGTACCCTATTGCCTCGACATATATGTTGGATCTATTATTATGACACTAGGGTATTCTAGAGAACCACCCAGTAATCTAGCAAAGCTTTATATTCTCAGTGTGATGATTCTGGTTGTCATTCTCGAAAGCATCTCGTGATGCCATTTAGTTAGTAGGCATTCTATTTCTGGGTCCCTGCACCCAAGATTCACCTTACTTACTTCATGTTGATAGTGTTTTCTAGTTCCTTTAGGATATTAGAAACCTTGTGATAGTCCTTAAGGTCCATGGTATATCGTTCTTCCAATACCATGAACCAATATGGCAGAAGCTCTTTAGACCAAAAGATCACAACCAAAGTGCTCTTGATGAGTTCCCCATTCCATATTGTGACTCTGCCAGTCCTTCCTCTTCTGCATGGGTTATCCGGAAGAAATGTTGAGCTTTGCTCGACATACTAATCCATGCATCGACAACTGAGAAAGTTATATGTTCCTTGAGTTGCCCCTCTCTAATGGTATTTCGGCTGTCGTCTATTAGTTGGTCATCGGGAGTAGTTGTGCATTCGTGTTCATCGATGCCTTTTACTCTTGTGGTCCGTCAAGCCATTCTATTCCGGAATGACTAGGAGAAACAAACTCCAGTACCTCGTCCATTTCTTGGATTGGGTCAAAGCAGTTGTATTCCACGGATCAAATGGCAATCCAGCTTCTAGTTTGTTCTACCTTGAAGTATTACCCACTTTAGGTCAAGAATATCATAGGAATTGCACCACGTCTTATGAATTCTTGACGAAGTGATACTTCTCGCCATCATCATTCATTTCTTGGTCCTGCGTTGTTGCAACCGGAATGCCGACAAGTGAACTATGATGTGTCAAATCAATACTCCTAGCAATCCTGTTGCTTGGTAGTTAATGGACAATACTCTCATTCTTAGCATGCTGGTTATTGAGCCATCATCCTAAGAATGATCGTGCTACCGAGTCCATTTTGTTGGTGCACTCTTCGACCAATGGGTTCAGATTGTATCAATCTCTCGCTTTTTGATCATATCATCTTGCCTGGAAACTAATATTGCTCTCTAGATTAATAACATATCGATGGTTCGTGATTTTCGAAATATCTTCTCGGAAGTATTACTAGGTTGTTCCCTGACCGCTATGTTGAGTTCGTGATTATGCTGGTTTTTCCCTAAACCACCCCTCCTCCAAGGATCTATGTTGGATACCCCTGAGCTAGTTGGTCAAGCTAAAAAACAACTTGGAGAGTTGGAATATAAAAGCTTGCCTAACTTAGTTTGTTCCAAAGGGATATCCTTGTGTTTGTGTGTTAGTTAAAGAAAGATGATATCTTCATCGATTGATCTTCGTGATCAGTTGTTGGATCTATTGCCTTGCCCAAACTTTGATTTGAGTGTGGGCTATCATCGAATCAAATCAGGACCAACGATCCTCGTAATGTTGTCTTACTCGTGGTTGATCCCTCGAGCATATACCATTACATCTTTTGGTCTGACCAATGCTATCAGTATGTTCATTCAATTGTGAAATTCCATCCATATGGAAGCCTGGATGAATTGTTGTTGAGCCCATCGGCAACCGTTTTAACCTCCTCCATGATTCATGATGAACATATAAGCTAGTGTTATAACTTGTGTAAGCATTTTCTTCGTGATCTGTTCATGAAGGATATGTTCGATGAAAGAAGTGACTTCCTTTAATTCACGTGCAATTGATACAATTTGCCGCCGTGAATTCGGGAAAGTTTGTTTCTCTTCCTCTGGAATCATCCCAAGTCAGTCATGCATGTTCAAAGTATTCTATGGTTTGTTAGACTGATCATCTTCATTCCATATGAATTCCGGAGCACACCAAGCCACTGATTGATTTGTTCAAGAAAAAGGAGTCTATTGTGATAATCATAGGTCATGCACATTACTTCCTTATCCTCAATGATGGTTCCCAACCAGAACTCGGTAGTGTTTTGTTATAAGACTACTACGTGATCATGCTTGTCTAGGACAGTGTGTTCACATGTGTGTAGCAGAACCAGCTCATGGTTTGGATCTTGCTATCATAGTTTATTTCCCGATAATCTATTGCAAACTTTCTGTCCAGACATGACGTCTGAAATATCCTGACACCAACCATATCTGAATCTCAGCCAGATATGATGGTTGGAACGTTTCCCAAGAACTATAATATTGGTCTCTATGTAACCCGGTAAAGTGGATGTCGTGGCCAACACACCCAGCCGGAAGACCTACTATTGTAGTATCTTGATTGAGGAAGTTGGCCACCTCCCCATAAGGATTCCATAGGATCTACTCCAGTAGTTATTCCTTATGGATTCTTGTGCTCCCGAAGTCTGAGCTTTTATTGGATGTTCTAGATACCAAACCATATCTATAAATGGGTTACGCTAGCACATCAAGGAGAACATTAGAAGCGGAGTGCTTAATGTCTCTCGGTCGATCATCCAGATTTTGTTTCGTTGGCCTCGCTAAGGTGAAATCTGAGAAGGTGTTATCTTCCTTTGCATCTGCATCCTCCACGGATATTCATCATGGTAGTACGAGGTGTCACTAAGATCTTGGCACAGATGTTGGCAAACCTTGATGGATATGGAAATGCTCAAGTTCTTGAGAGCATGCACAAGCGCTAGGTTTTATTGTCGGCATCAATTGCGATTTGCTCTCAGTCTCTTCGATTATGTTATAACCATTCAAAGAGTGGAATCACTCTCTGCTATTGAGCTTTTCTTCCCAGTTACCAGAATCATTCCCAGCATTTGCATTTAATTCCCAGCTTGCACCCGCCATTGTGCCAAGTTTTCATGGGCTGCCATGTCAGTAATTTTTGTTCGGGATCATCTTCAAAAGTGGTCCTACCATGGGTCACATCCATTTCCAAATGATAAGCAAAAATCACTCATTGTGTTGTCTTCAACAAGGTAGTCCACATCATCCATTCTAGTCCGAGTATGTTATTCTTTTGGACACCTTCAAATGATCGATTGTGATTTGCCTTAGGTTAGTATAAGAGTTTCAATGACCTAAATATCAAAAGTAATTCTTGTTGCCACATAAGGGAATAATTCTATGAGCCACCTTCCCCCAAGGGCTTCCGTTTTGGAATCATGGTAATTACTTCATTGCTACTTTGAAACATATGCACCATCTTACTCAAGCATGGAATTATTGCCTATCAAAATTAAATGTTTGTCATCTGTTCCTCTCAACCCCTCCCTACGTGTGTTTTGTGTCTCAGCTTAAGAGATGTTCCTACATCTCACTTCATGAGTTGATGTTGAGTGCTCAAACTTCGAGGAGGTCGATTCCTGTAGAGTTTCTCTGTGTCGTCATCATGTTGGATGAAGATCTCGAATGTAAAGACTTCAAGATCAATTAGAGAAATGAATCAACATCTTCGAGAAGGGCAATTGGATCATGAAGATCATGTTAGCTTTGTGTCCCCTCTATCTTATTACCTCACGTCTTGAATCTCGGGAAGAGATTATTGTTTAGTGGGGGTGAGTTGTCATAGACCTAGCTCAACCCCTGTTGCCTTTTCTTGATCATCATGCCATCATGTTTAAAATTCAAATGAATTTGAATGGGGATGTTCAAACCATAGCTATTTTCAATGAACCCAAAATGCCCTTCGGAAAAGTTCATCATTTATGAATTAGCTAAAAACCTCTACCAAAAATGGTGCACATATTTCTAGGACATCCTGATTTTTAAATTAATCCATATTGTATTTGAATTAGATCAAATAAAATCTATAAATAATTTTATAGCTCCAAATGTTTCGAAAATAATTGTGGGTCTCTAGAGTAACTCAGTTAACATCCACAATAATTTTTGGCATCAATAAAATGGTTTCGTCCCTAAACTAAATCAGAACACCGAAAACAAAATAGAAAAAGGAAACGGAAAATAGAAATAGAGCTGCGAGAGAAACCCACCTGACTTACCTGGCAGCCGACTAGCTGGCCTAGTACTGTGCTGGCCCAGTGCCAGTCATCCCCTTCCTCTGGACAGAAGGACCTCGGGCGCGTGCGCGACACGCGCGCGGCCACCGCACGCCACCTCCTGCTTGCCGCCCAAGCCCCACCTTCTAACTCTCGCCCCCATTCCCCGCCTCTCTATCGCTCCGCATCTCGGACCCGAACACGTCCATCGCGGCCGGTCACTGCCATCGCGCTCACCACCCGTCCCTTGACCAACCGCCATGACCATCAGCTCTGCCTCATCGTCTTCATCATCAGAGACAAGCCACGCATCCTCGGGCGCCCTACAATGTCGCCACCATCGCCGTCCTCATCCTCGGCCGCCGCGGTTCTTCACCGTCGATCCGCTTCGACCCAAGCGCCCCCGAGCCCACTAACCTTCCCAACAGACTCGCGGTGAGCCCCCATTCGAAACCGCCTTGCCCCATTGCCGACTGCGTCCCCTAGCTAGCTTAGCCACCGGGGCCGAGAGCTCCCGAACTCCAGCAATGTTGCCGCCGCGGCGCCAACTGCTTCCGCTCGCATTTGAGCATTTCATCGCACTCACCTTGCTCCAAGGAGTCAAGAACGGCCACCATCTCTTCCTCCCGTACACCACAACGCTGTCCCAGCCAACTCCGTGCGGGCGGCGCCGTGGATGTGCTCGTCGCCGTCAGCTCCGGCGACTACGCGACCAACAACTGGCACCGTTGGACGTGACACACCCCCCGGGTCACGTAGAATCCACCCGCGCGATGAATGGTCGTCGGAACAGAGATTCCGGCGTGCCTCCGTCGTCGGTTGACGTCACCGGCAGCCTAACCCCAGCCGGCTGATATGTCAAATTAGGCTTAAATTAATTTGGTCACTAACTACCCTCCCTAGTCAGTATAACATATTGGCCCCACACCATAACTAACTTCAGTTTAGTTTAGTTAAACCACTTTAATCCCTGTGTCACTGACGTGCGGGGCCCACTGCCAGGTTTGACTTGGACTAGCCCCTTTGACCAGCTGTCGTCATGCTTACACAATGCTGACGCAGTTAGTTGTTTTCTGGATTGAAAATAATCCAAAAAATTCCAGAAATTAGCTTAAACTTCAAAAATTTATATAAAATCAACCGTAACTCCAAACGAAATAATTGATATATGAAAAATTATCAAAAAATCCAATCTATCCATCTGTACCATTTCCATGCACGTTAGAACAACGTATGGCTTCTGCTTAGGATAAATCAAATAAATGGCATTTGCATATCCACATAGGGAGTTTGAATTTGAATCTTGGATACAAACCAACTTCATTTAAATTGTTGCTAGTTGCATTAGCTCAAACCACGGAATATTGCCATGTCATGATCATGCATCATATTGTTTTATTGCATCGATTGTGTTCCTTCTTTGTTGCTGCTATTTGTCCCCTCTCAGTAGACGTGTTTCCGACAATGAGATCGATGACACCAATGAAGAACTATATTATCTTCAGAAGTGCCAGGCAAGCAATCACCATTGAACATTCCAATACGATCCCACTCTCTTGCTCTTGCTCTCTTTTACTGCATTAGGACAACAACAATTCATCGGTTACATGATGCGGTAGTTGAACCCCTTTCCTCTGCATGACCAGTCATTGCCACAGTAAATAGATGATACCCACTAGCATGAGTAGGAGTTGTTTGAGCCCTGATGTGCCTACTCATTCATGTTTGTTTGACATGCCTGCTACTGCTTAGAGTTGAGTCAGGTCTGATTCGTCGGGGATGAATTGGAGGTGTGTGAACATGTCCTACTGTTGAGACCTAAGTGTGTGAACACGATTTGGTAAAGGTATCGATGAGAGGCCATGTAGGAGTACATGGTGGGTTGTTCCATGGGAACCGTCCTTAGGAACTGAGATCTGTATGTGTGATTTAAGATCAGCTACTACCACACACTGGTATCGTTAATTGACTCTCTCGACTTATTAACCACCCCTGTCCTCTATCCAGGAGTTGTAAGTAGTTTCTGGTGTTTGTAGTATGCTGGAGGCCGTGCGCAACGCTGACCCAAGGGGTGGGCTGTGATGCGGTCGGCACGTGGCACAGTGTATCGGGACGCCCGTTTGGTGCCTCGGGAACCCTGCACACATCGTTCGGGGCCGTACTGGAAACCTCGGTGGGACTCCTTGCGGATGGAACCTGAATAGGTGATAAACCTAGACTAGGGACTTGTGTGGTTAGTCAGGTCATGACCGACACCCTCACCAGGCTTCCGCTTGAAGGTTGCTGAGATACATGATGTGTACATGGCGGTAAGTGGCGATAGCGTGTATGAAGAAGTACACCCCTGCAGGGTTAACATCATCTATTCGAATAGCCGCGTCCAAGGTAAAGGACTACTTGGTTTCTTATACAGTTAATAGATAAGTGAAAGTGGATACTCTAAAATGCGCAAAATAAGCGTGAGTGCTATGGATGGCCATCTCGTAGGGATACAGGAGCGGATCCATAGTGGTGTATTGATATGGTGAATAAGTGGAATCGTGTGCGCCACCTCAAAAGAGATACCAGCAATCGTAGTACAGCATAGCCACTGAGTCAAAGCTGGCTTGCTGCAGTCAAAACCCACAACCCCCTTGTTGATACTGATGCATACATAGTTAGTTCTAATGTATATCTTGTTGGGTACATTTGTACTCATGTTTGATTAATTTAAGTTTTTGTAGAGAGACTGCAATCTCGCTAGTAGTTTCGCATGGACTTCGGTGTTTAGCTTGTTACCTCAGCTATGATCTTGCACCCTTTGGAGGGTCTTGTAGATAGATAGTCTTACTAGCCTTCTCTCTTTTCAGATGTCTGTACTCAGACATGTTTATGCTTACGCCTGTGCTTGTTGCTTGTATGACTTGAATGCTGGGTCATCAGACCGATGTTTGTAATATCTGGCTCTTCGAAGCCTAATGAATAAATACTTTGAGTCATAGAGTTTTGTTGTGATGCCATGTTGTACTTGCACATATCGAGCATATTGTGTGTATGTTATTGAAATGCTTGGTATGTGTGCGATCCGACAACCTAGTTTTTTATTCTTGGTAGCCTCTCTTATGGGGAAATGTCTCCTAGTGCTTCCAGTGAGCCATGGTAGCTTGCTACTACTCCGGAACACTTAGGCTGGCCGGCATGTGTCCTTCTTCGTTCATGTGTCTGTCCCTTCGGGGAAATGTCATGCATTGTTCCTTTAAGTCCTTGTAGCTTGCTACGACTTCGGTTCATACATTGATGACTGGCACATTCGTTGCTACTCTACAAAAAAGACACATCCGTGACATTTTGGGCCCAACGATTTTTTTTCTGTCATACATATGACACTTCTATGATGATAATTGTGAGAAAACCCGGTATCATCATAAATGTGGTGGGCTCTTACTTCTATGACAAAAAATCATGACAGAAAATGGGCTTCTCGTCCTGGGCGGGCTGGAGACTCAGCTGCATGACATTCTTTGGGTCGTCCATGAGGGAAAAAACCGTGGTAGAAGCGAGGGCGAGGAAAATTTCGGGGAGTTCCCGGTTACGGTGGGAGGTCGAGGGCCGAACGATGCGCGTTTCTCTCATACACGTACGCGCATGTGTGTGAGGCGTTGGCTCTAACTGAACCAGAGCAAGGCGTTAGGCTCTAACTGAACCCGAGTGATTGCACTGTAGGCTACGCGTTACTGAACCCGAGCGATCGATCGATGGCTGTTAACTGAACCCGATCGAGTGATTCCTTCGCTACTGCTACTAACTAAAGCCGATCAATGCTACCTCTGGGATGAACAGTCAGCCTTACGGGGGGGGGGGGGGCTTGGATAAACAGTGAGAGGTGCCATTGCCTCTGGATGTACATGACCCTGTGGTGTGGAGGGCTGGATGAACAGTAGACGGTGGAGGGGTGCCCGTTGAGGGGTGGTTGAACAGGACCCCGTGGTGTGGAGGGCTGGATGAATAGTAGACGGTGGAGGGGTGCCCGGGGAGGGGTGGTTGAACAGTAGCTGGTGGAGTAGCGCATGGTGGAGGATGGATGAACAGGAGCCCGTGGAGGCTAGAGGAGGTCGACGATAGCCCATGGAGGCTGGAGGAGGTCGACGGTACCCCGTGGAGGCTGGAGGAGGTCGACAGTGGAGATGAACAGTATCCCGTGGAGTCCCGTTTTGTGGTACGCCACACCCCTCCGGATGAACAGGACACCCATTTCGACCGTAGGAGGTCTGTTTCGTCCATTTTGCGGTACGCCACACCGCTCCCGATCAACAGGACCCCCGTTTCGACCGTAAGTGGTCCGTTTCGTCCGTTTTGCGGTACGCCACACCCCTCCCGATCAATAGGACCGATGTTTCGACCATAGGAGGTATGTTTCGTCCGTTTTGCGGTATGCCAGATCCCCTTTCGAACGTGACCGGTCGAACACAAGGCCGTTTCCTCCGTTCCGCGGTACGCCAGGCCTCGTTTCCATCGCCTGTTCCATCCAAGCCCTCCCGATGAACACGACCACACATCCCGTTCCGACCCAGCCGGTTGGCTCCCACGTGTTCCGTTGCCTCCCGATGAACACGACGCATTCCGTTGCCTCCCCATGAACACGACGCATTCCGTTGCCTCCCCATGAACACGACGACGAAGCTGTTTCTCCGTTCCAACCCAGCCATGTCAATGAGCCCTGGCCGTACGTATGCGCGAGTAGGCGTTCGAGACCACGCCCGTATGTACACATACGTGGCTGTATTTTCTTTCTTGCACCCTGGCCGCTGTACGTACATGTACATGCTACGTGCGCGCCTCTACTACGACACGTGCACGCCTCTACATCCACCAGTATATATGTATGTACACGTTCACGACCAGAATGACAACGCTACGTATGCTTCGACCAGGTGGGTCCCGACTGTCAGGCACTTCCTTGCGTGTGAAGATGTAGCTGGTGGGTCCCAGCAGTCAGGGGGGCGAATCATTTTGTTTTTTTGCCCGGACGCACTTCCTTTCATGCGAAGGTGTAGCTGGTGGGTCCCAGCAGTCAGGGGGGAAACGTTATTTTTCGCGAAATACGGTGGCCCGTCTAGTGGGTCCCTGCTGTCAGGTGGAGGAATAATTATTTTGCACGTAATAAGGTGGCACGTCCTTGCTGCGGCCGTGGACCCTGCTGTCAGCGTCTCCACGCACAGTACTCTTCCGATGGAAGTCGGTCGTTGACCACATTGACCATGCCGCGCCGAGAGCACCACGGCGGTGGACGACGGCGAGGCCTAGGAAGGGGACGACATGGAGGCAGGGAAGACTCGACAGTTGTTTCCCACGCAGAGGGGAGTACGACTGTACGAGGGTTTACTGGTTCGTCTGCCATGCCATTGCCGGAGAATAACAGCAGCTGTGGGTGAGTAGAGGGATGGCTAGGCTAGCGATGGGAGTATGGTGGGGCAGTGAGGCCTGCACGACAGCACAGCCGGCCGCGGGGAGGAGGGAGTAGGCAGTCCCGCTGACGCTTGTTTGAGCGGATGCAACAGGAAGAGCAGAGATTGAAGAAGCACGACGGCCGTTGGATGGACATCCAACAGTCAGTGCTTGTGCATCAACCTTTTTTTAGGAAAGCCTCAAATCTGTGGAAAACAGCATACGGCCCATCTGCCATTATCTCTAATAATTTACAGCCCATTTGCTAATTCTTAAGGTTTTTTTGGAGCCCATGTTCTTTTTGTTAGCATTACAGCCCATATTGTGGCCATGGTTAAACAATTATACGAAATTTTGCATATTTCGGTGCGGTCCGAACTGTTTTTAATCCCTAAATTTCGACTCACATTCAAAGTGATTTTAAAAATAAATGTATATGAATATAAAACCCAACAAATTCTCCACGCATAAAAATTAATGTAATTTAAAATCTTGAAATGAAAAAAAAGATATTTGAAACTTATTGTCGGTTTGATGTGTTTTAAAAATGTAGAGCCCATTTCTCATTACTGATGGGCCATTTTCTCGGCCAGCCGAATGAAAGCTCTCCTCGTCTTGAAAGATTTGCAGCCCAACAGGTCTGACAAAGCGACTTACTTGGCAAATCACAAAAAAACTGGGCTGTGGTCGTGGACCCAGCTGTCAGCCCCTCCACGCACAGTACTCTTCTGATGGAAGTCGTTCCTTGACCATGTTAACCACGCCGCGTGGAGAGCACCACGGCGGTGGACGACGGCGAGGCCTAGGAAGGGGATGACGTGGAGCCGAGGAAGACGCGGCAGTGGAAGCCTGAACGGAGAGGAGTACGAGGGTTCACTGGTTCGGCTGCGGTGTGAGGCTACCATCGCCGCAGGGCCTGGCCAATGGTCACTACTAGGAAAAGGGCTATAGATGATATGGCCACTAATGGCGCACCAGACATGTGGTGTGCCACTACTATATAGCAGTGGCGCACCATGAGTTTGTGCGCCATTAGTGTGATAGACACTAATGGCGCACCAGACACATGGTGCGCCACTAGTAGCAATTTTTTTTCCAAAAATACTAATGGCGCACCAGGGCCCAGTGCGCCATTACTAGTTTAACTAGTAATGGCGTACCTGCCACAGAGTGCGCCACTAATATTTTTTTGCAAAACTACTAATGGTGCACCTCAAGCTGGTGCGCCATTAGTAACCAGGTTACTAATGGCGCATACGTGGGTGGTGCGCTATTAGTAACCTGGGACCAGCTAGATATTTTGGACAGCCACACCTACACACTCACTTTCCCCACTTCATTCTCTCCACCTCCTCCTCCTCCAAGCTTGTGTCGGCTGCCTCCTCCTCCTCACCTCATTTGCACCATAGATTCATCCAAATGAAGTGGTTAAATTACCTTTTTTGATAGGTAAGTAAGGAGAAAGCTATCTTTATGTTGTAGATCTACTTTTTTTCTCCCTCCAACAACGTGCACATGCACTTTTTATGGCCTAGCTAGATCTATGTATGTTTGTCATGTTGCATATGTTTTTGGTGTTGCATATATGTTTGTGTTTGTAGTTGCCAATATTTTGCCGGAATGTTGATTCATTTCCGTTTCAGCGAGAATTTTGGCACTATACATTCTTTTTGGTCCTATTTTTAGGGAAAGTCATGCCAAATTTCGTTTTGCTCTACCCCACAGGCGACCATGGTCTGCACGATGACCGATGACATCGTGAATATGAGGGTCCTGCACCCAGCCTAAGGATGGGAGCAAGTGGAAAGCGTTGAACTTCGAACACCCAGAATTTGGGAAGGATCCAAGGAACATCATGCTGGGCACGAGCACCGATGGAGTCAATCCGTTTGGCAGCCAGAGAAGCACACATAGCACCTGGCCTGTGTTTGTGTGGATGTACAATCTTCCCCCCTAGTTGTGCATGAAGAGGAAGTACATTCACATGAGTATGCTAATTGAAGGGCCAAAATAACCAGGTAACGACATCAATCTGTATCTAGGGCTGCTGAAAGAGGAGCTAGACACACTCTGGAAAACTCCAGCTAATACGTGGGATGCCGCAGAGAAAGAATATTTCCCTATCACAGCGGCACTACTCACGACGGTGCACGGCTATCTCGGTTACGGATATATGCCAACGGGTGGATGACACAACGTATTTGTCGGGTGGTGGGTGCGACATATGCCAACGGGTGGCTTATCATTGTGGGAGCTAGTAAGACATCGACGGTGCCTGGAAGCGGGATAAGGCGAAGACATGCATGCCGGCGGATCTTACCCAGCTTCGGGGCTCTCCGTGGAGATAACACCCCTACTGCTGCCCACTAGATGAATCAAGTAGCTACACAACGCTCCTTGAGCTGTTTGGGGGGAGGAGGAAGAAAGGGCACGGCTAGCCTGCTTCTTCTCCTTGTGTGGTGTCTAGAACTAGCAGGGGGTCGAACCCTTTGCATGGGTGCTCCGGGGGGTTTATATAGGCCTACCCCCCGGGGGTACAATGGTAATCTGACTGGGTATGGGGCCCAGCTGTCTGTGACTGTGCTCGCCGGCTTCTGCGCCGGCTGCTGGGGCCCGCCGACTGGTGGGTCCCGCCGGCGGCCGGCTCCTTGATCAACAGGCAGGCCCCACTGTCCAGGGCCTGGTCGGCGGCTGGTTACTGTGGCTTCATCTCGTTGACGTGAGCTTCATCGTGGTAAGCGAGGCTATAGTACCGCCACCTGTCAGGCGATCGCTGTAGCCTTACCGTGTCTTGTCTCCTTAATGGGGCGTCTTCTTCGAGGGAGGCGGCAAGCCGGCTGCGGGGAGCCGGCTCTGTCTTGGGCCGACTAGTTGGAGGCGTGGCCGCCTTCGGGCGTCTCTCTGCTCGAAGGGGCCCACCGTCGATGGGCCATGCTGGCGGCCCGTCGTGGGTGATGCCAGAGTCAGCATGGCAACAGTGCTGCGCCGGACGGGTCACACCTACCCCGTACGGCGCACTGTGCCAGGCGTGCTCCGGGATTCGGGGGTGGCAGGCTTTACTGTAGCCACGCCCCGTCGCACCGCCGTTAGGTGGGTGCAAACTTTGTGGGTACGGTCTTGACCGCTGTACGGGGAGCCGGCTTCTTGGAGTCGGCCTTCTCAAGGCCGGCTCCTTGGAGTCGGCCTTCTCATGAGGGCTAAAGTCGGACCGCCTTCCGAAAGCCGGCCAGGGTTGCGGCCAGCTAGGGAAGGCGGACCCGTGTCTTGGATTCTTGAGAGCCGGGCGGGCTCGTAACATTTTCAGAAGGGCCAGGGGAAGCCGGCTAGGCTACCCATGGCTATTTACTCCGACAGTAGTCCCCGAAGCTGATCAAGCTCCGAGGTGAGCAGGGGGATGAGAAGCTTGGTCAGCTTCCCATCCTGAGGAGCCGGCTTTGCGGGCGTACGCCGAATTCAGAGAGCCCCATGCAGGCGGGAGGAGGGGGGGCTGCGGGCTGACCACGGGCCCTTTTGCGGCCACGTGGCAGCAGGATCCTACGGGCGCACGCGCGCGACGCGACGCCGCCGCAGGCCCGGGCCCGCCACTCGCGAGCCTTGGTCCGGGCGCGGATCTTCCGTGGCCCGCAGGGGCCGCTCGCCTTCTTGAGGTAGTTTCGTTTCGCCGTTAAGGCTCGATAATTGCGGGACGTGGGAAGTGGGCCCGATCGATCCCCACGCTTCCCCACGTCGCGCCTCCTCGGCTCCGCCACGTGAGCCTATAAGTAGGGGGAGGAGGGAGAGCGACAGAGATTCGCACGCCCCTCCCGCTCCGCCCCTCCTAACCCTCGTCTTCTTCCACTCGCTGCCGCCGCAGCTTCCTGTCTCAGCATTGTTGCGTCTCCACGCCGCCTCGCTTCCATGGCGTTGTCAAGCTCCTGGGACGGCTCCAACGTCCACGAAGACCACATGGAGTTCCTTCGCCAGACCCGGCGCCTGCCCGGCGCCGACCGCGTACAGGTCTGCCTGGCGCCTGCGAGGGAGATCTCGCTGGCGCCGGAGGAGGGCGAGTGGGTCGTGTTCCGCTCGCACTGCCTGCGCGGCTTCGGCCTTCCGGCGAGCGGGTTTCTGCGCTCTTTCCTCGACTTCTACAACCTCCAGCCGCATCACCTCACGCCCAATGCGGTGATGCTGTTGTCGGCCTTCGTCTCCCTCTGCAAAGGCTTCTTGGGGCTGCTCCCCACGCTGGAGCTCTGGGGAGAGTTCTTCCAGAGCAAACTCGGCACAGTCATCGCCGGCGTGCCCGCTCCCTGCGGAGCCTTCATCGCCATGAGGAGGGCGAGCGAGAACAACCCGTTCCCGCCCATCCCCCTGATCCAGTCGGTGAAGGTCTGGCAGAGAGCTTATTTCTATGTGAAGAACATCGCCGAGCAAGAAGACTACATCAACCTGCCGGCTTACGTAGCCGGCCCGCCGGCTGGGAGGCAGCCCTCGTGGCGCTTCCGGTCCCGGTCCTTGTCTCCGGCCGGGAACGCCGCCATCTCCCGGCTTCGGGTGATGATTCAGTCTGAAGGCCTGCGCGGGGCCGACTTGGCGGCCGCCTTTGTGGAGTGCCGGATTCTCCCTCTCCAAAGCCGGCCCCATATGACGTGTCAGACGAGCGGCCGTTTCGACCCCAGCCGGCTGAGCACATGGGAGATGCCCCACGCGGAGGTGGCACTCATGGTCAATTACATCGCCAACTGCAAGCTCGGCGGGGATTGGCAATACGGCAAGGCGCCGCATTCTCGCGCAAATCCTCCACCCGTGGTAAGTTTCTCTCTTTATCTCCTTTTTGTCGTCAGCCGGCTTTATGACGGCCGACCTCTGACCAGTCGGTTCTTTTGAGCAGAACCCTCTTCTTGCGCCGCCGGCCGGGATGGCAGGGATTGAACGCCAGTACACCCCCGACCGCACGGTGGATGACCTTGACGACACGGACCTGGGGGCGGCCGCCATGGAAGACGCCGTGGTAGGGGACAGCGCCGAGCCTGGAGGCTCAAAGTTCACCGCGAGCTTCAAGGACTGGCCGGACGATTTCGAAGCCGAAGTCGCCCCGCGTCGCCAGCCGGCGGCCGACCAACAGGGCGCGGGCTCGTCTGTCGCTCTGGCTGCCGGCGGCGCACAGAAGCGCCGGGCCGCTCTAGGCCTCTTCGGCAGTCGGCCGAAAAAGTCCAAGCCCTCCATCGTGGCGACAAAGCGAGACGAGGCGGCCGCGAAGGCGGCCCGCTTCCGCAAGGCGGTCAAGCAGCCCTAGGCGGTCTCGGCGTAAGTCTTCAATTGCCTCGCCGCATTCTCATCATTGTTCTCTTTTTCTTCGAATTTTCTCCTTAACTTTTCCTCGCTTGCTGGACAGGGCGCCGCTTTCCCTTGAGCGGGGCCCGGGCGGCTCCGTCGTGGGGCCGGCTGGAGGGTCTTCGAGCTCCCACCGCGTGGACCCCCGCGCCGATCTCAGGGAGGCCACGGAGCGGAACGCCCGCGAAGCGCAGGAGGAGCGCGAGGCGACGGAGAAGGCGACCGCCCAGGCGGCGAAGGAGCAGGCCAAAGCGGCAGCCAAGGCCCAGACGGAGGCCGCTACCGCGGAGATGGAGGCGGAAAGCTCACGCAGCCAGCCTCCGCTGCTCGCCATTCCTCTTCGAGCTGTAGCCCCCGACACCCCATTGCCCTTGGCGGAGGAGATCGTCCAAGACCCGCCGTTGTTGGAGAGGGAGGAGGACCCCGTGGCCTTGGCGGGAAGAGCACCGCCAACAGTGCCAACCGGAGCGGGCCAAGAAGGTCAGTCGTCAACGGCGCCAAAGGAGCCGGCCGGAGGTGAGCCGGAGAACAGAGCCGGCCTCGAGGTGCAGCTGGCGATGGGCCGGCGCGCAGGGGGAAGCGCTGCTCCGCTGGAGTTGCGCCGAGCCGCAGGCGCAGGCCAATCGGCGGAAGATCTGGAGGCGGCCAGCACCGCCATGTTCGAGTGGACTCCCAGCGGGGGGACCGGCGAGCTGGATGCGGCGGCTCAAGCGGTCCGGAGCCGGCTACAAGCTCAGGCCGCCCTACTGCAACAGCTCAACCAAGAGTTCTTGTCAATGCGAACTACTATCCGGGTGAGTCCTTCGCTCTTGGCTGCTTTTCTTTCTTGATTTCTTCCACGGGGGCGCGTCAGCGCACCCACTGGGTGTAGTCCCCGAGATCCGGGCCGACTGCTGCACAGTCGGGTTGGATCTTTCTCGACGGCCACCTTACTTTGCTTTCTTTCTAAACTTTTAGGAATACCACAATCTTCGTGCTGCCGCCTTCGACTCCCAGGCTCGGGAGTTGAGCCGGCGGACCGACGACCTGGCTGACAGCCGGAGTAAGTGCTCGATTTTGTCTGTCTCCTGTGGGGGCGCGTCAGCGCACCCACTGGGTGTAGTCCCCGAGATTCGGGCCGACTGCTGCGCAGTCAGGTCGGATCTTTCTTGACGACTCTTTTCTGATTGGTTTTTCTTTTTCTTTGTCTTCAGGGGCCAACGCCGACTTGAGGAAAGAGCTTCGCGAAGCGATGGCGGCCCTTCACACCAAGGAGGCCGAGTGCGCTGCCTTGGTCTAGGAACGGGATCGCCTAGCCAAGAAGCTGGCCGACCAAGAGGAAAGCCACAAAGCGGCCCTGTGGGCGACGCAGGAAAGTGAAGCCACCTTGCTGGCAGAGTATGAGATGGAGGCGGCGAGCTGGTCTGAGACCCGGCGAGCCCTGGACGAAGGCTTCGGCCGGATCGAGGACTTGATCGACGGTAAGTTGCCTTCTTAGCCCTTCTCCTGCTCCTTGCCACCTAGTTTTTTGACTTATCTTTAGCCGTTGCTCGTTATTTCTTGAAGATTACTTCCCGGGCTACTCCGCCTTCGCCGCCCAAAGCATTGAGGCCCATCGCGAGGCGCGCCGTCAAGCGGGGGCCGACATTGCACCGGATGCAAACCGGACCCTTGAGGAGCAGCTCCTGGCTGTCCAGGCACGGTTGCAGCCAGCTCATCGGATGCTTCGCCGGCTCCAACGTGCCGGGGCGCAAGTGTTGGCCGCCCTCTGTCCCGGCGAGACGATCCCCCGCGCCCCAAGCGGGACCGCCGACTGGCTGGAAGTCGCAGTTGGTCGCTTCGAGGCTTGGAAAGCGTCAAAGGCCCGCCTTGGAGCCGGGCGGGCGTTGGAATTCGTTCGGGCTTGGTACCCAGGGCTGAGCCTGGACCAGCTGCGCACTTGGAGGATGGAGGCCGACGCGGAGCTGGAGGAGGTGAGGCCGGCTATCGCCCAGCGAGCTTCGACGATCGCCGAGTGCACCAACATCAGCGTTTTCGCACCCGAAATCGATGATGACGGTGTTGCTCAGCCGGAGGAGTGGTTCGGGCTGAACCCGGCGCTGGGCGAGGACTCGGCGGAGGAGATTGCCTCCAGCGACGAGGGCGAAGAAGACGAAGACGAGGACGGCGAAGACGTCGAGCCGGCTGGTGGAACAACCAGCCGACCTCAGGCCGACCGTGCCTCCAGCAACGAGGCGCGTGAAAGCGCGCCCTCTACGGGAGGCGGCGACCAAGCCGAAGTTCGTCAGCCGGCCGCTCCTTCAGCTGGCACGACCGTCTCCGCCAACCAGTCTGGCTCGTCGGCCGCTCCGCCAGCTTGACCTGCCGTCTTTATCTTTCCTGCTTTATTGTCTTTGAACAATCTTTGTTAAGTTTTCGCAATTCCTCCCACTGGGGGTGTATCCAAACTATGTTGAATGCTGGCCTCTTGGAGGTCTTTTCATGTAAATATTATCATGTGCATGTTTGGTGTCCATTCGCGTATGCTTGTTTATCCTTAGGCTTTTTCCTTTGCCGCCTTCCCTCTTTGGGGAGGCAAGTACTTGAGCTTTCTTGGATTAAAGTAAAGTGAATGGAAACCGGCCGGCCGGCTACTCTGGTAGCCAGTCGGCGGTGTGAGAAAAACCGGCTTTTGTTATATTAGTCCGTTAGTCCCTAGCTGTTTTTCGTGTGGGCGGTCGTTCCTACCTTTAACTCTTGCCAGCCGGACAGCCAGTTCTTCGAACTGCGACTTTCGGCAAGAGAAGGCTTGGGAGCTGGCACACTACTTGTCTGACTGCGGGTAGGACTTCTAACATAACTCCAGTCGGCCAGTCCCCGAGCCGACTAGTCGAACTCGGTGCCAGACGGAATAAGTAAATGATACGGCAAGGTCATAAGCATGATACTTTTCATTCATAAATAAAGGATGACAGTCCCCGAGCCCTGCTCGAGGAGCCTATTGTCTTGTACTTAATACAAAAGTTAGCGTGATACATACTGCCTTTCAACTGTAAAATCTTCGAAGGAGGTTGACATTCCATGGCCGTTCCGACTCCTTGCCGGAGTCGTCTCTCTTGCGTGCCTTCGGCTTCTGTGCGTCGATCAGGTAGTAGGAGTCGTTGCCTAGAGCTTTGCTGATGACGAAAGGGCCTTCCCAAGGGGCTGAGAGCTTGTGCTGGCCGGCTGTTCGCTGGATCAGCCGGAGCACAAGGTCGCCCTCTTGGAAAGATCTTGGCCTAACCTTTCGGCTGTGGTAGCGGCGCAAGCCCTGCTGGTAGATTGCAGACCGGCTGAGGGCTAACAGCCGGCTTTCTTCCAGCAGGTCGACGCCGTCTTCTCGTGCTTCCTTGGCCTCCGCTTCCGTGTACATGGTTACTCGAGGCGAGTCGAATTCGATGTCAGTTGGGATGACCGCCTCGGCACCATACACAAGGAAGAAAGGGGTGAAGCCGGTTGACTTGTTTGGTGTAGTGCGCAGACTCCAGAGGACAACCGGCAGCTCATCGAGCCAACAGCCGGCTGAGCACTCCAGAGGTACAACCAGTCGGGGCTTGATGCCGGAGAGGATGAGGCTGTTGGCTCGCTCGACCTGGCCGTTTGACTGCGGGTGGGCGACGGATGCTAAGTCCAGCCGGATACCTTGGGCTGCGCAGAAACGTGCCAAGGCTCCTTTGGCAAAATTCGTGCCATTGTCAGTGATGATGCTGTGCGGCACGCCGTACCGAGTTGTTATGTCCGCGATGAACGTTACAGCAGTCGGCCCATTCAGCTTCTTGATCGGCTTTGCCTCAACCCACTTGGTGAATTTGTCCATGGCGACGAGCAAATGCATCATGCCGCCGCGCGCCGTCTTGAATGGGCCCACCATGTCTAGTCCCCAAACGGCAAAGGGCCAAGTGAGGGGAATGGTCTTGAGTGCCGAAGCCAGCATGTGTTGCTTGGAGCTGAAGAGTTGGCATCCCTTGCAATGCTTGACTAATTCTTTGGCGTCATCCAAAGCAGTCGGCCAGAAGAAACCATGGCGGAAGGCTTTGGCAACAAGTGATCTTGAGGCCGCATGGTGGCCACATTCTCCTTGGTGAATGTCTGTGAGGATTGCAATGCCCTTCTCTTGCTCGACGCACCGTTGGAGGATTCCAGTGACGCTGCGCTTGAGTAGTTCTCTATTGACGATTGTGTATGCTCCGGCCCGACGCTGGGCTTGTCTTGCTTCTGTTTCGCCAGCCTGCAGGTCTTGGTTTACTAGGAAGTTGAGGATGGACTGAGCCCATGACGGAGCCGTGACTTCTTCTACTGCCAAAGTGGCTACTGCCACCAGGGAGGGCGGGCTGGGCGGTGAGGTGTTGGGGTCGGCCGCCGGCTATAGTGCTGGCGCAGTCCCCGGGCCGGCTACCGCAGTCCCCGAGCCAGCTACCGAAGTCGCCGGGCCGGCTACGGGGGTCTTGGGGTCGGCTACTTGATTCTTCGAGCCGGACCTGGCCGCATCGGGGGCAGGCGGCACGAAGATGGAATCGGATTCCGGAGACGGCTTGATAGACGGCTTGAGGAGGCGTTGTAGAGCGACGTCGGTTGGAATTGCTTGCCGAGTGGAGCCTATTCGAGCCAGGGCATCGGCTGGCTCATTGTCGGCTCGTGGTACATGGAGGAACTCGCATCGTTCAAAGTATCCGCTGAGTTGTTGGACCAGGAAATGGTAGCTCGCCATATTCGCGTCCTTGGCGTCCCAGTCGCCGGATGATTGCTGGACTACCAGGTCCGAGTCGCCATAACATAGGATCCGGCGAATGCCAAGTTCTTTGGCAAGCCGGAGCCCATGTATGAGCGCCTCGTACTCGGCCACATTGTTGGAGGCGGCAAAGTGGATCTGTAGCATGTATCTGAGCTTGTCGCCTTTGGGAGATGTAAGGACGATGCCGGCTCCCAAGTCGGTGCGCATCTTGGACCCGTCGAAGTGCATGCGCCAATGGGTGGAGTCGGGAGCCGGCGGCAGGTACTGGGTCTCGGCCCAGTCGACGAGGAAGTCGGCCAGTGCTTGGGACTTGATGGCAGTGCGGGGCTGGTAGATGATCGTGTACGGGGCCAGCTCGATGGCCCATTTCGCCACCCGGCCGGATGCATCCCGGCTTCCTATGATCTCGGCTAACGGGGCGGTGCATACGACCGTGACGGGATGCTCTTGAAAGTAGGGCTTCAGCTTCTTGGCGGTGAAGTACACGCCGTAACACATCTTCTGGTAGTGCGGGTAGTTCTGCTTTGAGGCGGACAGCACCTCGCTCAAATAATACACCGGCCTCTGGACCGGCTGGGCTCGGCCTTCTTCTGGGCGCTGGACTACGATGACAGTGCTGACCACCCGGCTGGTTGCAGCGATGTAGAGGAGCATGGGCTCTTTCTCAGTCGGCGCCGCGAGGACAGGCGGCCTGGCCAGCATCTTCTTCAGCTCGTGAAAAGCTTGGTCGGCCTGGTCATTCCACTCGAAGTGAGTGCTCTTCTTCATCCCACTCGAGCAGTATTTCACCAGCCTCGTAGTAGTAAAACTTCCTTATGGTTACGCGGGGAAGATAAGGAGATAACTAGACCCAGCAAAGCAGAAGTTCAGCGGGATGAAGTCTCACGACTGTCACGTGCTGATGACGCAGATACTTCCAGTTGCAATCCGTGGGATCATGGACGCGCACGTCCGTGAAACGCTATTTGGCCTATGCAACTTTTGTGACATCATCTCTCGGAAGTCGGTTAGCGTGAGGCAACTCAGAAGGCTACAGGAAGAGATTGTGGTGATACTATGCGAGCTTGAGATGTACTTCCCGCCCGCATTCTTTGATGTTATGGTGCATCTGCTGGTCCATATCATGGAGGATATCATCCAACTCGGGCGACGTTCCTGCACAACATGATGCCATTCAAAAGGATTAATGGTTTCATCAAAGGATACATTCGCAACATGTCATGTCCAGAGGGAAGCATAGCCAGGGGCTTTCTGACCAAAGAGTGCATCTCCTACTGCACGAATTATCTAGGCATCAAGAACCCCGTTGGTCTGCCCGTCAACAGGCACCTCGGCAGGCTCCCTGGATGGGGTCACCGCGAGGGTCGCCGCGAAAGGCATGTCGACTTCGAGGGTCGACTCGCCAACTTTGAAAGAGAAAACCTAGTCGCGCTACAACACATAGACATGGTCGATCCTTGGGTGGTAGAGCACAAAACCTTTATTGAGAAGACGTACAATGACAGAAGCCAACAGAGGACGGACGGAGATCTAATCAAAGAGCACAACTCATGTTTCACGCGTTGGTTCAAGCAGAAGCTTCTGTCGTACCCTTTACATGAGGATTCTTCCGCAAAAGAACAACTCATATTCGCCTTGTCACAGGGCGCCGAGCACAACATGATGACCTATGAGGCGTACGATATCAACGGCTACACATTCTACACCGAGGACAAGGACATGAAGAGCGATGGTTATCAGAACTCCGGGGTAACGATGGAATCCTACACCGGTAACGACAAGGACAGATAATACGGAAGGATCGAGGAGATCTGGGAGCTGAGCTACGCTGGAGAGAAGGTCCCGATGTTCCGTGTTAGATGGGCCAAGAGCGTCCTAAAATAAGACCGATATTTCACCACCATGGTTATACCCGAAGCCAAATCCAAGACCGCGGGCGCAAACGTCACCGCGAAAAATGAGCCATGGGTACTGGCTTCCCAAGTGGACCAATGCTTCTTCATTACTGACCCGTCAAATCCCAGTCGTGTTGTCGTGAGGAGAGGCAAAAGGAAGATCATCAGAATGGATGGAGTCGCCAAAGAACAAGACTTCGACAAGTACGGCGACCGGAAGATGGAACATGATGACGACAATGAAGTAGCAACATACACCACAAGAAGAAGAAGGACCACCCTACCTAAACGACGTCCATTCCAGAGAAGAACTCCATTTGCGAAAAATAAGGGCAAGAAGATTGTGAACAGATAGCTAGCTAAGATCGATTGTATTTAAATTGTATCCTTCATTTCTCGATTGTATTTCATGGGCACTTTTTGAACTCATGAATATTTTTAAATTTCTCGATTGAATATTCATGAGGACACTCGATCTCGATCCCCCTCCATCTCAATCACTATCCCCCCTCACCAGATGCCCCTCGCCGCCGAGCACCCCATGCACCCACCCCCGCTCCACCGCCGCCAACGACCCCCCGCACCCTCCCCCGCTCCACCGTCACAAATGAACGCAACTAAAATAAAAAAAACAAATTTGATTATATTTTCAAATTACAAATTTGACGATATTTTTTAAAAAATTATTACTGTTTTTATAAAAAATTATTACTGTTTCATATTCATATGCATTTTCTAAAAATTTATTAGATGCAACAAAAAATAATAAAAAATTACTTATGGCGCACCGCTGGCTGGTGCGCCATTGCTATGCAAAAAAATGTACTTATGGCGCACCTCTGGGTGTGCGCCATTGCTATCTAAAAAAAGGATTACTTATGGCGCACCGCTGTGGGGTGCGCCATTGCTATCAAAAAAACATTCTAATGGCACAACGCCAGGGGGTGCGCCATTAGTAATTTCCCCCTAGCTAATTCGCCCGATCCCTTCGTCCCTCCCTCGCCAGATCCACTTCGATCCCCCCTCGCCACACCCTCACGCGCGCCCCCTCCTTCCGCCACCCGATTGTCGTCCCCGGCACGACGCCATAGCCGCGCCACCGTGCTCGCCCTCTCCCCTCTCCCCTCTTGCCTTCTTCGCCAGATCCCGAGCCTAGCCGCCGTGTTAGCCACGGCCATCACCATCCCCGCACCTCGGCGACAAGTCCACGAGCTCCGCTTCGTCCTCCCCGACCCCGACCTCGAGCTCATCTCCACTGCATCGCCCTCGTCTTCCCCCTTGGGCACCGCCACACTCTGCTGCTACTAAGCTCTCGCCGGCCTCCTTGCGCCACCTGGTGAGCTTCCCCTCTCCTCCCTGCTGCTCTCCTCTTCCACCTTGAAAATAATTTCTTCTTCCTCCCGCTGGCTGACAATGCGTCCTCGGTGTGATGGACTGCGTCGTTAAGGTTTCCACCTGGTGCATCGTCGAGGTTTCCAATTGAAACATGTTCAACAATTGACACAAGTTCAGAAATGTACTGTCTATGCTAAAGTAATTCAAATGTTTGGGCTTGAACATGGAGTAGAAAATCTACTATAAATTCAGATGGTTACTGTATTCAGTTTGAGTTTGCTACTGTACATTGTTATTCACAGTAATCTTTAGTTTTTCCTCTTTAGTTTGCTACTGCATTCGAGCAAGATCTATAGGCTTCGTTGGAGATTAACTGAAGCAAGATCTATAGACTTTTCCTAAACTTATAAATGCATGCCTTATTACTGTCCTAGTAGATTGCATTGACTGTTCCAACCAGGCTAGTATGGGTGACATCTATACCTAAGTCTGCTTTGAAATATTCAGCTAACAACTAAGTTTGATAATTGGTGGTGCCTGGCTAGCTAGTACCCCAAATAACTATTCTGCTCTTAGTTCCATGTTACTGAAGTTGCACTGTTTATTTAAATATAAACCAACAGAAACCAGCAGAATTTGAAATTCAAGTGCTCCTGAAGTGTTCCAGGATTCTGGTTTTTTGACTTGGGGATCTGTTGTTTCTAAATAAACAAGCAGAAATCAAATGCCATTGTTATTCAGTAAAAAACTGATTATTACTCCTGATAATTATGCTTACAGTTTCTTGTACTGCATGCAATTCTAATTTTTCAACTCAGTACTGCATGCAATGCCATTGTTTAAAAAACAGCAGCAACAACAAGTCCTACTCCAAGAACTACTCTTAAATTTAATTTACTGAACAGAAGAGAAGAACGAGACACTAAATTCCTACACTACTACAAGAGGAAACAAAATTTTATGTTCTATTTCATGAACTAAATAGTCTTACCTTTGAAAATATTCAGCTCAGCTTGGAGTATTACATTGTAAATCACAGTGCTATTTTGTTGTAAGGGAAAAGTATATTTAGATCGCATCAATTTGTAGTTTGTGTTTTTATTTGTTCCTGATTTGAGGTTGTGGCTTTGGCATTGTTCTGCTCCTTACATCTATCACTATCGTATATGTCAAACTTGAGATCAAGCAAATAACTATTCTGGATACTCCTGTTTACTTCATGCTGAGAACTTCAGCTTTTTCAAGTTGCTGGACTATATGTTCATTGGTACTACTTGTGATGCTGCTCCTGTACTACTTGGGAATTTTGTCAACTTGTGATGCAGCTGTTGTACCCCGAGAGGCCCTTGAGTTTGCCGAAATGTCGACTAACTTCCGTTCTGGCAAATTCGGGTACTCCATATGTCCTATTCTCAGCAAAGATAATGCTGAAATTTTCCATGAATTTTGGCATGACTTTGCTAAAAATAGGACATATGTTGTACTTGAGACTAATGCATGGGCCGGGGTATCTTAGTACTTAAATTAAGTAGGATCAACTTCCCCTTTATTCTTGCTGCATTAAACACATATGATGAATTCATGTGTGGACAGATGAAAAAGCAACTACCATAGGTGGCAATAGAGCCAAGTGATTAGGCCCAACTTAGAATTCTCCTTCTCTTTTCTTGATAGGGTATATTATTAGAACATGCCCATATATATCAGTCAACCTAGGATGCCTCGGCATCGATAAACCCTAAATGATGAAAAATTAACTTAGCATTTGGGGTCCTCAGCATCGACAAACCCTAAATGATAAAACCTTGGCTTTTAGGGTGCCTCGGTGTCGATAAGAACCTAAATGATGAACGCTTAGGCTTTTAGGGAGCCTCGGCATCGACAAACCCTAAATGATGAGACCATGATAATTCCTCACAAACCCTAAAGGATGAGATCTTATTCCTTGACAATAACCAACTTTTAGACCAAACTTTATTCCTATTTAGAGCGAAACATGGCCCAAAACGATGAGGCCGGTGGTTCGGGCGGCAAGGCATTCTGGGCGCTGTCCCAGGAGATGGAGGAAGAACCTCACCGCTATGAGGACGCCGCGGAAGACACCGATCCTGACTACACAACCCCTAGTAGCGTCGGGGATGACACCACTGATGGTGCCACCGAGGATGCCACCATTGACGATGGCAGCGCACGCATAGATGGCAGCCAACCGAAGAGGCAACTGAAGGACCAGCGCCTGAACGTGCTCCGCACCATCAAGGAGGAATTTACTGAAGTGAACTCCGATGGGTATCCAACGCCCCCCAAAGAAATAGTCAAGCGGTACTCGGTTCAGCTCGGGTGCATTCTCCGGAGCATCGTCTCGATCAACACCGAGAACCTAAGGCATAAGGACCGAGGGAATTTGCGCAGCCTCCTCTTCACGAAGCTGCACGAACGATACAAGTTCCCCGCTAAATTTGAAAACACACGCCTCTCAAGGAATAAAGTGAACAGTGCCGCCCTCACGATGATGAGCACGGCTCTGTCTACTTGGAGAAGCGCGGTGAAGAGAATGATTGACAAAGGTGATAGTTATGAGAAGATCAAGGCGAAAAATCCTTCGATCAACGAAGATGACTACAAGAAGTTCAAGATCAGGTGCAAGAACAGCGCAACCTCCGAGTCAAGTCAGTGGGGGAAAGAAATGCGGGAGTTGAACTTAGGGGAACACAAACTCGATCCCAGCGGTTACAGAGTGGCGGAGCCTATATGGGACAAGGAGGACGCGGAGCGTGCCGAGCAAGTCCTACCGCCCCGCTTCGAGAAATACCGTGACAAGTAGACCAAGAACTATGTCAGGGCCCGGTACAAGGAGGACCCGGTGACAAAGGAGCTTACCACGGATCCGAAGACCAGGGCGCTTGAGCTTGTTCTGGTAAGGAATACACCCCCGCGTAATTAGCTACATATGGTTTCATTCTAATTAATGAAGCGAAATTTCTAAATGGTTCACATTCCTTCCGCATGAGACTAAAAGCAGTAGCCCGGGGTCATCTCAGAGCACCCCTTGGGACAGCACTCTAAATAGGGCGTTGAACGTAATGAAAAACAAGGATAAGCTCAGTAAGCCGTCGTCAGCTGGTCGTGTGGCCGGCAAAGGCTTGTCCACAAAATGGTCGTCATACTATAACGCTGGTGGGCGAAAGGAGAGAAAGACCAGCTCAGAAAGACAGCCGCGCGAGGTTCAAGAACTCAAGGCACAAGCGGCGCGGATTCCAGAGATTGTCCAAGAGCAAGTGCAACAACAACTGGGATCGACGCTCACCGGCATTGTGCCTACCTTGATGCAGGGGCTGACGACGTGGATTGCGGGCGGCCAACAGGGGCCGCCCCGGGTTCCCAGCTTCATGGCCAGCAACTCGCACAACGCGCAGGCGGCGCCATTGGTGTCTCCTTGCCTCGACATTAGCCGAGCTCGACGCCATCACGGTAACTACATAGGCCTCTCGGCCGATGACTTCATCTCATTGACTTTGACTGGGCATCCCTGACGCCCTACATGTTTTCGCAGGGTGCTGCCGATGTTCTATGCACTCTCCTGCACTTCGTGGGCGGTGAAGTTGATCGATGTCGCCAAGGGCAGAATCGTTCAATCGGGCAACCCTGTGTTCCACGGTAATCCGATGCTACCCATCGTGTATAGGGTTGAACTAGTTCGGGTGTTGCCAGGCTTCGACGAGTTGTTACCTCCGATTCGACCCGCTGAGGCCGACGAAGATGATTTGATGACCCTCAGTGCCTGCGTAAGCTGGTCCTTGCTTTGGCCTAAGAGCCAGTATCGTTTGGGGGCGAGGGACACCACCCCACAGACAACACCGCCAGTCGTGCCGGCGCCAAGCCATGGCAAGACCGCCGCAACGCTACCGGACATACCGGACATCCCTATGGCACAGGATCCAAACATGCATATGGCACAGGATCTAGACTACAACGACAACGACGACGGTACATTTACCAACGTTGATAAGTACTTTGCCGAACATGGGTATGGTGACGAATTCTTCGGGCCTCCTTCTCAAGAACCCAACCCTGAAAAAGACAACCGCGATCATGCTGGTACCGCGGAGAAACCAAATTGCCACACGCGTCGTCTGGCATTCAGTTCTCAGGAGACGCCTCCAGCTGCCGCCTTCACCGAGCCTCAGATAGCCGAGGTGCCAAATATTATCAGCCCCAACACACTCAAGAAGGCGGTCTGTGAGCAGGACTCGATCCCATTATAGTAGAAGAAGAAGGGACGGAAAAGAAAGAGTAACAAGGTTGCCAGCCAACCGGCACCGACTACGATTCGTGCTCAGGACGGTCCACCTTCACCTATTGATATCTCAAGGAGGGTGCATGTGGAGGGTAGGCCGATGCTACCGACTAATCTACTCAATGCTGCAACCAGTGCTATGTGGATTCTGCATGACAGTGTTCTTTCTTTGGAGAAGCGGCGTCTCTCCGAGAATGATGTGGCATACACGGTTTCATGGCCAAGGTGCCAAAGGGCAAGGGCTTTGTGGATAACGCCATCCGGGGTACGATCGTCCTGCGGTTTGATGACATCTTCGCTATGTTTAACCTTCATCCGCTGCACTACACCTTCGTTCGGCTATTATCGCTGAGTATAGAGATGTGGATCATTAGAGACAAGACCCCGGACATCGTGATAGTCGACCCCTTCTACATGCGTGCCAAGATCTTGGGCAACGCTGGGGACCGGCAAGTCATGAGTTCTTACCTCGAAGGTGTCATTCTGGCAAACCCAGATAAGGATAACTTCCTCATGCCTTACTTTCCCGAGTAAGTCATCCCCTCACCGCCCCGTAACATATGATTTCTTAGATTTCGATCGTTCTTTTTTTTCTAACATTCCGTGTTTTGTGCAGTGACACACATTGCACACTCATCCTCTTAAGCCTGAAATATTCCATGGCCACGTATTTCGACTCGGATCGTCAGTCAATGAGAGACTACACAAATATCAAGAAAGTTCTTGATGATGTTCTCCCCAGCTACGCCAAATCTGGAGGCACCTTCACCAAGCCAGTTCGTAGGTACGACAAGCACGTGTTCTCCCACACTACGACGCCCCCTTGCATCAAGCAGCCGCCTGGCGGTCATAAGGATGCCTACTACACCCTCCATCACATGCGGGCGATCATACGGGACCATAATCACCTTCTGCTACCAAATAATCTCAATGATTGGGCTGCAAGATTGTCGGCAATCTAGGACGCGGACATTAGACAAGATTTGCTTCGCATCCAGTCAGAGTTTGCGGAAATCATCCATCAAGATGTCCTTCGTACCTCGGGCAGTACTACCTCAGATATCAACCGTCCAACAGTGAGATAGACACAACGCTACAAATGCAGGCTAACAACGCCCGCGATTTCATGACCATCACGAGAGACGGCGGCTTCATCCACGCTCCAGTCCCTAAGTCGAGTCGAAAGTAGTGATGCTATGTGTAGTTCTGAAACATCGATTGGCTCATGTTGTAATTAAACTTTAATGAAATTGTATGTCTCTTTGGTTTGGACAGTCGTTCAACTTATATGTAATCGATTCTATTTATTAGTAGGACCATGAATCGTGCTATTAGTGTGTTGCTTTTCTCTTTCGATCCTTTTGTTGCATACTTATATATTGCTTATGTATTGTCTATGAATTGTTACTAACGTTTTGTTTGGCTAGTGGATAGAGATGTCGTCGTATGTCGTGTACAAGGGTAAGGTTTCCGGAGTCTATGACGACTGGGAGGAGTGTCGGAGACAGGTTCACCGTTTCAGCGGTAATAGTTACAAAGAGTACACCACTAGGGCGGAGGCGGAAGTTAGATATGCACGCTATCTAATGGGAGAGAGGAGGGAGCGGACGAGGAACCGGATGAAGACCAGTTTCATTGCGATGATGCTCATCGTGATGACCGCAGCTCTCTTCTATGTGATGGTAGTTTAGATGATCGATATCGACATGTAATGTGAAGACAAACTCGCTACTCGCGGTTTTGAGACTTGTAATGTTCTAACTTTGTTCGGTATTTTAAATTCAGAGACTAATATGATGAATTGTATTCGGAGACTAATCTTCTATTGTAGCGACCAGACCTCAACCAGTCTGATCTCTGTGCTCCGGTGTCATCCCTGGATCAGTAATGCTGACACCACACAGTACTCGAAGGATTTATAGCAGAGTAGCAATCACACACTTATTACCTCGAGTGTCTCAAAAGAGAACTTATTACAATAAATATGGCTTAAGGCCATCTAATAACGATAACAGCAGAAGGCTTGGAAGATAGGTGAGTCCATCAACTCCAACGGCATCACTGAGTATAGGACCACGACCTAAAAACTCCTTAATCGTCGTCTGAAAAGTCTGCAACATTAACGTTGCAGACCGAAAACGGGTCAGCACATAGAATATGCTGGCAAGGTAACACATAGAGAGTAATGGAATGCAACAGCTATACTACATGCATATTTGGCTGGTGGAAAGCTCTATGGTTACAGTTTTTGCGCAAAGCCAATTTTTCCCTACTTCAAAGGAATAAATTTAATTACTATAATGGTGGTTGTTAAACATTGAGAATGGTTGACAGCATTCTCAATCCCAATTAAAATAACATCATTAAACCCAACAAAATTAACTTTAGAGTAACATGTTGAGATTTACATGAAAATCCAGGTACTAGATACTCAAGATGTCCATAACCGGGGACACGGCTAACCATGATTAGTTTGTTATACACTACAGAGGTTTGCGCACTTTTCCCCACAAGACTCGATCGCCTCCGTTTGGTTTCTCGCACTACAGGGTGTTTGAGAAGACGGATGACCGAGATATAGTCTTTCAGAAGCGCTAGCACCTTACGATCGGGTAGAGCGTACCACCTACATCCCCTACATCTGCTAGTCTACCACTGTAAGAGTTCGCACAACTTAGTCAACTATGCCAGAGCCCATAATGGCTTGTGGCTGCACACGGAAGTTTCTAGTATGAATAATCCCATGATCCCTTTGAGCCTGGGTGGCGGTCCAAAAGAAAAACAGGCAAGTCCTGGAAACCAGGTGCCTCAATCCACCCAGATGTGTGTTTAAGTTGCCACCTTAGATAAACCATTAATTATCAATCTCACATCTGTCATGGATTTCACTCACCTAATCCACGTCTACTAGCATAGCATGGCATAATAAGCAAACGTAGAAGTAACTCCCAAAGGTTTGATAATAAACAGGTAATAGGTACTACCTCATCTACTTCCCATCCCACAATTTAATTAGATCCTAATCATGCAATGTGTGAGGATTGATCTAATGCAATAAAACTGGGTTGTAGAAAAAGGTATGATCAAAGTGTTACTTGCCATGCTGATGATCCGCGAAACCTAGAGATTCAAAGTAACAGGCGGTGCATTCCGGGTATTCTATCGCAGACAAACAACAAGCATACAATAAGTACTCATCTAATGCATGGGTAAAACTCAAATGGAAGATCTAACCAAAAAGTTCAACTTAAGAACCCTGGTTTGCAAAAAGAATCAAATCGAACGAAGCAAAAGAAATCAAACGGCGAAAGAAAATAACTTCGTTCTAGTAATCTGGATCTAAGTCAAATTTTACAGTAGCAAAAACTTGTTTAAGTTGATTATTCGGAAAGAGGGTTTCGAGATGAAACTCCAGGGGCTTGAATCGCCTGATTCTGATAAACGAGCGAAAAGTTATACTAAAACAAAAATCGGATCAGAAATCGCGATCAGAATATAACCGCGGAAAAATCCGACGAAAAAGAAAAACGACGAACAGATTTTTTTTAAAACAGCACGGATTTCGAGGGCGGCGAACCTCGGGCGACGCGCGGCTCCGGCGGATCGACGGCGGGGCAGCGGCGGCGGCTGGCGGCGGCGGCGCTGGGGCTGGGGCTGGGGCGCGCTAGGGTTTGGGGCTGGGGCGGCTGGGCTCTCGGGCCCCGGGGCAGCGCCTTATAAAGGCCCCGGCCAGGGGAGTCCTGGCCGAGTACGGCCCATAGTCGGTTCCGCTGTTTTTTTTATAATTAATTCCGGTCGGAAGAAAAATAAAAAGAAATACTAAACGGACTCCAAAAATCCCAAAATAATTTTTCCCGGGCTTCTAAAATCAAGCCCGATAAAGTGAACATTTATTTGGGCCCTAAATGCAATTTTGAAAAACGCGCATTTTTCCTAAATTCAAATAAAAATACCGAAAAACTCCAAAATAAATCTTATTTGATTTTTTTATTAAATCCTCAATATTTCTATATTTTGGGAAAGTCATTTTATTCCCTCTCTCATATTTTTGTAATAGAAATAATTGATGATAAAATAAATAAAATCAAATGATCCTGTTTACAAAATTTGAGAAAACTCAAATATGTAAATAACGAAATCCCCAACTCTCTCCGTGGGTCCTTGAGTTGCTTAGGATTTTCTAGGATCAAAACCAAAAGCAAAGTAAAATATGATATGCATGATGATCTAATGTATAACATTCCAAATTGAAAATTTGGGATGTTACAAACCTACCCCCTTAGATGAATCTCGCCCTCGGGATTCGGGTTGGCTAGAAAATAGTTGAGGGTGGTCCTTGAGAAAATCTTCCTCTCGCTCCCAGGTGGCTTCATCCTCCGTGTGGTGGCTCCACTGAACTTTGCAAAACTTGAAAACCTTGCTGCGAGTGACTCGGCTGGCAAACTCGAGAATCTTGACTGGTTTCTCCTCATAGGTCAAATTGTTATCCAACTGAATTGCTTCTAATGGCACTGTGTCTCTCAAAGGTATGTCAGCCATCTCCGCATGACACTTCTTCAACTGAGAAACGTGGAACACATCATGAACTCCTGTCAATCCTTCTGGCAATTCCAACTTGTAGGCCACTTCTCCCATACGCTCCAAAACTCGATATGGCCCTACAAATCATGGCGCTAACTTCCCCTTAACTCCAAAGCGCTTAATCCCTCGAAGTGGGGATACTCGAAGATAAGCTCTATCTCCGACTTCGTAAACTGTCTCCTTGCGTTTAGAATCTACGTAGCTCTTCTGCCTGGACTGGGCTACCTTGAGCCTATCGCGAATCAACTTCACCTTTTGTTCAGACTCCTTAATCAAGTCTGGTCCAAACACCTGGTGGTCTCCAACTTCGTCCCATGACAACGGTGTCCTGCACCTCCTTCCGTACAGAGCTTCGAAAGGGGCCATCTTCAAACTTGTATGATAGCTATTATTGTAAGAGAACTCTGCATATGGCAAATTATCGTCCCAACTAGATCCATAATCTAGCGCACAAGCTCTCAGCATATCCTCCAAAATCTGATTGACTCTCTCGGTCTGTCCATCTGTCTGCGGATGAAAAGTTGTACTAAATTCTAGCCTAGTACCCAAAGTCTCATGCAACTGCTTCCAGAACTTTGAGGTAAACTGGGTTCCTCTATCTGATACGATACTCCTCGGAACTCCATGCAAACATACGATCCTGGTCATGTATATCTTCGCCAACTTAGCACTGGTGTAAGTGGTCTTTACTGGGATGAAATGAGCTACCTTCGTCAATCGATCAACTACAACCCAAATCGAGTCATAGCCTGAACGAGTCCTTGGTAATCCCGTGATAAAATCCATTCCTAGCTTATCCCACTTCCATTCGGGTATCGGCAATGGTTGTAACAATCCTGCTGGCTTCTGATGCTCTGCCTTTACTCTCTGACATACGTCACAAACTGCTACATACTCCGCAATATCCTTCTTCATTCCGGTCCACCAGAAAATATCCTTCAAATCCAAATACATCTTGGTATTTCCTGGGTGAATCGAATACGGTGAACCATGTGCCTCTTGCAGAATCAACTTTCTGATCTCCGGGTCATTGGGTACATAAACACGGTCTTCAAACCATAGGGTGTCGTGCTCATCCTCACGAAATCCCTTAGCTTTTCCTTTGCTCAGTTTCTTCATTATAGCGGCAATCTCTTTGTCAGTTTTCTGAGCTTCTCTGATTCTATCCATCAAAGTTGACTGAATCTCTAGTGCTGCTACATAGCCTCTTGGAACTATTTCCACACATAGTTCACGAAGATTTTCTGCTAACTCCTTGGGTATTTCTCCCGTCATTAACGTATTGACATGCCTCTTGCGGCTTAATGCATCAGCTACTACATTAGCCTTCCCGGGATGATAATGCAATCTCATATCATAATCCTTGATGAGCTCCAACCATCTCCTTTGTCTAAGGTTCAACTCCTTCTGCATGAAAATGTACTTCAAACTCTTGTGATCCGTGTACACCTCACAATGATTTCCGATGAGGAAATGTCTCCATGTCTTCAAGGCATGCACTACGGCTGCTAACTCCAAATCATGCGTGGCATAAGTCAACTCATGGGGCTTCAGTTGTCTTGAGGCATATGAAACAACTCTCCCTTCCTGCATAAGCACTGCTCCAAGTCCTCGACGTGAAGCGTCGCAATACACCTCATAATCCTTGGTCAGATCTGGAAAAATCAACACTGGTGAGGTAACCAAACGGTTCTTCAACTCCTTGGAACTAGCCTCACACTCCTCAGTCCATTTGAACTTAGTATCCTTCTTCAGCAACTCCATCATAGGCTTTGCAATCTTTGAGAAATTCTCTATGAACCTCCGGTAGTATCCCGCGAGTCCAAGAAAACTCCGGATCTCTCCAACGGTAGTTGGGGCTTCCCACTTGGTCACGGTTTCAACTTTAGCGGGATCTACTGCTATACCTTCTCCGGATATAACGTGTCCAAGGAATCCTACTTCCTTCAACCAAAACTCACATTTGCTGAACTTGGCATATAATTGGTGTTCTCTGAGCTTTCCAAGTACCAAACGCAAATGCTCCTTATGCTCCTCTTCATTCTTCGAATATACCAGGATATCATCAATGAACACTATGACGAACTTATTCCAAAAACTCCATAAACACTTTGTTCATCATGTTCATAAAATAGGCAGGCGCGTTAGTCAGACCAAATGACATAATGGTATACTCATACAGCCCATACCTGGTGGTAAAAGCTGTCTTCGGAATATCCTGTTCTCGAATCTTCAACTGGTGGTATCCTGATCACAAATCGATCTTGGAAAACACTTTAGCTCCTTGCAATCGATCAAACAGATCGTTGATCATTGGTAGTGGGTACTTGTTCTTGATCGTTACTTCGTTCAGTCCTTGATAATCAACAACCATCCTTAACGATCCATCCTTCTTCTCCACTAGAAGTACTGGCGATCCCCAAGGCGAGGAACTTGGGCGAATATATTCCTTATCCAGTAACTCCTTAATCTGCTTCTTAATTTCCACCAAATCCTTTGCTGGCATCCTATATGGTCTCTTTGATATTGGCCCAGTGCCTGGGAAAAGCTCAATCAAAAACTCAATGTCTCTATCTGGTGGCATGCCTAGCAACTCTTCGGGAAATACATCAGGAAAATCCTTTACCACTGGTACTTCCTCCTGCACAACTCCTGATAAGGAATTTACTTGTGTCCTGTTTGGCGCATGTCGGGATACATACTTGATCCTTCTCCCTTCTGGTGTGGTAAGCAAAATTGACTTACTAGCACACTCAATATTCCCTTCATACTTTGATAACCAATCCATGCCTAATATCACATCCAATCCTTGAGATTCCAATACTACTAGGTCTGAGGGAAAAACATAGTTACCAATCCTTAATGGTAACTGATCACACCATAGACTAGCCACATACTCTGCTCCTGGCGAGGTTACTAACATGGGTGACCTAAGGGCTTGGGTTGGTAGGTTATACTTATCCACAAATCCCCTTGAGATGTATGAATGCGATGCACCAGTATCAAAAAGAACGAGTGCAGTAAATGACTTAACCAAAAACTTACCTATTACTGCATCGGGCTGAGTTTCAACCTCCTCCACGCTAACGTGGTTCACCTGTCCCCTGTTGAAAGGGTTTGGCTTCTTCCCAGAACTTCCATTGCCATTTTGGACTTCAGGACATTCATTTGCATAATGTCTTGGCTTAGAACACTTATAGCAAGTGACGTGGCTCAAGTCCTTCTTGGCTGGGGTTGATGGGGTGTTGCGGTTCTGTCCATTGCCTCCTCCATTCCCATTACCATTCTTGGTGCCATTGTGATTGTGCGAGCTACCTACTCCATGGGTATGCTGAAAATGTCCTCCCGGCCTAGGGGTAAAACGTGGCTTCTGCTGAGCTCCTGAATTATACTTTCCTTGTCCATACTTCCTCTTGCGGTTCTCAATTTGCTACTGCTTCCCTTCAATCATAAGAGCACGATCTACCAACTCCTGGTAGTTGTTGAAGGTGGCTACCATCAACTGCATACTCAACTCATCATTCAGTCCTTCCAGGAATTTCTCCTGCTTAGATGCATCCGTAGCAACGTCATCTGGGGCGTAACGTGCTAGCTTACTAAACTCCTCCACATACTAGCCAATTGTCCATCCTCCTTGGCGCAAGTTACGAAACTCACGCTTCTTCATGGCCATTGCTCCTGCTTAAACATGGGCAGTACGAAAAGCCTGCTGAAACTGGTCCCATGTGACAGTGTCGACTGGGAAGGTGGCTGTGAAATTCTCCCACCAGGATGCTGCGGGTCCTTCTGACTGATGTGCGGCAAACTTAACTTTCTCCGCATCTGTGCATCCTGCTATGGTCAACTCCCTAGCTATCTTGCGGAGCCAATCATCTGCTACTATCGGCTCGGTGCTACTGGAAAACACCGGCGGATTCAGCCTAAGAAAACGGGCTAAGTGGTCAACAGGTGGTGGTGGTGGTGGTGGGTTGTTGTTGTTGTTTCCCTGATTCTGATTCTGAACTAGCAACTGCATCAAGGTGTTCTGCTGCTGGATCAACTGGGTGAGCTCCGTCGGAAAGGCAAATCCGGGGTCACATCTCAGAGGCATCTGAGGGTTTAGAAAGGATGAGATATAAGAATAGAGGGGGTCTAAGAGAAAACAATACCCATATGCACATGAGGAAAAAGCAAACAATTCACTTCAGTCAAACAAACAAAGACATACAATCGATCTAACTATCGCAAAGTGCTTGGACTACTATATTTACATGGTGGACTACTACTACTGATGAGGTGGTCTACTAGAAATATTCTACGGTTGTAGACTCCATGATATCTGCTCCTGCTTTATCAACATAGTCATCATTGCTACTATCTTGTTCCGAGTCGGTGCCGTCAATGATGATGTAGTCTTCCGGGCTAATCTCCTTGGGTTCCTCGTCTTCCTCTACTAGCGTCGGGCCTCCCATAAATATTCCAACCTTCTTTGTTAGGTCGGCATTCTTATCCACCAATACTTCAATTTATTCTTCATAATCTTCGCGTGTAGCCTTGAGTTCTTCCTCTAGTTCCTTGATTCTGGTCTTAGCTTTCTTCAGATCTATCATGTCGGCGCACATCTGATTCTCCTGTCATCGAATGTGTTGGTTTAACTCCTGGATAAAAGCTGCGATTGATCTATCTTTCCTGGTGCTGATCATCTCCCAGTGTTCATCTCGGCGCCCACAAATCTGGTAGATAGTATCCTTGAGATCCTTGCGGTAGACTTCTCCAATGCGTCCCATGGCGATGTGAGCTGCCATACTCTTTCCTAGACTCCAAGTTGGTGCATCAAAAGAAAACTCTATGGGCTCAGTGACTGGCATGAACGTCCTTCCTGGAACTTGAACTTGAATCATCCAGCGCTCTTCTTCAGGTAAAGTGGCGTTGTAGGTTCCTGTGAAGCTTGGTATTCCTATGTTCAGGTATCTAGTGACTTCCCTCAAGTGGCGTCCAAAGGGTGTATCTTCATCTGGTTGGGTGAACTTGTTCCTTGCATCCGCCATCCTAAAGAGTAGAAAAGATGAGAGGTCAGAAGAGAAGAGAGTGAGTAGTGATCTAAGTCTTTAGCTTAGTGGTCGTGTCCTACAGTCAGCGTGTGCTCTGATACCATCTCTGTAGCGACCAGACCTCAAACAGTCTGATCTCTGTGCTTCGGTGTCATCCCTGTATCAGTAATGCTGACACCACACAGTACTCGAAGGATTTATAGCAGAGTAGCAATCACACACTTATTACCTCGAGTGTCTCAAAAGAGAACTTATTACAATAAATATGGCTTAAGGCCATCTAATAACGATAACAGCGGAAGGCTTGGAAGATAGGTGAGTCCATCAACTCCAACGGCATCACTGAGTATAGGACCACGACCTAAAAACTCCTTAATCGTCGTCTAAAAAGTCTGCAACATTAACGTTGCAGCCCGAAAACGGGTCAGCACATAGAATATGCTGGCAAGGTAACACATAGAGAGTAATGGAATGCAACAGCTATACTACATGCATATTTGGCTGGTGGAAAGCTCTATGGCTACAGTTTTTGTGCAAAGCCAATTTTTCCCTACTTCAAAGGAATAAATTTAATTACTATAATGGTGGTTGTTAAACATTGAGAATGGTTGACAGCATTTCTCAATCCCAATTAAAAATCATTAAACCCAACAAAATTAATTTTAGAGTAACATGTTGAGATTCACATGAAAATCCAGGTACTAGATACTCAAGATGTCCATAACCGGGGACACGGCTAACCATGATTAGTTTGTTACACTCTGCAGAGGTTTGCGCACTTTTCCCCACAAGGCTCGATCGCCTCCATTTTGTTTCTCGCACTACAGGGTGTTTGAGAAGACGGATGACCGAGACATAGTCTTTCAGAAGCGCTAGCACCTTACGATCGGGTAGAGCGTACCACCTACATCCCCTACATCTGCTAGTCTACCACTGTAAGAGTTCGCACAACTTAGTCAACTATGCCAGAGCCCATAATGGCTTGTGGCTGCACACGGAAGTTTCTAGTATGAATAATCCCATGATCCCTTTGAGCCTGGGTGGCGGTCCAAAAGAAAAACAGGCAAGTCCTGGAAACCAGGTGCCTCAATCCACCCAGATGTGTGTTTAAGTTGCCACCTTAGATAAACCATTAATTATCAATCTCACATATGTCATGGATTTCACTCACCCAATCCACGTCTACTAGCATAGCATGGCATAATAAGCAAACGTAGAAGTAACTCCCAAAGGTTTGATAATAAACAGGTAATAGGTACTACCTCATCTACTTCCCATCCCACAATTTAATTAGATCCTAATCATGCAATGTGTGAGGATTGATCTAATGCAATAAAACTGGGTTGTAGAAAAAGGTATGATCAAAGTGTTACTTGCCTTGCTGATGATCCGTGAAACCTAGAGATTCAAAGTAACAGGCGGCGCACTCCAGGTATTGTATCGCAGACAAACAACAAGCATACAATAAGTACTCATCTAATGCATGGGTAAAACTCAAATAGAAGATCTAACCAGAAAGTTCAACTTAAGAACCCTGGTTTGCAAAAAGAATCAAATCGAACGAAGCAAAAGAAATCAAACGGCGAAAGAAAACAACTTCGTTCTAGTAATCTGGATCTAAGTCAAATTTTACAGTAGCAAAAACTTGTTTAAGTTGATTATTCGGAAAGAGGGTTTCGAGATGAAACTCCAGGCGCTTGAATCGCCTGATTCCGATAAACGAGCGAAAAGTTATACTAAAACGAAAATCGGATCAGAAATCGCGATCAGAAAATAACCGCGGAAAAATCCGATGAAAAAGAAAAACGACGAACAGAATTTTTTTTAAACAGCACGGATTTTGAGGGAGGCGAACCTCGGGCGACGCGCGGCTCCGGCGGATCAGCGGCGGGGCGGCGGCGGCGGCTGGCGGCGGCAGCGGCGGCGGCGGCGGCGCTGGGGCTAGGGCTGGGGCGCGCTAGGGTTTGGGGCTGGGGCGGCTGGGCTCTCGGGCCCCGGGGCAGCGCCTTATAAAGGCCCCGGCCAGGGGAGTCCTGGCCGAGTATGGCCCATAGTCGGTTCCGCTGTTTTTTTTATAATTAATTCCGCTCGGAAGAAAAATAAAAAGAAATACTAAACGGACTCCAAAAATCCTGAAATAAATTTTCCCGGGCTTCTAAAATCAAGCCCGATAAAGTGAACATTTATTTGGGCCCTAAATGCAATTTTGAAAAACGCGCATTTTTCCTAAATTCAAATAAAAATACCGAAAAACTCCAAAATAAATCTTATTTGATTTTTTATTATATCCTCAATATTTCTATATTTTGGGAAAGTCATTTTATTCCCTCTCTCATATTTTTGTAATAGAAATAATTGATGATAAAATAAATAAAATCAAATGATCCTGTTTACAAAATTTGAGAAAACTCAAATATGTAAATAACGAAATCCCCAACTCTCTTCGTGGGTCCTTGAGTTGCTTAGGATTATCTAGGATCAAAACCAAAAGCAAAATAAAATATGATATGCATGATGATCTAATGTATAACATTCCAAATTGAAAATTTGGGATGTTACATCTATTGTATTCGATAAATCTGCTATTTATATGTTGTGCTCTCTATATTCTGTCTAATAATATATATTGTAACGTGTGAAAATATAAGAAAAGAAAAAAAATCCCTAATATTCATACTAGTGGCGCACTACTCAGAACACTAATGGCGCACTGCAAAAAGGACTCTAATGGTGCATCATGCACTAGTGCGCCATTAGTATGCCGAAGCACATGGGTAAATATGGCCCCCTGCGAGGCATACTAATGGCGCACCGTGGGCTATACTAATGGCGCACTGCGTGGTGCGCCATTAGTATACCAGATACTAATGGCGCACTAGTGGCGCTCCATTAGTAAAAAATTCTAATGGCGTGGTGCTAGTGGCGCACCTGTAGTGCGCCATTAGTAGGCAAAACAGGTGCGCCACTAGTAGGCCTTTTCCTAGTAGTGGGTGGGAATAGTAGGGGGTGGTGAGGCCTCTGCGGCAGCACAGCCGGCCACGGGAGGCAGGAGCATGCGGCACGACCGGCGCTACTTTGGGCGGTTGGAGCAAGAAGACCAGAGGTTGAAGAAGCACTACGGCCGTTGGATGGACATCGTACGGTCACTGGAGCTAGAATCGTTCATATTGACTAAGTTGACAAAGCCCTTCGTCCCCGTCAACTTACTAGGCACACAAGTCAGCCTCCCACCAAGGTGGGTCCCAGCTAGCCAGGGGAGTATTCATTTTTTTGTGCGTAATAAGGAGGCACTTCCGGTGGGACCGAGCTGACAGCGGGGGGAACGTTTTTTTCGCGAAATATGGAGGCCCGTCCGGTGGGTCCCAGCAGTCAAGGGGAAATGATTTCTTTCGCAAAATACTGGTGGCCCGTCCGGTGGGTCCCCGCTGTCAGGTGGAGGAATAATTATTTTCCTCGTAATAAAGAGGCACTTCCTTGCGGCTGCCGTAGACCCAGCTGTCAGCCTCTCCACGTACAGTACTCTTCTGATGGAAGTCGGTCATTGACCATGCCGCGCCGAGAGCACCACGACAGTGGACGATGGCGAGGCGTAGGAAGGGGATGACGCGGAGCCAGGCAAGACACGAAAGTGGATGCCCACGCGGAGAGGAGTACGAGCGTTCACTGGTTCGGCTGTGGTGTGAGGCTGCCGTCGCCACAGAATAATAGGGGGTGTGGGTGAGAGGAGGGATGACCTGGCTAGTGGTGGGAGTAGTATGGGGGCGGTGAGGCCTCCGCGGTAGCACAGCCGGCGACGGGAGGCAGGAGCAGGCGGCACGACCGGCACTGCTTTGTGCGGCTCGAGCAAGAAAACTAGAGGTTGAAGAAGCACTATGGCCGTTGGATGGACATCATACGGTCACTGGAGTATTGACTAAGTTGACAAAGCCCTCCATCCCTGTCAACTTAGTAGGCCCACAAGTCAGCCCAACAATATGGTGGGTTCCAGCTAGCAGGGGGTATTCATTTTTTTGGGCGTAATCAGGAGGCACTTCCTTGTGTGCGAAGATATAGCTGGTGGGTCCGACCTGTTAGAGGGGGGAACGTTTTTTCGCGAAATACAGAGGCCCTTCCTACGGGTCCTAGCTGTCAGGTGGAGGAATGATTATTTTGCGCGTAATAAGGAGGCATTTCCTTGCGTGCAGCCGTGGACCCAGCTGTCAGCCTCTCCACGTACAGTCCACTTCCGATGGATGTTATTCATTGACCATGTTGCCCAGGCCGCACCGAGAGGACCAGGGCGGTGGACGACGGCGAGGCCTAGGAAGGGAGTGACACGGATCTAGGGAATACTCGGCAGTTGTTTCCCACGTAGAGGAGTACGAGGGTTTACTGATTCATCTGTCGTCGCCGGAGAATAACAACATGTGTGGGTGAGTAGAGGGATGGCTAGGCCAGCGATGGGAGTACGGTGGGGCCGTGAGGCCTGCGCGGCAGCATAGCCGGCCGCGGGAGGAGGGAGCAGGCAGTCCTGCCAGCGCTTGTTTGAGCGGCTGGAGCATGAAGAGCAGAGATTGAAGAAGCATGATAGCCGTTGGATGGACATCCAATAGTCACTGCTCTCGTGTGTTGACTAAGTTGACAGGGCGTTGTGTGTGCGTCAACCTTTTTTTATGAAAGCAAACGCGCCAACTTGTAGTAGGTGCACAAGTCAGCCTCAAATCTGTGGAAAACAGCATACAACCCATCTGCCATTATTTCTAATAATGTACAGCCCATTTGCTAATTCTTAATAAATTTTTTGGAGCCCATCTTCTTTTTGTTAGCATTACAACCCATATTGTGGCCACGGTTAAAAAGTATACGAAATTTTGCATATTTCGGTGCGGTCAACTGTTTTTAATCCAGAAATATCGATTCACATTCAAACTATTCTGAAAAATAATTTATATAAACATAAAATCCAAATAATTGTCCAAGCATAAAAATCAACGGAATTTAAGATCTTGTAATGAAAAAAAATTGAAACTAATTCCCGGTTTGATGTGTTTTAAAAATGTACAGCCCATTTCTGGGCAAACTGAATGAAACTCTCCTCGTCTTGAAAGATTTGCACCCCAGCAGGGCCGATAAAGCAAGTAGGCCTTGTTTGGGTATTTCTTTTAAAAAAATAGAACTGGGCTAGCCATTTTCAGCAAGAAAAAAAACACATCTGCGCTCATGATGTGGTAAACATAAATAAAACCCTGGCTAGACAGGCCACAGCCCCCGCACAGCCCCGTTGTTACCCTGATCCGTCGCTAAAACTAGTATAAATAACAACTGCTTGTTCCTCAAAAAAAACTGCGCGACTTGCTGGGTCCCTGGTATCAGCCGCTCGTAGTGTAATTCTCTTGTTTATTGACTATGTTGACAATGACGTGAGCCCCAGATGTCCAACCACTGGGAGGAACCATATTTTTGGGCTTGTACTATAGAGGCACTTGCTTGCGTACTGCCATGACGCTGGTGGGTCCGTACTGTCATCCTCTCCACGTACAGTCATCTCCTTGTTCCTCTCGGTTGTTGACGACGTTGACAATGCAAGAGGGTGGCGCACCACGCATGGCGAGCGAACCAAGGCCGCAAGGCGGAGGACGACTGCCAGGCCACGAACGGAGCGAACAGGAGCCATTGAAGATGCGCCGGTCCAGTCCCAGGCGGAGGGGAGTACGAGGGTTGACTGCTTCGGGCGCGGATGCGTGTTGGGGCTGACGTCACCGAAGAATAACATGACGTGTGGGGGAATAGAGGGAGGGACTGGCCAACGTTGGAGGGTACGTACGGTAGGGCGGCGGAGGCGCAGCCAGCCATGGGAGGCAGGAGCAGGCGGAGCAGACGGGGTGGTTTGGTTTGGTCAGCTAGAGGAAGAAGAAGACAAGAGATAGAAGATACATGACAGATGTTGGATGTCAATCCAACGGCTGGTAGGCAGAATCATTTGTTGACTGGCTAGTAAGTCGACACCACCTTGGATGGGCTATTTCCTCGCGGGTCCCATATGTCAGAATCCAAATCTGTCACGGTCATGTAGCCTTTCCTATGAAAATTTACAGCCGATTAGATGTGCTAGTTCGAAATAAGTTTGTGGGTGCTGGTGGGGGCTAATCACTTGGCTTCTGTAATGCACAGTGAGCTCAAGCAGCCGGCGAGAGTGATGTTATTTCCCTTGGTTGGGATTTGTTACAATATTTCACTCTAAATTAAACGAATGACAAGCCATTTGCCTTGTTTCAAAGAAAATATGACAGTCACAGCCGAGTTGAAAAGGGCAGGAACATCTAACTCCAGCTTACAAACTGTACAAAAGCACGAGGGTTAATTGTTCATCTGGTTTACAAAGAAAACCAGATTGAAAAGGGCAACAACATCTAACTCCAGCACTGTTTTCGGCAGTCACAGTCAAATG